>NW_024543075.1:12592500-13240000 GCF_018167655.1 Microtus oregoni
ATCCAGGACCCCACATCGAGAGACAACTACAGTAGCCTCTGTCTAGAAAAGGACAGGGCCCTGGTTAAGGATAAGCTAGGCTGTCTGTGATAGTGTCTTGGGACTGAAACCCGGAGGTCTCTGCCCACTTGTGGTCTGTCTTGGTGCTTTGCCTGGAGTGCTTTTGCCTTGCAGAAATGTTTTTGTTTTGATGCATTTGGAGGTCATAGCCTTCTCCCTTATTGCTTCTGCTTAAGAAGAATTTTTCTATACTCATGGTGTATAAGCTTTCTTCCCAGGTTTTCTTTCGTATCTATATGATTTTAGTTTTCCCAAGTAAATGTCTGAGCTATTTTGAATTTTATTCTTTGTGTGCTGTGAGTTCCGGTGTTGACTCTTGGCTATCCAGTTATCTCAACACCACTGATTTGTTTGTTTGTTTTTTAAATCTCTGCACACAGATTTGTGAAGCCTCCTTTCTCATACGATAACTTTCCAGATGCAGATGGGTCTATTTCTGGATTTCCTGTTGGTTTCCCCCTGGCCTGTCTCTTTATTCCTGTGCCAATACCAAACTCCCAATTATAGGCTCTCCAGTATGCATGACTTCTGGTGGTGCTGCCCCCCACCCCATGGCTCTTTGCTTTGGGGATCCCCTGACTAGGTTTGCCTTTTCATTTTATTTTATTTTTTGGTTTTTCAAGACAGGGTTTCCTTGGGTAACAGTCCTAGCTGTCTTGGAACTAGCTCTTGTAGACCAGGCTGGCCTTGAACTCACAGGGATTCACCTGCCTCTGCCTCCCAAGTGCTGGGATTAAAGGCGTGTGCTACCACTGCCCAGCCTTAATTTTTCTTTCAAGTAAATTTCATAGTCAGCTTTGCCTAGCTCCAGGGGAGAAAACCTGGTTGTGTTTTAAAAGTTGGAGCTGCATTCAATCTGTAAATTAAGTTAGGTGGAATCGACATCTTTATGGTGAGGAGTCTCTTTAGTTAAGATCATGGCTTGTTGTTTCTTCCGAAATATAATTCTGAGCAAAAAAAAAAAAAATTAGGTTTAGGAGACTTCATATAGAATGACTGTCATGTAAATGAGTTTTTAAAATTACAACAGCACAGTGATCTGTAGCGCTTATAGATTCATGCATTTATAGTAAACAGGCTGAAGTCTAGGATGTGAGTGAGGCTTGTCAGAGCATGGGAGAGGAAAGACGTGGGAAGGGCGGGTTCGGCCCAGTTTTAAATCAGCTGAAGCAAATATGGCGAGAGATTAATTTAAGTAGACAGTCTTATTATTTTCCTCTACAGTCCTCTATGGTAGAAATGTTTCTTAATTAAAAACAAAAGAAACACCAAAGCTAGCTGTTCCTACAGGTTCAGGGTTCTCTACCGGGAGGGAGGCAGGGAATATACCTGTTCCCATTTATTCTGTGGCATCCTAGAGAAGCCATTCCCTGGCCAGGCCTGCAGGCCAGGTCGAGGGAGTCACTGTGCAGCTCCCTCTGTGTGGGGAATCCTGTTAAGGTCTCTGTGGAGCTCTCAGCACCTGGAAAGGGAAGATCCCTTCAAACAGGCTTCCTGGGTTGCTTCCAGGCCAACATCCTGCATTTGTGCTAAGAAAGGCTTCTCGGGATCAGAAACTTGTCTCTGTCTGTTGCAAATATCTCATTTTCTTCCACTTCACCTATGGGAGTGCAAGATTCAGAAGCAGGAGGGAAAAGATGTACTTCCAAATGGAGCCTTTCTTCCAATCTATAAGGCAGCTTGAGAAGAGCCTTATTTAGGAGCTCAGATAGAAAATTGTATTTATTTTCATATGCTGATGTATTTTGCAGCCCCAACACCACCCATTTCAACAGGACCAAATAGCTTCGGAACTGGGGGAAGGAGTTGCCTCATTCAGAAGAGTTTTCCTATTTGAGGAAAAAATTTTCACCACCCAAAGCGGCCCAAAGCAATATACTTGTGTTTCAGGGGATCCCAGGCCTCTCTGGGACTCCTGTGTGAAGCCTGGCCATAGCAACCACCTGCCCTGACCTGTGGAACACTTGTTCCCCGACGCATGCCTAATGGAGCCTCCACTGGGCCTCCGGTCCTCATTGCTATTCTCCACAGCAGGTCTGCACACGGTACAGCTGCTTCCTCAGCCCACACAAGACTTCCAGAGAAATGAACATCGCATTAAACCACTGTGTTTTATGTGAGGAGAAACACAGGCAATTAGGTCTGGCAGCTGCATCGCATGGCTCCTCACAGCGTCTGGGAAGAATGGAGGTCCCGTGGGGCCACCTTGGCTTCAGGAGCCCTTCCCCCATGGCGTTAGTCCTACCAGCATCCTTTAAAAAAAAAACAGAACATCGTCTCTGGAAAGGAACTAGTATTGGAAAGAGCGGCTAGGGATGTTCAGGATCGGTGACCCTGTGTAGACAATGTCGGGGAACACGGGGACTCAAGAGGGAGCTTGGCGTGAAAAAGGTCCGACGTGAGGGCAGCCGTGGGAAAGGAGCGTGAGAGGCATGCTCTGAGGGGAACTTCACCAGAAACCCTGAGGGAAATGTTTGACCTTGATAGCGCTTATTAGTTCAAATCACGACCCAGGAGGAAACAGTAGAGGTGAGGGGTGGGAAAGGACGGAAAAGTGGTCCCTCCTCTAGTCTTTGTTTTCACCACAGATTGAATTTGAGACGTTCTAGTGTGAAAGAATGGAACCGAGGAGCCTAAAACCCTCAGGGTGAGAAGGTGAAATGTGGGGACCCTAAGAAGAGACATGGATGGTCACTCCCTTGTGCAAAACCTGGTTTCTTATCTCCCCTCAGGCCTTCTCTCTCTGCCGTGTCTTGGTGTCCACCCCACCTCTTTTCCCAGCCCTGAGGCTGAGAATGGTGGTAACATCTCTAGCGACTCTCAGAGCCTGTGACCAAATGATACCATGCTACCTCAGAATGCCTCTTCCTTCCAAGCCTCAGTGATGTCCGGCCATGGATGGCAGTGATCTTTCAGTGCAGTTTCTGCCTTCCAGGCTGTTCTTTGCTTCTGGTTTTTATAAAACACAAATGAATTTCCCAAGGCACAACTGTGCATCTGCTCCTTTCCCACCAAGAACCTTCAGCTGCTCCCATGGCCTCCATCATGAGGTCCAGTTGACATTCATGCTTTCCTTCCCTACTGCTGTCTCCTTTCTAGCCATCTTTGATGTCTAAAGGTTATGACCTTTGCTCTGAATACTTGAAGTGGTTTGAATAGGTGTGGTCCTCATAGACTCACTTAAATGCTTGACCTGTCGGGAGTAGCACTATTACTATGGCTTTGTTGGATTAGGTGTGGCCTTGTTGGAGGAAGTATATTATTGTGGGGATGGGCTTTGAGGTCTCATATGCTCAAGCTACACCCAGTTTGGGACAGTCTTCTTCTGCTGCCTGTGGATCAAGATGTAGAAATTCAGTTCCTTTTCTAGCACCATGTCTGCCTGTATGCAGTCCATTATCATCACGGCAGGGAGCATGGCGGTGTGCAAGCAGACATGGTGCTACATCTTGATCAGAAGGCAACAGGACGTGGCCCGACAGTCACACTGATTCCGTGATTGATTGCATGTGCCTCTCTTCTGGGGCCGTAGGTATGAGAAGATGCAAATTCTGGCTCTCACGGGAGGGTCAAAGAGCTGTAAAAAATGGTTACCTTGGCCGGGCGGTGGTGGTGCACGCCTTTAATCCCAGCACTCAGGAGGCAGAGGCAGGCGGATCTCTGTGAGTTCGAGGCCAGCCCGGAACAGGAGCTAGTTCCGGGACAGGCACCAAAGCTACAGAGAAACCCTGTCTTGAAAAACCAAAAAACAACAACAACAAAAAACAAAAACGGTTGCCTCTTCTGTGTCTGTCTGGTTCCTTCTTTAGAACATCTGCCATTTTCCTGTGCGGCTGACAAGATGGCCCAATTCCTTATGAGCCTGGCTGATTGCTGTGTAGAAGCAGGTGTTAAACAGACCTTGAGTTTTTGCGCACAGCTTTGAGTAAAGGGTTTACAGATGATCTCAGTTTAGGCTTGAGGCATGCCCACATTTTAACAGAGGGTTTTCTAATCAGGAGCATGTGTGTGAACTCATTATTGACCACAGTGAAGAGCCAAAGGGCCCATACTTGGCTAGTTCTTTCACTTCCTCAGCAAATATTCAGGAGTTGTGAATGTAAAGACGGACCAGCTAGACAAAGTCTCAACTCTCAAAGACTCCCAGGGGAGAGATAGGGAATGAAGATGAAAGCAACTAAAACACAAAGCTAGGTTAGGGGACAATAGTAGAGTATGCTTTAGGTGAAACGTGTAGAAAGAGCTCACTGGGCACCTTGGCCAACTGCTGGGCACAGCAGAGAGACCCACTGGCTGTATCTCTGGTCTGAGCAATTGTGAAGACTCCAGTGGGCCTTGGGGATGACACTTAGTTCCATACGAATGTTTGACTCTCCCTAGATATATACTGGAACCCAAGTCTTGCCTCAGCTCAGGTTGATGCCAAGCTTGGTGGCTCACACCTGTAATCCTAGCTACTCTGGAGGCTAAGCAGGAGGCTGTAAGTTCAAAGTCTGTTTGGGCAATAGAATGAGTTCAAGGTCAGTTTAGGCAACTTAGACCCTATCTCTCAAAGGAACTAAAAAATGGTCTTAGGATGTAGCCCAGTGGTAGAGTTCTTTCCTAGCATGTGTGAGCCTCTAGGTTTTATCCCCATCATGTAATGAGCAAATAAAATACAATCAGGCTGAATGACTAAGTTCTAGCGAGAGTAAGTGGGGTAGAATCAGAAGGGGCATGAGCAGCCCTGAAAATGGTCATAATGGAGGAGGATGTGTCCCCATTTGTTCCTACTCATCTCCTGGCTAGAACTCAAGCAGCCAACTGTGGACTAGGAAGTAGAAGTGTCACTTTAAAAGCAATTGAGCAAGAAGATAGAAGAAGCGTGTGTGTCACTGAGCTGGTGAAGTGACATAAGAGATCTCGACCGAGGTCCCAGAGGCCCCTAAAATAGCCCAGGGTTTCACGCTTGCTCTTGGTTACCCACCATAACTAGAGACTATTGTTGAAGATACCACATACTTTGGCTGGAGAACATAGAAAAATGAAGGTAGAACTGAGCTGAGAACTCCTTCCTGGATGGATAGCTTCCATGTTCCAGAAGGTCCTAAGGAGACTGCCGAGAGTGACCTTGTGAAGGTATTACCTAGCAGTGAACACGAAATGCTGCAATAATCACCGGCTAGGTACGAAGCACTACTGTTGTTGCAATAGTGGCATGGAGGTTACGGGATAACCAACTGCTTTTCTGGTTGGATTTGAGGCCTGCTCCACAACAGACAATTCATGCCTAGCACTGTAGGCGTGCCTCTGGCAGTCACAGGTCCTAGAGAATCTACTGTGGTTGTTTTGGTAAATGGACATGTTGTTAAATTGCCTTCTAAGCATCAATGTTTGTACTAATAGCTCTGTGCTACTCCCAGTCTTCGCCAGAAAAGCTCTTGTAGGGCAGCTGTTAGTGTGGAGACTCTGGAGAACAAGTGACTATGGAGGATTCCACATCTATGCCATCCCCCTTCCAAGGGACAGGGAGCATCAGGTAAGAGGGGGCAGGAAGGATGTTAGAGCCAGAGGATGGGGAGGAGTGCTGTGAGATCCAGATGTGCATCGCCTTCACACCCAAACTCACTGCAGTGAGAGTCACCCGCAGAAAGCGGCACAAGATCAATCCAAGAAGATCAGTCAACACTCCATCAGACACAGCAACTGGAATCAAAGAGTTAAGAGAGGGAGAGAGAGGGGAAGGAGAGGGAGAGGGAGAGCAAGAAATGAAGGTGGGAACAGGATGTGTTGGGAGGTGTGTATCAAAATACATGTCTGAAATTGTCAAAGAATAAATAGAAGCTATTAAAAGGTAGTGAGAAATTGTTTATCTCTGGACTCAATGTATTTATTTAGACACAAAGGTCTACCTTGTTTAGGCAATTAATTTTAGGCCCCCAGTTGACAGTGCCCTAAGTAGACATTACCTTGACATCAGGGGTCAAGTCTGACTTCTTTCACCTCCACTTTCCTAGACAATCTCTGCTCAGAGTTGGTCACTGAATGGATGCTGCTGGTGGATCCTCTGCCAAGGGAGCTCAGCCACATAGCTGGCAAGTCAGCCATAGCTTTGGCAGGAAACCTCAGTTCCTCACCAGGAAGGATGGGGATGCTGAAAAGTGATCGGATTCAATTAGTGTATACTGTATACATGTATCAAGTCCACACACTGGACATCATTAATATATGTTGATAAAACAAATATAAAACAATAAACACAGGCTTTGTTTAGCAAGCGCCTTGCAAAATTCCCTAATCCATGATGATCAGTTCTCATGAGGCAGAATAGCAGCAACTCAGTGTCCATGCGATAACCTTGTTCAGTCTGGGCACATCTAGGAAATGTCCACCACACTTGAATCTAGCAGCTCAACTGTGAGTGGACAATAGTCCAGTATAGAAGGAAGAGCTCTTTCCTTAGCCTGGGTATAGGCTTATAGACCTAGCAGCTCAACTGTGAGTGGACAATAGTCCAGTATAGAAGGAAGAGCTCTCTCCTTAGCCTGGGTATAGGCTTATAGACTTCCTCTTCCTGCAGCCAGCCTAAGCCAGTGCTCAGCTCCAGGACTCGAGTGTCTACTAAGACTCAGTCCTCAAACTCCATGCCTAGATTTTGACATTTGGCAATCTGTCACACAGTCCTTTGTCAATTGATGGTCCTAGTCCACTCTTTCCAGGGAACATGAACCCTGACTGAGACTCCTTTCTGGGGGTACCTGAAAATAGGACAAAGAGGTACTCTCCTTTAGAATGACAAGGGTCTCCCAGTATTAACTTAGTTCCCTCCCACACAGGATAGGGTAGACTAGGGATGACAAAAGTGGCAAAAGAGGACGGCTAAGACTGGACAAAGAGGACATGAGGGATTTAGGGATGTGCTTGCATTGTTTTGGTTCACTGTCTCCAGGAGATGCCACCCAGGCATGTGGGACCCTCTCGTTCTCTAACCACGATTTTACTTTCAATGAGTATTCTTTAACTTTTATGTGTGAGAGAGTACACAAAGGACTCGTCTCCCTGTGTCTGACCCAACATGATTATCTCCAGTTCCTTCCATTTTACAGCAAACGACAAAACCTCATTCTTTTGATATCCAAGTAATACTCTGTGTGTTTATAAACACGTTTCTTCATTCTCTCATCTGTTGATGGCCCCATGGGCTGATTCCACATCTTAGCTACTGTGCCAGGTGTTGCAGTGAACAGGTGTGAGGATGACTTCCTGGCAGTCTAGGGAGCTCAGGAAGGAAATGAGCTGGGGCTGAGAAAAAGGCTGGGTCATTCCTATACACTGACAAAATCCTAGCCACAGATGTCAGCCCCTCACTCTCTCAACAACCGTCTGCCTCCCCATTCATTTGCCCAGAAGTCTTTGTCAGGGACCAGATGAGAAGGAGTTAATTCATGGACATCATAGGAATGATTCTTCATTCTGCCTCTGATGCGGCAGACCATTAAAATGTAATATTCCGTGTATCATGGTCCATTTCCTGGATGTGTGAGTGTGGCCGCAGAGCGGGAGCCACGGTATTACGTGAGCTTCACTCCCAGCTCCCAGAGGTACAGATCCTGCTGGGAGGAGCAAAGGAGGAACCTGGACTCTGGCTCAACTGCAGTTGGGAACAGTTGGCTTTTGCCTTACGCCCCTCTTGACCTTGAAACTGCTAGTGGTCCCCAGCAGGGAACAGGGATGTGGGTCCAGAAACCCTTCTGCTTTTGGGGGAGGTGAGAGTGTGGGGTGTTTCACCCCAGACAGGAGCTTGAGGTCTATTTTGCAGACAAGAGAACAGGTTCAGAGAGAACAGTAGAGTCACAGCAAGGTCTGTCTCTCTCCTAACCCAGCCCTGGGTAGAATTAGGACTCAGTTTGGGGGAGCCAGTGGTCCAGGAGAAAGATGGGTGTCTTGCAAGCTATGGTAAGAATCTGTTAATCAAAGGGCCTTCTTCCTGCTCCTTTCCCACAAGGCTTCAGAATGCAAAATCAACACCACCAAGAGCAGCTTGTGCATTGTAAGCCACAGGTGTGATCTTAATCCTCTTGATTAGCACTGCCTCCTGTAACCTGGGAGGCCCAGGAGAAGGTCCTGTGTCTGGGATGGAAGAGTCTCTGTTCTGTCCCTGTCAATATCCAGACCTGCCTGTCAGGAGGGACTGTGTCTAAATAGTGAAGTGGCTCTCCCCATCCCCGTGGGGAAGCGCTGATGGTGGCAGGGGCCAAGGCTTGACTGTCTTGCAATAATTCACTTTGCTCCTCATGGGTGTGGTCATTTCCCCTCCCTTGGGTGTGCCATTTGTCTCCCACGCTGGTCGCCACCCCTGGGTTCTTGTTCTTGCACAGCAGAGGCTCAGTGTCTATCCTGTAGTGTATTTGCCCCTGATACCTAGTGTTCTCTCCAGACACCCTAGGATTCTGACTGTTGCCTGCCAACTCTCCTCACAGACACCTGCCCAGGACTTAAAGTCTACCGGGCTTCGTAGGATGACGTGGCCTAATCAACTCAGTTTGCTTCTTAGATGGCCATTTTTTTCTATTCCAAAATATGTCAGGCTTCTCAGCCCTAGGATTTCTCTCTCTCTCTCTCTCTCTCTCTCTCTCTCTCTCTCTCTCTCTCTGCCTCCCTCTACTGAGGGTTATTCCTCTACCTCCTAACGTGAGGAAGAAATTTCTTCTAATCTGCTAACACCAGCTGTGGGTGATATAGCCTCCTACCCTGCTGAGTCTCATTGCAGTCTGAGCATCTGCTTTGCTTGGGGCTGTCCCCCACCAATCCTGGACTGCGAACAAGATTGAAGACAGATCTGTGTCGATCCCGACTGCTGTTGGGAAAAAACACCCAGCATGAAGCTGACAAGTTGGGCTGGACCAGTTTCAACCAGGGGCAGAGTTTTAAGTGTGAGAACCTTTGATAGCTCTCCATAGGTTCCACACATTGCCCTGGAAGGTAAAGAGTTTGCTATTACTATAGTTATACCAACACTGCTTAGTCCCTGTTGAGGTTTATGCATTATTATAGTGTATTATAGTATATGCTTTGATAGCCTGGCTGCTTAAAATGTAAAGACTCTAGAAGGCTGGAGAATACGTAACAGCATGGGTAGAATAGGGTAGGGGTGTCACAGCGAGGGCAGACAAGGCCGAGGAAGGACAGCCTGGGGTTGCAGCAGCAGGTGATTTCAGAGATAAAAGTGGTTTAATTGACACTTGCCTCTGCCAATAGCCCCGTGTACTAACATGCCTGATGCTGGGCTAAGTGCTCTGCATGGATGTGCTCATTAAATTCTGGCTATGGGTAACCCTGGGACACAAGCTGTTATTACTCTCCTTTCACAGAGCAATGGTGGAGGCTTGGGTTGGAGACCCCCTAATCTAACAAGTAGGTGGTAAAGATGAGGTTTGGCCCAGGCTGTCTGTTTCTGCATCTGGCTCTAAGTCAGATACCCTCTACCCACCACTGCACACCTTCCTGCACAGGGATACACATCTTACTTTGTCTTCTTTAGGCTGCATCTGCTCCCGTGGGCTTCCCCCACTTCAAGCCCCTTCCCCGACTCTGCCTATACTGTTTCATGAAATTTTCCCTGCCTGTCCTCTGGCCTGGCTTGCCTTCCGAACTGCATTGGGTCCCCATCACTAGGCTCCCATTAGTAACTGTACAGACATCGCAAGCGGCTCTATTCAAGTACCTGCTCCTGCTTCTTTACGCACTAAGCTCTCTGGCGCCTACCACCTTTTCTCCATTCATAGAAAATTTAAGTCCTATGGAGTGGGTGCCTAAGACATGACCTCACTGCATGGATCTCTCCCAAGGCCACTTTATACTGTACCACGGGTAGACTGGCATAATCCGGCGTCAAGCAGACTGCTGCTCACATTGGACTGGGCTTCACAGGCCCCTAATTTATAAACCTTACTTTACGGGTGACAAAATGTAGTTAGAAGGCATGTGAGATAGCTTAATGGGTGACAGGGATTGGCGTGAAGGCCTTGACAATCTGAGTTCAATCCCCAGGTCCCAACTTGGGAAGCAGAGAATGGAATCCTAAAAGTTTTGCTCTGACTTCCACGCAAGTACTATGGCCTGTATGTGTCTACACAGACTATACTTTATTAATGCAACAGTAATGAAATAAGATAGTAAAATACAGATGCAGTCAGAGAGAGAAGGCATCGCAGATGCCACAGCTGCATGCCAGAGCAGGGTTTCAGACCCCATGCCCTTGGGTTCCCAGACCCATGTCCTCAGCAGCTTCAGTTAGCTCCTCCCAGAAGATAACCATACCGCAGACCTCACTGTGAGTGCCTGGAAATGGACGATGATAACCCTGGGGCTCACGGGCTGTTTAGACAGCAGGGCAGATGCAGCAACTGTCTTCCTGTGTAATGTACCACGCTAGAGGCAGCCATTGGGAAAATTGAAAAATGATGGCAGCCCAAATGAGGTGACCATTTTGGTATCAGTCAATGGTTTGATGTTGTGAAGGAGCTGGACAAAACCAGAAAGGCCTTTTTGTCAAAGCTGTCTACAGGGAGACAGAAGCAAGCCTTGGGCCAGAGCCAGCACCACGGGAAGGGCTAAGCCTCCCCACTGGCTTCCTAATACATCTCTTGGGTCCTCCGAACCCTACAGCTCTCGCTGGGTGCTCTTCACCATGCCAGGAAGTGGGGAATTTGACTTCTAACCCTCAGCTCCCTTTCTCAGGGCTTGTGCTGCCTGAGTTTTACTTTTAGCAGGGGTAAAGATTATTGAGTCGACAGCATGGACCTCTGTTAAAGAGTGGTGTGGCAGTGGAAGCACATTTGGGAGGGACAGGCAGAGGGGGAAACCGGGCTGGTGGCCCAGCTGGTAAATGCTTAGGGCCTGGCTGTCTTAGAGCTGTCAAGAACCCAGAAGCACAGAAGCCCAGCTAGGAGGAGCCCATGGCTTAGCTTTGACCTGCCCTGTGCCCTGCTCCATCCATATTGTCCAAGATTGGCTATCATTCCTTGGCAGACAGTTTCACTAAATCCCTCTAAAATATAGACTAAAATGAAAGAAGAGGCTATGGGAAAAGAGAAGGAAGCTCTGTTTACTGTATCTGCTGGAGCCAGGAACTGTGAGACACTCCACAAATTCACTTAATCCTCTCTGCATGCCTCTAAGACATGTATGAAAGGATATGAGAACTCGATGTGTTGGGTGCCTGCTGTGGTCCAAACAGTGTCCTGCATGCTATTTCATTTACTCGTGATACCAGCCTTTTGTGGTCATAAAAATAAACCCAACCTGGGGAGGCCAAGGCACTTGCCTGTGTTTCCAAAGTTAATACTTGGCAGAGTGGTGGTCTGCTTGCCACTCAATCCAAAGCCCAGGCAGGAACCTGGGCAAGGAGAAATAAGAAAAGTCACTATGGTGGGAAGGAGGGATCATATAGAGTGGCTGGCTTGTAAGGTAGGAGGAGAGGTCCCCAGATTTTAGGTGAAGGAAGATGAAACAGGTGATTTACGGTCACTTACTGTGTCACCTACAGGCATGTAGAATGGGGTCCTTGAAGCATGCGCTAGAGATTGATCGCTGGAAGGTTCTTGGTCAGTCTGAATAGCATGAATGCACCAAGATGCAACACATTAAAGGTTGAAGTTGTATGTTGCACCCTAAGCCCATATTGTTTACTTAGATGGCATCGGTGCCAATGAAAAGCCCTTAGGGAGGTGGGTTTCTCTTATTCTGGGAAAGATTTTGATTGGATACAGGGGGATATTGTCAGTCCCACAGAAATGACTGACTTTGCCTAGTAACCACTGTGCCAGGTCTGCAGTTCATATATCCTGAGCCCTGAGTTTTGTGTGTTATGAGTAATGAGGATCCTGACAGAAAGCTCACATCCAACTGCAGTGATGAATAGCTGTGTAGCCTTAGACAACTTGGGCAGCCTCCCTGAGCCTCAGTCACTAACTTCCATTTCTGACTGCCCCAGTAGCAGGTTCAGATGTCTTCCTGAGTTATTATGAATACCTGCAGAAGAGAGCCTGGCCTGAAGCACTTGGGGCCTACGGCCAAGGCAGGAAGTCAGAGCCTACTAATGAAATCTAGATGAGAAAAGTCCCAGAAGGGACCAAGACAAAGTTTTCCCATCCATAAATTGAAGTAGGTAGATAGGATAGACTATATAGTATGGATATTTTATACCCCTCTCAACCTTTATAGTTTCATATTCTATGGTTTATTTAGATTTGAGTCAGTAGATCATGGATGGGTCATTTCTCATTGGGTAGACCAGTTGTCTGATGGCTTAGTGGTATGGAAGAATTTCAGTCTTTATCTAACTAAAGGTATACTTCTCTAACTGTGGCAGGGCTTAAGATGCTGTGGAACAATGATCTTATACCCTGTAAAGGTTTGTCAGTCATACCGGTTTAATAAAATGCTGATTGGCCAGTAGCAAGGCAGGAAGTATAGGCAGGATGACCAGAATAGGATAATTCTGGGAAGAGGAAAGGGTCAGTTTGCAGTCGTCACCCAGACCAAGAAGAAGCAAGATGAGAATGCCTCATTGATACCAAGCCACATGGCTAACACAGACAAGAATTATAGGTTAATGTAAGTTATAAGAGTTAATAAGAAGCCTGAGCTAATAGGCCGACCAATTTATAATTAATGTAGATCTCTCTGAGTTTCTTTGGGACTGAACAGTTGCGGGACTGGGCAGGACAGAAATCTCTTTTAACATTAAGACATCCTATTGTTACAAATTCCAGAGTGCTGAGGGAATCCTTTAATGGACAGTTCTGCTCAGAACACCTCTAATCCCCATTGGGAACCTTTCAATATCTTGTAATCAACAGGAGGTCACAAAAGGAAGGTGATGGTAATTCTGATGAAAGGTGTCTGATTTCATCCTGACTTCCACTGCCCCCTCCGCATGCCCTTCCTTCACCTACAAGGACTCTTAATTGCTTTCTCTGATCTTGGAAATTAATAGCTTTAGAATCAGTCCATGCTCCAACATAGACAATATTTCCTTCCTTCCTTTCTTTCTTCCTTCCCTCCCTTCCCTTTCCTTCCCTTTTCTTTGTAATTATTCAGCCACAGATAAGGCTGCACTTTCGTGATGTAGGAGGGTCTTTATATATCTGTTGCTTGCATTGGTTAATTAATAAAGAAAACTGCTTGGCCTGATAGATCAGAACATAGGTAGGCGGGGAGGACAGAACAGAATTGTGGAAGAAAGGAAGCAGAGTCAGGCAGATGCCAAGAAAAGGATAGATATAATGGGCCAGGCAGTGTTTAAATGAATACAATTTGGTATGGTTCTTTCGGGGGAAAGCTAGCCGGGATCCAGGCTGGAACACAGCCCACTGCTCCTTTTACTACACTTCCGGGTTCTAAAGGCAGGCACGTGTGGACAGGTCTTCAGGCACAAAGGGCCCTGTGTGACCCACGTGTGCGCATGCGTGGAAACCCTTGCGTGCATGCGTGAGTCGCCCGTCACGTGTCATCAGTGTGACACAGTCACATCAACCCCCTGTACGCATGTGTTAGGCAGCTTTTTTTTTTTTTTTTTTTTTTTTTTTTTTTTTTTTTTTTTTTTTTTTTTGTTTGGTTGGTTTTTCGAGACAGGGTTTCTCTGTGGTTTTGGAGCCTGTCCTGGAACTAGCTGGACGCACCATCTCTTGCGCCGCGCATGCTCTCTCTGCACGCAATTTTCCAGGCCTGTACGCAGCCCCTTCTAATAAATTCCTAAGCGGGTTTGTTGGTGTTCCAGATCTCTTTCTCACTCTCGCCAGGTAATTTCACCCTCCCCTCCCCTCCCCTCCCCTCCCCTCCCCTCCCCTCCCCTCCCCTCCCAATTTTGGGTGATTGTTTTATGATCAGAACCCAGGCAGCATCTGCCTGGAACCCCACAGACCTAAGGGCAAACAGTCTGTTGTGTCCAGATGCTCCCTTACTGGAGCTCTGAAGCTGGATCCTACTGCCCCTTGGCAGAGTAGGAATAGGCCTCTGATAGTTGGGGGACAATCTAAGCAACCTTATAAAAACCTGACAGATCTCTTTGGGACCCCCAAAGTGGCACAATTCCCCCTGAACAATTGCGGTCCACTCCTAAATGTAGCCATGTCTGTGGGAAAAAAAACCAACAACTTGTGCTTTGCCTGCATGGTTTCTTGTTAACTGGGCCCCATCACAATCATATGATTGTATTCTAAATAACACCCCATTAGCCAGTAGTTTACACAAAAATTAATATATTCATTAACCTTCTAGGGTTCCTAGGAGCATTCTTATTTTTTTTTTTCAGATAAGAAAGCCCCAAGAAGACAGCTAATGCTGAAATAGGTGGCCTCCCCAGTCACCCGTGGCCATTAGGAGAAGCCTTTCTAATCTTCCCGGAGGGCGGAGGGCAATCTGGCAACACTCACTGAAGCCTTTAAAAGGCACTTACCCTCTAGGCCAGCACTTCTAGGAATTTACCTGAGAATGAGAAGTCGATGTGTTCAGAAATGTATCTATGAGGCCACTTGTTGAAGTGAGCTGTGTAATAGGGAGACATTTAAAAAGAGGAGGTGGAAGCTAGCAGTGGGAAGCATGCTATCAAGTCTCCAGACTCCAGAAACGCGGCCACAGCAGAGCAACACTGCCAGAAAAGGTGATTACGGTGCATTTTCATGCTGCTGTTTATTGGTGGTGGTGGTATCCAGACGGTGTTTCTCCCTGTAGCCCAGGCTGGCCTTAGACCTGAGATTCTCCTGCCTCATCTTCACATTTGGAAAATAATCATGTGTTGCAAGTGTAGTCTTTTTACAAGAATGCAAAGATACGAACTTGATGACCTAGAGCCACCTTGGAGGGCAGCATGGTGAGTTAGACATTCCTGCTGTCTCTGGTGAAACTGAGAACCCTCTTTGTCAAGCACCAGGCATGCACCAAGGATGGGACTTCATGTTTGGTTTTCTGGAACTCTGAAGGGGAGGCAACCCTCCTATTCACGGGTCCATGCTTCTTTTCCCTAGAGTAGAAGAACATCTGGGGATGAAGTTTGTGACTGAACTGGGTACCGTGGCAACTGGGGGCCAAGTAGTTTTGACTAGTAGGTGTATGAACTCAGGACTGGCTGTGGGAACCATGTTCCAAGGAAGACATGGGGGAGAACCTTCCTGTTCTGCAATAGTTGCCCCTTCTGGTTCTGCCTCAATGGTGTAATTGAGTCCTCCTAGGCACCAATACCTTGGGGGAGCATCCTCCTTTTAAAGTCCTGGGCAGAGAGTCTTTCTTTCCAGAGTAGGATGGCTAATACTGAATGTGAGCTTGGCAGTCTAGTCACTCAGGAGACAGGCCTGTGAGGGATCATGGAGATTAAGTTACCCAAAAAGGGAAGAGCCACCCTAAATTTGGGCCCTATCATTTCATAGTCTGGGGGCTCAGCCTGCCTAAAAAGGAGGATATGAGCCCAGGCGTTCATTGCTTCCTGCTTCCTGACAGCTGTTACAGTGTGACCAGGCCTCTCATGCTCCTGCTGCCTTCCCCCGCCATGATAGACCCAAACCCTGAAACTGTGAGTCAGACGAACCCTTCCTTCCGTACATCGCTTTTGTGAGATAAACAGTCACAGTGAGGAGACCAGCGATAAGAGGAGCAGCCTGGACTTAGAAGCAGAAGCACCCTCCTGAGGCTCAGCACTGGAGCCTGCTCCATCCTTCCCTGTGCACACCTCTGGCAGGATCCACATTTGCTGGAGACTCACCCATGCCTATTTTTTAAAACTGCTGTTGGTCAAGTTTTCTTAAAATTTCGTAGTTCAAGACTATTCTCTGAGCCAAACCGCTGCCTTCTTCGGGTTCTGCTGGGCCTACTCACAAAGATGATCCCAGCTGTGCCTGTTGGCTAGATGGAGGGGTGGGGAGGGTGTGGGTCCCCCAGCTGAGCGTCCACCCAGTCACCCTCCTAATCAGTCTGCAATTCTGCCTTTACTTCGTGTGACCTTGTTGCCTGGGGAGAGGGGCTGTAAGATACAGAGGACAAAGAATGAGGGCAGGGAGGCTCCACTTACACAGCCACCAGGAAGCCAGCGTCTCTGTTGGGTACAGAGCTTCCAGTATGGCTCCTTTAATGTCACAATGCTCCTGCGCACAACTACCACCCCCACAACCGCCACCCCCACAACCACCATCCCCACAACCGCCACCCGTTGCTCTGTGAGTCCTGAGAGTAAACTTTGGTGAAATTGGGGTTGATTGTGGGGACCTTGGGAAGAAGGGTAGGTACTGTTTGCGTCTCTCCCAGAGAAGGAATTAAACAATGGACTTGTAGCTGAATGCACTCCCAGCCCACAGCATTGCTGGGGACACCCCAGGTTTTGGGTCTTTTACTTCACCTTGGGTACTTCAGCTATGTTATCTGTAAAACACAAGCATGGTGAGGAGTCAATGACAGGGCACAGTCAGCGCTGAGCCCACGGTAGGTGCTCAGTTATCTACCTACACATCAGTTGCCATGGAGATGTTAGTACATGGAGTAGGTAGAGTCATAAGTAGATGGCATCTCCCGAGCAGGCAGGGTCACCTTGTGGGTCCGTGTGTCCAAGAGCCACCTTGACTGTCACTGCTGTGCTTTCTGGCCTCCAGTTGTGTCCTGTGGCCAAGCAGCCCTGCATGGAAGCAGTTTCCCGGATTTTGTCCAGCTCCTGCCCTCTCACCCTGGGGTAGACTTAGAATTACAGAGGTTTGTGAGTCTCATGGGTATTACAGCTCCAATGAGATTATAGTTCACGGACCGAAGTGGAAAATGTAATACCTGAGATTTATGCTTCTTAGACCCCAAACAGCGGTCTAGTCACACATGGTCGAGAAGGCACATTCTCCGTGAGAACACGCCTGTTCTGTTTCCCCGTCAGCCACGAACCCTAAGCGATTGACAGGAAGCCTTGAGTCAACTCTCATTTGAACAGCGACCATGAGGTGCCTGAGGGTTAGGGTGCTGGGCTCTGATTCTGTGGCTGCAACAAGAGAGTTGCTTTGGGTCTCTGGACACTGGGTTTGGAACCATGGGCAACAGAGAACCTGACATGGTGATTGTCAAGAAGGCAGAGAGAACTACTAATTGGTCTTGTTATGGATATAGAAGCTGTCATTTGGACACCCTTGGTGTTTTCTCTCTCCCTCTCTCTCTCTCTCTCTCTCTCTCTCTCTCTCTCTCTCTCTGTGTGTGTGTGTGTGTGTGTGTGTGTGTGTGTGTGTGTGTGTGTGTTTCTCTGCCTGCCTCTGGCTAGTGGCCCTAAAATGAACTGTTTCCTGTCCTATGGAGGACATAATGAGGCATAAACGAATGTTCTGGTGTCATCCGTAAGAGCTCATCCTCCATTGAGACACGGGTACATCGCTACCCATTCATGACACTCCCTTTTGGAGAGGCTCTCTGGGAGGTGGCAGAACATGGTGGTGAGCCGTACAGCCTGATGGGCTCGCATCCCAACACCCCTGCTTAGTAGCTGATTGCTTTGTAAGTGAAGCTACCTCTCTGGGTCTCAATTTCCTTGTCTGTAGAATGGGGATAATAAACTCATCTACCCCAGGGTTGCTGGGAGGATATAAATGAAGCATAGAAAGGACCCCCAGCTATACTCGGTCCATAGCAGGTGATCACAGGATGGACAGCCATGGCGCTGTAGTAAGCTGACGACACATAAGGACACGAGAGAGACCCAAGAACAAAATAGTCAGCGAGGCCTGTGTGCACAGGAAGTGGGTTCTGGAGATGGGTCACTATTGTCCCTGAAGGCAGAGCATGGGTGACAGGAAGAGCACTCTAGGTGTGTGGGATGCCAAGGTAGAAAGGAGCTGGGACACAGGCAGGCTAAGCAGAATCACTGGGCTGGCATGGTGAGAGGAGAGCAGAGGCACAGGGCAGGAAATCCGGATGGGGAGGGGAGCCTAGCTGTAAGAGGCTGTGGCCTGGATGGGAGTACCTGTGGTCGCAGGGGCCATGGGAAAAGGAGGCCACACCTCCTCTGACCACCCTGGAGGATGCTCTTGCTAATATCCCTCAGCATCCAAAGTCTTGTCATGGGAACGAGCCATCCAAGCCTTCCGTGGCTCTGGGACACTCTGAGATTGAGTCCAGCAGGAAGAAAGAGGACCCTTCTCTTAGAGTGGGGCTCTCAGAGTATGGAGCAGTAGGGCTATCAGAGCAGAGATATAGGCACCGTTGGCCTGGAGACTGACTCCCTGGAGGGTTGTCGGCAGGAAGAGAATAGCAGAACAGCCTGTTCAGTCAGGGTTCTATTGCTGTGAAGATACCATGACCACGGCAACTCTTACCAGGAAAACATTTAATTGGGGTGGCTCGCTTATAATTTCAGAGGTTCAGTCCATTATCATCATGATGGGGAACATGGTGGCATGCAGGCAGACATGGTGCTGGAGTACCAAGACTCCTACATCTTGCAGGCAACAGGAAGTTGGCTGAGACACTGGGTGGTATCCCGAGCATAGGAAACCTCAAAGCCCACTCCCACAGTGACACACTTCCTCCAACAAGGCCATGCCTACTCCAACAAAGCCACCCCTCCTAATAGTGCCACTCTCTTTGGGGACCATTTTCTTTCAAACCACCATACAGCCCCAGTATTGGTGTGGGGCTGGTGGAGGGACAGGGGCCTTTCTACTTTGGGGGGTTTAGACTGATTTCCAGAAGAAGAGAAACGGAGGTGACTGCAGATGGGCACTGTGTAGGTCCTGCCCCGGGCAGCATGTCAGTACCTACGGCTACCTACTGCAGTGCCGTCCCACCCCACTGGTTGCCTCAAGTGGTCCATAAGTGCTTCATAGGAGTGGACTTTTCCCTGACTCCTCCCTTAGCCGTGGGACAGGGTGACTGCCCTCCTCGCAGGGGCACGAGGATCTGGAGACCCTGCCCCTCACGTTTTCCTCACACCTCAACTAATGTGCCTCCCGCGTCTATTTTTAGCCGTTGAGCCAAGGCCTTTCAGGAAATGAGGGGTGGGGTGAAATACATGCCTGCAGCCACACATTTGTGGTTTGTTTTTATTTTTTAGAAAAATGATTACTCTGTTGAGTACAACACTTTCCGATTCTAAAAGGGAATAGACTCTAAGGATCTTGAGTCTGTGGTCGACAGCCAGAAGGGCCATTAAAAAGGAGCTGATGACAGAGGGGAAGGAATCCGGGTCACACGGAGGGGAAGTGAAGGAGGAGTGGGCGGTGGGCTAGAATCAACAAGCCACCCTCTCATACTTACTTCACAGATGGGGAAATTGAGGCTGAAAGATTTCTAGTCTTGTCCTAGGAGGGCCTGGGACTTTTGGGCTCCTTCTGAATCCCTTTCCTGATGGGGTCTGGACTCCAGGCTGATGGTGGGACTGTCATGGGGAAGGGGACCAGGCTTCTGGCTCCACTGCATGGCGGGTGGTACTGTCTGAATGCCTGGGGAGGTAGATCCTATGAAAGAGCTTCTTACCCACGTCCTGCTGTTTCTGGTGGCATGATGTCCTTCTGGGCTTTCTTGTCCCTGGAGAGCCTCAGGGCTCACTGCTGCTTCTCCCAAGGTTACCGTCTTTTCTTCCTCTCCCCACCCAGAGGCTGTCAGGCACTGGGTCTTAGTTGGTAGGATATACCCACCCAGCTTACCTGGCACCTCCTGTCTTCCTCAGGCACGCCCTTCCACACTGACCCTGGGACAGGAATGCCGACTCTTTCTCCAGACCCAAGTGCCCTCCCTACTCTCTGAGAGCAGGCTGGGTGAAGATCATAAGCAAACACACAGCTATATGTGAGTGTGTGTGTGTGTGTGTGTGTGTGTGTGTGTGTGTGTGTGTGTCTGTGGCTTTAAGGATCTTAGACCCACCCAGGAGTTTAAGCCTTGATAGGAATATTTCTTGCTCACAGGAGAGTCAATCCTCATTTGCTGTTCGTGGCCTCATCCCAACCCTGGGAGCCTCTCACCCTTGGTGATACATGTTTCTGAAAATATCACTTGACCAAAGAGAATGAACTCTTTCCAATCCTTACATCTAAAGTAATAATATGCTTTGAGATAATTTAAGGCTCTGTGTCCAACCTGCTGACCCACTGTGTGTTAGGCCTGTTTAAGCTTACTTTTCCTTTGAGAGAATAATGCTACCAATCTTACTATCAGCTTATATAATTTACATAAAATGCACAGCTTTAATTTTAAAGTATGTATTCTTCAGTGCTCCTGACCAGAATAGTATGCGTGTGTGGTGGTGCTGCTGCTGGAGGTGGGGTGCTGTGATAATCACTTATTGAAAGCAGCCAAAAGTTTGAAAGCTACCTTAAACAAAAGAAACACCCCATAAATGTTAGAATCAACATGAGGATGGAGGGGGATGACATCTATGCATGGGTTTGACATCTGGGGTCAGTGACATCACTTCTTCATTGGTAAAATTCTGTGAATGATCTCTGTAAGAATTTTTCATTCCTTCCTCACACCATGCTTTCTGTGCCATCCAATAAATGCAGAGCAAGGTCAGGGACAGACACACAGACAGACACAGGCACATCAGATAGGCTACAAGGACAGGCAGGTCACACACACACATTCATGACAGACTACAGAGAGAGGAACGACACAAGGAGAGAAGTGGAGAATTCAAATTTGGGCTCATTCTTGGTCAAGCTAAATCAAGAGGAAGTTTCTGTCTTCATTCCCTTGTATGTCCCCTCTGAGCTTATCATTAATGCGTCCACCCATGACTCACCATCTTTGTCCAGTACCATGGCTACTTTCCTTAAGTCCTTTCGCAGCCCCGAGCCTTCTATATGCTGCTTCTTGTCCAGCCTGGACCCCACATCGGTCCCATGTCTCAGCTGGAGCATCCATGCTCAGGATAGCCCTTTAGGCCAGGGCAGTGCTAATTGTGCAACTGCCTTGTGTGTTTGCTGAACCTCCACATAGAACCATACTTCTAAAACCCCTGAAACACCTTCTGTGCTCTTTCTTCTCACGGGACAGCAGCTAGCAAGTGCCTTGGGTGCTGTTATCTACCTCCCCTCCCACCAAATATTTCCTGAGTAAAGAAAGGGAAAAGCCACATGTGGCAAGAGTTCGAGGGTAGAGAGGGACCCGGGCTGTGGTCCAGTTACCAGTTAGGAGCAGCTTGAGCTGACCAGTGTCTCGATAGAGGGCTTGACCAAAGGAGGGTGTGATTATTAGCTTTAATTGTTGACCTGATGCAACCTAGAATCACCTGGGACGAGATGCCCGGTGAAGGATTGTCTGCACTGGGTTGGCGTGAGAGCGGGTCTGTGAGATGTTGTCTTGACTGCCTGATTTGATGTGAAAGACAACACCCCCACCCCCACCCCACCGCCACCTAAAGGTGGTGGTATCTTCTGGTAGGCCCTGGACACAGAAGAAGGAAAGATTTGCTTTTTCACTTCCTTGGCCTTTAGTCTTGATGCTTGCAGGGGGTTGGAGGTTGGGAGCATCTCTGAGACCACCAAGGCTAGCAGAGTGTCAATCCACAGGAGATAAGAAGGCAGTTTGGTTCACCATGACTCAGTAGCTGGTGTTGGTTCAGACTTTGAGAGTCTGACCTCCAAGGAGTTTATTTTAGGCATCTTTAAGTACAGTACAATTTGTAAAAGAAAAGGTTTCCTGGTGATAATTAATTCAATCCCATTAGCACAACAAAGCTTAAGATGTGACTGCACGGGAACTCTTGAAAAGTACAAGTGACCTCTTCCATAAAGATAGGTTCTATAGATTAACGGACGACACAGGCTCAAGGTAAACAATGCTCACGATAAGGGTCTGAGGAAGACTTAGTCTTCTAGTCTAAGCAAGGGTCACCAGGCTATTAATCACATCATTCCCAGCCTTCTAGGCAGCAAACAGGTTATACAACTCTCCCTTTGAAGAGACAGCCCTGTGTGTTTAACATTCCTGGTCCCCAAGGGCTTATCTGTGAGCACAGGACCTCCAGGCTTTCTACATCTGGGAATTTATTGACCCTGTGGCTACTGCCCATTCCTTCCCTGATAGTACAGCAAGCTTCCTCAGATTTTCACCACAGACTTGAGACCAGCAGCCCCCCAGAAATCCTCCAGGCCTTTGGTACCAGATTGAGACTGTTAAGGCACCCAGCCTCGTGAGCTGAGATTTTAGTGGGATCTCAACCTCTTTGTTCTGAGACAGCCATTGTTGGAGTACCCCGACCACATGCTGTAAGCCAGTCGAATACCCCCCCCCCCCATATGTGTTCTTCTATTAGTTCTGAGAGGTTCTAAGTCAAGAGGACAAATTCACAAGGTGTGGACCTCGCAGTGCTCAGGGTGTAGCACCGATGGTGGGGAGGATGAAGGAGAAACAGACAAGAGCAAGCAGACCCAGTCAGCTGGGAAATTCAGCAACCAGCAGCCACCTGCTTACCTTCACAGATGCTAAGACAAATAAACCAAGGCACCCAGAGCCAGGGAGAGAACCTGCTGCCACCTGTTCCTTTCATGACGGAGGCTTCCTGGCCAGGTCCGGCCTTGGCTAGCCATTCCCCGGGGCCTTGCTGCTGTCCTGACTGCCTCCCCTGCAACTGGAGGGACCCAATAAGAAAACAAACCTGCTTCTGCTTCTCTCTGCCTGCAATGTTGTCCTAGCTCTCTTATTGTCAGTTGCAAACATCCAGACCTCGTAGTCTGACTCCCCTAGTTATCCTGGTACCTTCCCCTAGCTCTTCTGGAGCCTTCTCCTAGATATCCTGGAGCCCTCCTCTAGCTATCCCAGAGCCCCTAATCCCAGCTATTCTGGTACCTTCCTCTAGTTACCCTGAAACCCCCCACCCAAGCTATTCTGATACCTTCCCCTAGCTATCCTGGAACCCTCCTCTACCTGTCCTGTTGCCTTCTCCTGGCTATCCTGGCTCAGGGCTCCCCGGAGCTCTTGGGGTCCCTAAAGACTCAACCTCTCACACTGCTCATGTGGTTTGAATGTGACATTCCCCGTCCCCAACGTCTCTTCTTGCCTTCACCTGGAAATCTGTACTCTCCCTCGGGACTCAAGTTAAAGATTATCTGCCACAGACACCCACCTACACACACACACACACACACACACTCTCACACTTCCTGGGATGAGGACATACGCCTACCTGCCTATGCTGTCCCTTAGACGTTGCACAGGTGACAGCCCTCATTACGCAAACAGTCATGGTCTATTTCCTCCTATGTGTCCCTTCCTAGAAAAGGACCCAAATGAAGCCACTGTGCAGACAGCATAGAATCCTTCTTAGCGGAGGATGGGGAGGGCTAGAGGGCTTTCTCAAGCCGCTGCTTCCTTCTGCCTGAGCTGTAGGGTCATAAGTTCCGGGGGCTCACTCATGGACAGCAGTTTATAGAGGCCCCTAGCTTCCTCCCGAGGCTCTGAAGCAAGGGCGGACCAGGTGTTTTGCCACGCAGTTTATTTCCTTCACAGCCTGTCACTCGAGGGGGCCACCTATTCTCCTCAGTTAAAAGGACAGATCGGTCTCCAGCTCTTTGCCAGAGCAGTGTGTTGACAGTCAGAAGCAGGGCCATCAGAGGGGCCGCTAACAGCAAGGATGCGAAAGATTCGCATCCCGAGAATCCGTTTGCATACATCCCAGCTGTAATTTCTCCCCTCGGGAGAACGGGATGTAACGTGTCTGACAGGTGTTCAATAACTGGGGTAGAAAGAGGAAAAAATAACAAGCTTCTGGGACTTCAAAAGCAGCACTTTCTTGGCAAAAAGGATGCAGTAACAACTTGATGAGATAAAAGGTATGAAGCCCCGAGCTGCACTGTGATTTGGAATGAAGACAGACAATGTCCAGAATGTGGCTCTGACAACATCTCAAGACACATGAGCACAGGCTGGTGTGGGGCAACCGTGACTTCCAATGTGAGATGAGCTCACGACACAGGTGTATGTGTGTATACTTGGGGGGGGGGGGTAAGTATACGAATGGGGGTGGAGAGAAACAGGTTGGTGGTCCACCCGTGAGTTTCTCTGATTGAGTGGATTGTTTGTGTTTATGAGTGTTTTAACAGTGTAAATGTCCTATGAGGGCTATATATGATCTGAGTGTGTGCATGCATGGGCTTTGTATGACTGTGGAGGTTGTATCAGCTAGCTAGAGCCATAACAATGCTGCATAACAAAACACTTCAAATCTCTGTAACTTAGAACAGTCTTTAGAGACAGACTTTCCAGCACAGCTAGCTTAGGTGTTCCTGGTTCTTTGACTCAGGGACCAGGCTGCCAGTTGTGATCAGGTTTACCCAAATGTCATGCTCCTTGGGCTGCTGCCGTAGGAACTGGTGCCAACGCTGGGTGTCTCAGTCTGTCTCTTCTGAGAGCTAGGAAGCAGGCACTATTTATTGTAGCACAGCTCAGGCTCTGTGCTCTCCTGGTCTGAGAATACCAGGCTCAAGGGTCAGTCGGTGCGGTGGTAAACTTGGGTTGTCAGCTTGATTAGATTAAGATGCACCTATAGCTTTAATGGGGGCATAACTCTAGAGTGTCTCTATCTGGAACTCCTTTGTTTGGTGGGAACAATTTCAAGACAGCACAACATTCAGGTTGCAGAATGGCTGGTGCTCACTGCATTCACTCAGGTTTATAGTGAGAAATCAAAGCAGAAAAATATTAAAAGTACAGCTTCATTGCCAGGCAGTGATCATGCATGCCTTTAATCCCAGCACTCGGGGAGTCAGAGGCAGGAGGATCTCTGAGTTAGAGGCCAGCCTGGTCTACAGAGCTAGTTCCAGGACAGCCAGGGCTGCACAGAGAAACCCTGTCTCAAATTAACAAAACAAAACAAAAAACAAATGAAAATCCAAACAAACAACAGCAGTAACAACAAAAAGCTATGTGTAGTGGCACACATCCTTCATTCCAGGCAACAGCAGCTGAATCTCCGGGAGTTCAAGGCCAGTCTGATCTATATAATGAGTTTAAGACAGCCAGGTCTACACAGAGATACTGTCTCAAAAAAAATGCAGTTTTATGAGGAAAGCAGCGTAAATGATATGACAGCTAGAGCTAGAATTGTAAACAGATCAGGTTTTGACAAAGGGACTGTCCTTAAAGAGTCTGAAACCTCTAACGGCAAAGAACTTCTACAAGAACAACAGGACAGGTGCCTTGAGGGCAAGACCACACCCACAGATGGCTCCAGCTTGTAAAATGAAGAATCTATTTCAAAGGACAGAGCCTAACCTGAGATTATCCCGGCCATAAGAATTTCCTATACTCACGCACTGGCTTTGTGGGCGCCTAGGCAGTTTGGATGCTCAACTTACTAGACCTGGATGGAGGTGGGGGTTCCTTGGACTTCCCACAGGACAGGGAACCCTGATTGCTTTTCTGGCTGAGGGGGGGGGGACTTAATTGGGGGAGGGGGGAGGGAAATGGGAGGCGGTGGCGGGGAAGAGACAGAAATCTTTAATAAATAAATAAATTTAAAAAAAAAGAATTTCCTATACTAAAACGATTGCTTAGGGAAGTGTTTTCTCTTGTTCCTCCAAGAAGGCAGATAGACATTGCTCTAGGTGTGGTACAAGTGGGCCAGGCGACATCTTGAACTGGCAGCTGAACTTGGTGTCAACTACGCTGGTCTGGTTTTGTGGACGTGCAATGTGTAAGAGTAAGGTCGTGGAAATTTGCACTAAGGTTCCAGAGAGGCGCCAAGGCCAACCACGTCAATCAGGGTCTGATTCTGCCCACGGAAGCGGCCGTTGTGTGAGGCTCTGAAGGTAACACCTCAGCTGTAATGGAGACCTGAGAACACTGGAAATGCTGGAAATATGGGCTGTACAGGTACCCAGAGGAAAACTCGCCCAATGGAGAGACCACAGGTTCCACAAGACACAGAGCTGGAGGGATGAGGCTGACCAAAGCCACTGGAGCCCAGAGGGTATCACCAAGAGCGTCAGATGGCAGCCATGGAGCTGTAGGACTTGTGATTTTTCTGCTGGGCTCTGGTTTCATCTTTCCATTCTGTGCCCCCATTCCTTCCTTTTGGAATGAAAATGTTTACTAGGTGCCATTGGAAATATGTACCTTCAATTTTTTTATAGGGGTCATAGTTAAGAGATTGCTTTGACCCACAAGAGGAGACTGGACTGTGGGGCTTTTGAGCAATTTCAGAACTGTTACAACTCTGGGGACTCTTAGAGATATGAAAAGGGCTTTGTATTGTAAGATAAACACAAGACTTTGGGGACCAGGGGTAGAAGCTTATGGTTTAGACTGAAGATTTTTGGTTGTCAATTTCACCAGAGCTTGGCCTGTGAGAATTAATTTTGACTGTCAACCTGATCAAATTAGCACATGTAGGCGGAGACTGCTCTTTTGTTTCCCGGATTCCCAGACCTGAAATAATCACATAGAAACTATATTAATTACAATACTGCTTGGCCAATGACTTAGACACATTTCTGGTTAGCTCTTACATCTTAAATTAACCCATTTCTATTAATTTATGTATTACCACAAGGATGTGGCCTACTGGTAGGCATCTTTCTCCTTTGGCAGCTACATGGCATCTCTCTGACTTCGCCTTCTTTTTCTCCTCTATCTGCTTGGAATATCCTGCCCCACTGTATTCTGCCCTGCTGTAGGCCAAAGCAGTTTTATTCATTAACCAATGGTAACAAAACACATTCACAGCATACAAAGGGGAATCCTACATCAAGTACATACATGCATTACGCATTAGTAAGACACATTCTCAGTGTGTCTACGAGGGAATTCCCAGAGAAGATTATCTAACGGGTTATGACCAGCTCTGAATGTGGGTGGCATCATCCCGTAGGCTGGAGTCCCAGACTGAACAGAAAGGAGAAAAGAGAAAGTCACCTCAGTGTTGGTATTTCCCTTTATCTGCTTCCTGATCTGCACAGGGGTGAGCAAGCAGTCTCATGTTCCTGCCACCACAGCCCCAGATGCTCCTACCACTTCGACCTTCTCCATGACAATGGACAGAGTCCTTAAATTGTGATACAATATCAACAGATGGCTTCCTGGTGGTTTGAATCATAAATATCCCCCACGGGTTTGTGTATTTGAACACTTGATCTTCAGCTGGTGGTACTATCTGGGGAGGTTATGAGACATTTAGGAGGTGAAGTCTTGCTGGAGGAAGTGTAACACTGCAGGCAGACATCACTGATTTATATAGCCTTGGCCTGCTTCCTGTTCACTTTCTCTGCTTCCTGTGTATGGGCAGAAATGTGATAAGCTGGCTTCCTGTTCCTGTTGCCATGCCATGCCCTCTCTGCCATAATAGACTCTCCCTCTGGACCCATAAGCCAGAACAAACTTTTATTTAAGTTGCTTTTGGCCATGGCATTTTATCGCAGCAACAGAAAGAGGTCCTTCCTCCCTTATGTAGCTTCCTTCAGCAAAGCAACTGGAAAAAATAACAATACAGTCAAAGGAGAATACTATTCTTAACATGACACCATTATAGTGGAACCATGGCCAGTGTTGTTCTATTGCCATGAGCAAGGCTTCAAGTGATATGGGAATTCTGGGTTTGCATGTAGACTCTCATGGGTCACTGTATGTACATTCAGAACTTTGTTCAATGATGAAGGCATAGAAACATAAAACTGCTTGAGTAAGATGATGGATAAGAACTAAAAGAGAAAAATACCTAGGCTACAGGGCCATTGCTACTGTGTGAAGTTAGTGTACCCTTCTGATAGCCACTATGACATGGAAATTTAAAGCTACACGAAGCTACTTTGCATACTCGCTCCCTTCACGGTCTGTAATGCTTTCTCCTTTACCAGCTAAAGAAGCAAATAGGAATAGCTCAGCCAAGGAGGTATCACTGTCTAAGTGGCTGTGGCCATGGAGGCCATGTTGCATTTGGGGACAGAGACAAAGCTAGAGGTGAAAAGGAGAGTTGCCGGGCTGTTCCTCAGGCAAACTTCACCAAGAGCATCTCCTTCAGTTAGAAGAAAAGCTGAGACCCAGGAGAAGACCAGAAACAAGCCCAATGAGTTTCAGGCATGAGACCCCAGTAGGCAAGTTCTCTTTCTCCCATACTGGTGCTGTGGGAGCACCCTACGGGAGCACCCTGTGGGAGCACTCCTAGGGAACACGGCATGGGAGCCTATTACAGCAGCCCATTAGGCGGTTCCTCATCGCCGTACTAGAATGGATCCAAACTTTCTCTGTTAGTTACACTTGCCTTTTATTTTTTTTCCCCACTGGATAAATTTTTAATTTTTTATGACAGGATTGGGAAATTTTCAAAGGCAGGCTCCAAATGTGCCGTGTATTTGATTAAAAACTCAAGGCTTCCAGATGGGCCACTACAAGGCTCAAAAAGGAAGTAAGAAGCAGGGTTCTCTGGCCTGAGGGAGGAGCCATCATACAGAGCGCTACGACTCGGGCTGTCAGGGAGCTCATGTGTTTTTGAGCCACATGCTGGAGGAGTGCCACCTTATTGCCAGGCATGATGCAAGGTTCTGGGCTCTAGAAAAGATTGAAACAGGCAATGTGAGGCTGTAGCCCATTTGGCTGCGGTAATAAGGGGTCATAAGTACAAGTGTCGCAGCTCTGATGGGAAAGCTATCCTGGCTGTTGGGAGCCAAGGAATACCACAAAGTCACCCCGCACAACAAACCTCACACATTTATTGGGAAACAAACCTCAGTGATTTACTGGGAAAGACACAAGACAGTGGCTGCCCTGCTCAAGAGAGAACTGAGCAGGAGGCAGGTTTTATATAGGGTTTTTTGGGAGGTGGGGAAGTGGAGCTTCCCAGGGTGGCCTGGGATTGGTGGGATGTTATAGTTTGATCATAGAGCAAGCTCAGGGATTGGTGGAATTCTGTGGGCTGATCTTGAACTTTTTTTTCCTCTCTGTAGGGTAGAGCTGAGCCAGCCATGAGCATCTTTAGGGACTGGAAACTGTAGTCTGGGGGCAGGGCTTCCCCCTTGGTGCTCTGAGGTGCTTACAATAAACTATTAACCTTTATAAATGCTACAAAGTACTTCTCATAGTTCCTGAGACCAAAGTCAGGAACTAGCAAGGTAAAGTCAGACTGCTGAGTCATCCTACAGGGCTCATGGTCTGGGAAAGGTGGGTGAGCGCTGTGGTGTTCCTTTGATAAAGACGCTCATCCTGTTTCGCAGAGCCCCACTCTCAGATCTGATCATCTCTTAGTGTTGTCACATGAAAAGTAAGGAAGGCATACTGGGCAGTCCTCAAATATCCTTACTCTCAAGGGGATAGCCAGTCCTCAACATAGCAGGCTTTGCCCTTGTGGATCTCAGCTCTGGAAGAAACTGAGAGGCAATGAAGCAGTCAGCGGGTGGCAGGAGAGGCCATCTGTCTGGGACCTCACTGGGGCTGAGGGAGAGGGGTGAGGAGGAGGTACTGGCCACTATAGGTGGACACTTCCAACTGCCATGGGAAGCTCAGCACAGCCTTGCCAAAGATGAATACGAATCCCAGGTTGGTCCTTTGACTGTCTCTGAAGTTGGGCTTGGCCTCAGATTGTAGTCTTCCTTCCATCCCCTTCTTCCAGAGCCAAACATCTTGGCTTGGATTTGAGGCCATATGACCTACAGGCCTATTTTAGCATGCCCCGCCCCCACCCCGCTCAAGGACAAGTTCACTGTTAGACCTTACATCTTGCATCCTTATCCCTCTTCAGGAAGAATTGGGTATCACCCCAGGGATTGAAGGCAAATCACACAGGGATGTTAAGAGCTGGGGACCACTTCTTATCATCTTCTTCCTGCTATCCATAGATCCCAAGGCTTCCAAGTAGTCTTAGTTTAAGGCCCACAGTGAGACCCTTATTAGGAAGCTCAGGGAAAAGGTCAATTCCTGAAACGAAGTCCATTAAGATCACAGGGCCAAGCTGGGAGGTGGTGGAATATACCTTTAATCCTAGCACTTGGGAGGTAGAGTAGGTGGATCTCTGTGAGTTTGAGGCCAGCCTGGTCTATAAGAGCTAGTTCCAGGACAGCTAGGACTGTCACACAGAGAAACCCTGTCTCAATAAACAAACAAAACAAACAAACAAAAAAGGCTCAGAGGGCCGCGTACGTCGTGAGCCTGAAGGAGTTCCCCTTACTCGTCTGCTGGCTGGTCTGGAGATACTCCCACAACATGTGCTGTGTGCACTCTTGAGCTTGCCATCTGGATGCTGGCACCATGGGCAGCTGGACTGTGAATGCTGCATAGGGAGCATGTGCTGTGCTGTCAAGGACCAGAAGGAAGAGCAGAGGCAGTGCAGTGGGCGTTACATGTAGAGGGGAGGTAGAGGAGGTACCGGTGAGGATGGGGTGGCATCTAGGTGGGGCAGAATGCTGTCTGTAACCCCGTCTCTCCAAGATAAATCCTCGTAGGTGGGATCAGTGTCCCTTCTATAAGGGATGTCAGAGTACTCTCCTCCTCCTCTCCCCATGGGAGGAGTCGCTGTCTACAGCCTGGAAAGGACCCCTCACTAGAACCCAACCCCGCTGCATCTCTGAACCCCAGGAGGGATCAATTTTGTTGCCTTTTAGCGATGTAACCTATGGTACTTTGCTATGGATGTGTGGCTGCATTGAGACAGTCTCCCCCATCCCATCTCCCCCCTGCTTGCAGAGACAGTGGTGATCCACTGGAGAGAATAAACGCTACAGTCACGGCCTAACAAGAGATTCTGATGATTGCTTGCCCAGTTGGTTTTTTAATTAGGAAGGAGTTGATAATTCTTCAAGCTGGAGAAGAATGGGTGGGATTGGAGCTAGACAATGGCACAGGTGTGAGGGGCACCCTCCCCTGAACCAGACGACCCAGATCTCAGGGAGCAGGCAAGGGATTTGAAACAAGAGAGGAGGTCTGTGCTTGGTCGAATCCCCAGTGCACGATCCGCCACTTCCAGTCCCACTTTACTTTTCAGGGGAAAGATGATTAAAATACTTGTGAAGTGACACGGCTCAGGTTTTAACCATTTTCCAATCTATTACAGATGGCAACCCACGCTGATTTGATGAATAGCATTTGCAACAATTTGTCTTTCCCAGGGATGTTAACTTGGTTTTCCTAGAAGCAGCGGCTCCCCCTGCACACAACTCGTTCCTTGGTTTGAATTGTATATAATGAAGTCGCACAATTACAATTACACATAAAGCTGGCATAAACAGGTTTGAGCTATCGCATGGGGTTTTGAATACATGTGGCATTGAATAAATGGGAGTAGACGTGGACAGGCACAGAGCGCAGCCCTTGCAGACGGCATGCGTATACTGGCTCCATCAGATAATCTAGTCTGTGAAGAGGGAGAGAGTTGGCTTTTTAGCCACTCCAGCCACCTCTGTGAGGTGGATGCTAGCAAAGAGAACCTCTACAGAGGCTTTCAGGGAAGTATTACACTTCGTCTGCATTTAACAAGAAGCAGAGATACCAGGCGGTGATGGCGCACACCTTTAATCCTAGCACTCTAGAGGCAGAGACAGGGGGATCTCTGTGAGTCTGAGGCCAGCCTGGTCTACAAAGTGAGTTCCAGGACAACCTTGGCTACACACAAAGAAGCCCTGTCTCAAAAAAATCAAACCAAACAAACAAATGAAAGAAAAGAAAACAAGTAGAGATAAAGACAAGGATTTGAATATAGGAGGTTTATTGATCAAGAAACTTGGGTAGGGGCAGAAGCCAGTCTAAGGTATGCTCACAGTAGCTGCCAATCTTGGCATCTGGAGCTTAGGCAGGCTGGGACTTTAGGAAGCTAATACCGCATATGTGTGACAGTCGTCCTATTTACAGGACGGGTAAGTTGGAGCAATCATTCAGTGGTTCCCATGCACCATTGTTTGAGTATTGCCATGGGAGCAAAGGATGCAAATGCAGGATTCCTGTAGCAACCTGAGCAAGTTCTCAAGCTGAGCATTGGCAGCAGCAAGCATTTCTCTATCAGACTTGATAGGTACACTGCCCAGGGACAAGACATGTCTTTTAGGGTCAATGAACACACTTTTATCTATTTTTTGGAAAAGTAATGACTTTCAAGTTGAAGAAAAAGCTTTAATATGTAAAGTTAATACACTTATGTTTACAATAATGTCATCATAAAATATCTCCTAAATATGTTTTCACTGTGGTGTGCCTTCCATCAGGTTGGGCTTCCATAACAACATTCCACAGACCAGAAAGTTTAAACAACAGAAATTTATTTGTTGTAATTCTGGGATTGGAAGACTAGTATCAAGGTACTGGGTAACTCGCTTCCTGGTAGGGACTCTCGGACGTGCAGAAAACCACCATTGAACTTCTGCATCCTCATGTTGTCTTTCAGGAGCATTCCCTTGGCACAGGGGCATTTTTCTCACTGTTTCTTTTCTTTCTCCAAAATTCACCAATCCTATCAAATTAGGACTCCACTCTCACAATCTTATGAAACCTGGATTATCTCTTAAAGTCATAGCTCTAGTTATAACCATACTACGGGCTACAGCTGCAGCCCAGGACATCTGAGGAAAGACACTTTCATCTACACGAAGCAAAGGGTCCAATATTATCTGACTGTAGCCCCGGCTGGGGGTCCTGACCACAGGAATCAATAGGTGTGGACATGGAAGAGACAAGAGGTTCCCACTGTAGCAGAGGCAACATTTGATAGAGAGAAATGATGCTGGGAAAATACAGTGTGGGTAGAGAGGACAGTAAACACGAGGGGAGCCCTCAGATAGTGAGGCGGTGATGGGGCCCAAACTTCTAGGGGTTCCACACAGGCATAGAGGAGCTGCAGACAGGTCAGGTAAACGAGTGGACTGAAAAGATCGGAGGACATGTGAACTTGTGTTGGAGGTGATGTGGTTTCGGGCTGGAGATGAGAGTTGGTGCCTGAGGCTAATTGGAGATTAAAGGCCAGAGATAATAGGGGTAAGGAAGTTCGTGCCAGGCATCCATGTGGGTTGCCCACGTGAGTAGCAATTGTTTAAAGCGATGTGGTATTTGCTCTGCTGAGGATATCAAGGTAGATGACATCACGATGATGAGAGTACAAGGATTCACGCTGAAAAACAGGAAGTCAGAGAGTTTAGGGTTCCGCAATCCTTTCTGAGAAGCGCCTCATTGCCCAAGGACCTCCCAGCAGCTCTTCCTCCCAAAGGCTTCCCCACAGCAATCCGGCCACCGTGAGCGATCTGTGCCACCTCCAGATCATAACAGGGTGCAGGTAGATGGGTAGCAGATGGAATGTGACCAACGTGACGGGTGAGCAGAGTTCATACTAAGATAGCCAGGGGTGGGTGGTGGACAGGGACAGCGATATCAAAAATGTCCCTGTAGGATGGGAAAGAAGCCAAGCTACAGGCACTGCTGAGGGGCGTGGTCTGAGAAAGACCAGCGCCTTCTTATTTCCCCAACATCCATCCTCTCCTGGTCAGCAGGATTGCCTAAAATTCTCCCACCAGACAGCGGAGGAATTGGTATGAGAACGCAGCCCTTCACACTGAGTCCTGCGGCTGGTTTACAGAGCGGGGGGCAGGTATCAGACTGCTGACAGATAAGCTCCTTTCTTAGTCGGTGAGATAAAATATTAAATAGCTGTCTGTCCTCCCCCAAGTTAATGCATAGATTAAATACAATTCCAATCAAATGATGTTTTAAAATCAATACGCTTTGAAGTCTCCTGCGAAAAAAGGACTTGGCAAGAATTTCAAAGAATGTTCTGAGAACGAAGAGCTACAAGGCGAGGAATAATAGGGAGAGAGGATGGTGGGGAACGAAATCAACCTGAAGGCACACTGTAGAACAAAGCTGTTGAAACCTGGGCACCGGCTTCTCACTGAGAGGGGCGGAAGGGGATAGCTCCAAGCTGGCCTGCAATGACTGGGTCTACTTCCCAATTAGTATGAAGGAAGATGTGTTCTAAAGCTGTGTTGGGAGGTAGAAGAACCATTCAGAACAAAAGATCAGGTTAGGAAGCTGGAGAGGTGCTTCAGTAGTTAAGAAAGTCTACTGCTCTTTCGGGGGACCTGGGTTTGGTTCCGAGCACCCACATCATGTGACTCATTACCACCTGTAAGTCCAGTTCCAGGGTACCTAACCCCGTCTTCTGGCCTCTGTGAGCAACTGCACTCACACGGTGCACACAGACGAACATGGATGCACGCACATAAATAAAAATAAACCAACCTTTCAAAAGATCGAATTGGATCTGCACAACATTACATGCCCAATAAATTCCAAGACGGATTAAAGCATGAAATATGAAAAAAGTAAGTTTTAGATAAACTAGTGGAATGGAAACTGGAACAATCCATCAGATTCGTGTGGGAATTATTCAACTTCCAAGTAGTGGGAGTGACAGCAAGAGTGGCTGGGTTGAGTGTGGAAGGTCTTCAGATTCCCAGATAGTGACAGCAACACCGGGGCATGCTGGGGGAATGTTTACACCCAAATGGGAGGGAACAGAAATTTTAAAACGCGGCTGACAATAACGAGTATCTATGATAGCCAAACAGTTTCAGGGCTTTTAAGCACTAAAACCACAATGATAGCAAAGTAAAGATCTGGTAGAAGTCAAATCATGAGAGAAGAACAAATGGCTAGTAGTTAGAGCAATTAAGCTTGGATCATCATTCTGTACCATCAAAGAAACTATTACTTTGTACCATTGTGCCACTTGACCTTGGAGTACTGAGGTTAGAGTGGGAAGGACACACTCACCAAAGCCAGCGGCATTATCACCAGGGATGCTGTGTGATAAGGATACAGAGCAAGACACACAAAGATTCATCTGGTCTAAGTGATTCCTTCTTACCCCACATGAAACTGTGCACCAAGGAGACTCATCAAATGGGGGCAAAATCCACATCGGCAACATTGTTCATTAACATTAGAATAGCATGTTAGATAGTAGAACAGAACTGCAGAGAAAAAGACCTGAATTAAATGTTCAAAGAGAAGAAGATACTGTAGTTACAGGGTAGCTTCTCTGTGCAGTGGACTATATAACTACACAGAGAAGATTAGTATTAGTTGCTGTGTTAGGGCTAAGGTTTAAGTAATTTGGAGAGGGGAATCTGTGTGATAGGTTATGTGTGTGTGTGCATATACATGCGTGTGAGGGGTACTCACCTTTGTGTGTCTATGTGGAGGCCAGAGGTCAGGTCAATCTTGTGTGTTTTCTTCAATCATGTCCTTTTTTGAGACAGGGTTTCTCTGTGTAACAGCACTGGCTTTCCTGTAATTCGTTCTGTGGATCAGGCTAGCCTCAAACTCACAGAGATTCTCCTGCCTTTGCCTCCCAAGTGCTGGGATTAAAGGTGTGTGCTGCCACTGCCTGGCTACTCCACCTTATTTTTGAGGCAGATGAGAGCTTACCATTTCCACTAGGCCGACTGGCCCCAGGTATTCATATGTGCCTCTGCTCCCCATGCTGGGGTTACAGATACACATCTCCATACCAAACTTTCATGTGGTTGCTGGGGATTAGAACTCAGGTCCTAATACTTAGGCAGAAGCTGCCTTACCCATTGAGCCATCTCCCCAGCCCAGGGAAAACCTTGGCTGGAATTTCAGTCTGCTTCCCTCCCTCCCTCCCTCCCTCCCTCCCTCCCTCCCTCCCTCCCTCTTCCCTCCCTTCCTCTTCCCTTTCTTCTTCCTCTCTTTCTCCTCCCTTTCTTTTTTTACCTGTCCCTCTTCCTCCCTTCCTCTTCCCTGCTCTCTTTCTTCTCTCTTTCTTTTTTACTTCTCCCTCTCCCTTCCCTCCTTCCATCCCAACAACAATACAACATACACCCAGAGCCCATAGACTCCAGATTTCCCACAATACCCCCCATTCAGCAAGACTAGAGTTGGGCAGGAGCTTGGGGGGACTGGAGGAGTTGGGGATCTGCTTTCATTTTCCAAACATACTCCTCCATTAGGTAGGAATCCAAAGAATGAAACATTAGAAGTACAACCTACATATTTAGGAAACTTGCACATACTAGCTACAGCCACACTGCCAGTGAACCCGAGTACTATTTTAGGTATATCTGGAGGGGAAAAAAATTTCCCTCCTGGTGAAAATGCATCACATTTTCAGCAAAACCGCAAATCTCAACACCCTGGGCATCTGCATCCTGGTCTAACAGGAGAGCTTGTGTTCCCTGGATCTTTCTCGCCATTCATTCCTTCTAGGGGCTGCTGCAGTGGGGGTGGAGTTTCCATGGGTAACCACGGCTGGGGGTTCCCTGCTCCCTGTGCTGTGCTTCCCGCCTCGCTGCTGACCACTGCCAGTGGGGTGTGTTCCCAGGCCACAGTCAGGCCCTTCCGAGAGCCGACTTCTGCCCAGGCCGGGTCTCTGGAGTCCAGCCTGGCTGCTGCAAGGCTCAATTCTTCACTCTACCCTTGGCGGTTTGGTGGGAGGGAGAGTTTCCTGGGTAGTGGCGGGGTGTTGTCTCCTAATCAAGCAATCTCTTCTTTCCATGTTTCAGAGCTGAGGCTGAGGCTACTGGGGGTGGGGCGGTGAGAAGAGAGGGCCAGGCTGTTTTTAAAGGGGCTTTGCTCTATTCTGGTCTACCTGGGTCACCTTGTCAGTGTAGCTGTCTGTCAGTTATTTTCCTATTCTGATGCTTTTCTCTCAGGGCTCCAAAGTCTTTCCTCCTTGTCAGACCCTCTCCAGGGGCTTGGCTCCTCAGAGTCTCCCACAGAGGCCCCCACAAGTGTCAGTCTGCACATAGTGACTTGCAGTTCTTGCTTCCTGAATTCTGGCCTCAAATGGTTCAGCTGAGGTCACTTAGAGTTTGTGTCTGTTCTCCAGAATATTCTGTGAAAGATGAGGGTCCCTTCTGTTCAGGGAACACAGGAACACCAGGGCAGAGTGTCCTTTGGTCTCCTTCTAGCCTGATAGGTGTCTCGTTGGTAAGCCAGTCGGGAGAACGTATGTAGTTCTCAATGGGAAGCAATGGAGCCATGGGGCCGATGATGTGAAACGAATCAGAAATCACCCAGCTGGAAGCCAGCTCACCCCGGTCTTAGCAAAGACAGATTTCATAAAGCTTTTCCAAGCCGGGTTTGTTTCCCACACACAGCGTGATGAGTCAGGAGAGGAGCTGCTTTTGACTGTGTGTTCAGAAGGTTGATGGTTTGGCTGTCACGGCCCCGGGTTGGGGGGGGGGGGGAGGGAGACGATGTGGTGTGGTGTGTCGTTCCTGCCACTCCCTGCCCTACGGCATGTGTTGCTGTTGCATTTTTGACAGTGCAGACCAGCCTGATAAATTCATCTCAGATCCTGAGGATGCCCCAGCATGTCTCTTCCGGAGAAATGAACTTTAATTTATTTAAATTTAATGGAAAAGCATATGGAGGGGAACGGAAAGCTAATTTAAAATAGTGCTCAAAGCAATCAATATGTTAGCAGATTCCTTCAACTTTCTATGCTTGGTTGCAGGAAAAAAGAAACCACACCAAAAAAAAAAAAAAGAAAAAAAAGTCCTTTAAAATGTAAGCTGATCCCTCTACGCCCCTCCCCTCTTCCTATGTTATGAAAATGTTGTTTCTGATATTTGGAACTGGCTCCCAGAGAGTTTAAATCAACCAGTCTTGTAAACATTAAAATACATTCTGGAAACTATAGATCATCTTATGCCATCAGAAATGGGAACAGGAGGTGACTTTAGTCCAAAGGCCTGCTTGGCATGCCATAGCATGCAAAACATCCCATGTTGGAAGTAGCTAGTGTGTTCCTTAAACATCGGAGTTTCCTCATTCCCAAAGTGGATATTAATACCCCTTCATACTCTAGTGAGAAGCCAAGGGGTGTGGGGCAGAGCTTGCTGTACAAATTGCAAAGATGTATAATTGCTCACCCAGAATGTCCTCTGGGAACGCCTGGCTCCCAAGTAACCATTGTTTCTTTGAGAGTTAAGGGCATAGTCTTCCTACTGCATCCTTTGGAGGAGACATCCTGGCGAGCATGGTCCCCAAGGACTTACTGGGTTTGGCTAAGCGGATCTTTGGAGACCAAGGTTGATAGATCCTTGTCCCTAGCAGTCTGTGCATAAGCCACAATGTTGGACATTCTGCCACTTCTCTAATCTCTTAGTGGCTGCAGTCTCTTCTTTCTGCATTTTCTTGTGAGGCTGTATGGTGTGGCACAAAGGAGAGAGCCTTGCAAACGAGGACTTGACATCTGCTCCTGGCAGGCTTCCTGGCTGCGGGAATTCCCTGTCACTCCTTTCTGGAGTCCTCTGCAATGTGTTCTCTGGGTGGCCAGAGGGAAGGAGTCAGCCTAACAATGCAATAGATGCTAGAGTAGCTACCATCACTCCTGAAGCCTAGGTCCAGAGCAACTGTATTCTGAGCAAGCGCACACTCCAGCATTTGGTACTAAGCTGGGGACAGGCTGGAAGAGTGACTGGTCGTTATTTAATTTCTTTGATTCTTTGTGGAAGTAGAAGCTGAATGGGGAAAAAAAAATCAGGCACATTCTCAAGTCTTTCTGTGTAAAGTACCTTTTGGTTCTCAAACTGGGTCAAAAGTAGCCTTTTTTGGTTTGTATTGTTTTTGTTTCGGTCTGAGACCAGTTTTTATGTAGATCAGGCTGGCTTTGAACTCCCTAAATGGCTAAGAATAACCTTGAACTTCTGATTCTCCTGCCTTCACTTCCTGAATGCTGGGATTATAGATGCTATCACATCTCAGTGTATGGCATTTTCTTAATAACTGTTCTATTGCTGTGAAGAGAAACCATGACCACAGCAACTACTGTAGGAGGGGGAGTTTTACTGGGGGTCTTGCTTATAGTTTCAAAGGCTCAGTCTGTGATCATAGCAGAAAAGATGGCAGCATGCAGGCAGGTGCTGGAGCAATAGCTGAGAGCTACATCCTGATCCATAGATACACAGAGACTCCTCCGGACAGGGCTTTTAAAAAATCTCAAATACCCCCCTCCCCCAGTGACACACTTCCTCCAACAGGGCCACACCTTCTAATCTTTTCAAACAGTGCCATTCCCTGGTGACCAAGCATTCAAATATGTGAGCTTATGGTGACCATTCTCATTCAAAATACCACAGTTGTGTTGTGGATAGAGTCCAGAGCGTTATTCATGATAGGTAGGCAAAGATGCATCTCTTGTCCACAAGACAGCCTTTTATTTATTTATTATTTTTCCTTCCTTCCTTCCTTCCTTCCATCCTTCCTTCCTTTGGTTTTTCAAGACAAGGCTTCTCTGTGTAAAAGCCCTGGCTGTCCTGGAACTTGCTCTATGTACCAGGCTGGCCTCAAACTCACAGAGATCAGCTTGCCTCTGCCTCCTCAGTGCTGAGATTAAAGATGCGTGCCACCACTACCTGGTTGCAGCCTTTTAAAGTGGAAATCTGCCCAGTGAGTGGCACCCTCTCTGCAACTTCCTTGAGTCTAAGACAAGGTCGACTGTTTCCTTCCGAAATTTGGAAAGCAGCTGGTCGACACCATCAGAATCCCAATCTTCAGTCTGTCTCAGCATTGACCTTCAAGGGCTGGATTAAGATTCTGGAGCATCTCCCTGCTCTATGCCAGGTGCATGGGGACCTCATTTGCCTATATATTAAAAAGGGAGAGAAACAGTTCTGGAGCATTTTAGACTCTTGCATGTAATCAAAATCTGCTCGATTGTATTTCCTCCTTAAAAAAAGCATCCATGGGCTATCGAGTTACCTCCCAGGCTTGTGTAATGGTGGGCTTCATTTCCATAACATGTCCCTGACAGGGCTTCCTGGGCCTTAGAGGAGAAAATTAGACATACTGTCGGCAGCATTCAGGTCCAGGATGGGTGTCTGAAAAGAATCTATAGTTCACTCTTGTGATATATCAGCTTTGGAAGTGTCCAGTGGGATCAGAAATCCAGAAGGGGCAACAATATCGGAGTCCCAGGAGAGATGGAGAGGATCCTAGGAATTGCTCCCTCCGAAACCCCGTCTTCCCAAGGGTGCAGCCTCCCACAGAGTCACACAGTAGTCTAGGCAGGACCAAGATTTGGCTTTGGAGAAATCCCAGCCCTGGCTAACTGCAGATACGCACAACTCTGCCACTCATCTTAAAGCCCTTGATGCCAAGGAGGTTTGAGCATAAGGAAGCAATGGGTACAGAAATGTGGAATGGGGCTGGGTGCCCATGGCTGAGGCTCCCTGGGGGCTGATGTGTGCTGGAATGGGGAAAAGAAGGAGGTATGGAGTTCTGTGTCTTTCGCACTGGAGACCAGGTGCCTTTGGAGCCCCTCAGCCTTTGAGAGCTCCACAGCAGAGGTGACTAGTCTCTTTCCCTGCAGCCTCGCCCCTCCTCACCCGCAGGACAGGGATTGCGAGCACACCGCACTGGATCATTCTCAGCACCGCTGGACCTGTGTCTTGCCTCTGCTGCCCACTGAGCAACGTTCTCTTTTTCTTTTGATTCCTGCTATTAGTGTTGTTTCGGCTAAATATTTTGCCAGCTCTGTTCGGATCTGACTGAAGAACTCCCACCAGCCATTATCAGGAAGAGATGTCCCACCTTTTCCCCGTGGACCGTGCAGGTGGTTCTGTCTCATCAGAACCCAGTCAGCCTGGGCTGCTGCAGTGCGGGGGATGTGCACAGCATTTTCTTCAACTTGCAGACGTGCCCTGTGGGCCAGGGGTGGACTCTACAGAGGCTCTGCTTCTCCTGTGGGGAGGGCAACACCCAGGCGAGCCCTCTCTCATGCCTTGCATATAAAACGGTGCAGGGCACCACTGAGACGTATAATGTGGGAGCTATAAATGGGAGCCCAGCTCTATTTTTAGAAACAGCGTTCCCAACAGCAATGTCGTGAAAGGTCTATAATTTTTCTTGGGCTGAGAAGAAAATGCAGCTCCGTCAGTATTTGAGAACGTGTCTCAAGTGCGGGTTTGAGGGGACATGATTGTCTAGGCCCTCCCTTCTGTGGCCCAGGTCCCTGGGTGGGAGAATGGGACACTGTCTCTGGAGGGTTAGGCTGGGTGGTCTGTGTGTTGGCTTTGAATTAGCATCTAGGTCAGGAGTACCGGGTCTGTGGCTGTGGTTGTGGCTGTAGCCAGGGTATCGGGAGTAGGCCCACACCCCTTGGGCTGGTAGGAAAAGTTTAATGAACCCCCAAGTGCTAAGGGAAGTCTTGTCATCTGGGTGGGGGAAGGGCACTCAATAAATGGCAACCCTGAACACTGACTACAGGATCTGAGCCAGTCGTCATTCTGTCCCCAAGTGTCCTGGTTGTCACTGCTCTTCATATGGGTACACCCATCTGCAACTGAGCCCAGACAGAACGTAGCTAACCACACACAGGTAGCAAGAATGAACACTTTAGTTCAACAAGAACGGAGAACAGGGCTGGCCAAGGCAGGAAACCGAGTTAACAGATCAGCATTTTGGCCTAGAAGAGACTCTATCTGAGGGCCCGAGTGAATGAGCGGGGCAGGCAGGCTGGCTTTTAACCGCACAGGTTTTCTCTAGCTGCTATAAAGTGGGTCCCTCTCACTTCCGATGGAACAGGTACAAGTGGCCTCCTGGGAGCTGTGGGGAAGATGGGGTGTGTTTGTCACATGGCCATGACAAAAATACAGGCCAAGAAGCAAATCAAGAGAGATAGGGTTTATTTTGGTTTACTATTCAAGATCATTCCATCATCATGGGGACCACATGACAGCAGGCAAGGAAAGCATGGTGGCAGGAGCAGGAGGCAGCTGGTCACATCGCATCTGTGGTTGGGAAGCCAAGAGAGGTGTACACTTAGGGTCAACCAGCTTCCTCTTCTTTACGCAGTTCAGGACCCAAGCCCAGGGAAAAGTGCTTCTCTCCTTTAGGATGGGTTTCTTCCCTCAATTAACCAACAAGTCTTTCCTCACAGGCATGCCCAGAGGCTAACGTCACCTAAATAACCTTTCCTAGGGGAGCTAGAGGCTGGCCTCCTAGGTAATACCAGATCCTATCAAACTGACAGTCAACACTAGCTGCCACCCAGGGTTAGAACGCCATTCCACATCTACCCAGTGGGCGTCTGGGATTCAGCTCCTCGTCCAGGGATAGTATCAAGTCCTGGCCTTGGCTTTCTTCTTCCCCATCAGAAACAAATCTCTCACCCAACAGTTCCCACCGTCAAGACTGTAGACAACTCGGTGAGACATTGGAGGCTTAACCCATCTTTAAAAAATACCACAGGAAACAAAGGAGGTCTGTTCCAATGGAGAAGGTCATGCAGGGACTACCCTGCCCAGATAGGCTCGAGTTTGAGAAGAAGAGACCAGGGTAGAGGTGACAGTGCCAGAGTGGAAGACCTGGCACAGCATCTCAGCTTCTGGGGTTTGTGTCCACGTAGGAGGCCCTGAGAAGCTCAAGGACTGTGTGCTGCAGGGACCGGGTAGTTGTGCTCGCCTTCCCCACTGCCCTGTCCCCACCTGACCCTAGAGGCAGGAGATAGTAACAGGCTCCTTTGAACAGAAAACCTAAGGGGAGATGGTAGGAGGCAAGAGCCACACGCTGGTTGCAGCCAAGTGACGGGGTGTCCAGAGGGAGTGTGTGTATTCCACACGCACTGTGGGTATGTGGCTCATCTGGGTAGGACCTGGACTGGCTGCTGCTAGGGTTGGCTTTGGGGACGTTTCTGCCTACAATAGTAGCCTCTGACTTGACAGAGGTTTCCTGCTGTCTCTCTGGGAAAAGGTGCCTGGCCTGTGATTTTTGTGTACGGTAAGCATGTGTATGTTTGCACACGTGGATAGGTGTGCCTGTATATGTGTACACGAAAGCATGCATGTGAGACTGAATGTGTATGTCTGTATGTACACAGTGCAATCATATCAGCATGTGTGAACACTTCACACACACAGCCTATTCTTCTTCATCGTTCCCCAAAGTGAATTCCCTGCTCCATCGCCCAGCCTGGGCGGTGCCCTGCCCCTCTTTTCTTCCTAGTTCTTGTCATTCAGTGGTTCTCAACCTTCCTAATGCTGCAGCCCTTTAATACAGTTCCCATGTTGTGTGACTCCCAACCGTAAATTATTTCATTGCTACTTCATGACTGTAATTTTGCTCCTGTTGTGAATCATGTAAATATCTGATTTGTGACCCCTAAGGGGTTGCAATGCATAGGTTGAGAACCGCTGTTGTAGTTGGACGTCCTATCTCTGGTTGCCACATATACAGGGCTGGCCATACCCAGCCTCTCTTCTGTGTTGGAACACCCAGAGACGGCCTGTGTGCAGCTGTTGAATGTCTCCCTACTCTCTCAGTGCCTTCTCTGAAATGGCCCTTCCTCTGTATCCACAATGCGAGCACTCGTTGACAGGAGCCTGCATTCTCTGATTCACACTGGAGGAGAGCTGGCAATGAGAAGACACGTTGGAGTTGAGTCCCGGCGCTGCCACCTCTCTGCTGGGTGGCTTTGAACAGATCACTCTACCCTCTGCTGACAATGGAGACAGGAATTCTGCTCTTTTAAGCTGTTTAGAGAATCCCCGTAGTGCTAAAGCAATAAAAGTAGTACTCTCCTCGGGGTTGGAGACTTAAGAGCATTGGCTGCTCTTCCAGAGGTCCTGAGCTCAATTCCCAGCAACCACATGGTGGCTCACAGCTGTCTACAGTGGGATCAGATGTCCTCTTCTGACATAAAGTCACACAAGCCAACAGAGCGCTCAGACACACAAAATAAATAAATCTTTCTTTAAAAGAAGAAGAAGTTGTCTCTCTGTTTCTTCTAGCCACGGGGCTGAGCTCATCTCTGTGAGCTTGAGAGCGTGTGTAGATCGGAACCACTCTGAACTAACTGAGGTCACAGGCAGGGGCCCTTCTGTGGGGGCTGGAGGTTTGGGAGAGTGGGGAGCATAGGGGATGATCAGGCTAAAATGTGGCTCCACCTTGGACCAAGCAGCAACTTCAGTGTTTCTCTCTGGGGACAATGATGTTGAACTTAAGGTGACCAGAAATGGGTGGTCCTGACTAGAGGGTGGCATAGAATGGGATTCTCATGTCCACCCTCATCACCTGCTCTTCCATCACCCTCTCCCACCCTTGCCTCCTGTGGTTTGGTTGATAAGCCTGCAAGGGGTTTTGCACTCTCAATGACGAGGGATGAGAGCGGCAGGTGGGTAAAGGTACCACGGTGTGTGGGTCATTGACAGGCATCTAGGTGCCCCCATGTGGCCTGTCAGCTTTCCTCGGCTACAACAGAACCTCTAACTGGTGTGAGTAGATGAAGAGTATGCTGGGAAAACTTAGTCAGTCCGCATCACAAGGAAAAGCTCAGTGGTGTCTAGTGGGATCTAGACTCACAGATATGTGAAGAAAGCTTTCCCGTGACCTGGCTTACCACCCCTAACATGGAGGACTCTTTCCCCAAATTAAAGTCTATAGTGAAATAAAAATGCTTCTGGGTAGGAAAACATCACAGTGGCCTGGGACTCTCCTGACAAATTGGTAGGAAGCAAGTTTAAGCCTGTTCCTCAAAGATGGCTACTGTCTCTCAAAATGGTTGTGTGCCATCTCCTCAGCCATTGACCACAGGTGGAAAGCCCAGAACCTTTGTTATTTCAGGAAGCACAAGGCCAAGGGGTTGGTATACTTTCCAGCAGCTTTTGATGTCCCTAAGGTTGACTATAAGAGGGTAGGAGAAAGTCTTTAGCCCTGAAAGACAGGTGCCACTTTTCAAGATGGCTACCGCATTGTTCCCTCAGGCATTGGCTACAGGTGGAAGCTGCTGGGACAATTGAGAGCCCAGGACTCTGAAGAGCTGTCTTCCTGAGAGGGTCTACTGTGGCTGGGAGGCCTCCTCAGGGCTCTAACTCAATCTTCCAAAGTCCATAGGCATTTTCCAACCCCTCTGAGCCTCTGTCCCAACTGTGAGGTTTGACAATATCCAGGTTTATTATGAGGACTAAATGAGCTGTGTGGCTAGGCCTCCTTGCTCTGAGGTACATCTGCCCACTGACCTGTGGGCAGAACACCCAAGAACTCCAGTCAGACTCCATGGTGTTGAGGGGATGCTTGCAAGGTTTTTCAGGGGCAGGGGAAGCAATGAGGGGGACCATATTTAGTAAGACACAGAGGGGTTTCCCTACTTGCAGTCTGGGAGACCAGGTGGAAGTCAGGGCTCATCACGCTTGAATTAGAGGTGTCTGTTCAAGTTCATTTAGCTCCTCAAGAAAAAGCCTCCACCCTCAGATCCCTCCTTCTCAATTTCTGCCAGCTCCCTGAGTCTCCTCGCTGTCCCCTTTCCCAGCTGCTGCTCATTGAGAGTACCCATCTTGCTTCCTCGTAGTCTTCCTCCCTGGCATTTCCTCCTCTTTGCCCCTCACTGTCCAGTGTGGTCATCCTCAGCTGTGTCTGGCTCTACTGGCGAGCACGAGTCCCTCCCCGAGGCTCCCCCAGACCTTCCCACCCCTTCCCATTCTTCTGGCTCCGATCCATCTGCTTTCCTGACCCTGTGTTTGCTGAGGTCAGGGACGGTGCCCACCCTGTTGCCATTATGACCCCAGTCCCTGCTGTGTGCTGCTTCTTCACGAAAGACTCACACCAATTGACAGACTGAACAGTCTTGCTTTGTCCCGTGAGACTGGCAAATAAAGTTTGACTTCCAGTCCAAGAGGAGTCCCCACACCTCCACCTTTTAGCTACTGCTGCCTCTGGCTTCGAACACATGTTTAAAAATAATGAACACTGTAGTTTGGGCTCATGCTTCATCATAGAGGGTGGTTTGTTGAGTTTCTGGAACCCTGGTTGGGTCTAGTTTTCATGAAAAGTGAAACTTCTCAAATTAGGTCGATACTGGAAATTTCCAGGTCAAAATCTGGGCTCTGGTAGCACCAAAAAAAGTAGGCTCAGCTACTTCTATCTAAAATGCCATTTACAGAGAAAATGATAGTGAAACGCAAAGAAAGGAGATTTATCCAACACAGCCACATCAGGAGAAAACAGCAACAACAAATGAAGAGGTTCAGAGTGTCCCACAAGTCCATCTTAAGTACTGGTCCTCAACCTTCCTGATGCTGTGACCCTTTAATATAGTCCCTTATACTGTGCTGAATCCCCAACCGGAAAATGATTTCATTGCTACTTCGTAAATGCAATTTTGCTACTTTTATGGATCATAATGTGAATATCTGATATGCAAGATATCTGACCCCAGGAAAGGTCTTGACCCACATTGAGAATCAATGATTGGAAGGGTCCTGACAAGAGGCTGTGCTGAAGTAGAGGGCAAGGAGTATGCATAGCTAAGCAGATCTGGTCCAGCTGTTCTCATCCATCACTAACCCCTCATTGTCTCAAGAGCGCCAGCCTCTCCGTCAAAGTGGTCCAGAAGTTGTCAGAACTGTTTGAAATCTCACTCCAGAAACCAATTTTCTACTCTGGATCATCCAAGGACCCCAGCCTTTCCTTTCATCCAGTATGGGAGTCTGGCTAAATTTTAATTCTTTAAATGTTTAATTATGCGTACTTGTGTGTTTTATGTGTGTGCGTGTGTGCGTACGTGTGTGTGTGTGTGTGCATGTGAATACCAGAGGCATGTCAGATCCCCAGAGCTGGAGCTGCGGAAAGTTGTGAGTCCCTGGAAGTAAATGCTGGGAGCTGAGTCCTTTGCAAGAAAAGCTCATGTCCCCACTGAGCCATCTCTCCAGTCCCCACATTTGAATTCTTTGAGGTCTATTGTCTGATAGCCCAAGGGAGGGCACAGTGTCTGTCTGTCTGTCTCTCTCTCTCTCCTTTAATCTCCTCTCCTGCCAGAACGGTTACAAGATCAATTATTTGTTCATGCAGAAACAAAAATCCATACCAGCAATTTGGTTAAATTAAGTCTCCCCACGCTATTCCCTTCTCTAGGCCCAGCCTCCAGATCTGAATTTCAAGCTTGAGGGTTCCTACAGAGTCTGCAGGCGCCTGGCCCAGGAACAGGTGGGAGCCAGGCCTGGGCTAGGACAATGCCTTGTCTTTTTCAGATGATTCCACGGCTCTGGGGAAAACTCTCCGAGTGCACTCTTTCTCTGCCAGCCCTTCAGCAGGTTAGAGTAGCTGAGTAATTAGCAATCACAATATGAGCTGGGCTAATTAGCCCCAAAAGTCAAAAGAAAAACACAGATGTTTTTAAAGCTGCACTGTAGAGATTTTGCTTTTTCGATTGTAATAATTTAGCATGCAAAATGAGTTGGATGCCGCCTTTCCCTGAGACTTAATTTCCGAGGTAGAGTGGGGAAAATCCTACCGATTTTGTAAAGAACAGTCTTGGGCAGCGAGGGTGGGCAAACACACACAGTAATTTTCAAAACCAAGAAAGGAGGCTGGATTGAATGAATCAATGTTCTCTGCTCCTGGGAATGAGTTAACTCTTTCTCCTAATTGAAAACTTGTGGGAGTGAGTACATCCCATGTTCCTCTTTTTGGGTCTGGCTTACCTCACTCAGGATAGTGTTTTCTATTTCCGTCCATTTGCATGCAAAATTCAAGAAGTCATTGTTTTTTACTGCTGAGTAGTACTCTAATATGTATATATTCTATACTTTCTTCATCCATTCTTCCATTGAAGGGCATCTAGGTTGTTTCCAGGTTCTGGCTATTACAAACAATGCTGCTATGAACATAGTAGAGCATATACTTTTGTTGTATGATAGGGCATCTCTTAATGGGTTTCTAGTCATAAATAAAAGACATTGAGCAGATAATTCGTGATCCTAGAGAAGCTAAATAAGAAGGTGAACCCAAAGAAAAGCATATACTCATCCTCCTGGATATTAACCTTCATCAGGCAATGAAAGGAGACAGAGACCCACATTGGAGCACTGGACTGAAATTCCAAGGTCCAAATCAGGAGCAGAAGGAGAGAGAGCACGAGCAAGGAACCCAGGACCGCGAGGGGTGCACCCACACACTGAGACAATGGGGATGTGCTTTCGGGAACTCACCAAGGCCAGCTGGCCTGTGTCTGAAAAAGCATGGGATAAAACTGGACTCGCTGAACATAGCAGACAATGAGGACTACTGAGAACTCAAGAATAATGGCACTAGGTTTTGATCCTACTGCACGCACTGGCTTTGTGGGAGCCTAGGCAGTTTGGATGCTCACCTAACTAGACCTGGAAGGAGGTGGGTGGTCCTTGGACTTCCCACAGGGCAGGGAACCCTGATTGCTCTTTGGGCTGATGAGGGAATGGGACTTGATTGGGGGAGGGGGAGGAGGCAGAAATCTTTAATAAATAAATAAATAAGAATAATAAAAACAAAACAAAGAAAACTTGTGGGAGGTTCCTTGGTGCTGAAATGCAAAATGCCAGGTATGTGTTTAGGCTTGCACTGCTGCCATGTCTGCACAGAGATCAGCAGCAGAGGGGATCTAGGAGGATGAGTGGATCCCCTAGCTGGCTCTGAGAGGGGTGGGGCTGCCCTCGCTGAGTTTCAGATCACAGCTCTGGCCACCTCGTTGATTCATCACTTATATTCTGTTATAAACACAGAAAGATATTTACCGGGAAGGCCTGAGGGACTGTACCAGTCAAGGTTCTATAGAGGAATGGAACTGGTAGATTGAATATATATCCAATGTGCCCTATATTGACTATATTAATGTATAGACTGAGTAGACATTAAGAGGATTTATCAGATTGGCTCACGGAATATGGTCTGAATGTCCAGCCATGGCTTTCTTTACACCAGAGATGCTGAGAACAGTAGCTGCTCAGTCCACAGTGATGGCTGCCTCAGCTGTCCCAATCTTGTACTGAAGACCTGAAGGACTCCTGAAGGATGATGTGGAACGTCCTCCTGTGTATGTCTTGCTTTTATTCGATGATGAATGAAGTTGTTTGGGCCAATGGCTTAGCAGATTAAAGCCAGGCTGGAAAACTGAACAGAGATATATAGAGAAAGAGTAGGCAGAGTCAGAGAGACATCTTGTAGCTGTTGAAGGAGAAAGATGCCCAGAACCTTTCCCAGTAGGCCACAGCCTCGTGGTGATACACAGATTAATAGAAATGGGTTAATTCAACATGTAAGAGCCAGCTAGAAACACACCTGGGTCATTGGTCAAGCAGTGTTGTAATTAATATAGTTTCTGTGTGATTATTCAGGTCTGGGTGACCAGGAAACAAACCAGCAGTTTCCCACTGCAGAAGGAACACGGGTCTCGGTACATGTTAGAAACCTGAAGAGGCTGGTTTCTGGTGTCAGGAAGAACGGCAATAGCAGCAGCAGCAGCAGCGGGCATAAACTTGACAAAGAGATGTAAACAAAGTAGATGAACTTGCCAGCATGACAGGAAGGCAATTAGGCGAAAAACAAGAACAAAAAACAAAGCTGCTCTCTGACCTCCTTTTCCCAGGCTGCCTCTGGAAAGTTCCTGCCCACTTTTAAGGTTGGGCTTCCTGCTTCACATAACTTGATTGAGAAAATCCCTCACAGGTGTGCCCAGCAGTTTGTCCCTGAGTTGTTTCCAAATCCTGTTTGGATGGAGCTAGAAAACATCATTTTGAGTGAGGTAACCCAGACTCAGAAAGACAATTATCATATGTACTCGCTCATAAGTGGTTTTTAAACATAAAGCAAAGAAAACCAGCCCACAAATCACAATCCCACAGAACCTAGACAACGATGAGGACCCTAAGAGACATACATGGGTCTAATCTACATGGGAAGTAGAAAAAAACAAGATCTCCTGAGTAAATTGGGAACATGGGGACCTTGGGAAAGGGCTGAAGGGGAGGGGAGAAGCAGGGAGGGGAGCAGAGAAAAGTGTAGAGCTCAACAAAAATCAATAAAAAAAATGACAGCACCTCAAGTGATAATTTCCCCTCTGCCCCTGAAGGTGCATGGGAATAAAGGGATAACTCCACTGTTCCCAGGACAGACCACGGGCCATCGATGACACGGGAGCAAAGCAGAAGATAATGGCGTGGGACCGTCTGCTCAGGATGCTCACAGTCTTCAGCCCCTCTTCCTTTTCTCCAAGTTTAGTCCTCTGAGTGAGAGGACTGAGGCCACTGTGCTCCTCTCTCCTGGAGGATTCAGGCAGGCAGCCAAGAGAATTTCCCCAAGTGCCTTAGGGCTTAGGACCAGAGGCAGAAAAAGTCAGTCTCCTCGATCCTGAGGTTTTAAGACCCTTCTATGGATGGACAAGCCCACCTCCACCCTGGAAGTGAGGCATACGGTTGGTTAGAGGAAAGTGGGAGTGGCAAAACTGGGTAGAGCTCTGTTCGCATTGGTCGGTATTGGCCAAATGGTCATTCTTCCCTGAGTCCACCACATAGGTCCTATATCACTACCACCCCCCCACCTACCCCCCCCTCGCCTCTCTCTCTGGGTGTGTACATACAGGCATGTGGCAGCCAGAAGCCCATGTTGAGAGTTTTCCTTAATCATTCTCCACTTTATTTTTTGAGACAGGATCTCTCACCAAACCTGGATCTGCTGAACTCATTAGCCTGGCTGTCTAGTGGGCTCCAGGCATCCTCTTGTCTCTATCCCCTCAGCACTGGCATTATAAGTACATGATAAGGCATAACCACATCTGGCTTTTTCCATGGCTGATGAAGATTTGAACTCGGGTCCTTATGCTTGCTCGGCAAAATCTTTACCCACTAAACCATCACACTGTTCCTCTGGAGTGTCTTATTTCTGTGAAGCCTTGGGTGGAAGATGTGGGTTTGAGCTGTAGGTCTGTCTTTATGGACACACTTGTTTTTGGATGTGGACTCTGTCCCCTTTCCTGAAGATTCCTCAAGGATAAGATGAACGCGGCTTGGATCAGTCTTTCCTAAGCACGTTCTGCTGAGTCCTAGTTTCAAAAGACCCAGCAGACGCTGCACAAACACCAGAACACCCTGGAGGATGGTACTTCTCAGGGGCAGTGGGTCTCAACTGGGCTGATCTCCTTTGCCATCCCTGTGCCCCCACACTGGGCACCTGGCAATGCCTCGAGACGGTTTTGGGTCCTCACAAAGAGGAAGGTGCTATCGTCGTCAGTTGGGTGGAGACCAGCAATAACCCTAATCAGTAGCACTAAGCCTGAGGAACCAGCCCAACATACTAGGGCAAATGAAGCTAATACATGCAGTGAGCTACTATGCTTGAGCAGAGGAGGGGGGCTTCATAGACGGGGAGGGGCTACAAAAGCCAGAACCAGGTAACAATGGGTCAGTTGTTTTGAAGCTAGTTTCTTTCTTCTTTTCTTTCCTTAAGATTTATTTAGCTAGGTGGTGGTGGCACATGCCTTTAATCCTAGCACTCAGGAGACAGAGGTAGGTGAGTTCCAGGTCAGCCTGTTCTACAAAGCAAGTTCTAGGACAACCAGGACTGTTACACAGAGAAACCCTGTCTTGAAAAGCAAAAACAAAGGATTTATTTAATGTACACCAGTGTTTTGCCTGTATATATTCTGTGTGAGGGTGTCAGATCCCCTGCAACTGGAGGTGCGGACAGTTGTGAGCTGCCATGTGGGTGCTGGGAATTGAACTCAGGTCCTCTGGAAGAGCAGCCAGTGCTCTTAACTGCTGAGCCATCTCTCCAGCCCCTTCCTTGACAGAATGACAGCAGAAGGGACTTTTAGCAGCTAAGAGTGGCCTGTCAGTGGATTGCTAGCCTCTCTCTCCTGCTTCCACAGAAGGTCCAGTAGTCATCTTGGCTTGGTGTACTGTGGAGATCTCAGCATGAGTGACGCCATTTTGGTCAGTGTAAGTCCTGAGCAGAAACCAATGATGAACAGTTTCTTCCAGTCTTTGTGACCACTTTTGTCTGTCTCTTGTGGGTTGCCTTATGTACAGCCTCTACCCACAACACGCTGTTTGTTCACTCAGAAGTTCTCATTGTGTTTTAAGGATAATGATAGATTTCCTGCCCACCTGTCATTGTGGCAGCACACCTGACATGAAGAAACCACAGGAAGAGGTATGTATGTAAATATGTATGTATGTATGTATTTGTTTTGGGCTCACAGGCTCATGGTTTCAAGCTTCCAGTCTGTGGTCCTTGGCTTCATTAACTTAGGCCCCATGATGAGGCAGAGCATCAGAATGGAAGAAAGACATGGCACAAGCCACTCGCCTTGTGGAGAACAGAAAGCAGATATATTAGCCGGTGGTGGCACACACCTTTAATCCCAGCACTCAGCAAGCAGATCTCTGTGAGTTCGAGGCCAGCCTGGTCTACAGAGTGAGTTCCAGGACAGGTTCTGAAGCTACAGCGAAACCCTATCTCAAAAAAACAACAAAAAAAAAAGTGTATGTGTGTGTGTGTGTGTGTGTGTGTGTGTGTGTGTGTATTTACAGTCCTCTCTCTCAGTCATATGTATATGGACTGTAACCATCTATACATGGTTTTATATATATATATATATATATATATATATATATATGTATACATACACATATACACATACACACACACACACACACGGAGAGAGAGAGAGAGAGAGAGAGAGAGAGAGGATTGTAACCATTCCAGCAGGAATAAAGACATCCTAGAGACACCTGCAGGCCCCCTCTAACTATTGGATTATTGAGACACTAGCCTTCAAGGAACTTGAATTTCCCCAGAAATCTCATGCTGGGGAAAGAAAAAGGCATAAGTTGAGTGCCAGCCTGGAGGAGCTTGTCTCCATGAAGAAATTTCACACAAGCAATGGTGGCATCAGTGTGTGTAGGACCACACCCGGGCCAGGGGGCTTACTCGTGTATCTCTTGCCCTCCACTTAAACCTAAACCTTACATCAGGACCCAGAAGACAGACTTGAGGGTCGCTGGACCTCTTTATTTGTTCTTCTTGCTAACATGGCCGCAGTGACTCCATCTCTCTTCTGCTTTTCCTCTTTAAACGAGGACAGGTGAACCAGCCTGACTTGTGGGGCTGTCAGAGCGCAACTTGACTCTAAAACCTTTCATAACAAGCTGACTAAGAAGTTTACTCTTTGTAGAAACTAGACCCAACCAGGGTTCCAGAAACACGACAAACCACATTCTGTGAAGAAACAGGAGCCCAAACCACAGTGTTTGTTGTTTTCAAATGTGTTCAAAGCTCCAGGCAGCTGTATCTAGGTGAATATGTAATGATTCCTCCTGCTCCCAGATTTGAGATTTCTTTGCCCAAAGCATCGGACACATCAAGAATATCCACTCTTGTTGTTGTGAGTCTTTTGTGCAGCAGCAGGACTTGGGGACATTCCTGGCTCTCTTTATTTCTTCCTCTTCCCAAGGCAGCTGCATTGAATACATCTTCTTTCCCTAATTTTCACTATTCCTTGTTGCTTTGACGGCTTGTCAAGGATGAATGGCTCAACCTCTCTTGTTGGGGCTGCCAGGACCCAGGCTCTGATTCTAACAACCCTGATGACTGAACTAAAGATGAGATCTAACCTTCAAAGTCATATGCCCCTTGGGGACTGACCTCCTTTGACTAAGGCCCCAAAGCAGCAGCGCTAGCTGAGTGACTAACACGTGAGCCTGTGGGGACATTTTAGATTCAAGCCACTTCTACTTTGGTGCTCCTGGGGCCTCCACGTACTTCTTTCAGTTTCCCGGCTTCCCAGTCTTCTGGCTCTTAGCCTTGGCATTGGGTCTTGAAACCTCTCCCTTCTAGGTAAAGACAGTTTATTAGGCAGGAAGCATTGGCTGAGCCTTTGGTTTAAGGCCCTGTCCTCCCACCATCTCTACCCTCACTTGGTCAAACCGAAGCTCAGCTGGATCTGACAGTTCAGTGGGGAAGGAGTTCAAGGGGTCAGGCGTATCCTGTTCCTCATTTTACAAAACCGCGGTGCTAATTGCCCAATTGAGTGATTTGGTGGCGTCTCTTGGCAGCAGGCTGCAAAGGCTCTCGCTTGCACAGCTGGCAGCTGACGATGTTTTCATTGCTGAGTAGTCTGCACAGGAAGTGTCACCGTGGCCTCTGGGGTCCTGCAGACCAGGTTCCACCTCTGATGGCCTGGGCTCTGTGTGGCTTTGAGTTGTCCTTTTGTCTCTAAGCTTTCTGTGTGTGACAGATGTGTTCCCCTGCTTGCCCTTTGGTGTCTGGGGGATGCAGTGAGGGAAAGTATGACATGGTTGTGGTGATCTGGGACTCACCACCGACCTAACCCAAGTTACGAGATCTTTATTTCTTCCCTCACTCTGCAGTGGGAAGACACAATTTCCGCTTCTTATCTTAAAAATAGAACTATCTTCGCAGTGCCAAACGGAATGTGTCCACCATGTCCCCTGGACTGTTTTGGGTTCTTTGAACGGAATTATGGGTCATGCACTTCACAGGCATTCCTGCTGGCAGCAGATTCCAGGAAAAGACCCTTCAAGGCACCGGTCAACAACACCCTCCCCTACAGGAAATGGAAATTTGACATGTGCGTGGCTGAACCAGCTCAAGTCACAGGTTAGCATGGGATGCAGGGATGGCTGCTGGTTGCCAAACTTGCTGTGGGCAATAGGCCCTGTGTGACACATTAGCACCACACTGCACAGATAGTCCTGTGTGGCCACACTGCCCTCTCTGGTGTGCACATACAGATGTGTACACATACATCACATGTTCTCATTCTCAGAACAGCAAGCACACCTACTCATGTTATCGCACCCCACCCCCAAAGACACCCACAAAATTCACACAAAGACCCACAGACACATACCTGAAGAGAAGCACACATTTAAGCTTTTAAAGATTTATTTTTCTTTCATGTGTACGAACGTTTGTTTGCATGTGTGCATGTGATCCATGTGGATAAAGTACCATGGAAGCCAGAAGAGGGAGCTGTAACCCCTAGAACTGGAGTTATAGATGGTTGGGAGCCACTCTGTAGGTGCGGGGAACCCAGCCAGTGCAGGTATATGTGTCTGTTCATGTGTGTGCGGGTGCATGTGTGTATATGCACATGTGTGGTGGTCAGAGGACACTCTTGACTATCGTCCTCATAAACTTTCCACCTCCTTTGAGATGGACTCTCTCATTGGTCTGGAGATCACTGATTAGACTAGAAAGCCAGTAAGTCCTAAGGATCCACCTCTTTCTGCCTCCCCAGTGCTGGGATTACAAGAGCATGTGGCCACACTTGATATTTCTCTTGTGGGTTCTGGGGGATCACATTCAAGTCCTCATGCTAGCAAGGAAGGCAAGTATGTAACAGGTGGAATCATTCCCCCAGTCTCATATGGTCTTAGAAGTCTTAGACACAAAGGTGCATGCATACACACACAAAAACTTATCTGTTGTCTCCTGAGCCTGATGGGGCACCTGGGCTAGCTCCTGGCCATCACCCTCAAGAAAGGAAAGATGCAGAAGAAGGCCCGCTGGGAAGAAGGGTGAGGATGGGATTCCTGTGCCGCTCATGAAGTCTTGAAGTTTCCCAGTTTAGAACTAGAAGAGAAAACTGGGGTGCTCCAAAAACATTCTGCAAATGGTTCATTAGCTGTCCTATGGAGCCCCAGAGACCCTATGAATGAGGACTGTGGGGGTGTCTTAGCTTGAAAAGGACAATGCGTTTGAATCACCCATGCTGGTGAAGCAGGAAGGAGAGGGTTGTCACCACTGCACTCAGAAGCACGTGTTCTTCAGAGAGGGATGCTGGCAAGGATACGTGAGGCAGGCTCTGAGAGCTAGGTGGGCTTTGTAGAGACCCAAGAGCTGAGGGGGCTGTCTGAACCAGCAGGGCACTGAGCACTCCAGTAGCTGCGGGAACAGGGCTGAGTTGGGGTGGACAGGAAGCAGCTTTGAGACCCAGACAGAGATGGGACGGGAGTTCTCACAAGATCCTACCCAACTGTGCTGAAGAAATGTTCACCGTACTCTACACTCTGCAGTTCTTTTGTTCCCTGCCCTTCCTCCTCCTCTTCAGTGACCTCATATGAGCCTTTCTCTAGTATAAAGAGACACAGGAACCCTCTAGCCACCCCCCAAACCATTGCTTCACCAAGATAAAAGGGGGTGACACTTCTGCAAATGAGCTCTTCCAGTTGGAAGGGGAGCCTGCAGAGGGTGTGGGAGAGAGCCTAAAGAACACTACACCTGTTTTTGCTGTGTTCCCTTAGGCACAGTACTCGTCCTCCCTGGGCATCTTCTAGAGTTGAGATGGTTAATTTCATGGTTGCTCCGGTCCTGAAGGCTGTGAGCAACCCCGGCCTGACTGCCCACAAGGGGAGAGTGGGCAGGCACACCCTGCAGCAGCTGCCAGGCCGAGATCAAACATCTCAGGCAGGAATGTTTTTGCAATGATGCTATTTATTCCTTGCTGGGTTTCAGAACAAAACCCCAGAAGCAAAAAACCACTTACTTCACAACCCCCAGAGGTTTCTCTACAAGGATGGTATGTGCTAACCAGAGACAGCTGCATCCGAACCGAGATTTTTCTTTACACCCTGCTCGGCAAGCCTTTACGCTGGACACACCATTTGTCTGCTGCAAAGCTCAAGCTGTCACTTTAAATAGATTGCCTCGGACTGAAACTTCAACCGAAGTCACATCTCCCGACCGCCCAGAACAAATGGAAATGCAAAAGTTATCTGCAACTTATGTTTTACAAATCGCAAGGAGCAGTTTAATCAAATGATAGTGTTAGTAATAGCTTGTTTTAATCCTTACTGTCCTTGACAGTCCAACACCTGCCAATCAAGGATGGCCATGGAATGCCTTCTCATCCCTTCCCAGACATAATCCCAATCCGGACACACATGCCTAGCCAGCCTGATAGGTGGACAGAGGACTCTGGGTTCACAAGAGCCTCCTGTTTGGTTTAGACTTGAGAGTTTTACTAATTTTCAACTAAGGGACTTTGTCCCGATATGCACGTGTCGTTCAAAGTCAACAGAAGCCCTCAGAACACTTACAACAACATCCGGGTGATAAACACCATCACCACAGGACTGGGGGAGCATAGGATTTATTTCATCTTCCTCTTCTGGTCACAGTTCATCATTAAAGAAAATCAAAATAGGAACTCCGGATAGGAATCTGGAGGCAGGAACTGAAGCAGAAGCCGTAAAGAAGGCACGTGTATTGGTTTTCTTGGCTTGCTTTCTTGTGTAAGTCAAGACCATGTGCCCATGGGTGGTGTTACCCACAGTGATTTGGGTCTTTCTACATCAATCTACAGTTAAGAAAATGATCCTGCAAACATGCCCATAGGTCAATCTGATATGGGCACTTTTTATGTTATAAATTACTATTATTAATTATTATTATTTGACTTTTTTGGGAAAGGGTTTCTCTGTGTTGTCCTGGCTGTCCTGCAACTTGCTCTGTAGAGTGGGCTGGCCTGGAATACAGAGATCCACCTGCCTCTACCAAGTGCTGGGATTAAAGGTGGGCACCACCACTGTTGGGCTGATATGGACAATTCTTAAGTGGAGGCCCCATGTTCCCAGGTGACTCTTGGTTTGTGTTGGTAGCTGAAGCTAATAGGACAGAGGAAAACGTAAGAAGCAGAGAATTCCACATTCACAGACCGACACATTTCTCTTGACCAAGATATGGAAAAATTTTGGTCTATGAAAGGATATATCAACAAGCCCATTGTTAATCAAAATCAATAAATTTTGGAACAATTGAGAAACATGTGGACAGGATTCTGGGTTTTCAAATGTTTGTTTTGGTTTGGTTTTGAATTGGGTCACACTATATAGTGGAGTCTGGCCTCAAACCCTTAGCAATCCTGCCCTGGCTTCCTAAGTATTTTTTGAATCATACACATGGGGCAATGTGCATGGCTCATTTTTTTAAAAAATAGGAATAGATAGTTTTCATTAAGTGTTGCCACTAGTGTGGTCATCTGTGTTCCCTGAAGCCCGTATCTTATGTTCCTTTCAAATGTCATTCTGTTCCCTAGAGACCATTATTAAATATTGAGAGGACTTCTAGGCCCTTCTTCTTGCCGTGTGCCTTTGAGCCTGCCGGTGAATCAACCTAAGCCCCACTTTGCTTGTCTGCCAAGTGTGGAGAATGATACCTTCCTCACGCACGTGGCAGGTGCCAGCCTCATAAGCTGGTGTGGCTCCCAGCCCTGGAAGCCATGACGTCACAGATCAAGCTCAGACACTGCAAGGAGACCTGCCTCTACTCCTCAGCAGCTGCCTCCTCCCTCACCTTCCCCCACCCTGCTGAAAGACAGCACTTGACTGGCTGGTTGAAGTACAAGAAACAACTCAATGGGAAGTAGGAGATCTGTGCAGAAGGGGAAGCCTGAGGAGATGGTCAGGTGACATAGCTGGGAGCAAGCTCAGACTCTGAGATGGCTCTGAGCCGTCTCCACAGTTCTATTACTTTGTTGAGCCTCTCCCTCTAGCTGTTTGCATGACTCCCTGTTTTTATCGTGGGTCTTGACCCATCCTCTCCTGTTCTGGCCATTTACCTGTTGCCTTAAGATCTATCTTGCACCTGGCGATGGTGGCATGTGCCTTTAATCCCAGCACTCGGGAGGCAGAGGCGGGCGGATCTCTGTGAGTCTGAAGCCAATTTGGGCTACAGAGTGAATTCCAGGACGTGCTCCAAAGCTACACAGAGAAACTCTGTCTTGAAAAAACAGACCAAAATCTACCTTGCTTCCTCCCCAGCCATGCCTCCTTCCAAATGCTAAGGTTTGCGTTTTGGAAATGCATCTTGTCCTTTGGTTTCTGGTTAAGAGTGGGAGATGCTGGTGATGGATTAGCGGATGGAAGAAGAGACAAGGCAGGGCGTTTCCTAGGCCCCACCCCCATGCTGCTTTGCAAACCTTTGCAGTTCCAGATTTTGCTCAACAGTCCTGTCCCCATTTTGCCCCACCTAGGCTCTGGAACCTACCACTTCCCCCTGTCTCGCATCTGGAGCAGGAGTGGCCTGCTGCTATAGCTGATCTCTGGGAGGGCCACAGTTATACAACCTGCTCCTTCCTGCTTTTTGTAATGAATTCCCTATATGAGCAAATTTCTCTTAGCTTGGGATATACCTCTGTCAGCAGCGTTCTTGCCTAGTATGCATGAAGTCTGGGTTCAATTTTCGACAGGGCGTGGGGGCCCATATTTGTAATCCCAGCATTTGGAAGGTGGAAATAGAAGAATCAGAAGTTCAAGGTCATCCTTGGCTATGTAGCAATTTCAAGGGCAGCCTGGGATAACAAGAGCCCTGTATCCAGAATAAATGAGTAGATGATAGATAGATAGATAGATAGATAGATAGATAGATAGATAGAATCTATCTACTGTCTTGAGAGGAGACCAATTGGTGTTCCTCAGAGAAGCTGTTTCTTACCATCCCAGGGGAAGTAGCTTGGGGAACTCTCCATCACACCCTGCCCATGGTCTTGGAAGGATTACCCCGTGCTGAATGGTAGGTTTCATGTAATTGCCTCTATCTTGGTTAACTAACTTCTTGAGGATGGGAATGTCATCTGCTCACCATTGTGTCCCCAGCACCTAGGAGAGCGCCGAATGTTAAGGACCTGCTGCTTGATGCCACTGTTTCTATCCCAAGACCTCATATCTACCATCTGTCAAAAAGAAAGGGGCTTGTCATTAAGTCGCTCCTGTTAAATGTCTGGGATTCTGTGACTTCGCTTTGCAATTACGATTATAATTCAGCCAATTTGGAAAGAACTCAGAATGTCTAATTTCCTTGTCCGGAGTTGTCAGTGTGGCTAACTGAAGTCAGAAATCACTGACTCCTCCAAGGCTTTGTTTTGCTGGAAGGACCATCTGTCCTGTGAGCCACAGCTCTGGAGTAAGTGCTCCAACGTGTGCACCCATTAGAAGAACCGAGAAGCGATCACTCAGTGTCAGCAAGAGCCTGACAACAAGGGCTGCTGGCAGGAGCCACTGCAGATGTCAATAAATACGTAATTAAAGTGCCAGAGGCGGGCAGCGCCCAACCACGTTCCCTGGAACCAGCCTCTAAGTCAACTTTGGCACTGTGGGGAAGGCTGGAGTCTTTTGCTTTGAACTTGAACACAGCCGCATGCCGGGCAGCCATTTCCATGCGGACAGCTCAGAACATCGGAGTCCTTTTGGAATGTGGGTTGCGGGGCTCAGTTTAGACAGTTTCCTTGCAGCCCGCTGCTGTTGCGGCTCATTACTCCCTCCCCGCCTCCAATGACCTCCCCTCGGCTCCTTCCTGCTCCATCTTTCCCCACCCCTCTTGTGGGCAGCCTCCTGTGCGTACTTGTCTTTGACGGGCAGATTTTCGAAAACTTAGCTACCTTGTTCATTTCCTTCTTTCCTGTATTTTGCTTGTTTGCTGCTCCATCCCATATAATCTGAGGTAGGGGATCTAATTTGTTTTTTAAACAACAAGTAATCAGATTTTCCCACCTCCATGTTTCAGTCAATTCTTTCCTTTTACAGTTAGTTAGCTTCTTCTGGTGGATAACAGCAGCGACCCAAGACCTCCTTGTTCACTCATGATTTCAAAAGGAATGCTTTAATGCTTTGACATCAAATTGATGGAGTCAGGGATGCAGCTAAGTGGCAGAGAAGGTACCTAGCATGTGCGAGGCCCTGCGGTGTATTCCCCAGCACTGCAAAACAAAAGCAAATAAATATCAAATTGGAGTTTGTATAGATGTTCTAAGTTTATTTTTCTGTCACATTGTGTAAATTGCTACCTTTTTCTGTAAGACTAGAATTCCTTTTAATATGAAGGAGTTACATTTTATCTAATGCCTTTTCTAGAACTAACCAGTTGCTTCTATTTTATTTAATCTCTCTCCCACCCTTGCTCTACAGACAGGGTCGTGTGTCATTGTCCTCTAGGCTGAGCCCAAGTGACCTTGAACTCTCCTCATCCTCTTGTCTCCATCTCCGGCTGGGATTACAGGTGTGCCCAGCCATACCTGCTTTATGTGGCATCCGGAATCAGAGCCAGGGCACTCGTGCGTACTAGGCAAGTGCTCCACAACAGAGAGACACATCCAGCCTTCTTCAATAGAGTAAAATTACTGATAATTTGTTAATAACTAGAGTCCTTCCTATTTCTAGGATAACCCTATTTGGTGATGAGGTGTTATTTATTAGTAGATATGGATAGACTTAAGTTTTTAATATCCTGGTGTGTGTGTGTGTGTGTGTGTGTGTGTCACTACGTGTGTGTCTGTGTATAAGGTTGCAATTTAAAGGAAGTCTGGTAGAACCCTTCCACTGACACATCCGGGCCTATGGGTTTTGCTAGGTAATAATTCAAATGTGTTTGGTCTTCATTTGTTTGGTTGTTTGTTTCTTGAGTTAATTTTGGTGCAGAAATTCATGAGGACTTACAGGAAGAAGCTCATGCATGGTAGGAAGTCGTCTGTGCCCATTGCCTGCCAATGTCCCACTAATTCACCTTCCTGCTGCCTCCCACACAGGGCAGTGTTGCCATTCACTACAATAGTAGCTGGCGATATCTGTCAAATGTGCCAACGGAACCACATGGAATAAAACAGGCAAGGCTGCATGCCCTGGTAGGTGGAAGCAGTAAACACTACGTAAGTTTGGGCCGTGCAGTGTGCTGGGGGAAAACAGGCGACACAAAACTGAAAATCCAGGGAGTGCCAAGCAGGGTGGATTGGGCTCGAAGACGTAATGCAGCCTTCAAAGAGATCACTACATACATTTCTTCATCTAAGAGTTGCTTATTGTAGCCAGGTGGTAGCGGTACACACCTTTAATCCTAGCACTAAGGAGACAGAGGCAGGCAGATCTCTGTGAGTTTGAGGCCAGCCTGGTCTACAGAGTGAGTTCCGAGACAGGCACCAAAGTTACACAGAAAAACTCTGTTTCGAAAAACAAACAAACAAAAAACAAAAAAAAAAAAGAAGAAAGAAAGAAGGAAGGAAGGAAGAAAATAAAGAAAAATAAATAAATAAATAAATAAATTGCTCATTGCAGCCTGGCATGGTAGCTCAGGTCTATAATCCTGAGACTTAGAAGGCTAAATCTTCTTAGGATCACAGAAGTTCAAGACCAGCTTGGACTAGACAGTGAGTACCAGGTCAGCCATGACAAAGCAGTATGACTCTCTGTCCGTGAGAAACAAACCAGGGGCCTGGGTATGTAGTTCAACTGGTAGAGTGCTTGCCTAGCATGCCCAAAGCCCTGTGTTTGATCCCAGCACCACAGAAAACCAAGTGTGCTGACAAATGCTTGAAAACCCATCACTTGGAAGGTAGAAGCAGGATGATCAGAAGTTCAAATTCATTCTTAGCTAAATAGTGAGTTTGAGGCCATATTGGGCTACAAACAGAAGAGAGAGAGAGAGAGAGAGAGAGAGAGAGAGAGAGAGAGAGGAAGAAAGGAAGGAAGGAAGGAAGGAAAAAAATGAATTGGGTACCTACAGGGTCTAGATGCTAAGATTACAAAGGGAATGAACAGACAATATCTCTGCTCTTGTGGAGTTTATATTCTGGCAGGGAGACAAGTGAAACACAGGTGAATGATCAATCAATACTATATGAAAGAAGTCAGCAGGTGCTTTGACAGAGACAGCAGGGATGCTTGTTTTAAGCAGACGTCCAGTGAAATCCCTTTGAAGGGATGGGCCTGGAGCTAGATGTCAAAACTGAATAGAAGCCCCTGGAGCAGGGCGCCATGTTGAAACAGTATACCCACTTCTGGTCTTTTTCAAGAGCTCTGAGCTCCTGAAGGAGAGATGCAACGGCTCATTTGTGTCTCAGTGTAACACCGGGGCTGGTACATTATAGATGCTCACCAAATGTCTGTTTCCCTCTTAGAAGAAATCAGGAGTAAAAGTTGAATATTGCCATTAGCTGGCAGGAAGAATCAGGGTTTGTGATGCAGGCAGCAGATAGCTAAGCAATAAAGACGAATAGCACCTGGCATTGGATTACAGGTTGCAAAAGAGACCCCCCCTCATTCGCTTCCCCCTAGGCACTGCAATCCAGAGGAGAGGCAGACTTGAGTTACATTTATTCAAGACAGAGTCCAGGACCCACGCAGCCCTAGCACTTGGGGTGGGATGTGGACAAGCTGTGGGTGGGGCTCTACCTTCATATCTCTGTTGCCCACCCTCTCTGTCGTGTCCTGTGGAGAAAGGTGGGTGAGGTGGTTGAGCTGGCCCTGGTCCTCCCTGTCTTAGGGATGGACATGAGTAGTGTTCAAACCCCATGGAAGCGTCAGTTACTGGCTGGGTCCAGGGCAAGACCCAAGTCATCCTTGGCCAAAGGATAAGGTACAACAAATGTCTCTGAGCATCCAGACCCTCTTTGTAGCTTGTTCTGTGTCTTGGGAGATATTCCCTGGTCATCAGGGTGTGGTTGATTTAAATCGCACCAACACTTGCTGCCTGTCTCAAGGGTGCAGGACTAATGGACAAGATCTACACCCAGCAGGGAGAAGGTGTCTTCTGAGCTGTGTCATCGAAACAGTGACAGCATCTGAAATTAACTGGGCAGGTCCGTGTCTTTTCATTTCCCAATAGAGCGCAAGTGACATTTGCAGCCCACTTGCTCCATGCAGCCTCCCCAGATGGGTCGAACTGTGTTTACTTTAAGTGCTTGGGCGTTTGTGTGTCACTGCTAATGCTTTATGGGGGAGACTGGCATGTGACAACGTCAGAAAAATAAGCGTTTCCACTTGCTTCGGTTCGGCTTCAGGCCTCATGCTTGCTAAGCAAGTGCTTCAACCACAGAACCACATCCTCAGCCCCAAACAAAATTTTAAATTGCGTTAAATAACGACGAGACCATGTTTTGACATTTACCAGCCCTTTTATACGTGGGAGTTTTGAAGACCTCAGAACCTGCTAATTTCTCCTAGATACTATCACTTAGGACTGAATGTTCAGTTGTGGCTTGCTTCACCACAGAGTGGTCGGAGGATGAGTGAGTCATGGTAGCGTGAACATCAGAGAGTAAGTTAGACAGCTATGATGTCACTGAGCGATAGAGTCTCATGAGGCCACGGTTGCCTTCTCTGATCCTTGACAGAAGCATCATTATGCAGCCCAGAGCTGTACCAAAGGCAACAGGCTCTGTCACCAAAAGAAAGTTGAAAAGGAATCTCGGCTACTTTATGTTCCTTGCTATAGGGTCTCTAGACTGTCCCATGATGTCCCACTCCTGTCCTCTGGCAGAGGAATCCAGTACATCTTCAGGTGATCATTGTCACTTAGTTTCTGACCTGACTGCCTCTGTCCATGCATTTCACATTGGGACAATGTGTTTGTTTGATTGTGGGATTAAATAACCTGAGATTTGGGCAGTACACAGATATCAGAGGTGAGCAGAAACCTTACACTGAAACAGGAGTCTGGCAAACATCTGTGCAGCAAACGGATAGAATTATTAAATTCTTTATAACTGTGGTGCAGAGAAACAAATCAAAAGGTAGCTGTTGTTTTCAATCCCTTAAAAAAAATCCCTTCAATTTTATAGATGCTCTCTTATTTGCAGATGGTATGATAGTATACATAAATGACCCCAAAAAGTCTACTAGGGAATTCCTACAGCTGATAAATGCCTTCAGTAATGTGGCAGGTACAAGACCAACTCAAAAACATTGGTAGCCCCTCTATATACAAATGATAGAGAAGCTGAGAAAGAAATCAGAGAAATATCACCCTTCACAATAGCCACAAATAACATAAAATATCTTGGGGTAACACTAACCAAAGAAGTAAAAAACCTGTACAAAAAGAACTTTAAGTCTTTGAAGAAAGAAATTGAAGAAGATACCAGAAAATGGAAAGTTCTCCCATGCTCTTGGATAGATAGGATAACATAATAAAAACAGCAATCCTACCAAAAGCAATCTATAGATTCAGTGTAATCCCCATCAAAATCCCAACACAATTCTTCACAGATCTTGAAAGAATAATAATCAACTTCATATGGAAAAACAAAAAACCCAGGCTAGCCAAAACAATCCTGTACAATAAAGGAACTTCTGGAGGCATCACCATCCATAACATCAAACTCTATTACAGAGCTACAGTAATGAACACAGCTTGGTATTGGCATAAAAACAGACAGGTTGACCGATGGAGTTGAATCGAAGACCTGGATATTAATTCACACACCTATGAACACCTGATTTTTTTTTTTACAAAGAAGCTAAAATTATATAGTAGAAAAAAGAAAACATCTTCAACAAATGGTGCTGGAATAACTGAATGTCAACATGTAGAAGAATGAAAAAAATAGATCTGTTGTAGGAGGCTGCTTGTTTGTTTCTGGCTGCTCAGCCCCAAAATAATCACACAGAAACCATATTTTTTGCAATACTGTTTGACCAATAGCTTAAGTGCATTTCTGGCTAACTCATATCTTAAATTAACCCATCTCCATTAATCTGTGTATTGCCATGAGGCTGTGGCTTACTGGGTAAAGTTCCAGAGTCTATCTCCGGTGGGGTTATATGGCTTCTCTCCAACACTGCCTTCTTTTTCTCCCAGCATTCAGTTTAGTTTTCCATGCCTACCTCTATTCTGCCCTGCCAGGTCTAAGACAGATTCTTTATTAACCAATGGTATTCACAGCATACAGAGGGGAATCCCACATCACCTCCCCTTTTCTGTTTAAATAAAAAGGAAGATTTTAATTTTAACATAGTAAAATTACATATAACAAAACAGGTATTAAGCAAGATTACAGTTACAATATTTATATCTACTTTATATTTTATCATAACTAGGGAAAACTATAACTATCTATTTTTCAACTCCATCAAAGACTCCAGAATAATATAATATTACCTAAGAAAACAGACAGTGCATTGTAGGCAACTTTCAAAACTCTAGAATTGACAGAGACATCTCACTACTTGGGCAGTAATCCAAAGTCTCATTTGCAATGTTGGAGCAACCAACTTTGACTAAGGCCTAGAGTAACTGACAGACCATTTTCAGAGGCAGGAAATTTTTCAAAACTGTCTTACCCTGTCTTGGCAAGATTTGATAGTCATTTTTCTTGTATCCTGCTTGTCACGTCCAGACATCGTGCATTTTGTCAGGGGTCAATGCATGGACAGTTCTTTGCCCAAAGGTCAGTTTTACCAAAAAGAAAACAAGCTCCAAGTGGAGTGTCTTTGGTGCTCAACATTCTCTCAGGAATAGATCGGTGCTGCCAGGAGCAATCTTATCTTATGTCAACAGAATCCTAAATTATTTAAATAACATATTCTACAGCTCTTTGAAGTGGTTGAAGATTACCTATCTATGCAAAATATAATCTCTATATCTCTAAAGAACCTGATTAGTCTAACTATAAGTATGACAAACATAGATAACTATTGACCTATACCTCTTAATATCTATATAATTTAAAGAGTAAGACTTCATATTAGAATTAAACAACTGTGCAACAAATGAGAACAATGATCTCAAAATGTAAACAATGTATAAGTATCTTGATCAGAGGTAGAAATGTATATTGCAATATGATAAATAAATCCTAAAATTGTACCAATATACAAAATGTCTTAAGCAGAGGTAGAAGCATGCCTGCATACAATATGACAAAATAACTTTGCCTAGGTGTACAAATATTATAGATAGAAATAGGAACACATTCAATACAATTTGAATTTGTATCAATATACAAGAATCTATACCAATGTAAATTGCCTATAAATAATAACTCACAAGTATTCACTCTATTACTCACTATTATTAGTGTGCGTAAGCTCACATTAATGTATTTGTTATCCTATCTAATTTCCTGTTTTTTGTTTTTAAAGAGATCCTGAGCTTACATAATTTCCATCCCAACCCCTAATCCTATACCAATTATAATCAACCCACATCCCTAACCCTGAGGACAAACTTTGTTAGGAGAGGGGACATCATCTTCTAGAATTACTTCCAGATGTCATGGAGGTGATGTTCTTTCTAAGGGGCTCTGTGAAAGTAAAATGATGGTTAAGTTTCAAGATTACTGTCTGGTATAAATGAAAATAGTCTCTGAGTATCCGGTAGGTTTTTTTCTGAGGATCTATTTGGAGTTCAGGCCAGAACATTGTAAAAAGGAGCATCATTTCAGCTAACCAAGTTGGAACCATCTTGAGCAGTTGGTACCCAAAAAGGTCTTATGATAGCACTATCTGCATTATGATGTCATATCAACCAGGTGGAGTCATTGTTGTGGGGCCCCATGTTATTCTTGCAAACTTCAAAGATTACTGCAGGAAAATTCATTGTTCATTGTGGAAAACTTAAACATTATTTATACAGACATATATTCAATGAAAGGTACAAAAGAGACAAAAATAGGTATGAAGAAAAGTAATTTTTTAAAAAATTCTTTCTTCTTTCTGTCTCATACCAGACATGACAGAAACTCTGAATTTTTCTTTTAACAACACGCTTAGATTTAGAGAAGGACAGAGCCATTGTCCAATTCCAAAGCCAGCTTTTATTTTTAAGTGAGTCATAACTATTTTAGTAGGGAGCACCACAGTGCATGCAATGCCTGAAAGGACCAGAAGAGGGTGTTAGATCCTCTGGAACTGGAGTTACAGTTATGAGCCAACTTGTGGGTGTTGGGAACCGACCCCCCCCCCCCCCCCCCCCCGTCCTCTGTAAGAATAGTCAGTGCACTTCCCTGTTGAGCCATGTCTCCAGCTTGACTGTTTATTATTATTATTACATTTTTTATTAGTTATTTGGGAGTTTCATACATGCTTTGATCATAGCTAACCTCTATAGCTCTTCCCAGATTCACCCTTCCTCCCTATTCACGACACTTTGTGCAACTTAAAAAAACCTTGATTGTAAATTATTCTTGCTTTTAGAAAAGGGTATGTGCCATGTTAATTTTTAATATCTAGGAACTTCTGAGTTTCAGCCTGAGGCAAACCGGAAATATCAGGGACTCTGGAGAGATTGGCATTGTATCAAAGGAAGAGGAGGGGACTGGCTTCTGCAGGAAATCCCTATGTGTACAGCAAAATGCCGCCGGTGACATTATTGCAGAAGCTTTCTCTCTTAGCTCAGTTTTCGAGTTGTTGTTCCTCTCTTTACCTTACTCCATTGCTTGTGGCTCCTGAGATTCCATCACCTCTTGTTATTCTTGTTTTTTTCTGAAACAGTCCTCTTGGGACTAAACACAGCATTCCTGGACTGAAACACATGGACTGAAATAGAGAAGTGAGGAGAAAGAGTGAATGAGGAAGGTGAGGGGGATGAGACCCCTGCCTAGACCACCAAGGTGTCTCCTTGTAGCATGAGCCCAATCTAACACTAGGGCCACTTGGAGGCATGCTCCTGGCTTGGCATCTCCTGGGCTGGCTATGAACTGAGCCCAGGTACCTGTGCAGTTATAGAGCCTTTCTACTATCCCACAGCACTGAGATGCTCTACTTTCTGGTCGGCTGCCTCAGTTTCCCCTATAAGCAAATCAAGCTTACCCAGGTCCTGATCCTCTGGTGGATCCCAGCCCAGCTGACTCTGTCCTAGCCGAAGTCCCTTTAATCATTTCCTGTGTTGCAGCAAGCTAGTCCACTGCACTGGGACTATGGCCTTGTGAATTTGAGGCTGTAGATCCCTTCCCTCCACCTTGCCTGCCAGGGTCTTCTAGCTTCCTCCAGCAAGTGAAAGGAGCTGTGTCTTCTCCACTCCATGGAAGGACTCGAAGAGGAAGAAAGCACTTAGCCAGGGATGCTTTTGTTCACAGTGGTCCAGCGGCTTTGGGAGCACTTGGCCTTGGGTCCTGGTCCTGCTATTTCTGCATCCGTATGTGAGACGGCTTGTGGTTAGCACCCCTCTAAGGCACAGGTTCACATCCCTGGAACCACAGCTGCTGCCCACCTGCTTCTCTAGCCTCCTGGGAGGCCCTGTGTGGGAGCAGCTGGGCCACAGAGCCTTCTTGTTTCAGCTCAGCCCCCTGCCCCTGGCTGCCCCGGCCCCACCACAACGTCCTTCTGGAGACTTGTAGTATGTTCGTATAAAAAGAGTGTGGTCTAAGGAAGGTGGCTCGGCCCTCTCAGTCTGTCGTCTGGGGTGTAAAGGGTTAATGGCCTAAAGCTTCAGGAGTTCTGAGAAGCTGTGGACAGGAAAGTTGACCTGACTGACAACACCCCTGGAAGCTTCTAATCAGGGGATCCACAAACCAAACACAATCCCCACTCTGAGGAGAGACTGGAACCCTTCAGCCGTTCTGATTAAAGAACAATTCTGCTTCTGGAGATGCCTGTCTGCTTTCCACGTCACTCCATCAATCCTGATCTAACAGGGTGTACAGGCCTGGTTCCATGATCTCTCTCTCTCTCTCTCTCTCTCTCTCTCTCTCTCTCTCTCTCTCCAAACTTACATGCAACAAAACGTTGTAAAGGCCTGGGTGCTTCTGGAAGCCTCTCAGGAGGATTTGTACAGAATGGACGTTGCAACAAGAAGCAAGATTAGAAAGCCCTTCATTACGTTAATTACCCCTCTCACAGCGGCTTCCCAGGAAGCTTTTAACAACCTGCATTATGCTTGTACCAGCTCAGGCTCTGCGTGGGGGAGAAAGAAGGTTTGTCAATTATACATGGCCCAGGAGGGTGGAGTCAGCGCCCCAGGAGAGGCTCTGTATTGACTTGGACCCATGATCCCTTGGGAGAGGGGTGAAATGTGGCTCATTTCCCAGGCTGCTCCTCCTGGCTCCACCCCAACAGGCTGGGCCTCCCTCGGAGTAACTCAGAAGTGAGGAATCATCTGGCGACGAACCCTGGAAAAGGGAGACACATCATCGCTGGAGATCTGTGTAGTGCTAGTGGTTAGCAGGGTGAACACAACACCCGAAGAGCTCATTTCTGTGGGTTTCTAAGGCTGTGCGAAACCCTGGAGAAGGGGTGGGGGGGTGCTTATTGAAAAGGCCTTGTGGTGTGTCTCATTCAGTCTCAATTCACAGATGAGGGCACATGTGCCAAGGGAAATGTGACCCACCCGAAGTCTCACAGCAGGGTCATGGGGAGACTGAGGTGCTGTTACTGGGAGCTTGTGGTGGGGGAAGGGAGGCTCGAGTGAGCTCACAGTCCTCTTGAGGCTTGTTTCATGGTGTTTCCTCAGATGAGGAAAACAAGCTTTGAAGGTAAGTATTCCATCACTGGGAGGACACTGGGCGGCAGAGCGGGCGCTCAACTCTGTGCTTCTATCCCAACCCTTTCCCCATACCTGGCCCACAGGAGACACCAGGTTGAGAGCCCTGACCCTCTGGAAATCTGATGACCCTTTCAACACGAAACACAGCTCTCACCTCTAAGGGAGGAAGAGGCAGTTTATCCCGGAGGCACGTTTGAGTGACTATGGTCCAGAAATAGACTATCTCCAAATTTCATGCTCCAATGGGGAAGCAGTTTCTTGCAGTTTTTATAAGTAACAGAATAGAGAAAATCATAAATCAAAACATACTAACCCTGCTACACAGTCTCCACTCCCAGGCGAGACGGTGGCTTCCCTATCATTCTTACTAAGGAGAAGTTCTGCTTCTGCAGATACCTGTCTGCATTGGTGGAAACACCGGAGAGGTAGGTACCAGACAGGTGGAGAAATCTCAGGTCCAGGTGTCAGATGCTGTGGGATAGCGGGCATTCCTAGTCTTCTGGTTGGTAGAGAATGCGGATTTGTTAAACTAATACATTCCAGCGATTTTTATCTTTTTATCAAGACATTAGATCTGAGCTAGAGGTGGGCAAGGAGTGTGGCTCATTGGGAGGCCAGAGATAGCAAAAAGATAAATTGCAGTTAGACTCTGGGCCAGTCCTGCCACGTTCCAAATTCTCCACGGGCATTGAGGTTTGAATCCATGAGTCAGATCTGCAAACACAGCTTCTTTCCAGGAATTCTTGTCCGTAATGCAGACTTTAGTCTCTTGTTACCACGGAGGCCCTCAGCGCCACCACCTGCCCCTGGGACCAATGCCTCAGTAGTGTCCCTGAGCACTGGGGGTGGAAGTGGAGGATGACTGGCCTCTGGTCTGCCCATGGGGGCTATGAAGGCTTTGGTACTGCAGCTGGATGTAGTGTTGTCTTGGGGGAAGGAAGTGGGATGAGCTTGGAGCTGTGCTTCTGGGTAGAAGACTAAGTCTTAGGAAGAATGTGGTGACCAGACCACCTGAACAAGCTGCTGTCCTGCCTGAAGCCCCCAAGGCCCTTTCACTTCCTATTATCCTGGGGACCAGGGGCTGTGTCCTCAGTGTGCCTGTTGCGGAACTTTGTCCACACCCTTTGCCCCTCAAGGGGCCTCAAGGATGGTCTCCGGGCCTCCTTTGCCTTCCTGGTCTCATGCATGGCCTCTTGTGGGTTGTGCCCTGTGCCAGCCCTCTGCCGACTCCTCCCTTTCATCCAGTTGACTATTAGCGCCTTGCTGGGCCTGGAGCTCTGAGGTCTCCCAGCTGCCTCCCCTCCATCTGAATAGAAACAGAAAGACTTTTCTTTCTGTTAAGTTTCCAGCCCCAACAAACAACTGAGGTGCTTAGTTAGCATATTAAAGTGAACCTGCTACCAGGTTCTCCCAGCATTCCTCAGTCCCTACCTGTTACAGGGTGTGGCTGGCACACCCTGCCCCCTACCCCTGAACTCTCCAGCCTAGAGGCTGGGCACGCCTCACCCCCACCCTCCTCGAGGCTCTTCCTATATAATCCAGACATTTTGGTTGCCTGCCCCTTTTTTGTACCTTTGGCCTCCTGATGCAACACGATTCCTCTCTCTCCCCACTCCCTTCTCCCCCTCCCTGTCTCCCCATGTGGCTAGCTCAGTCTGGTCATGTCGACTCTGGATTCTCCCAGATGCCCCTGCCTCTGGCTACATTCTCCTGTGTGTCTACAGTAAACTTTCTCTTCCACCACACCTAGGAGCAACCGTGTCCTTTCCTTTCCTTTCCTTTCCTTTCCTTTCCTTTCCTTTCCTTTCCTTTCCTTTTCTTTTCCCTCTCCCTCTCCCTCTCTCTCTCTTTTTCTTTTTCATTCCCTTTCAGCCCTGGGCGATGGACTCTCCAAGCAGGTCCAAACTGCAGCTGGGACCCTGATTGGCAGCAGAGCCCTTCTGATGCAATCAAAGGGTCTTGATTAGACCAGTTGAAGAGTAAAAGGCAGGAAACATCTTGAGTGTGACAGCAGAGACATCGCACACACCACAGACAGAGCCACAGGTTGAGGAAAGACACTTATTGGGAGTGAGGAAATGCACGCATGTAGCAGATGCACAGGGGAAAAGACCTCTGCAAGCAGAAGGAGGGGACTCAGGAAGGAAAAAAAAATCCAGTCTCTCATCGAGGGCTGGAAAAGTGAAGAGTTTTCCTTTCCTAGTTTGGTACTGGGTGGTTTGAAGAAAGAAAGCAATGGTTGATGGCCGGCTTGTCCTGATCAGGCCTTGAACTGGTTGAGCCAGTGGGGCCTGTTGTTGGGAGAAAAAGTCTTCAAGGCCCGTGTTTTAAGCACCAGGCTTTTGGTCTCAAGTTGGCAGGGTGAGGAAGAAGCTACCATCTTGGAAATTCATGGTCTTTGTTTTCTAGCGATGGATCTACCCTATCTGTCTGCCTACCAGAGAAACTACAGTCTGTGGCTGCAGCCTTGCATTCAGAGCTCCTTTGTACATCCAAGCAGGAAAGCAGGTGTGATGAGGATCTGGGCCAACACAGCAGTGGGTGTGTTGAGGAGGAGGGAGGGACTGGGAGCTGATGAGAGCTGTAGCGTGTGTCCTGTAGGACCCAGTCGTGAGAAGCTCAACAGAGGCCAAGTCTCTGTAGTCTAACCTAAGGTTATACTCCAAGAAAGACCAGAAACTGAGACCATCCAGGCACCATCCAGGAACAGACTATCAAAAGGAAATTCCTAATGTTCCAACCACTGTGGATCACCTGCCAGCACACACACCCATTGCTTTTACCAGGACACCCCTAGACAAATGTCATCCAATCAGGGATCCTGAGCCTTAGAGATCCCTCACCCCAACCTCTGCTATTATAAAAACCTCACCCCAGCTGAGCTTGGGGGTCTGTGATTACACCAATAGGTAAGACTCATGAAGAGTCTGAGTTTGAACTTGAATAAGAATAAAGGCTCGTTGCTTTTGCATACAGGACTCTGTCTCCTAGTTGGTTTTGGGGGGACGCTGTGATCTGGGCATAAATGTCCATTTGAAGTGCCCTTTGAGGCTTGCTAGATATAGACTGACTGCTGGGTTAGAAACAAGTGCCGGGTGGCAAAGAAAGAGACCACCATCCTAGCTGAAGTGTCTGGACAATGCGGACTTTAAATGCGCTTCCTGTCTCCCTGTGTGTTCGCTCTTCCCCAGCACACCCTCCTGATCAAGAGGAAAGCGTATATGCCGCCTTGCAGGAGCCTGAAGAGAACATGATCAGCCTCCCTGGCGGATTCTTTTCCAGAGGGAACCAGGTCCCAGTGCTCACGGGACAGATGAGACCTGCTATAAAAAGGCTAAAAATCCTTCCACATAGGGGCAGAGAATTTTTGGAAACAAGACCCACAGAGACACCTTCTTAAGGGTTTTAGGTTTGCCCAGACATGAGGCAAGGCTGAGAGAAAGGGGTCTTCTGGCAGGCTGGGTGGTGCTGGCCTCTCTCCCAAGAATGCCAAACTGTGGCAGTGGGGCTATGACACCTGCCACCTGTCAAGGACTGAGCGTCTGTGATTCCCTCACGTTCCTATGGTGAAGCCCTAACACACATTTTAATGGTGTTCAGAGATGGACTCCTTGGAAGGGATTGGGTGTAGAGGGATGGTCAGGAGGCTGGGGTCCTATGGTGGCATTAATGTTTTCATATGAAGAACTATCGGGGAGTAGCTTGTTTTCTCTCCGTTTCTCTGTCTCTGTCTGCATGCGGACACGACAAGAAGGCTCTATTTGCAGGCAGGAAGAGCCCTCACCAGAATTCGGTCCTGCTTCCCCTCTAACCCTGGATTTCCTGCCTCCAGCATGGTGAGAAATTGATGTTTGTTCCATCTGTGGTCCTCAGCTGATCAATGATAACTGACTACCTGGCCCTCATCATCTCTGAATCATCCTGAATTCATTTTTTAACATATATTTATTTTGATGTGTTTGTGTGTGTGTGCATGTGTGTGCTTGTGTGTGCGTGTATGTATGCGTGTGCGTGTGCGTGTGCGTGTGTGTGTGTGTGTGTGTGTGTGTGTGTGAATGCATGTGGAGGTCAGAAAGCAACTTGTGGAAGTCAGTTCTCTCCTGCTACCATGTGGGTCCCGGGGATTGAACTCACAGCATCAGACTTGGAGAAAAGCACCTTTGCCTGCTAAGCCATCTTGCCAGTCCCACTCTGGATCCTCCATGACGTGTTTTAGAGAAGAAAATGTATGTGCTTCTCCCTTTGGCTCTGATTAGTTACCTCCAGTGGGTCTCCAAGTCTGGTTCCATGGGTATATTCAGTTTACTACCCAGAGGAAGATGGGTGCTTGGTCGCTCAGAGGTCATACGACTCAACTCAAAATGAGAACAGATTTGGTGTCTGGCCAGAATTCTGTATTAAGGGGTAATTTCTTTTCCCATTATAAATCCATTAGGAAATTACAAATCTCAGTTCTGACATTAAAATAGGGAATGGAATTTTCCTCAGAATCCCTTAGGTAAATTTTGTTTTCCTGTGCTAAATGCGGAAATGGGATGAATTTAAGCCCTCTTGGTGAGGATTATGCTTCCAGCGGTGGCTGCTGTGCCTAGCAAGTCACTGGCTTGCAGCTAAGATCGTATTTTTAGGAAAACTGACCTAAGGTCAGACAATGCTGGCCCCAGGCTGGAACCCTGAGCTCGCAGGTATTAAGAAGTGCGTGCTGTGCGCTGGGACCCGCTGAGTCCTGAACTGTGTAGTGGAGGTAAAGGAAGAGAGGCAGGGAGCCTCATAGGAGGCCTGAGTACACCCAGAGCTTCGTACAAGAGAGGCCTGAGAAGATCAACACAGATATGGTTTGACAAGTGTGATGCCAGCCAGAGCAAACTAGGGGTCCACCAGGACAAGGGAGAATGTGGCAGGAATGCAACCGTCTCTAACCAGAAGTGTGGTGCACACTCAGTGAAGTTAGCATCCATTTCCACAAGGTTAGTGAACAAAGAACAAGGTTAGTGCATATGTAACCAGGCCAGGTTTGAATGTTACGACGTTTCACAGATCGGAAATCAGACTTTCAGCATATCTGGGTGCAGAACAAACTCAAGACCTGGGCTTGCCAATACAGAGATGAGCAGAGAAAGGCTCTGAGAAGTCAGCTACCTTCCTGGAGGCAAATGCAGCCTTGGGTCCTCCCCCAACAGCCATGCTTCCGCCTAAGCAGGGGAGTCATCCTTAGCTGGGACATCAGACAGCAAGCAGAGGAGACTTGCAGTGAGGCCAGAGACTTGGGGGTGGCGTCTGTCAGGGTCAACTCCTAGCACCCAGAAACTGCAGTTTGGTGGTGGAGAAGAGAAGCTGGGTTGACCTCAAAGGTAAATGCATATGCCAACGAGCATTCTCTTTGATCCCTAAAGTCAGTTAATGTTCTACAATAATATTTGTGTACACCTTGGTTGTATCTAAGGAGGATGCTCACCAGAGTTTCTATGAGAATTTTGTGACTGATTTTTCAGGGTGCGCATACTCTGATCATATATTAAATTTGCTGAGTCAGGACATCTAGGCCAAGCTCAAGGGATCTTGGTATTTAAAAAGCTCCACATGTGATTTTAGCATGATCCAAAGTTGAGAAGTGGTTATATTAGGAGATGCTAGCTTAAAGCACGCCAGTTAAATCTCACCCGTTCAACATGGTCAACATCTGCTCTCATTCTTTTGTGGTCTTTGGTTTCTTGAACAACGTTTCTCTGTGGGACCCTGACTGTCCTGGAGCTCACTCTGTAGACCAGGTTGGCCTCACACTCAGAGATCCACCTGCCTCTGTTTCCGGAGTGCTGAGATTAAAGGCTTAAAGGCATACACTGCTATTCCTGGCTCTGTTCTCATTGTTGTAGCAATCCGTGAACCATACTAACAGCTAGCCACTAAGACATTAGTGACTTATTCTAGCTCCTTCTCTCTGTGTCTCTGTCATTTTTCGGTGCCATTTTTGACGAACTCTGGGTTCTCACAGGGTTGTCTTTTCTAATGAGCTGGAGAGGAAAGAGCAGGGGAGACCGGTGGAAGGTTTTGATGGGCCAGGTGGGAAACAGAGTGTCTCAGTTGCTTTCTCTGATGAATATAAAGTCTTCTGGTTACCTGCACCTCCTGCAAGGGCTGCTGGGAGAGATAGTTCATTGGCAGATGAGACGGGTTCAGCAATAGCTGGCTGTTGTAGCAATGGCTAACAGACACTATGATATCTTTTTTGGCAGCAGCTTTCCTGAATGTTCATCTGTTTTTTTAGCCGTATCCCTCAGCTAGAACATCTGTGTGAAACTGCTTTCTTCCACATCCCGCTTAAGCATTTCTTGGCATCGTGTCTCCCCCAGATGATGCTTCAACAAGCAAGGGTGACGTCCTGCTCATCATCCTTCCTTCTCTGCAAAGCATCCACCTCACTGTTTCGCATGGATTATGGACTCAGAGGTTACCTGGGTGAATGACTTAAATACAAAATTGGCATACAGTTCTCAGTCCAGAGAAGAAGGGCAGGAGACTGGTGGTGTCTGCCAGGTGTCTGCCCTGGCTCTGTCTCCTACTGGGAAGCCCTTCTCTAGCTACGGTCTCAGTGTGGTGTGGGAGAAATGTCTGTATTCTATCAATCATGTTTTAAATAAATGCCGATTGGCCAGGCAGGAAGTATAGGCAAGTCAACCAGACAGGAAGTAGAGGTGAAGCAATGAGAACAGAAAAATTCTGGGAAGGAGGAAGCCCATTCCTTCCATTTCTGCCCAGACCACAGAAAAAGCAAGATGTGGCCTGCCCTACTGAGAAAGGTACCGAGCCATGTGGCTAACATAGATAAGAATAATGAGTTAATATAAGTTATAAGAGTTAATAAGAAGAGCTAATGGGCCAATCAGTTTATCATTAATTCAGACTCTCTGTGTGGTTTTCTTTGTAGATAAACAGTTGTGGGAACTGGGCAGAACAGAAACCCCAACAAGCCAGCCTTTATGTTACATCAGTGAACTTGGGCAACAACAGAACCAAGTCATCAGGCTGCTAAAAGGTTGAGCAATGTTATGGTGACATCAAGGCTATGGAGATGACATGCTGGTACGGCACCTAGGCACATGGCTTCTGCTGTGTTCAGCCATCAGGATCAGGACAGATCAGAACATTTCATATTTGCAAATGGCCTGGAGAGGACGTTTGTCATCATGGAAAACGACATGCAAGATGTTCGATACTTTATCCAGTGGTCTAGCTGGGTCTTGTGCAGTCACACCGGGAGGAAGGACTGTACCTCCTTACACTTCAGTAGGATTTTATGGCTTTGATGAGTCTTTGAGCAAACCTCATCAATATCTTTGGCTTTGCAGAATGCAGAGTGGCTGTCACAGATCTGCCTATCAATGTGCTGGCATATCAAGGAGCAGATACGGCCTCATTCTGAGGAAACGGTGGCAGGTAGCACTTCAGATTTTTTTTTTTTTTCGAAACACGGTTTCTCTGTGGTTTTGGAGCCTGTCCTGGAACTAGCTCTTGTAGACCAGGCTGGTCTCGAGCTCACAGAGATCCGCCTGCCTCTGCCTCCCGAGTGCTGGGATTAAAGGCTTGCGCCACCACCACCCGGCAGCACTTCAGATTTTGCTTGCTTAGAGTGCCACTGAAGGTCTGGAGTCATGGGATGCAACTCTTCCTTCTGCAGCTGTTTGTATCAGAGGGATGGAATCCCAGGCCAGCTGTCCTTTGGCTCAGCATCATTCAGTTTCTTTCTTTAGAGAACTGAAAATTCAAAGTGAGCCCATGCAGTCTCCTTGCCTTCCAGTGCCAGGCTCACAGTGGCATCTCATAGATGCTAGCTGAAGGGAGGACTGGAGCAAGTGACCTAGAGGAGAGACGATGGGCAGTGCTTGTACCCGTCAGGATCAAATGTGCCGTAGTGGGTAGAGAGAGCTAGAGAGGACATATAACTCAGAGAAAAGAGAGGGGAAGAAGGATGTACAGACAGAAACAGGGACTTAGAGAGAGAGGGCATCTCAGAGATGACCTACTGACCTGCATCTGATGGCCTTCAAATACACACACCCCTGGCCTTCTGCAGGGCTCCTGGCCTTCAGCAAACACTTGGGTCTCCCCTCCAGGGCTTCATCATAGGGGGTCTGTTCTGCTGGATGGCACTTCCTGACGTCACCAGCTCTTACTCTGACAGTGACTAACCATATCCTGAAGCCCGGGACCCTCTGCAGCAGAAACTGACACCAGCTTCCCTGAGAGCATTTTTCAGTTTGGCACTCTGTGCTTTCGTGTTCACAACCCCATTGCCCTGCTTCAGGGCTCCTTCTGCCCGAAGAACTTCTAAGAGACAGGTCTCATCACTGACAGACAGTGTTCCTTCCACCTGTTTACCACACACAGCCACACAACAGCACATAAATACTGCACACCACATATGTACCGCATACCACACAGACACCACATACATTCCCACACACCACAGACACGTACCATCCATACACAAATCATACATATACATCGAATACATATCACCACATAAACATCAGCCACACTCATGCCTATAGCTACACGTATTGGTATTGTACACATCACAGAGAGTGCGAGTGACAGAGAGAGAGAGAGAGAGAGAGAGAGAGAGAGAGAGAGAGAGAAAGAGCACCGTTTCCTGCTCTCCTTTGCAGTCAAGTTAACATCTCCCTTCTCCCTGCTTCACACCACCGGCATCCTGAAGGCAGGCTTCTGAGTCATTCAGCAGTATTCAGGCTGAGTTCCCAGTTCCCTCTCATTTCCTCCTATTGTTCCAGGGAAATGTGTCTGAAGCTGGGTGTTTGTGAGGAGGAAATGGCCACAGGATGGTCAGTATTCACCAAGGACAGGAGGGCAGCTTTTTGTGCTGATTCCAGGAGGAAGCAAGCCTGGGCCTTCTCTTCTAGGCTCTTTGCCATGGCTTCAGCACCTAGTTGCTGAACATTCACTGTATCTATGAAAAAAGCAAAGGAGAATTAGAAAGCCACATTCAAGTCTAGCACAGCTGGTGGGGAGGGAGTATTCCTCGTCTTTGTTGGTGCTGGCTGTGGGCATGGGGACTCTGTAGTTAGCCCCTCCCTCTACACAACCTCAGAGCTGGGTTGCATTCTACTCCAATGTTGCAGATGAAGAGATAGAGTCTGATTAGAGATTCTGCCAGTACTTGGAGGAAAAGTTAAAGTTCCAACTCCCTTCTGCTGTGGCTGAGTCCCAAAGCTGACTTGGGGAACAAAACAGAAAACAAACAAAACAAAACAAAACAAACAAAAAAAACATTTCTACCTCACCATATCTGGATGCACAGAAAAAGCAACAATGAAACCTTAGCTCAGCCTCCGCTGCTGAGAACCCGGAGCGGCCGAGGCAAAGACAATCTCCTGGGGGTGGGGCTTCTTAGGGAAGTAGAAGAGCTCCTGTTCCGTGTTCTAGAAAGGGACGGGACTCCCGCATCCAGGTGAGAATGCCAGGCTCAGCCAGGTGGCATGCTTGCAGTAAGCAATCCCTACCAGAGTCAGCAGGCTGAGCCAGACAGCAAACACCAGCTCTGTCTGGGGACTTTTCTCCCAGGTCTGGAGGGGTGCTTGTCCCAGCACACATGCTGGGGACTTTCCCTCCATGTCTGGATCAGCCCTTGTCCAGCACCGGCCGCCGCCCACTCTCCTCTCCTCTTCATTGGCCTCCCTTCACCAAGCAGAGCGGGTAGGCAAGGTGAGGCAGGCTCTCACAGTCTGTTTTCTTACAAAATTGCTTCTTCTTCTTTTTTTTTTTTTTTTAACGTCATGACAAGGGAGAGCTGTCATTCTCCAGCCTACAATCTTACTAATACAGTCCAGGCGCTCTGGGTGCCTGTTGGCAAGCCGCTGTTGACCCGCAGCTGATGGAAAACTAAATGGCTACAGAGAGATGGGATCCCAGCCTGGGTCACCGCTGGGCTGCTGAGAAGGGATTGGAGGTGGTTCCTGCAAAAGCAGTTTACGCAGGCCCTCTCCACCTAGTCCCACCAGCTCTGCATAAAAGTGGATCTGGCCCAGGAACTTCATAGTGCTGGCTTGAAGATAGACTCTTATCTCCAAGATGAGAGCCAGGCAGAGTGCTCCCTTGCGTCTCAGTTTCCCCATACTGCATCTAAGTGGCAAGTGGGGTGAAATAGCAACTTCAAATACATGACTGTGCCCCCCACCCGGAGGCTCTGACTTCATGGCGGTGGGGGGGAGGGTTGGGGTGGCTTTTAGTGCCTTAAAAATGTCCAAAGCAGATCCTGGTGCACAGACAGAATGGAGATGTGTGTGACGAGGTGACCACACCCACTCTTCTCCAGACAGAATCGTCCACAGGATAGTGCTGACGGGAATATATTCCAAACTTTTTATTTTTTGTAGATTGAGAAACTGAGGGCCAAAGAGGCCAGTGACTTCCTCATAGACTCAAGTCTGGGTGAGGATGATTCTTACCAGAGTCCTCTGCATTGGTTTCCTGAGCCATACTTTATTTTCTTCCAGCTCTAGTGTGTCCGGACTCTGGGCTCAGCTATGCCAGACACCGAGACCAGAGAAAAAGTGGGAAGGTGGGAGGATCTTACCGGGGTTGCATAGCAGGGAAGGGCTGGGATTCTTTGGGGGGTGCATGGGGAATAAAGAGAGGGTGTCATTCTATAGGGGCACATAGCAGGGAAGGGCTGGGATCTTACAGAGGGTGCATGGGGAATAGAGAGAGGGTGTCATTCTATAGGGGTGCGTAGCAGGGAAGGGCTGGGATCCTTCAGGGGGTGCATAGCAGAAAAGGCTGGGATCATACAAGGGGGTGCATGGGGAGCAGGGAGAGAGGGTGCAATCCTATAGGGGTACATAGCAAGGAAGGGCTGGGATCTTATAGGGGGTGCATGGGAAATAGAGAGAGGGTGTAATCTATAGGGGTACACACACAGCAGGGAAGGGCCGGGATCTTACAGGGGTTGCATGGGGAGCAGGGAAGGGGTGGGATCCTGCAGGGAATACATAGGGGAACAGGGCAAAGTCTACAGATGGATTTGCAAAGCAGGGGAGAAGGCACAGGTCAGATGCCAGGCTGGATCTCAACCAGGCAAACCAGGGCAGAGTGAGGGTGGCCATGTAAGCAGTGCTGCCAAGAGCCCAGCACAGATCAGGAGTATGTGGGGACTGGTGCATAGCCGGTAGCTTGTGCAGCTAGCCTTGATTCTGTCTTTGTTCTTCCCACAGGCAGGTCACTTTCTGGTGGCATTCCTGTCCTTCTGGAGCCTTTTGTATCAAGTACATCCCAAAGGGCTCTGATAACTATGCCTGGGTCCCCATTCAGCAGGGGACGCTGGGAGTCATGAGACGGTGTGCACTCTTAGAAGGGCTGGCTTCCTCTCAGTTTCAGTCTCTGGCAGCCAAGAGCTGATGTGAAAAGGAGTCTTGGCCTCTTGGGTTGGTGTCTTGGGGCTGTTTGTGAAAGAGACTGGAAGGGATATGGAGGAAAATAGATCTCCTTTCTTTATCCCTTTGAAGGTCTTTACTATAGGGCTGATTTTATCAAGTGTGGGTCAGGGCCAAGTCTGTTATCTGAGGTGGGGCCTGCCAGGCCTGTTCTGGAGTCCGTGCCACCTGGGAAAAGCCCCTCTGCGCTGTTCTCCTGTTGCAGGTCTGGTCCAGCCCACTCCCGCCCCCTCTCAGCCTAGTCTTCAGAGCTGAAATGAAATCTCAAATGGAATGTGTTTTTAGGGTAACAGTGAATAATTTTCATAAAAAGTGCGATTTCATTTTCTTTTCTTTTTCAAATTCTCAGTGGAACATATGACTATTAGCATTTTTAAAAAAAGTATTCAGGGGGCTGATCCGGGGGCAATTAGAGCAGGCGCTTTAAAGTCCCCAAAGTGCTCTGAAAGTGGTGTGCTAATGGTGATCAAATTATAGATGCAAGCTGGGTTCCCAATGGAAAGAGAGAGGGGAAAGAAAGCTTGCCTGAAGGATGCTCCACGTTGCCAGTTAGGAACTCCAGAATCATCGGGACTGATCCCAGCTGTATGCGGGGCATCACGGGCATAGCGAAGAAGCGAGCATCCTAAACCGTGGGTAGGAAGGAGCCCTCCACCCCCAGAAGCAAGCTAGCTCCATTCTTAGGAAAAATCTCCAGATAGCTTGATCAGATTGAGGGTCAGGGTGCTGACCTCTGTGAAATTGTCTGTTCTGCTCGGGAGTTAGTGAGGATGAGAGGTCTGTCAGCGAGAAGGTAGGAAAGAAATAGGGGTGGCCTGGTGGTTAAGAACGTGTGCGGTCCGCTCTTAGAGAGGAGCTAAATCAGTTCCCAGCACTCACACCAAGCGGCTCACAACCATCTGTATTAAAAAAGTGAACTATGGGGGGGGGGGAATGGGGGATTTGTGCTGGCGACTTGAAACTACAGGCACATTCCCTTAGCGAGCTATAGACCTGCACTGAGACACACACCTTCCTCCTTATTGAGTCTCCTCTGTCCTGTTTGTAAAATGAGTTTGTGTGATGGACTCTAGGTGCAAAAATGAATCAATGCTTCAAGGCAGGTGGGGATTCTTTTTTTCTTTAAATGTTTCTCTAGAATGGATTTATGACTTGGAAATGGGATAAAGGAAGTACCTTAGGCTCCCTTAGCCCTTGTGTTTTTGGTTTTGTTTTTTTTTTTAAACACTTTTATTTATTTATTTGACATCCGGGCTACAGTTTCACCTCCCTTCCCTCCTCCCAGTCCTTCCCCCATACTCTCTCTACCCCTTCCCCCATTCACTCATTGCTGTTTAGAAAAGGGCAACAAAACACGGCATCTCAAGTTGCAATAAGACTAGGTACCTCCCGTATCTTTTTTTTCCTCTCCATATCTTACGGCTGGGCAAGGCAACCCAGTATAAGGAGTAGGGTCCCAAAAGCCTGTAAAAGAGTTGGAGATAGCCCCTGATCTCACTGTCAAGAGTGTCGTAAGATGCTTAAGTGAAGATTTACCTAAATCAAAGCTACAGCTGGTACCTGAACTCCACCCCCCCTTGGCTTCTTGCATTCAGTAACCCACTGACCCCACAAGGAGGGCCTTTCCCTGAGATCTGTCCCCTTCTCACTGTCGCCTCTCCTATCCCTCTTCCAGCATGAACTCTCCAGGCTGTCCTGACAGCCCTTGCCTGCTCTCTACCCTCCAACCCAGCCCCTCTCTGCCTGTGATGCTTTCTTTCCAAATCACCGTGCTCCTGAAGTCGAGCTTTCTGCCCATTCCACAGCAGCCTGGACCCTGAAGCCAGTGTGGCTACAGGAAATCATAGCCATGCTATATGACTTCTCCTTGAGCTCTGGACTGTGATCCCACGTGTCTGGCCACACTCCCGCTCTCTGGTCTTTACAAACTCTCAGTGTCCCCATCTCATGCCCTTGTCCCCACTTCAGGGAAAATATAAAGCCACCTAAGAGTCCCTAATCCCTCTGGTTGCCCCCCAAAGCTCTCCTCTCACAGACGTCTCTGCATCCAGATGCAACCTAATCTATGAGGTCAGATCCCACTTTCTCCCACTTGCTTCAGACATTCTTCTCGCAATTTCTGACTTCCTCTGAACCCAGGTTTTCTTCCTCTGTGGGCTAACGATACCCACAAACTATTCAAACTTGCAGTACATTTCCCTCATAAAACAAAACCCGTCTTGTGATTCCATTTCCGCTCTGCCCACACCCAGCTCAGCTGCTTCCTGTCACAGCTACGCTTCTTGAGGACACTGTCTATCTCTTGTCAATCTTTATGATCTCATTTTTTTTTTCATTATTCTCTGATTGTCCCTTGTTATCCACCGGGAATTGGCTCCAAGACCCTGTTCATCTATCAAAATCTGTATATTTTCAGGTCCATTCTATAAAATGTTATAATTCTAGCATCTAACCTACACACCATCCTTCCCTACACTTGAAATTGTTCACATCATTATTTATAGTGCCCAGTATGACGTAAGTGTTATGTAAATACTTGTTATGCTGTATTGTGTAGGGAATGATGGCAAAAAGAAGTGTTTGCACATGCTCAATACAAATGCAGTGGTTTTCGGATATTTTCAATCTATGGTTGGTTGAATTCTCTTATAATTAGAGGATGTGGAGCGCTGATGGCATTTATATACCTTGCTCAGGACCTACTTCCAGCTCTTTGAGGTCAGGGATTCAGTCAGATTTATTCGTGACTGTTACCTTAACACCTAGATCAGGGCTGGTATTGGGAGAAACTAATACATACTTACATACATACATACACACACAAACACACACTATATATACATACACACACACACACACACACACACACACACACATATATTCCTGAGACAGGGTTTCTCAGTCTGGCCTCGAACTCACAGAGATCCACCTGCCTCTACCTCTTGAGTGCTGAGATTAAAGGTGTGAACTACCCCCACCCAGCTAAATAAATATTTTAGAACAATCAGCAGAATTTATACCTTCACATTTATGATTGTTATGAGTCATACAAAACCAGAACTAACTCTTTTGTATATGTAACATAGGACACAGGGCACAGGACGCTGCTTAATGTCTTCTGGGTCTCTGGGCTTTGATGGTACAAGGTCTGGTGTCTGAAGTCATGCCTCTGACTCTGTTTTGTGACCCACCTTTTCTCCCCCAGCCCTCTCCAGCAAAAGTGTCTCCTTGCTTCTGTTTTTCTGAATCCTTGATGAGAGGAGACTTCTGTCTACTAACTTTATTAACGGGCCCATATTGAGTGAGAACAGAGCCTAGACCCAAACAGGAGGTTACCTGCATTAACCCCGTGGCTCAGTGCCTTTGTGCTCCCCTCCCTCGTCTGACAGTGACCTTCCATGGCTTCTTGAACCACCAGCATTTGGTGAGACATTGATTGCATGATGTGCTGGTTAAGATATTTGGGGATGTAATTAATTCAGAGGCAACTAGGCATTCAGTATTCCTGATTCTGTCCTCCAGTAGGAATTAATAGAAAACCTCTCAATCAGCAATAACTACGAAACAGTTTCTGTCCCCAAAGATAATCAATATGACCCAGAAGAGTGTTCTTCTGCCTTCAGTGGGCCAAGCACTCCTGGTCCATTTGAAACAAGAGCAGGACATCCTACTCCCATCTCCATCAAATGACTCTGCCCTCCTTCTTTATGTCCACTCTTTAAAATGGTACAGAACTCGGTGTGGCATTTCCCAGTCAGGTGCTAGCAGTGCTCATAGAAAGCCATGCACACTGGGAAGGTGGTGCCCTTAGGGACATTAGCTACGCCCCTCCAGGAGCCTTTCTTCCAGAGTTGCCAGGGCCCCGTGGAGAGAATGGAAGCATATGAGACCCTTTGTTTTGCCACCAGGCGATTGGTTCAGAAGTCTCTCTGAGCCAATGAACCTTGTGTGTTTTGAGGAGCATCTCTGAGCCACTGTTGGCATTTTCTCTCCCTTCTGTTGTATGTGTGTGGTCCTAGGTTGACCTTTGCCCCGGTTTCTCTGTTACATTGAGAAGGGAGTTGCCTCCTTGGTAAAGACTATGTTCTCTGCTAGGTGAGATACTTGCAACAATGGTTTTGTTGGCTCTGACCCTCTCTGTCTGCTCTCGTCATTCTCCATTCTGTTATCTTGGTTCACATTATGGTCTCTGGGAAGTTTAGTGAGGTTCAGGTGAGGGCTGTGGCCAGCAATGGATAGGCATGGTTTTCATATGCTAACAGGGACAGCTTCCCTCAGAGACAATCGTATACTACAGGGTAAAGGAGACTATAGAACAAGTATAAGGGAGACAGAATGTTCTAAAAGGCAACTTTTACACTAGCTTCTTCAGTAAGAAGCCCCGTGGGAACTAAGAACATTTATGTGATTTTAGGCCCAACTATCTGTTTTTGGAAGTTCTGCAGTGTGAGCATTCACCTCCCTTGGGTTTATTACGTGCTAACTTACCAGGCTGATGCCCCGAAGGCACTGCGAGGATCCTGAAAGGGCATGGAAAAGCTGTTAACTGAGCATCTTCCTGAGGAAGCTCCTCTCTGAGAGGCCACCTCTAAGGACACACCTTCTTACTTCCCTCCAGCCCTCATACAAAGGAAGAGGGACACGAGAGGCTTGAGGATTTAAAGCGGGACATAAGCAGTAAAAGCTGTGACCAAACTGGCCAGCAGAGTGCAGGTGACATTGGAGGAAGCCCAGGAACCTGTCAGAGCATTGATTTTCTTGGGGTGCAATAGTGGATTTGGTGAAGTGCATTGAGCCTGGGCTAACACCACTAAGGAAGTCTGAGTCAGTCTCATTTCCAAAAGACACAGAGGAATACTCCTGAAACAGAACCCACCAGTGCAACATTTAACCTAGGAAAGAATACATTTTAGGAGACTGGATGTCACCATGCCTAAGTCTTTATGCTCAGTGACAAGTCAATGTCTCCAAGCCCTCTCCTTCCCCCACATTCATCCTCCCTCTGCCCCATCTTAATTCTTTCCTTTCCATTTCCCACAGTTTCACCCCTGCGTTCAGCAGCAAACCAATTCACACAAAAGCAAGTTCCTCTCTTCATGTGACTCTTGAGGGAACTGAGGTTTTAAGGCCTAAAGGGACGGCTTGGAGTATGAGAGAGGAAACAAAGAGAGCTGAGTTATTATACTAACTCCAGTCTGTGACTCCGTGTGCTGTCCACAGTGGGGTTCCCGAGAGATTTTGGATTAACTTCACACAAATGTCCCTTAAGTGCTCCAAGCATCCAGTTGTCCATTTACCAAGCATCTAATGGGTGTTTAGGATGCATTAGGCGGCTGCCTCAGGCAGTGTGGCTTATCCAAGCAGCTCAGAAGGGACCACACACCCTCACTTCTGTGATCTGCTTTTCCCAAGTCCCCACACTACCATTTCCTGAGCCTAGGGACGGAGACTTCCTGCATTGTTTATTGGCGAGTGGAACAAGGAGGTGATGCCCGCACTTATGTGGCTGTGTTTTCAATTAGCTGTGCTTTCTAAGGACTTGGTGCTGATACAAGGAGAGAAGGCCCTGGTCTTTGTGGGTGGAAAGGCAATGAGTGCTGTGTCTCCTGAGAGTTCTTCTATCAGTCCAAGAGCATGGAGAGAAGCCTATTGCACTGGGTGTCCGGTGTCTTTCTAGGTTTCTGTCTCAGAGTCTGGGTGGGCTGCTCCAAGGGTGGCTTCCTGCTCCTGATGAAGTTTCTTTGCAAGGGTAGGGGTGGCATGGACTGGTGGACCCTCAGCTTTTTCCTGCTTCCAGTGCTTCCTGATCTTGGCTCATAAAACTCTCCTCTGTGAGTCCATTATCTTTATAGTAGCTTTGTGCCTTTGACCAGGCAGTGTGCATCCATCCATCATCTATCCATCCATCCATCCATCCATCCATCCACCAATATTCGTGATCTATTCTCCATGGCCTCCAGAATAAATGCCAGGTTTCTGATTTTTCTCTAATTTAGGATGATTTTGCTCTAAGTATCAGAAAATCTCAGTTCAAACTACTTTAACCTCTAAGGACATTTGTCATCTCAGTCCAGAATGTAGATAGATAGATAGATAGATAGATAGATAGATAGATAGATAGATAGGGCCACACTTTCAAGCAGAATGACAAGACTCTGCCTCTACCTCTCCTGTCTCCCGTTGGCTCTGTCCAATCCTGCTTGTTGATTTCTCCCTCTGGCTGTCTCCAGGAAGGAGAAGGGCTCTCTCTTCCTTTGTCTTTTTTAGATGACAGAAGATCGGGTGGAAGACAGGCTTTGGTGATTGGGCATTTTCTAATCCCTAGGAAAGCTAGGAGCTGATTTTTAGGCATTGACTTGTTGGTTGTCTCTGGGTCCTAAATCAGGCCAGTGGAAAAGATAAACAACTACCTCCATCGGATTCCTGGAGCCCAGCGGCTAGTGGGAGGGACAGAGCCATCTCAGCAAGCCTCTGCCCCAAGACTGCACTGAGAATCCCTTTCCCCCAGAGCCTGACATTAGCAGTCAGTTGGCAAAGAACAAAACACAAGCTGTCTGCTCACCTCCCAGCCATGGTCCTGCTGTCACGCCCGCTCTGAGAGCTGACCTCCCCTGGCCTCTGAACAGCCTTCCTGCTTGTTACCTGGGGGTCGCTTTTATTTTTTTCTTGCCCAGTACTGAAGACAGTGGGCATAATGATTCCCTTGTGTTGCATGTGATACCAGCAGCAAACCTGCCAGGGCTGCCTGCAGCTCCCTTTTCCTGCCTTGCTCTGCTCTCAGTGTTTGCAATGAGGAGCCACAGGCCCACAAAACTCTTCCACCTTTGTAAATAAAGGGCAGAAGGTGGGGCAGTCAAGTGGGCTCTGGGCCTAGAGAACCCTTGGTCCAACAGAAGCCATTGAATTGAGTGTCCTGGTAAAAGCCAGGAATGGAAACTGTGCCGTGTGTGTGTGTGTGTGTGTGTGTGTGTGTGTGTGTGTGTGTTCAAGTGTGGATGGATACTGAGCTCAGAGACTGTCCTCGGTAGTTTTTTTAAGAGGCTGTCCTGGCTAATTTTTTTTGTCCATTTGACACAAGCTAGAATCATTTAGGGAGAGGGATTCTCAATGAGAACGTAAGAGTCTGTGGAGAATTGTCCTAACTAGAGATTGATGCTCAGCTCACTGGGGGCAGTGGCACCCCTGGACAATATAGGTCCTGGATGGTATAGGAAGGCAGTAAACCATGGGGAGCAAGCCAGTAAGCAGCATCCTCCATGGCCTCTGCTTCAGCTTCTGCCTCCAGGCTCCTGCCCTGCTTGAGCTCCTGTCCTGACATCCCTGAATGATGAACTTGGAACTATAAGCTGAAACAAACCCTTTCCTCTTCTGCTTGTTTCGGGCATGGTGTTATATTGCCGCCATGGAAACTCTAAGACAGAGGTCAACATTGGATGTTGCTCCTCCGTCACTATCCACATTATCTTTTGAGATAGCTTCTCTTACAGGGACGTGGGGCTCATAATTCATCTGGCATGACCAGTTGGTGAGTCTCAGGGATTCCCCCCCCCCTCGTCCCTTCCTCCACAGTGCTGAGATTATAAGCACATGCCATTACACCCCGAGTTTTATGTGCTAGGGGTTGAACTTAGGTTCTCATGGTAGCATAGCAAGGTCTTTCTGGATTGAGCTATCTCCTCAGCCCCGTCCACCTTTCTTTATATAATTCTTTGTTGAATGAAGTTGAAAGAACATTTCTGGTGCTGACTGGCCTGGTAGAGGAGCTTTGAATGGCACTTATTGGGCATACCCCTCATTTGTGGAAACCGCAGGAAGGCAGATAACAGGGTTTAGTGTGACCTGCTGGAGGGTGACTTTAATGTACTAGTCTGAATGGGCAGGCTTGCCTCTGCTATGGTCTGCTACCCAAGACGTCAATGGTTAGACACATTTAATCTACTTGTGTGTCACATGCGCAGGCTGTGTCCAAAGGCTCAATATCTCATGTCCTTACAGAGGCTCAGTGGTTGCCATGGCTTTGGCTTCAGCGGTTCAGCATCTCAGCAATGATAGGAGGCTAAATAACGGCATCCATCTGTTCTTCCCTCACATCCCACTCCTGGTCCCTTGGCAAGAACTCAGCACAGGTATCAATTCAGTGGGAAGGCAGCTGTGAGATGCAGGAGGACCCATGCCTACTCAGTGGACAATATTGTGTGCACATAGGGCAGGGTCAGCTTTGAAGGGACAGCATGTCTTCCAAGCAATGGGGAAGGAAAAGAAAGAGATCTTGCTGGGGAAGCCCTGGGCAGCTTATCTGCAGGGGTGAGAGAAAATGAGGACTGGATGCGGACTAGATAATCTCTGGGAGAAGACAGCGAGCCATCTGGACTCCAGAGCTGTGGCCACACCGAAGGTGGTGGGGTGAAGGTTGGGTAAAGAGACACTGTGGTCATCTAGTCTAGGGCTCTGGGGAAGACGGTGCAGGGCTGAACGGAGGTTATGGCAGTGGGTTAGGGGAGGAAGGGTCAGGTCCTTGACTTCTCAGAGGTGTCACCAGGGAGGAGATAATGACAGTTCTCCAGATCTTCGTCCATGACTGTTATTCCTCAGGTGTGGGTCAGAGGGGCAGGGTCAGCTTTGAAGGACAACCAGGAGTTCGGTGGTGGTTGTACTCAGCAATTGCAGGACAAGCTTTAAAGGCTTAGGACGGAGGTCTGACCACGGAGCTGGGTGGTGCATTACTCCACTAACCAAACCTAGTACTGGCTGCAGGGTCTTCCTCCATTCCTCTCAGCCTGCTTAGAAGAGCTGGGAAATCAGACCAGTGGTTTTCCAAAATCCAGAGGCAAATACACTCAGATTGAAAACTTCACATGTTACCATGGAGCCAAAGTTCTGATTCTGGTAGTGGATAAGATTCCTAATGCGAACAAACCCAGCCTGAGGGTGGCTGGTAGTCTGGGACATAGTCTCTAGGCCAAGTGGTATGTGCTTGTTATGCAGGGGACCTGGGCACACAAACCTGTGTGCTATTGAATACTACACTGGAGTAGATGGTGTGTTCTAGGACCTTAATCTTTCTTTCTTTTCCGTTTTTCTTTCTTGAAATGAGTCTCCCTGCGTGGCCCCAGCTGTCCTAGAAGTTACTTTGTAGATCAGGCTAGCTTTGAACTCACAGAGATCTGTCTGCCTCTGCCTCCTGAGTGCTGGAATTAAAGGCATGAGCCACCACCACCACCTGACTTGGAGGATCACTTTTAAATCACTTCAGACTCACTGCTTAGCCACAAGGAACAAAACCCCACTGCTGGTAGCAGGAGATCTTATCTTACTTTTGGGGTGAATTAGGTTTTGGGGACTGTGATGGTGCTCTTGGTTGTAATCTGGAAATTAACTAAGGCCCAAGTGGAACACCTACGAGGGATTTTTCTTTTTGTTCTTTTTTTTTTTTTTTGATTTTCGAGACAGGGTTTCTCCGTAGCTTTTTGGTTCCTGTCCTGGAACTAGCTCTTGTAGACCAGGCTGGCCTCGAACTCACAGAGATCCGCCTGCCTCTGCCTCCCGAGTGCTGGGATTAAAGGCATGTGCCACCACCACCCGGCAAGGGATTTTTTTTTGATTGGATAATTTGAGATGGGAAGACCCAGCCTGAATCTGGGACACACCTTCTGCCTAAAGGACACAGAAGAAGGAAGCCTGCTCTCTGCCTGCTTGCTCTGGCTCTCACTGGCCAGCCCATCCCTTCACTGGCATTCGAGCCTACTTCTTTAGGATTCTGGTGTATACTGAAGACTGGCTGAGACATCCGGCCTTGAGGACTGAATATATTGGATCCTTGGGTTTCCTGGCGGGAGACAGTCATTGTTGCCACTGTCAGACCGCATTCAGCTCTGTGTTTCTGCAGAACCCTGACTAATACAGGAACCCACCAGAGGAGCATTCTTTGCAAATGCATCAAGCCCTGAATTTCACTCCAGGTATTTCTCAGACAGTGAAGGTGAGCCAGAAGGCCATGTCATTGAGGGGTAAAAACAAAACAAAACAACAACAACCAAACCAAACCAAAACAAAACAAAAAAAAAAACTTGAGGGTGGGAAAGGGAGCCAGAAGCTGCAGATATGAGTCCTGGCTGCCTCCTCCTCTCTGCAGAGGACAACACAAGCCTCCTAGAGCAATAGAGGACAGCTCTATGCCTAAGGAATCCTGCAGGGAAGCAGTAGGCTGGAGGAATAGGGCTGTGTCTGCAGAGACCTCTGCCCAGGCCTGAGGCCCTGGTGCCTTATATTAGCTGGAAGACCAGTCTACGAAAATGCTTCTCACACAGGCCTGAGAAGTAACCATGGTTGGCTCCCTCCCAGCAGGACTGAGTCAGCAGGAAACCTGCCAGGGTGCAGCAAACCTCATGTCTTGTGGGTTCCCTGTGTTGATATTTTTTAAAGCCCAGGCTGAGAGCGTAAAGACTGCCAAGTGTGCAGTATGTATGCCACTCTCATGGGTCCTAGTCCTGTGAGTAGATGCATGGATGGTTTAGCAGCCTTGGGAAGGGGTCAAAGCAAGTTTCTTATTTATGAAACAAGCTAAAGAATATTACTTCCTCAGAGTTATGAAGATCTAAAGATTTCCCAAGGGTGGAGGGTTCAGCAGGACCAGCATTAGATTTGATTGTATCTGATTACTTACTTATTCATTTACCTTGCTGTACATTGCCCCTGGCCTTGAACATGCTAGGAAAGTCTCCTACCCCGAATCATATCGTCAGGCTTGCACGGTAGAGTGATAAGTTAATAGCTATGGTTTTTTTGAGTAGGAGGTCTCTCTTTTCTCACCCAGCTGCTAACTTTACCAAACAGTGCACCAGTATTTCCTCCATGAACCTTTGGATTTATAAACTGGTTCAAAGAACCAGACAGATAAGGAAGTGTTTGTAAAGGCATGGTTGTTTTTGGTACAGGACAGGTCCTGAGCAGCTGAGGGACCCTGTTTCCTTATGGTGTACTTTTAGCTTCTCCGTGAGGACTTGATAGCAAGAGACTATATCCATGGGATGGGTCTCGCTTGTTATTAATGCTTCAGAGGAAAATTACCCAGGAGCTAGGGATGTAGCTCAGGTGGTGGAGTGCCTGCACACTATGTCTGAACTGTATATGGTAGACTGGCACATGTTTATAATCCTAGCTCCTATGAGGTAGGGGCAGGAGGATCATCCTAGACTATATAGTGAGTTTGAGGCCAGCCTAGTCTATACAAGACCTTATCTTTAAAACAAACTATCTATCTATCTATCTATCTATCTATCTATCTATCTATCTATCCACCCCATCTACCCATCCATCCATCCATCCATCCATCCATCTACCTACCTACCAACCTACCTATCTATATCTCAATAGTCTCTGTTGAGTATGTTCCTCAACTCTCCCATCACGTGTTCAGTTCTCCGAGTGAACTGGAAGAAGAAATAACTGTTTTCATAGCTGCCTGCTAGGTAGACAGCTAGGGGCGCTATCCCAGCCTCAGGATGGAAAACTTAGGCTAGTTGAGGACAAGAAGTACATAATCCTAGCTTTTAGAGGGTGGAGGCCAGCCTGTTCTACCTAGTAGGTTGAAGGCTAGCCAATGATACATAGTGAGATCCTGAAGAGGAAGAGGGTGAAGAAGAGGAAATAGTAGTGATGTAGGCATGTGTCAGCTTTGCTGGATCTTATACAAGTTACAGTCATCTGATTAAAAGGAACCTCAACCAAGAAGACACCCCTTAAGACTGCACGGTAGGCAAGCCTGTGGGACATTTTCTTCAGTGATGATTGATATGGACTAGGTCAGCCCATTGTGGGCAGGGCCAGCCCTGGGCAGGTGGCCCTGGGGTGTATAAGAAAATGAACTGAGCAGGCCAGGAGGGGCAAGCAGCTCCCCACCCCCAGTTGCTTTGGGTCAGTGCTTTATCACAGCAATAGAAACCTTAACTAAAAAGACAGGAGGAGCCAGGAAGACCAGGAGTGAGGCCAACCGTTTCTTTCTGAAATGCAGACTCCTGGTTGCTTTGGCCTTCCTCTCCATTCTTCACCCCCTTTCCAGTCTAAATGCCCTCCCTGTCCCTGAGTGCCACAGTCACCAGTTAAGATACCACAGGGCTGGCGGGGGCTTCAGGGTTCACCTATTCCTGAGGGGTTTTGGGTGGTGCCTGGATGGGCTGTTAGAGATAAAAGTGGCACATATTGCCGGGCAGCAGTGGCACAATCCTTTAATCCCAGCACTCGAGAGACAGACACAGGCGGATCTCTTGAGTTCGAGGCCAGCCTGGTCAACAAAGCTAGTTCCAGGATAGGCTCCAAAGCTACAGAGAAACCCTGTCTCAAAAGACCAAAAAAAAAAAAAAAAAAAAAAAAAGGGGGGGGGCACATAATGAGAATTTAGTTTTTCACCAAATTTAAAAAAATCTGACTTGGATTTTGTTTGGTGAGACAGGGTCTCATTATATAGCGTAGGCTGGTCTTGAATCTACAGCAATCCTTCTGTGCTTGGATTACATGCATCTGTAGACTCCTTATGAGTCTTAGAAAGCTTTCCCTGTGAGACAACACGGTGCTCTGGTCCTTAGCCTCTAGCCCTTGCTCACGGCCCTGATCTAATGTAAATTTTTTGTTTACTTTTCAATCGGTTTACTTTGTGATAATTTTTTTCAATAGTAAATGATAGCAGTGTTTTCTATTTTGATGAAAACAAATAATCCTTTATGGATACTGTTGAACTCTTTTCATAGTGGATTATTTCGCAATGCAAGTGACACTGGAGATGCCTTGGAAGCCTGTGCCCTCCAGCAGCTTGCTTCCTAACTCCCCAACTCTTCCCATAGGGCATCACAGAGCCACCCCCAGCCGCTGCATGGCTCTGTCTACCGACATTCCAAGATATGAATGTTTCCCCGTGAGTGTGTTGATGGAATGTGGGGTTAGAAGTGTAAATCATGGCACCGGAAAGTCCTGGCTACAGCAATTGCCTGGAGGACCTGGGTTGACTGAGGGTGGGGACTTCTCTTCAGGCTAGCTCCTTGCCAGGTGCCTAAGATCTCTGCAGCCAGAGAGAAGGCAGCAACCAGCTCTAGCCCTTGTTTGTGTATGTCTTTGCAGACTAGGGGCCCCTAAGGATAGAGTGGGGCCCTGGGACTCCTGGGTGTGTTTAGGAGGAAGTGTGTGAGCAAGCAGGTTTACTTCCCGATGCAGAAGAGGAAGTAAGCCAGAAGCTGAATGACCCCTGTCATGGCCAATCTTACGCAGCACTTGACTGAGCCTTGAGATGTCTAGATACTCAGCCAATGGTATGCTGGGTGTATCCTCTTTTGGAAGATGTGGACATTGGAATCAGTGGATTGAGTACGAATGATTGTTCTTCTCAGTGTGGGTGGGCCTCATCCAGTCAGTTGAGAGCATGTATTAAAGGAAAGCCCAAGTGAGAAAGGGTTCTCTCTGTATCCATCTTTTCTTGACTCCTGCAGACTATTGCACGGTATTGCTCCTCATCACTAAGGCTAGGATGGTGACATGTTGCATAGCAATAGGAGACTGAATAGAAATAGTGAGCCAGTCCCTTTATGCTCACTTCTCTAGGTGGGTAACAAGAAACTCTGATGTCAACGTGGAGAGGTAACAGCCCAAGGGACCATGCAATCCTAACATTTATATCCCAAGGAAGGATGTGAGAAAGAGATGCCAGGGCAAACGAGGTTCAAACCAGAGCCTGGCACAAGTGCTGCATCTAGAAAAGCCCTGGTAGGATGGAGATAGAGAAAGAGAAGGGCTTGGTCTGGATGTTTCCCCTCCCAGATGCCCACCCACAGCCAAAGCCATACTTACACTGGGCGTTCATTTCATCAGACTAGTTTCTCAGGGGCCCATTTCCTTTAGTTGACATCCATCTAAAGAGCAGATAGTTCCTGGACAAGGGACACCAGTGTTTTGTGATGCCACTGACACAGAAGCCCTGTCTGATTCAACTCGAGAAGCTGATGTAAGAAGGAACCAGAAAAGAGGAAGGCCCACAGCTGTAGGAGCCTTGGCCCTGACTTGGCCATACAGACCTCAATTGTCTTATTGGTGCCACGGAGGCTTGAGACATGAGTGTCAAAGGTCTTGACCAGAGGGTTGACAGGACCAGATAATGTTTGGGGGAGATCCTGGTGGGTCTGAGAGAGCCTGTGACATGGAACCTATCATGACCCAGGATTCTATATTTTAAAACTCCTGAGGGACTTTATGATGAGTCAGGCTTGCGACCAGGATGGTGGCTGACTGGCCTGACATAACACAGTTTCAAACCCTACAGTGGCACTCCTGAAGGCCCCCAGGCAGGTGCATGTGACAGCATTGCAGAACTAAGGTGGTGGGAGTTGGATCCCTAAGGAGAACACATCACAGTCAGTTCCCAGCACCTGCCTGTGGGCGTCATTCCCATTATCCTCCCAAGCACCACTTTGTAACATTTGACTGCATTAAACCCGCCACCAGGAGAATGAAGCTTATTTAGAAGGTACAGGTATTTCACAGTCAGGGCAGGTGACGATGCTCACCATTTACCGTGTCAACCGCTCAGTTCTGCGGTTGGGTGGGCTGTAGATCTTATGACAGAAGCAAGTAAGTGTAATGCTCCGGGCTGTAAACTTGATCTTATTGGCAAAATGTCTATTATGCAGCTAAAAACATCTACTTAATAGGCACTGCCCTTCAACAATCGGTAGCAACCGAGTCCTGCGTGGTGATAACAGTGACATTATGTCTCGTTTATCACCCCTGGGTTCTTTATGCTGCCAATTACAGGGCTTGTGCTCTCCCCTGGCTTCCTCGACCACACTCCCATCCTCACGTGGTTCTTCTGCAGCGGCTCCGATTGTTCCCCCATGCTTCACTCGTGGGGAGAGAAGGTCTGAGTTTTAGGCAACAGGGACAATCACAGGAGGCAGGTCACAATCCAAGCAGGTGACTCCAATAGGCCCCTTTGCCAAGCACCTCTAGGGTGTGTGTGTGTGGTACTAGACTGGGCTATGGGCCGGGAATGCAGTAACATGTGTGATGCCATCGCTCCAAGAGTTCTGAAATCTTAAGGACCTGGCAGCATTTCTTTTTTCTTGGAATAACTGCCCCTCCCCTCCCATTATCACAGACAGTTTGTGTGTGAACGTGTGTATTTGTTTAAAATCAGCTCTGGCTTCCCCTGTGTCCCCCTGAACGTTCAGGGCCGAGTCAAGCCTGCCGCTTTAAGGAACCTCTTACTATCCTAAATCCTGTAGAGGGTTTGGATCGGGTGTAGGAAATTTTCACAAGAACCCAAATTTCACGTCGATTTGTGATGGATTAGCATACCAAAATTGGTTTAAAGTACACTTAATGGATGCATTACTGCTGGAGGGATCCGCCTAACCAAAGGATTTCTAAAATTATAGAAGTTGAAATGCATTTCGGGTTACTGAGGAGTCTAAATTTGTCAAAGTCACAGGGTGGGAAGCAGGTCGTTGCAGAAATCTGAACCTAGGGCTGCCGGAATGAATTTGAGAGCCTCTGCAATGACCTCTAGGGCCCTCAGGAGCCCTGGGCAAAGCCCTTTTTATGGCAGAAGCAGAATCTGTGCCTTGTGGGCCTCTTGTTTACTAAGCCCTGGCATGACTGAGGGCCAGAAAGGGACAGGAACCCAGTTTTAATGGGTTTGCCCACCATTAACTTGGTGTCATTGGCACCAGTAGGTAGCAAACAGGTGTGCTTCTACACTCTTGGTTTCTGAGCCTCAGTCTTCCGGCATGAAGGATGGGCATAAGTAGCATGGCTTGTTGGGTAGGTTTAAGGATGCAGAATGGGAAAGTACTGCTTGTCTCACGGGGGTCTGTGGCGGTCCCTTTAGGAAGAGAATGGACCATAGTTATCTCAGGGGCTCCCTCAGTCATCCTATTGTATGGCGCACAGTAGGTGTTCAGAGAATACTTCCGGAATGAGTGAATGTTACTGTAAGGGCTGTAGTGGGTCCTTTTTCCAAGGCTCTGATGTTCTTGTGCTGTCCCTTCTAAATCTTTATCCAAGTTATAATCATCACTCATTTAATTCATTATTAAACAATCATATGGCAACTATGTACACAACTTTCAAGAATGATGCTCACTAATAATCGTTACTTTGTTTCCTATAGAGCAATAATTGTGATTATCATTTTTTCTATTTCTAAAGATTTATTTTTTTTTATATTATGCATACGGGTAAGCATTTGCCTGTGTGTATGTCTGTATACCATGTGCATGCAGTGCCTGTGGAGGCCAGAAGAGGGCATTGGATGTCCCGGAACTGGACATACAGATATCTCTGAGCCACTACATGGGTGCTGAGAACTGAACCCAGGTCCTCTGTAAGAGCAGCCAGTGCCCTTAACTGTTTTGAGTCATCTCTCCCACCCCTGTGCCTAGCATGTGCTTTGCCATAAACACACTGCTGTAAATGGCTCAGTCAGCTGCTGCCACAATAATGCTGTGTAACAAAACAGCTTACAACAGAGGAACATCCGCCCCCCACCTTGTTTGTGTGTGTGTGTGTGTGTGTGTGTGTGTGTGTATCAGCTGGTGTGCCTCTGAGTGCAGCTGGAGCTGGAATCACTTGGCTCCAGGGTATAAACTGAACTCAGGTCTGTTTCACAGTGTTCATTCTGGAGCCTTGTGGAAAGACGAAGCTCCTATTTAAGACATCGTCTTTATAAGGCGGGCCACTAGAATAGAACACAGCAAGCCTGGCCTCACAAGAGCACTTCTAGCCTCTGGCCCAATCGTTCCCCAATATCTCATTGTCCTCCCCCACAAAAAAAAAAAAGGCAAAAGTCAAGTCGCCAAGAGGAGCAGCCCATTCACCATGAGGTGGTGGCAGGGGAGATGTATGTCACTGACACCGCTGAGAAGTGTGTCAGCCAAATGTGCATATGGTGAAATGTAATCCTTGTTGTGACATGTCAGGAGAAACTTCAACTATAGGATTTGGAGGTGGGGCCTCTGGGAGGTGATCAGAATCAAATAAGGATACCAGAGTGGGAAGTCCTAGGATTAGATACTTGCTTTTTAAGAAAAGGAAGACAGAAAAGACACACAGACACACAGCTCCCTGCTGTGTGATGGTCTGAACTACCTTGGAAATCTGGCAGTAAAAAAAGAACTCTGCCAGATCCTGGCTCTTGAGCCCCCAGGATGACGAGGTAAACAAACCCCTTTTCTTTAGTGTTAGCCAGCTTCAGGTATCTCGTTATAGTGACACAAATGTACGGGTGGGACCACTGTGGAAGATTGAAGAGCTGGGATTAATAATTCAATGGACCAATAGCGGCTCAGAAAGAAGGGACTTATGCAGAATTAGTTAGTAGGTATTGGAAGTAGGATTTGAACCCAGGCAACAACTCCCTCTCTTCCCCCAGTCATGACAACCTGGGAATGAATGCTGAGGAGGCCGTGTTTACTGTCTTAAACTTTCTGTGTTTGTTTCTTACGAATCGCCAAAGGCCTACCAGCACTAGTCTCTCCCCGTTGCTATCCATCCATTCCTCACTCCCTCTCTCTACTCACCCAGGGCTTGTGGGTGTTGTTAGAGCCTTTTGGGATAACGGGCAATACTTGGATAATTTTTTGAAGTTAATGTTGAGCGAGGAAAAGAAAGAATTCCTTTTCCAGGTAATCGCAGGAACATGTATAATACTGTTGGAAAGTCCCGGTGGAACTCATATCAAAGCGGCACAGGGATTTTACTTAAAAACAATTTGCTCCCATGTCAGCTGTGATTTCTGACACCTGAATTTGAAAGTCATCTGGGTGGGCCCAGCGCCATCTCCATAATGGGGCATGTATTGGAAAGCCCCCATACGTGTGGCCGGGGGATCATGTTCCACACACTCTTACAGGAGGGGATTTCCTCCTTGCTTTTTCCAAAGAAACTTCCCTGTGTTTGCTTAAACCGGCTGCACACCCTGCTCTGACAGCTGCCTGGCCCAGGACTCCGCTTGCCGGCGCCTGCACAACCCACCCTCTTTAACAGCAACCTGCACTGTGTCCCAGCGCAATTACTCGAATATATAAACGTTACTGAAAGGCAGTCTTTTCTCCGGAGCTAATAAATAAGCCCCAAAGCCACAACGTGTGTAAGACCATGAAAAATGGCATCATTATCTATTGGGAATTGTGAACTCTGCAAAAACCAGCTCATTGTATTTTTAGAAAAAAAAGGTTTTTTGTTTAAAAAAAAATAATAAAGACCTCCAAATCGCTAGGCCGAGTCTACACGGGAAACAGCAATACAGTCTGCTGACTAGGGGAGGGGAGCCCGGCCTCATTGCTTCATTAATCTTTCTTTGCGGATCTTTCTGTAAGAGGCAGTATTTGTTGGAAAACAAGACAGGGGTTTTGAAGAACTCCCTTGTCATTCACGGTTCCCATCTGCAGTTATAATCCTCTGATTGTGACCTCTGAGTCAGTTGTCATGGAGGCTGAGCCAGAAGTTTATGACTCCAGGGTGATAGTAGCTTCTAAGGCATGAGGTGCAACCTCCAGCAAGAGAGAAGGGGGACTTCCATTGTCTAGAAACACCTTTCTTACATGTTCCAGCATTCTACAGTTTAGAGAGTGGTTTCCCTATTGCTTCGAGAAACAAGGTGCTGGATTCTGGCCATGGCAACAGACTGTGGCTTCTATCCTGTTCCCAGAGTCTGGGTTGGGTGCTCTTGAGGCTTTCCCCGAACAAGCCTTAAGAGTTTAAGGTGTCTTTACACCAACCGATTTGCATCTTCAGCCCACAGTATGGGGCGGGGGGCGTCCACAGGAACCCTTCCTTGGAACAGCCCCCCGTGGGCCACTGCGGCAGTCAGTGGTGCTCAGTGTCCTGCAGAACCTTACCTCTCAGAAGAAGCAGACCTACAAGGCTAAAGAGCTAGGCAGCCTTTGTAGGATGCAAAAATACAACAGAGGGCGCCGAAACCACCAGCGGCAATGGCCTTGAATATCAATGTATGGGCTGCCTCTGGACCGCCAAGTTCGTTAAAACTGTCTCTGGTAGCCTGGGTCACAGCCACACACACCAGGTTTCGGTTTTGCCTTTTCAGAGTTACCGCAACACACAAACTGTATTTACTTGCAGGGCGAGGGGGCGGGGACCAAACCCACCGCTCAGTGGGGCGCGCACGCCTTGATCTCGCATTCCAGACTCGAGCTGATGTGTGTCAGCGCGACATGGGGCGGGGGGAGGGTTCTCTTCAGAGGTTTCATTCGCCATCTGCAAGTCACTCCCAAACTTTTTCCTCCTAGCGCTCGTGGAGTCAGGTTGATGCGCCCTGGATGCGGGGCGCTAGCCACGGGGCTGGGTGCGCGCTCCCGCGGAGTCGGAGCTGCAGAGGCTTCTGAGCTCGTCTTGGGCTTTTCAGGTACAAGTTGGGTGCGGGCTGAAGGGTTGGGGGCGGCGAGAAGCGGCGCGCGGAGGTTTGGCTCGGGGTTCCGGTGCCCCTCTGCGGGTTCCGCTCCGGCTGGCCGGGACTGAGAGCTGGGAGTCCAGGTGGCGGGGGCAGCGCGCAGCCTCACTCCCCGCGGTGCTCCCGGCGTGGAGGCGGCGGCGGCCCAGGCAGACAATGAACTTGGAGCGCGCCGAGCTCTGGCAGGTTTGGGCCCGTACCCCTCGGTCGGGCCTCCACGCTCCAGGCGCAGTCCCCAGTAGGAGGCGTCCCTTTTACTGCGTAGTCCTGGCCGCGCTCTGGGTGCCGAGCGCGCTTGGGGGCCCTGCGGGAACGACTGCGGGTGGAGGCGCCGGGGCTCACACGCCCCCTAAGTAGCCAGAGCGAATGTGGCCCGAGCTCCGAGAAAGGGGACCGGGTGGTGGCGTGGTGGCGCTGTGGACAGCTGGAGGCCGGCGGAGGACACACGCCGCGGGGCACGCACCGGCCGGCTGTCCCGCAGAAACGCCCCAAGGAGTCAGAATCCGCGCGACCCTGGGCCAGCCAGCCCTGGAAGCTGAAGGCGGAGAACCGCTGGATATAGGACCAATGGACAGACAGGTCGGCGATTTTCTGGAGCGAGTTCGCCGCGGGCAGAACTGGGGACCGGGGTTCTCCTAACCGTGCTCAATGCCCCTCCCCCGCACACTTTGGGGGAAGTTTCCAGGCACAGCCTGGGGCAGGTACGTGGGCATCTCCCACCGTCTCTGGTACCGATGGGAGCCGCCTTGGAAACCCGGGCTGTAGCTGCTATACGGCTCCCAGCAGGAAGGCACGTGTGGATTTGGGGGAACAGTTTCAGGCGTCGGCGTCTGTAGGACCAGGGTTCTTGAGGAGGGACTGTGGGAACAGGCCTAGGAAGAACGGATGGAGAGGCCTGAACTTTTTTACTCTCCGCTTTTTCCTTCGTCCCTGTCCCCTAGTCCCCGAAGCGGCCTGACTAAGGAGTCTGATGGTGTCCCCGGCCAGCTGGGGAATAGCGGGTAGAACAAGGCTTGTCTGAACCGGGCCGCGGGGCGGCGGCGACTGCCGCCGGGAGCCGGGAAGGCAGCGGCCCGGACTTGGGGGCGACGCTGGGGTTGGCGATGGCGTGTTAATCGGTGGGGTTGTGTGCGCCGGTGGAGAGCGTTGTGGTGGCTAGTGGCAGGTCTTGGCGCACTTGGCCGGGTGGAGCCCCTTGGGATTCTGGATGGCGCCGGGGCGAGGGGAGCCAGGCTTTGCAGGGAATGAATGGAGAGCTGGGGAAGCGCCTGATTTCTTCTTCGGGCGAAGTGATTGGCTGGCTTGCGCTCATCAGTGTCCACGTTTAGGATTCCAAGGTCCCGCGCACCCTTGTTTGACTGCTCCATCACGATCTGAGTGTCCACGTTGCTTGCCTGTCTTGAGGGGCAGACAACGCTGCTAGAGTAGCGACTGAAGCAGCCCAGTGTTGGGACTGGGTTGCCTGCTGCTAGGCTGCTAGCTGGTGGCCGGACATAGGCGCCTTTAGTAAGCGCTCTTGCTGGTGGCGGGGAGTCTGGGGGTTGGAACCAGCTGCTGGGGGGTTGTGTGTGTGTGGGGGGGGGGCTCTTGTCCTGTGTCTCCTAGTAAATCTGCTGAACGCCTTCACCTCATCCGTGATGAGTACAGTTTTCAGGAATGAAGTTCAGGAAAGCCTTGTGAGGGCTTGTGGCCAGTGACTCCCTGAGGTTGGTTGCCCATTATCAACTGCTGCTTCTGACCGGTGGGGTGCCTCTGTTACTGAAGCCTAGCTTTTCAGTGCACCCATCTTTTGCAATGCCTGACTGAATGGTGTGGATCACATCCCAGGATTGGAGTGATCATACCAATAAGCCCCCTGAGAACATCTGTATCCTCCTCCACTGTGGTTGCCCCGAGGGGAGATGAAGCTTAGAGGTTTTCTCAAAGTTTCTCTTGAAGTCTCTCTGTTCTCCACCAGAAATTTCCTCTCAGGTGCCTCCTCGCAAAATCCAGACCTCTTCTTCAGAATATGGCATTTTCTGCTTTTACCAAGTGTTTGTTGAACCAGGATCTGTTGACTGATATGTGAACACACACACATCATATGGTTTTGTTCAAAGTAGGCTGGGAATAAAAATGCTTTTTGGGTTGGATTTTGCCAGCAAGTTTGCTTCCCCCCAAACTAAAGAAAAACTGAAGATTTTTTTTTCTTTGTTGTCACCTCAAGAGAGGTGAAGTGGCTTGCTATTGTTTCCCTACTAGGGCATGGGTGAACAGGAAGACTTAGGTCCAACCTTCTTCCCAAGGTCTCACTCCCCCAGGAACTATCTTAGGATCTCCTGAAGGAAACAAAACGCTGGAGGAGGCTGGTCTGTCATGCTTTTCTCTGATGTACAAAACCTGGGCCACTGTCCTACCCAGGGATCCAGTGATGTTAACAATGGTTGCTATGAGGGCCACTGTTCCTTCTACACCCTGTCTTCGCTTGCATCTGAAGAGAGGCTTCCCTTTCTTCCATTCCCAAGAGAGTAATCCTTGCATCAGGAAGGAGCCAGAAAAAGAGGGAAAGGTTGTGCCAGTGGCAAGTGGATTGTGCCTATTCAGTGCCTTGAGAAGAACAATCTCAAATTAACCAGTTGGGCCCCAGGAGCGGGGAAGCTTTGAAGCTGCAGAGAACAAGCTGGGGATCTGCATAGTGGTGGTGGTGGTGGTGGTGGTGGTGGTGGTGGTGGTGGTGGTGGTGGTGGGTTTGTATATGTGCGTACGCTGTGGAGAGGAGATAGATAGATGCCTTGAACAGGTGAGTGACACAGCAGGAAGCCTCCACTCGGCTCCAGCTAGTTGGGAAAAAGCAGAGTCCATTGGTCTTGTTAATTTCCAAACAGTTCTTAAGCCTGGGTATGGATGCGTGGGCTGGAGTCTAAGGATGATAGAGGTGAGGCAGTGGTGGCAGTGGTGGTTCTGTGCTGAGATGTCAGAGAAGACTTAAACTGTATAGACAGGTGATGGTCCACATGGGCTCACACACTGGTAACTACTTGTCTTGCCTGGAGTTAGAGGAGGCCTGCCCAGGCTTCTCTACATGCTCTGGGTCGTGGGTCCCACAGCTAGTCCATGCACCCCCATCAAGAGCAGTGAGACTGCGTAAAACATCTTGTCTGCTGTTTTACTGAATAGACCCCATAGTTGCGCCTAGGGATGCCATGGGAATAAGACAGAGTCCCTGCTCTCTCTTAGGACAGGCACACAGACTAGCCAGTGTCACGTGGACAGATGATCCTTCAGCTACAGGCCTCCGAGTGAGAGTAAGGCAAAGCCAGTGTAAGAGAGGGATTGGCTGTGGAGACAGGGGAAAAGCCTGGTGTGGTGGCTCTTCATGGCCATTATGCTGGCTTGGGTCTCTTACAAACTCTCAGATGAGGACACTCTTTGGGATTGGCAGCTGTCACTTCTGTCCACACCTCTTGAGCCTGTCCCCTTCCTGGAGCCTTAGCTGGCCCCTGTTTGTAGAGATGCCATTGGAAGACCATCCATATGAAAGAAGAGATGTTTTCAATTCTAAAGGTAGAAACTGTGTTTTCAAAAGTTGTAGCAGGCTCGGGAGTGTTGTACATCCAAGCAGATGTGTCTTCGGTAGTGTGTGACTTAGAAGTGACTGTTGAGTCACTGGGAATAAGAATGCAACCTGTGTCACTTTCTGGGCTGTAAGTTTGGGAGGCTCAGGTACCGTGGATATTAAGTTACTTCAAAGGGCACTTGGGTCCTCCAGCTGGGAATAAAGAGATCTTGTTTGTTCTTAGCTGGTCGAGTATTCAGAGACAAGGCGTTTCAGCTTACACAGTGGGTTTCTTTATTGTCCTCACGTATTGGGTCCTGTGTGTTCCCCAAGACTGCTTCTTCTCTGAAACACTATGACGAAATGATGCATGCGAAGACCCCGGCTCCCCACATCCTGAGGAGACTATAAAGGTGGCGGTTACATACTTAGTTTGTCCAGCCTAATATCCAGGAAGAGAAGGGTTGGTGTCGATGTGGCCAATAGGAATTGTTTTCCTAAAACACGAGAATCCATGAGCCCCTATACATTCACAGCTGGCCCTGTGCTAGGCAGGTCCCACAGATATACGTATCCTTTCGTCTCTCTTAGAGGTCCAGGGGAGGGTAATGGAGACCCTCCCCATGGTTTTGATTATTCCTATGTGCAGGGAGGATGGGTGAAGGGGAGATGGGACAGTTCTCACTCCAGGAGAAGACTGTGTTTCTGTGAGTGGAATTAACAGTGGAGGGGAGTTGGCAAGTGGGAAGCGGTTTCTGTCCTTTACAGAATTTGCAGGGATGCAGAGAGAAGGGGAGCATCGTCTCCTCCCCCACCCCCGTGATTGAAAGCAGCTCCGTACAATATTTATGCATTCCCTTTAGGTGTGGCTCTGGGCCAGGTGCATGGGGGCAGAGAGTCAGCTCTCAGCACGCAGTTCCTGCACAGCAATGAGATTAGTGGGCGAGGCAGAAGTTGTGCAAGTCAGAATTACATAATGCGGCTGACAGGCGTCTTTGAGGGGCCTTGGGAGAGTGCAGTGGGAGTCTGGTGAGTGCCTTGGAGATTGGAGTTTTCGGATGATTTCGCCCAGGTGTCCTATAAAAGAGTTAAGTCCCTGCCAGGTGCTGGGAACAATGCCTGGTAAATAGAACTCAGTGAGCATTGGATTGTGTAATTATTTCTTTTCTAGAACTCCTAACATGATAGAGGAATATCTCTGAGGCCTAAAACTGCATAGCACCCCTAAACCGTGTATCCTTAGAGCAGCGGTTCTCAACATGTGGGTTGTGACCCCATTAAGGGGTCAAATGACCCTTTCACAGGGATCCCTTGAGATCATCAGAAAACAGGTATTTATTTTATGATTCATAACAGTAGCAAAATTACAGTTATGAAGTAGCAGCAAAATGATTTTATGGTTGGGGGTCACTACAACATGAGGAACTTGTACTAAGGGGTTTCAACATTAGGAAGGCTGAGAGTCACTGCCTTAAAGCATCATGTTCTCTGTCTAATCTAGTCCACCTTAAGGCCATCGCTAGGAATGTAGTTCAGTGGTGGAGAACTTGCCTAGCACATGCAAGATAAAAAAAAAAAAGAAAAGCATTAGAGAGAGAGAGAGAGAGAGAGATAAAGAGAGAGATAAAGAGAGAGCTGGGGGAGCCCCTTATTGCCTTGTCCCAGCTAGATTTCCCAAGGCTGTGGCTTTAACTCTCCCAGACATCTTCTCACCAGTGCAGGGAGGGGACAGGGTACCCACGTGCCCCTTTTAGTTGGCCCTGTAGGTAGGCTGTAGGTGCCTGTCTATTTGATGCTGTCACATTAAGTAGAGTCCAGGCCATCCTCCAGGAAGAAAAAAATGTGCTGGTGTAGCTGGCCTTTGAACATCACATTTTGAGCCCCTCTCTGAGTTTGAAAGAACCTAAGAGAGAATGGATCTGGAAGGGAGCTCCTGGTGAGGGCAGGTGCTCCTGACACCTCGTTTACATTTCTAGAACTCATCTTGGTTCAGGCATTTTAGACTTCTGAGGAAAGTAATGGCTGGCAGATCCTCAAAAGCAGAGGGTGTCATTTAAAAAAACGGAAACTTGGATACTGTCCAGAGTTGTGTTTGCGGTAGAAACACTGAAGCAGGTGGCCTAGTCACCCAGGTGTCTGGAAAATACCCCAACATGGGCAGATAATTAGATACAGGCTGGGCACCATTATGTTTTCCTTACCGTGTTCTGGGGCCGATGGTTTCACATTTTCTCTGGAAATGGAATATGTGCCTGCTGGGCTATTTTGTTCCCTGTGGTCAAAAAGATAGTGGTACAGCCACCTAAGAGGAAGATGGGCCAGGATGGATCTGTCGTACTTTTCTGTGCCCTCATAGCTAGCTACCCTAGGGGTACTGGGCCCATGGCACCTTTATCACACCGCCCAACCCTGCATTTCAGAGTGAAAGAGATTGGGGGAGGGAAGTGACACACTGTTGATGAATGGGGCTTGGAGCATGCCTGCACTTTCTACGCTTGTGAGCGAGCTCAGCTGATTGGAAGAATAGCCAGCACTTCTGGTCAGCCTGTTTAGGGACACAGTGCATTCTCCTAGCTCAGGGGCTGGACCCCCAGCCACTCAGAAAAGCCACCTAAGGTCTCCGGCAGAGCCCATCCGGCAGCTTCATGGCGATTCCGATTCAAGTCTCTGCTGTGGCTTTCCATCTCATTCCCATGACCCTGGCAAGGCTGAATGTATCACAGTTTTCTCATGTGACAAGTGCTGCCTGGTGAGTGGTTTATTATGACCAGTACAAGCTGGGGTTCAGGGATCCTCCTCAGATCCAGCCAGTTTTCTGGTGGGAATCAAATGTGACTTTGTTCCTATCTGAAGCTGAGGTTGGCATGTATGATGAACCAGTATGGTGGGTGAGGTATACTACAAAACAGGGTTTGACGGACTCCGCAGTCTGCACACATGGGAGGCTTCAGTCCCTTCTGGATAGCCACTTTCCTCCTTGGGGTAGGCAGCAGGAGAGGTGAGGCAGGCAGTGACGATCTGTGTCTTCTGTATTCTTGGGACTGTGCAGCTACTTCCCGGCATAGACACTTTTCTCGCAGGCAGGAAGCAACGTGCTGAGCTTAGTGTCTGGTCCATGGTGGAGAGTTGGTGTTGCTTTCATAGCACCTCGGCTGCACCTGAATCTACTGCTGTTTCAGCTACTGACTGGCTCAGCAATTCCTGCCCCACTGCTCAGGCTGAGGCCTGATGGGACTTCTGCATTCTGCCGGAACTGCCACTGCCTCTGCAGCCTAATGTAATTTTTAACTAAGTCTCTATCATTCTATTTTACCAATAAAAATTCAGGAGTCAGATACTGGGGTAAACCTGCTAGCTCAGAGAGGCCAAGAAGAAACCAGTTGGCCTTCCTTCTTAGCCAGCGGCCCAACAAGAAAGCTCCCCTTAGCTGTCCCAAACTCAAAAGTCTCTCCTCACTACTTCCTGTGCGTGTCTCTCTCAGGTTTCCAGACTCCCCCCAACTCTCGATGTCAACTCTTCCTGTCAACTGTATCCTGACTCCGCCTCTTGCCTCAAGGTTGATTTTAGTTAATTAACACCATCTTGGGGTTCACAGTGTGATCAAATATCCAGTAATAGGTTGGTCTGTGTCATCTCTTGGGCATGTGGTGGGCAGGGTGGCTGTAATGTGCTTGCGATGTATCAATTCTGTGTTATTATCTGCTTTGACCACAGACTTCAAGGCTACATTCTAACCTGAATGCAGTTCACTTGGATGGAGGTAATGGCTGTCTGCTAGCCAGAGAGCTTTTCTTTCCTTCTTTCCTGGCCCCTCAACTGGAAGTGGGCCTCTCCCTCCCCCTGTTTCTCCATTTTGTCTTGCTCTGTCCTTGAGATTGGTCTCAAACTGATGGACTTGTGTTATGCTGTCTGGGTCTTCCAAGGGCCGGGACTGTTATCATCCAGCATGCCTGCCACTGGCCTGCACGTCTACTGGGTAGAGTTCTGTCTTTGTGCCAAGTTCCCTGACCAGCCAGCCTAGACTTGGCTGTACCCAAGTCCCTTCGCCACCGGGAAGGGGAGCCCCTGCATCTGGCTGTTCTTTCTTGTGTCCCAACCGTTGCCTTAGCATCACCACTATTAGGAAGCCCAGCTGGCCACTGTCATGTGCCTTCTTGTCCCATCCATGTGCAGCCTGCCTCCTCTGAGCTTCTACAATTCCACTCCGTTGTATTTCTCGCTTTTGAGTTTTTTCCATGTGTAGCGTGGTCTGACTTTCTGGGTAATGTCTGTTTGCCTGGTCTAGTGGGCCCCTTATCAGTGAGGAGGCTGTCCCTTCTCACTTTCTCATGGCTGGCTCTGCTCCTAGTTGAGAGTGATTGTCATGTATTGAATCTGTACATCAGTTTACAAAGATCTGTCTGAGAGCCAGTCTCTGGAGGATGTTCGTATATGTCCAGAAGATAGGGATTCTGAGCTTGGTGTCATGACCCAGGAGTTGACACTTGGTGACCTTCTAGAAGAGCCTGGTGTAATGACGCTGGACTCCTGGCATCTTCTTGGAGCAGTTATTTTTAAGAACAATCACTGCTTTTTTTTTTTTTTGGTGTGTCTTGAGAGTTGTGGGAAGAATGTTATGGGGGATTTGGTTGCTGTTCCAAGAATATAAACAAGGGTCATCCACTCAGGCAAGAGCCAGGGGCTGTTAGCATTTTGTGTGCCTGGAACATATAGCTTGTCTTAAGGTTCCAGGATCCTTTGTTTGGAATGTAAATATTTACATTAAAAATATAAAGCTTGTCCTGGTGTATATTTTTAATGACTGTAATTTCTAAACCCCAAATCAGACTATTAGTCTACAGAGGATTTTTCTCCTCCAATTTGTGAACCTGTTTATATAAAGAGTCTTCCAAATGTACACATACCAGACCGTGTTTACTTTGTGTGCATGAGGGATCTCCAGGCCTCCTGGAAAGTGCTGGCCCCGGACGAATCTGCATTGCTGGCGGTGAGTTTCAGTACACACGGCTGATCCTTCTGTATTTTTAGCAGTAGAGCTATAGGGAACAGTAGCAGCCTTTGGGACCAGGCCTCATGGCATCATCTAACCCTGATTTCTGGTTCCATTTCCTGTTCATCTAGGTAGGGGCTGACTTGGTGGTCCTGGTCGATCCCCATGTCGTTTCACTGTGCATGTCATTTCAGAGGTGTTTATTGCTCTAGGAAGACATCCAGGAGAGTCATCTTGGAACCCTTGTGGACCCATTGCTGGGTTGGTGTTGAACTGTAGAATCTGTGTAACAATTTCCTCTCTCATCATCTTTGGGAGCAATTTGGCTTTTCGTTCGTCCTCTGGAGACGAGCCCAGGTCTGTCAAATGTTTGCTTGCCTTTCTGGCCTGTCTTATTTTCCGGGTTCAAGGCTAGTGGCTGATGGGAACTGGCCTCGACCATCTGCCCTGTGTGGGGCAAGGTCACTTCTGGGACTTCCTCTCAATCAGTCCTGGATGGAGAACGTTGCTGGGTGAAAAATGTCTTCCTTGTACATCTGGATTCTTGACTGGGTTACAAGAAATTAAACTGACATAAGACAGATGGACAGATGGAGGAACATAGCTGCTTCTATCCACATCGTAGGGCCACCAATTAGGACATGGGATGAAGGGACGGATGACTGAAGGCCTTCCCGAGCTAGAGAAAAGAGCAGGGCTTGAGGGTGTGTGTGTGTGGGGGGGGGGGATGGCCACACAAATTACAAGAGGATAAGGGCACTGTCACTGTCAACAGAGTCTGTGTTGTGTGGCTCAAGTCTCAGGAACTAACACCATCTTAGGAACAACCACGAGGAAAGGTGAGTCTGCCACACTGACCAAAGCCTAGAGGGGACTCTCAGCATAGACCTTCTGCTAGAGGACCCTTGCCTGGCACACAAAGGGCCCAGAGGAACCCTCAGTCTCTATCCTCCTTCTCAAGTGGCCTCCGTTTGAAGGAGCCAGCGTATCAAGCATGTTTCATTGGTACTTCAGTCTGAGTGTGAAATGTTCCCCATAGACTCGTGTGTCTGGACATGTCGTTCTAAGCTAGTGGTGCTGTTGGGGAAGTTGTAGAAGCGTTGGAGGTGCCTAGCTGGTGGATGTAAGGTTGTAGGTAGGGCTCGAGGTTCTAGGCCGTCTCCGAGTCTGGCTTGCGTCTTGTGCTTGCTGATTGCCAACCAAGACATGATAAGCTCTGGCAGTTGCAGAGAAAGCCTTTCCTGCCATGATTGGTTGTAGCCCCTGAGCCACGAATCCAAACAAATTTTTCCTTAAGTTGCTTCTGTCAGGCATTTAGTCTTAACAATGAGAAAACTTCACTAGGAAGTCAGTATTGAGAATGGGATTGTGGTTGTGATAAACCCGACCATGTGGTCTGTGGGTTTTCAGAACTGGTTTACAAGGAGAAATGTGGACGAGTTTAAAAACCCCTAGACTAGCTGAGCAGAACTTACTAGGTCTTCTGATGGGAGTCTGGAAGACGAGAACACCCATACAAATTGCGGACAATAAAGGTCGGGCTCACGAGAGGGAAAAAAAGATTCCCTCTGGGCAAGAGGTTGTTTATGTTGCATTCTGGCAAGGAACTTGGCCTTGTTCTGAAGATTCGAGAGTGGTTGAATGAAATAGAAATGGCCTAACTCATTAGTGGAGGAAATTTGAAGACAACACAGCAGTCAGGCCAAGACATGGTTAGTGCTCGCTGCTTTTAGCAAGGTGGAGAAAAAAGATGTAAAAAATGAACGGTTTGGCCAGGAAAGGGTTGTGCTTTTGTTTAAGGTCCTGGACAAGGCAGGTCCTGGCAAATCAGACTGGACTATTAAAGAGATGAGTGCCATTCAAGAGAAATTGCAGCTCTTGCCCCAGGACAGTGGAAATGGTACCTTGAAGACAAGATCTCACTTATGGAAGACTCCAGGGTATAACAATGTAAACCAGTGGGAGAAGAAATCACTTAAGAAGATAAAGCCTCCAGGTTACCCCCGTCCAGCAGGATTGCCTAGGGAGGTGTTTCCTCAGGTGCAGCCCTCCGGGCGCTTGGGGCCGCTGCAGCCAAAAGTCCCTGGGAGCCAGGCTTCATTTTGAGCTTTTGGCAGAATTTGGCTTTGTCCAAATTGTGCCGATTTTGCAAACATGCAGAATTCAAGAGCCCTGGGGTGGTGGGGGCTTGCACCAGGGTTCCAGAAAACAGCCGTGAAGGACAAGCAACACACAGGGAAATCGCATTCTGAGTGCAGAGCGCTCCTGAAAGGTTTACCTGTGACGCTGTGGAGATGAAGCTCAAGCTGCAGCAGAGACTGGGGATGTTTACATCCCAGGAAAAGGGATGCTACAGGCACTGAGCGAAACCTAAGCGATGCCAAAGGGGCTGCATGCGTTAGAGGTGACAGGATTTAAGGGTGAGGTTGCTCAAGCCTATTAGAGTCCAGATGCCTCCATTGAAAGCTTTGAGTGATAGGCGTGAAGCTACAGGGTTTGTTTGTCTTGTCCTGCTGAGTTTTGGGTGTTGCCTTAGTTGGTCTTCCCTTGCAGTGTTTCTCTGTTCCTTTCTGTTGGAATGGAAATGTTTATTTCACACCAATGTGTGTTTAAAACATGTTACTTGGTGTTTGCTATTAGTAGGACTCATGGTTAAGAGAGTGCATGAGACGCGGAAGGTACTTTGGACTTTTGAACAGTGTTGGAACTTTGAGACTACAGGGACTTCTGAAGTTCGGATGGATGCATTTTACATTATGAGACGACCAGGGGCTTATGTAGAATAGGGTAGGCTGCTATGCTTTGAGTGTGAAACATTCCCTGCAGGCTCACTTGTATGAATACTCAGTCCCCAGCTGGTAGCACTGTTCTGGGAGACTGTAGAACTTTTTGAAATGGGGTCTAAGTGGCAGCTGGGTGATCACAGGGACAGAGCTAGATAATTGTAGCCTGGCTGTCTCTCTGCCCCTAGTTCTCTGCTTGGTGGTTGGCTACTGAGATGCGAATAGGGTGGGTTGTAAGCTCCTGACGGATGGAGTTGCCCGTCTATAGCCTTCCCTACCATGATGGACCCTGAGCATCCTTCATGTAGCTGCCTCCTCCTCGCTGCAGGATGAAGGGCAAATGAGGGGGAGATGGGAGGACCCTAGAAAGGTGCTTTCAGGGCTCTCGCCTTTCCCCATCTCTGGTTCTCATCTCTGGCTCCTTTTTGGAGCTGGAGTAGAGGGCCTCCATTGTCTTTGCTTCTCAGCCAGCCCATGCATCTTATCTTAGATGAGGCTGCCTTCTTCTCCGTCCACTGAACATGGATGGCTTGGGGCAAGGACTCGCTGAGGCACCAGGATCCATCTTTCCTTATTCATCTCTGTCTCTCAAAGGGAATGGAGTTCTGGGGCTAGGAATGTCTACATTCCTGCTTGGGAGCATTTCCTTCATAACAATCCTGGGGTGCTGAACCCCAAATGGAAGAGGAAGTCTGAGGAAGTGGCCCAAGGGCAAAAGAATAGAGTTCTGTGTTATACACCACCAAGCATGAAACTTCCCATTTCCCTTTGACCAGCCTTAGGTGACCTTCCTCACCCAAAGGACTTGTTATCTGGGCTTAGGAGTGAGGACCCTAGGGACATCTTGTGCGTTCTAAGGATTGAATTAAGGTAACACTATTCTTGTCTGTGCTTGTATTTGGCTTGATTCACAATGGTGTGGCCCTTATTGTCTGCCACAGTTTTTTTTTAATACAGATAATACATTCCAGGGAGTTCCACCTCTGTCCAGAAATGGAAGCGCATTATGTCGGAAGTCAGGCAATAGTTGTTTCTAGGATGTGCTGAACTTGCCTAAGAAAGTTATCAGGAGGACGAGAGGAGGGGTGAAAGGGTGCCCATTAACGTATCAGCCTGGCATTTGCATTGTGCTAACTCTGAGAAGCTATTTATACCCACTCGATAGCAGTTTTAGTGAGGTGCTGGGGGTGAGGGTTGGGTGGGATACCTGAAGCCAGAGAAGGAAGCTAGTGCTTTTGATCCCCTCTTCAGAATTATCTGTCAGGCAAAGCAGGGGAAAACATTTGCTCCCTAGCCAACCATGGGGAGTCCACTAATCCTTTGCCCTGTGTGTGATTTGGCTCCGCATAAAAATGATGTATTAAAAAGCAGGTGAAGCCTCCTTGCTGTTTGAGTGGTGCAAGATAAATTTGCTTTCAGCTGTTGCAAACAAATCAATGGAAAAGCCGCCGGGCTGCTCACTTCTCCAGTCAGCAGGTTTTTGGTTTACAAGAGGAAGCCCTGTCTATTCACAGGGCTTCCCCTTCAGATGGCCTAGGGACTGGCTGTCTCCCATATTCATATATGCAGAACATAGCTCTCATCCGGAGGATTTTGAAAGTCATACAGAAGGCCTTAAAAAGAAACCCCAGTCAATATTTTCTTTTAAAAGCAGTTTTTTTTTTTTGGCGCTATTACACACCATGTTAGTGACTTTTCTCATTGTTGTGACAAAAATTTCAGACAAGAGTGACTTAAGAAGAAGGGATTTATTCTGGCTTACAGTTGGAGGGCACAGCTCACATGGTGGGCAAGGCCTGGCCACAGGAGCACGAGGCAGCTGGGCGCGTTTTAGCCACAGTCAGGAGGCAGACAGAGACCAGTGTTGGTGCTCAGCTTGCTTCTCCTTTTTATTCAGGCAGAGGCCTGAGCCTGTGAGATGGTTCTACCCACAGTCAGGGTGGGTCTTCCTGCTCTAGTTGAGTCTTTCAGGAAACACCCTCACAGATACCCCACTGGTGTGCTCCCATGGTGATTCTAAATCTAGCCAAGTTGACAAGAGACACGTGCTATGTAGTTCATCCGTGTGAAATAGATAATTTAATGTTTTCTGTGTATCCCTTAGGTATGTACACGACATCACAGCCAGTGTTATGGCATTTCACCCACTGAACAAGAAAACCCAGCACCCTTTGCTTACCGCCACCCCCCCCCCCGTCATACACCCCCACCACCTGAACAGTCACAAATCAACTTTTGGGTTCTGTCAGTCCGGCTTCTCATTTCTGGACTTCTGTAAGGACAGAATCATGAAGGATGTGGTGTTCTGAGGACGGTGTTATCCACGTTGTAACATATGAAGTCCATTCTTCTCATGGCCAGAGAATAGTCTGTGGGGTGGACTGACGACAGTTCTATTTACCCAAGTGTCCCTTGGGAGTCATTTCCAGTGTCTCCAGGTTTGGGCTTTCTTGAGCATCATCGTAGCTGTAAACTTTTGTGTGTAGGCTTTTTTCACGTGAATGTGTTTCCCTTTCTAGGGTTTCATTTTGTTTTGTTTTAAGATAGTTTTGCTTTCTCCTAACAACAGGGATTTATTTAGTTTTCTTTCTCCGACCCTAAAGAAGTCTTGCATTATAGTGAGGTCCTGACCTTGCTTGTTGTCATGCTGGGGGGGCGGGGAGGAGGTACTGAGGAGCCTGACTTGTTGAGTTCTATGGACCTGCACTGAACATAGTTCAGATCTTCTTTATAGATGGGGAAACTGAGGCCCCAGAGAAGTCACATACAGAGCCAGGATTGTATCTAGGTTTCCGAGTTACACTTCGGTTACTCTCTATGTTCCTCCAAAGTCTTTGTAAAACTCCAGGTTGCCTTCTGGACCAGGCTGGGGTGTAGGTGAGGGTGGGTGGACGGATGGTGACTGCCTTGCTTCAGCCTACTCCTAACGTAGCACAGGCCTAGGAAAGTCTCATTTCCACCGGATACCAATGAGAGCTGCAAATTGTGGCGCCAGTGACTTTCTAGTTCTCTGTCCCTGCAGCCAGAGAGGCCGCTGCTGATCTGGGGGGGGGCGGGGAGGTAATTAAATTAGGAACCAATTCAGAGGATGAAATTTTATCTGATCTGGCCAAGTCTATAAACAAGGGGCTGTGATTGTGTTTCCAGGAGACATTAAGAAGTTGTGTTTTAAAGAATTGTGCTGGACGAAAGCATGTGAAAGACTCCATTGGGGCCATGCTGGAGGCCTCCCTGGCTGGGGTTGGCAATGGACTAGAGTGTGCAGTCCTGGGGGTCTGGCTGTGTCCCCAGGCCAGCCTTCTGCATGCTCTGTTTCCAAGTCCCTCTTGAGCTCCACTGCGGTGGATGTGTATGTTTTGTGGCTGGGATGGTCTCTCTGTTTAGGAGAGGAGTTTTGCCTCGTCCCTGTGAAGTGGCTATAGAGGATCCTGGGAGCTCCGAACTAGTCCTTTGCCACCCAGACCAGCAAACAAGACAGCCACGTGACCAAAGCTGACCTCAGGAGACCAGAAAGCCAGATGCCTGATCTGCCCACTTATATACATGGAGATGAACAGAGAACAGAGAAGAGACCCCAGAGGTGCCCCTCAGTTTTGCAGAACCTTCCAGTGCTCCAAGAGGTGGGAGACAGTCATAGAAGGAGAAGCTTCTATTTGATGATTGAAATGATGTGGCCTTAGGTTTAAGGGTGTGTCCATGCTGACAGAATCCATTATGATGGAGAAACCTAGGATTATGGATTGGGTCAGGGGGACAAGAAGGACCCCGCGGTCCAATAGAGAGCCATCTGACTTCTTCCTATTCTGAACTTAGTTCAACCCTCAAACCTTGACCTCTCTGTTGGAACTGTGCTAGAGAGATGCTGGAGGAGAGGCAGACTGGGATGCAAGATGGCACAAAGGTGAATAAGAAGCTGCCATTGTCCCTAAGGTGGGGGAGCTAAAGGGTGCTGCTTTCTGTCTAAAGGAAGCTCGGTGGCCCTGGCAGAGGATGAGGAGGGTACTGTTCACATTGTGGTGGACTACGAGGTAGAGAGGGCAGACCAAGCAGCAGGCCAAACCTCAAGGGTCCAGCGAAGATCACTCAGGAAAAGGTACATGAGGAAGATGCAGATGAGAGAAAGATGAGCTGAAACATTTTTCATCTCCTTCTCCCAAATTAACCGACTTCGCACTATCATGCTGTTGTCACTAGCATCACGACTAATAGGCCTTCACAACTGTGCAAAGAGGTGAAATCTGGACGGAAGGTAGGGACTCTAAATCAGTGTACTAGAAACTCCACGGGGTTTAGAAAGACTTAGACTTCCTGTGGTTTTCTATTAGTTTGTTTGCACTGGCTTGTTGGTGGTATCTGTGTGTGCATGGATGTACGTGTGCTCAGGTGTGCACGCGCATGCACATATGTGTGTAGAGCTATGTGTGCCCAGCTCTTCCGCTAGGAAACACTCTCTGGAGTTTGACTGTGATTACAATCATTCTCCAAGGGGCATTTCTAGCTCTTTCACGCTGAAGATGAGGGCTAGGTAATCAGGACAGTGATCGTGACAATGATGCTCATCTGTCCTGAGTGTCTGTTGTGACTTCCTCTGACTGTCTTTAGGTCTCATGTCCAGATTTCCTAGATGCACCTCACCTTCTCTTGTTCAGCAGTGTGTGTGTGTGTAGTTTAGATTAGTTTTCCTTTTTGTGAGTGGTCCCACCCCTTTGTCCCACAGCAGCCCGACCGAAGGCTTGGGCGTCATCTGTGACAATGGCTGACAGCACCCGCTTGCCTTTGTTCTATCGCTGCCACTCAGTCCCCTTGGAGCAGGAAATGAGTCTTCCTCATCTTGGAAGGAGAGGGTTGGGCAGCTGGGTGGATGGATAGACAGGCTGATGGGTGGAAAGAAGGCGGCAAGAATGGGTGCAAGTGTCTTGACCCACAGTGCTAGGGTGGCTGCAGGCTTCCTCACCTGTTCTGTCCCACCCTGCTCACTGCCTTTATTTCTGGGGAGACCTGCTGAGGATGAGTGGCCAGATTTTCTCCCTTTATCCCCCTTCATAAAAACACATAGTCTGACCCCAAATTGCTGTTTGCCGTTTCCTCCATTAGTATGATGAATGCCCATCTGAGCCTTGCTGGCCAGCAGCTGCTTTGAGATTCAGAAGTCAGGAAAAGAAAGAAAGATGGAAATATACCAGTAGCCCAGTCTCTTTTTGCAGTGGTTGACCTGAGAACGGGAGCTGGCCGGGGAGGGGGGGGGGGGTCGGGACACCATGGTGGACAGCTGGAAGCATACTCCTGGAAACAATACTGAAATAAACACGAAGTCCAAAGGTGAGCAAGGCTGTTAACTTGAGTCCAGTGATAATTTCAAGCAGGGACAGGAACTGGGCACGGGAAATATGCACACTGGCCCCCTTACCCCGTAGATCAACACTTTCTTGCCCTCCTCTCTTCTACAGAACTTGATTAGTCCTTGCTCCTTGCCATTGCTGCTTCCAGATGTTTCTCTTGAGGTTCCTGCCATGGGTTTTCCCTCTGCTGCTGCTGCCTCTCTGTCTCCTAGGTAGTAGATCCCCAGGCTGCCTCCATGCTGTCTCCATGGTGCAATACTAGGGTTCCCTGGGCCCTCCGCCTAGACCTTGTCCACAGCTGGGCTACACCCATGGCATGTTAACCCCAGCCTTTCTTCCCTACAAACGAACTGACAGGTGCTCAGCAGATTATTCCTGTCCCTTTCTGTGTGTTAGGTCTCCCCCAGTTCTCCTTGGCTGTCCTTACGACTATCACACCAGAAAGTTTGGCCGATAAATATTTATTATGTGGTGATATACAGATCTGCTTCCTATTGCTTATGATTAGTTTTTTTTAAGTTGTGTATAAAATATAAACTTCCTTGTATTTTAGTAAAAATGGAGAGAAAAGAAGATAGTTTTTCTTTTCTTTTTTTTTTTTTTCCAGAGAAGCTTGATTTAGAATCATTCCAGATGTTCACCCACCATCTCTCTTCTCCAAGCCCGAGCCCAACTGTCTGGAAACTGTCTTGACAGGCTGAAAACCTGCCAAGGGCCCCCTTAATCTTTCCCCACTTCTAACGCTGCCTCATAATTTTAACTTTTTATTTTGAAATAATTTTAGAGATGAAGGAAGTCACAGTGTTCTTATGTCCCCTTCGCCCAGCATCCTACCATGATAGCATCATCTGTGACCCTGAGACCCCATAAAAGCCAGGAAATTGAGGCTGGCCCAGTCTCATTAACAAAGCTGCAGGCTGCATCCTGCGCCTTCTGATGTTATTAAGCCCAGGGATCCACAGCACTTTGGAAGCATTTTAGGATTTCGAGAATTTCAGCCCTGTCGTTTATCTTTTAGATGATTTTTGGATCTTTTCCAATTGGCAGTCAATGACATTAGCTTTCGTCAGGTCAATAAATCCTAGAAGAGCCTCTTTAATGTTTTTCCCAAATTCTGTTGCCCATGTGGTACTCTATGGGTTTCTGTCCCTGAAGAGTGTACTGAGAGAACCCTCCTACCTGGGTTTGAGAAGTTCTTAGAGATGAGGGATGGTTCATCTCAGGCTGGTATAATGGAACATAGCACAGAGATCTGGAGCTCTTGAGATATGGTCACAGTAACCAGCGTGCATGGGAGACCTAATATGAGCTGCTTTCCTTTAATATTCTTGGAAGCCTTTGAGGAGATACACTTAACAGCCCAGTACCCCCACTTCACAGTTTAAATTTTTGTAACTCAGTGGTAGAGTGGGGACTTGAACCCAGGCAGTCTGAATCAGAGACTACTTGCAGCCTGGTAGGCCTTAGTCCTTGAATCAGGCCTACACACTTGACCAGACTGCTCTGAGCATCTTTGGCCTCCCAGCTCTGAGATGGGCTTGTCTGAGTTCTGTCATGTCTCTTAATTTAAGTGTAGTTGGTTTTTCTGGTGAAATGGTCCTATTGGTAGAGCTGGGAACCCTCAAAGAAGCAAGCAAAATCTCTACCCCACCCCTTGGAGATGCTTTAAGGTAGGGATATTTCTATAGTCCTATTCGCTGTGATAGAAGCCTTAGTTCCCATTAATTTATGTTTTGATATATTTTAATTAGGCTACTTACAAACTTATTTCAAGGTGCAAAATTCTGAGTGGCAGGCGGACCCAGAACCCCCACGTATGCTCAGGACTCAAGACTCAAATGATGCGTGGGCATCCTTCTCTCTCCCTGTCATGGGTACCATAAATGGTGACATGCCGCTAGAATGGGATGTGCGAACTTTATCTGCATGTACCTAATTGGGTTTTGTATTCTCTACCAAGGAAGGTTAAAATGAAGCCTGTTTATAAATGGTGTCTAAGCCGCACAGGCTGGGGGACAAGCTGTAAAAACCAACAGTGCAGAGCGCTGGGTGAAGGGCTTAATTTTCTCTTCTGGTTGGGGACTAAGCACATCACTCCACGAAGGTAAAGATTTTCCCATTTATAGAGGCTGTGAGGGATAAGCCTTGGCTCATAAATTTCCTCCATGGCCTCTCTTCAGAGCCTGTGAGATGGCCTGACTCCGGGGACCAGTGTCTAACCACATTAGTGCGATAAATTAAAGGGCCTAGTGTTGGCTAAATTGTCAGGCTGAGCTGTATGGGAGCTGGTCCTGAGATGGGAACTGTGATGAACAGGCTGCTGCTAGCTCTTGCCGAGAGAGGGATCATTCGGATCCACATTCTCAAGCACTCCTAGGAAGGTCCCAGCAATGATCCCAAGTCTGAGAGACAGAATGCAATTTTCTGAATGATTGCCATCATTATCTCTAAGGAATAGGAAGAGATCCCTGGGAATGTTTTCTCTCTCCATCCGACCCTCATTGTCGTCTTAATTCTCCTCCTCCTCCCCCTTCTCCTCTTCCTCCTTCTCCTCCTCATGGTCCTCCTCCTCCTCCATCTTCCTTCTCCTTCTCCTTCTTCTTTTCTTCCTCCTCCTCCTTCTGACAGTGTCTTAAATATTTTGGGCTATCCTTAAACTAAATATGTAGCTAAGGATGTCCTTGAATTTCTGATCTTTCTGTTTTTACCCGTGAGTGCTGGGATTGCAAATATGCACCTATAAAACACATGAGCAAAGCAACTTGTGAAATAAAGCATTTAATTTGATGTTAGAGTTTATGACGGTGGAGTAAGGGCCTAATGGCAGGAAGAACTGAGAGTTCACATCTTGATCTACAAGTAGGAGGTAGAGAAAGTGACACACTGGGCATTTCGCTAGTCTTTTGAAACCTCTAAGCCTGACCCCAGTGGCACACCTGCTCCAACAAGGACACATCTTCCATCCCTTCTCAAACAGTGCCATCAACTGGGGACAAAGTTTGAAAATATATGAGTCTATGGGGGTCATTCTCATTCCAAACTGAGCTGCATCTCAGCTTTCGTTATTAAACTCTATGAATCTCTAGACTGGCAATGTCATTTGCAGGCTCCAATACAACATGGTGATATGAGTCCCGTATTAAAAAATTAAGAACTTTAGAATGGGGCCAGCAGAGCATTAAATCAAGTGTGCAGAGGGTTTGAGTGTGGGTTGGCTTTGTGAATGTGACTGTGGAACTGCTGAGTTCTTGTCCATCCAGCCGGCCCTGCTACTGAAGCTGGTACCCAATGTAGGCCATACAGAGAGAGTCAGACTGTACATGTCCAGACGGCAGACGTGTGCTGTATTCGCAGTACAGACCTCTGAGGAGGCTGGCTGGGTGCCTATCTGGGAACACGGGTGTCTGTCTGGGGATACTCTTAGGGAATGCTTGACGAACTGAAGTGACACATCATGATTTTTCTAATCAGAGCTGGGGTTTCATGCGACGCTCGGATTCCATGCATCAAGACTCTGGAGTAATTACCCCTGGGTTATTCAGAATGAACAGCGGCGTGGACCTAGATATCTAATGAAGCTCACAGTCTTCACAGCTCTGCCTTGAGAAGACAAAATATGAATATGCATTTCTTCTAGAGTGTGTGTGTGTGTGTGTGTGTGTGTGTGTGTGTGTGAATCCTTGTACCCCGCATGATGAAAACAGGCTGACAAGCTGGTGTGTTTATCCGGTGCTGTGCATGGCTACCCTGAGCATCTCTTTCTGGCTTTTTGCTTCTGTGTCTCAGTCCCAAGAGGGGAAGTTATCTCCTCTTTCTTCTTGGCTTCTTCCCTCTGATATTTTCTGCGTGGGCTCTGCCCTCTGTAGCTGAGTGGAATGTTCTTAGAGAGAGCCTATGATCTCAAAGGCCACCACAGGTCACCCTGGTTACTGTGAAGAACGCCACCCTGCGAAGTCAGGGGGCTCCCCAGGGGGACAGAGCATTTTGGAGAGGTAAGGAGCTGTGTAGGGTGTCTCCCCTCTGGAGCAAGTGGCTGCAGAGCCTTGGAAGAAAACTATCTGCCTCTTGTCAAGGCTTCATTCTCTTTCAGCATGAGGATCCAGGTGTGGTAGGCTGCTCCAAGACGTGGTAGGTGCCCTGTTCTTCTTGGAAGCTAAAAGAAACAGAGCAGTGTCAAGGGCTGTCTCCCAGCCTAGGGCAGCTCGGACTTTAAAGGATTTTCAGTTGGAAACAGGAATCTTGAATAAGGATTAAAATTACCTAAACATTGATTGGGGGAATGGAGGGTCTCAGAGTTACACAGGGAGGGCTACCCATATACCACACTTCTTCAGAGCTGGGTCATGGGGCAGTGGTGCATACGGCCCCCATGGTCACCACCTTTTGTCCTCAGTTTGTACCGAGGCTACTGGACTTGTGAATCCCCAGCCGGCCAGGATTCTGCCCTCACTCTGCATTCTCACAAGTTGGTAAATCTGAATGGGGCTATGACTCTTGAAAGAAACTGGCTGTCTTTTATGCCTCCTGGCTATGGGGAGGAAGCGTGGCAGGCAGCCAGGTGTGCTGCAGGCCCAACAGGGGGAGGTCGGCTATACCTGCTTGTCTGGATTTAGATCCTCATGGGCCGTAGAGCGCTGAACCTGTGTTTAACATAGTCACTGAATGACAAACACAGAGCTTACATGTTCAGGCGAAAGCTGGTTTTGTTTATTTTTCCTGTTAAGACCACCACAATCACTGTTTTGACTTTAAAAAGGAGAATAATAGGATTAAAAATCCGTGATATCCTTATTACCTGACACGAGAGCCTGTTATACTTGGATAAGTCTGGTTTAAAGATATTGGAGAAAAATTATCTTAATTGGCAAATTAAAAAAAAAAAACAAGAAAGGAGAATGAGGGGAACAGGAAAGCTAAATTCTGTCCTCTGCCAAGCCTCAGCAGCTTTTGAGTGGGGCAGGGTTCCTTCTGTTGTGTTTGCCCTCTGTGCTCAGAGCCAGCTACAGTGGTACTCGGTAGCACCTGTCAACGACTGAAAGAACCAGGTAGTGGATTCCTGTTAGTGCCTTGGACTCAGCATCCTGGACAGTGTCCTCAGATGGAAGCAAGCTGTAGAGATAAAAGGAAAAAGCAAGCTATGGTGTTTGGTCACTGTGACCTGTGTTTGTCATAACTCAACTTAAGTCAGTTTCTTCAGCCCACAGGGGCAGGTGACACGTTACCTGATTACAGAGGTGCACACCTGGGTCCTGCCTTCATGAAGTTGCTTAGACCCTTGAAGGGAACCAAGCGACCTTCTGGTTTCAATAGCAGCTAGGGGAGACTGCTGAGTGGTGTGTTCGTGACATGAGCTTACTGCAGGGAGGGTGGTGGGTAGCGTTCCAAAGCTCCAGACTGTGGGGAGGAAGCATGGAGAGGAGCTAGGGCACTGAAGCCCTGAACCCAGAGGCAAGGGGATAGAAGGACCTGGAAGATTCCCGGAAGGCAAGGCTACAGGGATTCTGTGACCATGGTCTTGTTATTGGGATCAGGGGACCATCAGGGAAGAGGTCACCCAAATGACAACACAGCGATGGACCTGTGGCTCTCCTCCTAAGTTTTAGAATATGCTAGAAACCTGTTTCTGGGGACTGGATTGATTTTTTTCCCCCTGTTAATGGATCATTTTACTTATAGCTAAAAAAATGATGTATGTATGTATGTATTTATTTATTATTTCACATGTCCACCTAAGACTTTTTCCCTGACTGTGTGCCCCCGTCTGCCAGTGGCCACTGAGTGGTTGAGCAGGGCTTATAACCTGCTGGCTATCTTCACTAGAGAGGAACCATTTAAGACCTTGGCACTTGGAGGTCATTAGCCATCTGACTGCCTGCCAGATCATAAAACATAGCCCCAAGTGCTTATGACTGCCGCTAGCCACTTAGAAAAGTATGGAGAGTGGAAGTTAGGTTTGGCACCTCTGAAAGGAAATGCATTGATCTGATGGAAGAACACTCACCTTCCTGGTGAAGGTATGCGAGGACTAGGCTGTTAGACAAAGGCCCACGGGATCTTCTCCACACCATTGACAGAAACTCTACCCATTAAACTAATGTTATGAACTGCTTCTTCTTTCTCTTTTCTCTTTCTGTCTGTCTGTCTTTCCTTTTCTTTTCTTTTCTTTTCTTTTCTTTTTTTTTTTTTTAGACAGGGCCTCATGTGGCCCAGGCTGGCCTTGAACTCCTAATCCTGCGGTTCCCTCCTGAACTCTGAGATTATAGACGTGATTTTTGTTCTGTTTTTAAACTGGAGTACAACTTACATCAAAGATATATGCCATAAGTATAGAGCCTGAAGGACGGTAACAAATAGCTCCCCCGTGGACAACCAGCAGGAGTGTGAGTAACAACCTAGAAGTCCTGACCCTGCCATAAAGGTCACTAGCCACCTCCCCTCCCCGCCCATGGGAAACCTCTTGCCTCACCTCCATAGCCTTGATCTTTTTTTTTTTTTTTTTGCTTGGATCTTGGACTTCATGACAGCGGAATCATGCGGTATATTTTCCTTTATGTTTGATCTCTTTTGTTCAACACCTGCCTTTATGAGATTCTTCCCTGTTGTTGCTTGTTCGTTTTTGTAGTTGGGTTGCATTCATCCACTCCACTGTGGGCTGACTTACAGTTGGAGCATTACAAAGAGAACCCGGGCTGTTCCAGCTTGTGTCTTTTGGTAAGCCTGGGAGGTGGCTCTGATGGGCGTGCGTGCAGGAGTGGATGGCTTGGCTGGGGATGAACTTGAAGGCGATTCTGTCAGCCCTTCAAGTGATCACAACAGGTCCCCCTGCAGTGCGTTATTCTCCTGAAAAATGAAGTAAGAGGCTGCGTAAGGGAACACGAGAGTGAGAGAGAAAGGACTCCCTTGTGTCCTGCTTGAACTTCCCAGAAGATAAATTTCAGAGGGATGACTACCGGATTGATGGATGAGTGAGAGAGTCCTTAAGTTGGGACTGTGTAGTCTGTGTTGAAATTTGGGCTCGGGATTGGTCAGTCTCTGAGAAGGGGCTCATGACCAGCATTTTGGTCTTGGTGTTCTGGGGTATGTGCCTACAGTGGAGTAAGGTTTCAGGGCTAATCTTTGAGATGGAAGGGTTTGATTTAGAGGCTAGCCTGGAGTTTGCCTTCCTGAGAGGGGAGTCTGGGGCTGCCGTGCACAATCATACAAGGACTTCAGGAGATGGGAGAGAAAGGACTTGGAGCTGTTACACCTAGGCTGTTGCCTACCCTCATGACTCCAGCTACATAGGTTCATCCACTGGGACAAGCATTGCACAGTTTTATGTTATAGCAGCTCAGGGAAGTGGCTTCCCAATGCCTTCTGGTTGGCAGGCTTGCAAGGAGGGAGTGAGAAGTGCGACTCTGACCTCGCCTTCCAGGGCTCACAGCTCGAGTAGTCCCAACATTTCGGTGATGCCGGACATACAGCCTGTCCACCTGCATCATCTACCCGCATGACACACCCTGGCGATGCCACGTGGCCAGCAGGCACTTGTAATGTGACCAGGAAAGCCCAAGGAATGAGATCTTTATGATTCTTTTTCACTTCTCCTAATTTCACTTAATTTAAATTTAAAAGTAGATTCTCACCTCCAGTGCTGAAAGATTATTTTAAAAGAGTATTTGGAGCAGCTTGGGCATATAACTCCATAAAAATCACATTATGAAATAAGTACAGATCAGTTACTCTCAGGTCAGATGGGAATTTAGCACCCAGAATGGGGCATGCTGAAAATGAGCATTTTTCATTAACAACTTCTCTATGAAGACGTGTGGAAATGGTGACATCTTGAAGATGGTGGCTTGAACAGCACACGGAAATGAGCTTTTCCTGGGGCTCACGCTCAGAGCTGCTGTGAGGAGTGTCCTGTCTTCCAAGTCCAGCAGGGGGTTCGGAGTGGGGAGGAAACCCCTGTTTCCCATTGTCTCTGTCTCCTGGGAGTGGTGTTTGGGGATGACTACCCTTGAGGACCCCTGGTTGCTTGTGTGGGTCTCTTGGACTCTGGTTGGCTGTGAGAGTCCTGCCCATTGTGTCCATTGTCCAAAAAGGGGGAATCCTGGAAAAGTTGGGGTCTTGTTCTTCCTGCCACTTCTCCCTGCTATCTTTCCACCTCAGTGGAGGATGCAGCCTGCCCCTCTACCCCACCCCCAAGCTGGGTGTTTACTTTTGAATCTTTGATGTGAAATGTGTCATTGGATGTGAAACTGTTCCTTAGGCCATTTTCATACTGGTACACACTGTATGTTGAGCAGGTGCCCGTACCCCCTGTTCCCTTTTCTCCCCTCTCTCCGCTGTTAGTCCCTTCTGTTGCCCTAGACAGTTTTGAGTCTACTTTCATGTCATATAATATATGGCATGTATATATATGTAAAGATCTGGGTATCACATGAACGAGAACAGACATTATTTGCCACTCTGGGATTAGATCTGTTTACTTCATTGGCTTTTTGGTTTTTTCTTTACAGAGTTTTTCCAGCCATTCTAGTTACTTTCTCCTGGAGCACGGTGGCCATGTCACCGTTTCCACGTGCCTTGGGGAAGCAGGCATGGCCACTTGTCCAAAGTCTTACAGTTAGAGGGAGGAATAGCTGGACTTCAAATTCAGGGGAATACTCATTTGGGATGACTTCTTGACCCTGGTATATTCCGCGTTTAATGCACACTGATTTCTAAATCCTGACTGCTCAGTCCCTCGGGCGAGAAAGACTGAAGTCAGGTATCAGGTTGTATGATAGAAAATCCGCATTCCTCCTCAAGAAGATTGGAGTCTGCTCTGGTGAGGACAAGCTGGCCACCTGTGTGCATGTGTTTCAGACTGGCCTCTGTGTACATGTGTTCCCTACAGGGAGCTCATGAAGGAGCGTTGCTGCTCCAGTTTGTGCACCGGTGCCTGCCTCTCTGTTTACAGCCAGTGATGTATGTTTCTAGTACCTGAAACTGTTAGTGTGGGTCCTCAGCCTTTTCCAGGCCACAGGCCCTGCATGGTGCTCTACTGTGTCACCCTCTCATGCTTGGTGACCTGGATGTGTTGTCACAGTGAAGGCCAGGCCTTACCCCTTCTAAAATCCCCATGGCTAATCCTGATGGATTCTTCTGTGTTACCCTGACATGGTGTATCTGCTTCTAGTCCACTGTTTCCTGCTGCCAGTGGGGAGGGAGCCTAGAAAGTTTCTGGGATAAACTTGAACTTTGCAAGATTAGTGCTTCCTGGTTATGAGGCGCTGGTTTGTAAGAGGGCTAAGACTGCAGGATTCAGTTGAGCCTGAACTGTCTGCTGGGGATTCAGTGGGATGTTGGAGCGTGGGCATTTACAGCTTGCGTAGTGAGTGCAAAGCACAGACTAATGGTCCCCTTGAGCTGGCCTGAAGGTGGGATTGGAGGCTTATACAGAGCCCAGGAGGGTCTGTGCTTCTGCATGGCCGAGGCTGGTGTTGGATCTGCCTCGTCCTGTCCCACTGTGCCTGTGGCAGCGTGTCCAGAGATACATGCCCCCAGGCAGGCGTGCTCTGACGCTCTCTGGCATGGATCATCTTGCTACACTTTCTTTGTGTACTCAGGGCCCAAAAAGCAGAGCGTGCTAAAATAAAAAAGACCTGTTTTTATCATTTTATTTTGTGTTTTTTATTAAAATCAAACACTTCAGAGCCATTCACATAAAAAAGGTCTCCTTTTAAAAGTAAACTTTTCCGGGGCTGGAGAAATGGCTCAGCGGTTAAGAGCACTGACTGCTCTTCCAGAGGACCCAGGTTCAATTCCCAGCACCCACATGGCAGCTCACAACTGTCTGAAAATCTAGTTCCAGGGGATCTGACACCTTCACACCAATGCACATAAAATAAAAATAACTAAATCATAAAAAATAAAAAAAAATTAAAAAGTCAACTTTTCCTCTGATTTTCTCCCATTTGAGAGCAGGGATATTAAGGTGGGCTGAAGAACTTTTTTTTTTTTAAAAAAAATAAGAGTGTAATGATATTTTTCACAGCTGCCGTAGAGTGGACATGAAAATGGTTTCACCTTTTCCTGCTTCGTATCAGAAGCATTTCAAGGAATCTGGTTTCTAGAAGAGAAAAGAGAGACACCTGTCTCTATAACCTGTGTGTTATGGCCCAGACCAACAATAGACACAACCCCATGTCACCAAACACAGACTATAGAAATGGCGATGGGAATAGCAATGGAAAAGACAGTCACGGTAGTCTGGCAACCATAGGACACTGGGCTTCTCACTCAGTGCTTTCCATGGATTGTGTCAGTTTTGTCCCCGGCTTGTAACCCAGGCCAGGGCTTGTTTTCAAGCCTGAGGAGCAGACAGTTGAAGAAGGCGGTTGACTTATAACTCCAAGCTTAAGGCATCAAACACTTTGGGAAAGTGAGGTAGAGACTGAAGTTTGCCGCTTTTCTCCCCAGATAGAGTTGCGTTTTCAAAGGGATACGGAAGGCTGTGTCGAAGCACAGGAAGTGAAAAGAGGCAACAAGGCAATTACTCAGATACTTAATGTCAAAACTCTCAGCACCTTTGCCTCAATTAGTGAGGTAACTGAAGCAAAAAATGAACATATGGGCCATTCCACAGGCAGTTCCGGGAGTATCTGGCTCAGGTTCTCACCTTCTGAGGAGCAGGGGGCCCAGAGGAAAATACAGGGGCTGGCAGAGCCCTGACTCCGTGTGGAGTGGTTTGTGTTTTGAGCAGTGGGGAACAGAGGGATAGTTACAAGGACACAGGTCCTCAGCACTAACCTCATTTCAGCTCCTCAAGTTAAAATGGAGATGGAAGGGCTGGCAGCTGGCTTAGCGAATAAGACCACTAGCTGTAAAAGCTCACAGAGGCCAAGGGTGCCTGTCCTATAACCCCAGCACTGAAGGGTGGGCCCAGGAGCAACTGGCCAGCCAGGCGCTTGAGCAATGATTTTTGTGTTTAGTGAGAAGCCCTGTCTCAAACAGTTCCGTGGTTTTCAATAGAAGAAGACATTCAGTGTTCTTCTTGGGCCTCTGCATGGGTGTATCCACATTTATACACACACACACACACACACACACACACACACACACACCCAGACACACACACAGAGGCCTCTGCATGCATGTACTCACACTATACACACAGACACACACATCTCTTTCTCATGGCGGTGAGTGGGTGGGAGTGGGGACAAAAACTCAAAAAAAAACAAAACAAAACAAAACAAGGATGGTAATGTCAAGTGGTATAATCCCAGAATGAAGAAGTGGAAGAAAGAGGGTTTGATGTTCAAAGTCAGCCTTAACGACGTAAGGAGTTTGAAACCAACCTGAGACTCTGATTCTCTCTCTCCCCCCTCCCTCCCTCTCCCTCCTTCTCTCTCTCTCTCCCCCTCCCTCCCTCCCTCCGTCTGTCCGTCTGTCTCTCTGTCTGTCTCCCTCCCTCCCTCCCTCCCTCCCTCCCTCCCTCCCTCCCTCCGTCTGTCTCTCTGTCTGTCTCTGTCTGTCTCTCTCTCTCCCTCCCTCCCTCCCTCTCCCTCCCTCCCCCCCCCTCTCTCTCCCTCCCTCCCTCCCCCTCCCTCCCCCCCCCCTCTCTCTCTCTCCCTCCCTCCCTCCCTCCATCTGTCCGTCTGTCTCTCTCTCCCTCCCTCCGTCTGTCTGTCTGTCTCTCTGTCTCTCTCTCTGTCTCTCTCTCTCTCTCTCTCTCTCTCTCACACACACACACACACACACACACACACACACACACACTCAAATCCTTGGTCTTCAGCAGGCTGTCATCTTGCTGTTCACCTGGGAGCTGTTAGCATTACTCAAGACTGTCCTCTAGTTACCCCTGCCCAGTGGCCTTGGCGACCACTTGGATTGCACATCTTAGGACCGGGACAGAGGCCTGCCCTTCTCTGCTTCTTTCCTTGGTGCTGATGACTTGAGAAAATTGGGCTGAAGAAGTCTGAGATCTGCCTGTGATTTCAATAAATGATGTGAACAAAAATGATAGGCCAGGAACCATCCATAGAGAGGAACAGGCAAGCGCCGCAAGCTATGTCTGAAAACGATTCCTCTTCTTTCGTGATCTCCAGAGATGGTTCTAAGGAGGCTTGAAATATGCTGCATATGACAGTCCTGATACCTCAAGCGTGTTCTTTGACATGTGTGTTTGTGGAGTGCGGTGTCTGGGAGTGCCTGATTACCTGGGACTGGAGGCTGTACTCACTGATGTTCTGAGAAGGCCAGCCAGTTAGTTACTTGGGATCTGCAGGTAGCCCTCTCCTCCTGTAGGTGCAAAGCCCCTTTGGGGTGGGTCAGAACCTAAGAGGATTGTGCTAGGGGGAGGCTAATGTGTGGGACAAAAAAGGAGGCTGAGCCTGTGGCAGGCACTACAGAGTCCTGGGGACACCGAAAAGCCTGTTGTCTTAGAAAGACATGGTAAGGTCTTTCGTTGATGAGGGAGCAGTGTGGGGTATAGGGAGAGAACAGGCCCTTGGCCCAGATCTACCCTCTAGTATCGGGATGCTTGGCCTAAGTTAGGGTTCCCCTTCATGAAAGGGAATGTGTCCAGGTCTTTTATAAATTGTGAAATGAATGCTGTGGGCCGGTGTGGGGAGCAATATTTGAGTTCCATTAACGATCCCCTGCAGCAAGTGTTTGGATGTGAAAATCCCAGGAAAACTGTCAATCAAACCCTGTCTACTGAGGTCATCTGCTGATTGTATTACTATGGGAGAGTGGAAACAATTCTGGTTTGAGAACATTGAGAAGGTCACTAGGATTGCTCTGTGACAGTTTCATAAAAGGGGGAGTCGGGTTGGTGAGGAGGTAGGAGAAATCATATCCGGAGGCAAGACAGAGGCAGCCCTGCTGAGCTACTCCCAAAGCTAAGAAACACCAGACCCCTTTGTCTCATCTGCACCTCCAACTCTTCCCATGCTCAACCTCAGCACCCTCTAGTAGGGACACTTCCAACTCCCCCAATGCTGAGGAGAGTCCTGACCTCAGCACTTTCTAGTAGGGACCCCTCCAACTCTCTCCATGCTGGAGGGGAATCCTGACCTCAGCACTCTCTAGTAGGGTATCTATTTAACTCCAGGACTTGCCCCCCCTCCATAGGCCCCAGCAGATCCATTATGTAACCTGTCTTTTACGAAGTATAGAACAGAGAAAAGCAGCTGAAGGAGCCACAGCCCAGGAGAGAAACAGAAGCAGGGTAATTAGGGGTTTCAGTCTCTGAATACTGGATGTTTTTGAAACACTTCCAAATTCCCTTTATAGGAAAGGAATGAAATGTCCACAAGGAGGAGGGACCCCCCCCCCCTTCCCACACACACTTCTTTTGTCCTGAGCTCAGCACCTGGGATTTTACGGCATGTGGTTAAAAAAAAAATGCTGTGGTCTGAATACATTCAGAAAATTTGCCTGACAGGGGTGTTAGAGCTGAAAATGGGGCAAAACAAAAGAAAATGGAGAAAACAGAACTTCTGCACACAGATCAGAATCATAATTTACCAAGACGTATTATTCTGTTGTTTTCTGAAGCGTGAAAGCTAATTTAGAAGGGCAGAGAGGCGCACTGGGTTTGGCAGGAGAGCCAGGTTCTGGGGCCTTTACCGTCCCCTTGTTCACAGTCCCCTGCAGAACGGGGTGTGGTCATCAGAAGCTCTCAGGCCAGGGCCAGCCTCCCACACATCCCCATATTAGTGACAACATCCACCAGCAAGATACCAAGAAATGCATTTTCAGTGACAGACACTAATCCCAGAGAGGCAGAATTTAAAGTTCTATTTTAGATATAAAAATTGGAGCATTTATCAGGAATGTTTACTTGTGGCTACATGGGGTTTTGATGCATGCTGATGTTTTCTGTGTCCTTTTCTGGTGTCCTTCCTTTGGGTCAAGTTGGTAAAAGTGAACAGAGGCTCTCCCCTCTGCACCGAGCTCACCAGTTGGTGATTGAGGCAGGTGCTATCAGACACCCGCAGGGATGCCCAGTGGAAGGGGCTTGAGGGGCAAGGGAGTCAGGGAGAAGCTTTGGTTCAGGCCTACAGCATGGACTGCAGTGATGGGCCAGGGGGACCAGCGGTATTTGGAAAGAGGTACTGGCCAGAGGCTGAGGAAGGCACAGACTGGTACACAGAGGCAGACAGGACGAAAGATGGCTGTGGACAGGTGGACTTTGGTTTCTCCTTTAATTCTTCCCATAATGCAGTAACGGAGCAGCCAGTGACTCTGGGCACCACCCTGATGATGGAGGAAGGACTGGAGGCAGCTGTTTCTCCGGGGCCACACGGTTGGTGTGGTTGCTGCCTCACCGTGGGTGTCCACTGCTCTGTAAGTACCACACAGCCCAAACACACCTGCTCTTCTCATCCCGAATCACCCAGTCCTGCAAGTCCAGTCTCCTGTCAGCTTCTCAGCCTGCTGTGCTTTTGCAAGTGTGGGATTGTATCACGCAAGCCTTTGACAGGCATCGCTACTACCACTGAACTGACCCAAGGGCTGGGAACTGTTGGGCCAGATGTTTGTTTTTCAGACAGAGACCAGCAGCCACTTGGTAAGAAGTTAGTTGCAAGGTTCTTGCCCTTTTGACTCTTGCTTTTAAGTCCAGGAGGAAGTCTGACCTCTGAGAATAAACCCTACTTCACAGGACAGGGGTGGGGGTATACACGCCCAGGTCTCCGTGTGTGACTTTGCACTCTTCTGTAGTTAATTCTGAGGTTACAGATTTCTCATCTCACACACCATTTGCTTTGTGGGAGTCTGTGCTTGAGCCAAGACGCACTGATTATTTTTTGAATAAGTGCTTTCTCCCCCCCCCCCTTTTTATTAACTTGTTTGCATAGAGTTGAGGGCACAACAGCTCTTGGGGCCGGCCAGCTGTCTTCATCTGCTTTGTTACAGTCTCCCCGTGTTCTCACCTGGCCTCACATAGCTGTGAGCGGCACTGTCTTCCCAGCTAGTGATGTCCTTGACAGACTGGTTGCAGACAGCCACAGACAGCCACAGTTCCAGTGTGTCGTAGCAGCACCTGGCAGACACCAGGATTCTTGGAGAGCATACCCTTGTCAGAACATTGGCACTCACCTCCTCAGCTTTAGCTATGGAGACTTGGGGAGACATTAATGAAAACAAAAACAAACGAAAAGCAAAATTCATGGTCTACCAGGAACTTTTCAATTGTTTGACTAATAACCCATGGAGTGAGGTTCCCCTTTTGATATAGACAGCATATCTGTGTTTGGTGTCTTGGGTCTATAAATAAATCCTTGGTTGACCTACTTTGCAGACATTGAAAATGTAGATTCCAGGTTTGAATCAAGGTTCCAGAAATTGGGTCTGGTGGGTCCAGTGTTCTGGGGTTCCTATGTTGGCTTTGATGCACTTGAGCCTGAGGGCTCTATGTATGGGTTTGTTCTCACCCTGCTAGTCTACTGGCATCATTCAGGGATGGCTGGGGCTTCTGACACTGGACCAAAGTTCCTATGGCTGGCTGAAATCTTTACAGACCTAGGGAAAGGAGAAAGCCACGACAGGATGCGGGAGGTGGTCGCGGCAAGGATTTTCAAACTCTGGTGGCATCAAGGAAGCATTTTGCATGGATGATCCCATTAATCCTCCAGCATTTCCCGCTGCAATTTTCTCTACACTGAAGGGAAGCAAACAAGCCCAGAATTGTAAAGCATTTGTCCTGGGGACACACAGCCAGGAAGAGATGGATGCAGTCCAGACGTGGGCTGTGTTAGTACTTCTCGGTTTTGGAGCCTCATCTTTTTAAATACTTTCCTCCACACTTCCCTTTACACCAGAGTGTACCTACCTGTCCATCTCATGACCCATGCAGTCACATGGAGCCACATCCAAGGACATCTCTGTTCACATGAGTGAGTAACTCACAAAACAGCCTCTTCCAGAGCCCGTAATGGGCTTTTGACTTGTGTGCTTATTCATAAAGATCTACACCCACTCTGCTGTTGGGTGTCATATCATTGTGACAGAGAAGGCAAGAGACAGTGTCCTTTCTGGGATGGTCCTCAAGTGCATCATTCTCAGTCAAGTGGGAATTCAACTGATGAAGATGATGATGATGAAGAAGATGATGATGATGATGGCAATGGCAATAGCGACAGGAAGGACAACGGTTGAGTCTCATGCTGTGGCTAGTGGGGAAATGTTAATAATTCAAAGATATTTGAGAAATGAGGGGTTAAAGTCAATCTGGATGGTAACTCCTCTTCTGCTGTTCTTTGCACCCAACCGTTTAGCTTGATCATCCCTAGCCTCAGGCCTCGTCTCCATCCCTTGTTTACCTGTCGGATGAGGACAGCAAGGAGTGCATGTACTTAAGTGCAAGGGGGGAGTTGAAGCCAAGGGCGTGTTCCAGCCTGTTTCTCTTTGTCCCTGCTCTGTTGCTTAATGTTCATTATTTCTTTACTGCTATTGTAGTTGCAGGAGGAAAACTTGATCTAAGTGAACATCAAAGCCAGATGGAGCTGTGCAAGCAGGAGGCCAAGTGCCCCAAGCTCCACCCTCAGTCACTCCTGGAAACTGATTGATAGGGGATATGTGCATCTCCATGCTCAATGGAGAGAGGGCCAATTGGAGCTTCTGCTGTGTCTATATATGTCTCCTCCTGTGACTTTTTTAGAGTAGGCTCTGCCCGAGGCCTCTGATTCTCTTCCTTCGGTACTACAGAGTGGCTACACTCCACCTGGAGTGTTGTGAGTCGTCAATAGATGAGGATTTTGGTGGGTCCTTGGTTTAGGACCAGCCCGCGCCTACCAGGCGGCCCTCCACAGTCCTCCAGCAGTGAACGGGAACATGACCTTTCATTTTATCGTGTACTTGGCTACCACTTAGTTTTAAAATGATGTTAAAATTTAAATATTCTAAACATGGACTCTTGCACTTGTGATGCAGGTGCCTCGTACCCCAGGTGCGTGCAGCTCCTCACATTTTAGAGGTCTCCAGTGGCCACACTTGCTGGCCTCTTGCCACACCTGGTAAGGGCTGGTCTCCCGGGGACGGGTCATGCATGCTACGTCCAGCTCTACCTTGGAGAACCATCTGGAAGACACTGTCCGATGGGTTGCATGCTCTTCCTGTCAAGAAGAAAGAGGTCCCACTGAATTATTTCAGGAGGTTCTCCCCACTCAAGGGTTAACACCAGACTCTTCTTTTGCTTATCGTTGAAAATAAAACAATATTTAAAAGTATTCAGATCAGGGAGGCCATCTGGTGGGGGAGCTCACAGCTGCTCCCCTTTCAATTGTGCCTCCTCTAATTTATTCATTCCAGGGCTTGGCTGTACATTTGCGAGTTCATTATTCGCATTCTGTGCTCAGTGTGTGAGTTCTGTTCTATGAGAGACCCGTGAAGGACATCTGGGCTGGCCACTTCCTGCTACTCAGGATCAGAGTGGACAAGGAGAGGATCTAGGGATGCAAAGGTGGACAGAGTCATCCTTTTCCTTCGGGAGTTCTCTCTCTTTCTCTCCCCCCTCCTCTCTCTCTCCCTCTCCCTCCCTGGGCACATCATCTTTCATTCATTCCCCTCCCCCCCCACTGTATTGGGGGAAATGGTTGGAAGGTGACTACAAGCCACTGCTTAACTACTTTTTACTCCAGCCACATGAGAACCCAAATCACCCTTGTCTGCACTGTGTCACTGTCCCCATTTGTTACAGATTGGGGCTGCACGCGCTGGGAACCTCACAAACAGGCAAGAAGAATATTAACTGGCTCTCAAACACCTGAATTCCTGAGAATGTTGGGCCTGTTCGGCAACGTGACGCTTTCCATTTTGTTTTTCAGAAGAGGATGAGGGTCTCCGTGATGAGGGAGTTTGTCTGCAGTCACATGACTATTGAAACGTTGTGGTCGGTGCCCAGTGCAGATTCTTGGGTCCTTAGCCGCCTCGTCTTCGGGCCCATGTTCTCTCCTGTCTCTGTAAGCCACACCAAGCAGGAAGTATATGGCATGGACGCCATAGTGTAGCCACCTGGACAGTGGGGATAGTGGTTATGCCTCTTGCCTCTAATAGCATCAGAACATCGAAACCTGAACATCCACATCAACCCGAGGTTGGTGTATTGAAACAGGTCGGGGTTCCCTGGGGTTGGTCTTGTCACCAAGCTGCAGAAGCCCTGTTCTAGAGCATTCCTAGGAACTCAGTGGAGCATCCTAGAGTTTTCTCCTGTCACTAAGGTGGGAGTATTTACTGAGTACCCACCCAATGGGAGGCGCGTGCTCTTCGGAGGTGAGCATCGCTGGCCCTGCGCTTCTGTGTAGCTCACAGTCTAGCCTGGCTGCCTTGCCTTAGTGGTCTCAAATCCAGACTGGCCAATCAGGTGTTGGCCGACATGCCACCCTGCCAGCCTCTGTTGGTGGCAGCTTCATCGAGTGGTAAAGTTCAAAGGTCTCAGACTTTCCAGTCAAACAGACCCGTGGTTTTCTAATCACGGTCTGTTTCTCCACTCTGGGGCAACCTATAGTAACCAAGCTTCATGCATTGCGTCAGAGCCTGTTCACCAAAATAGCTCTAGGGAACATAGCCACTGGCTAGCTGTGTGGCTCTGGGTATGTGTTTAACCCTACTGTGCCTCAGTTTTCCACATGGACTTTGAGGATCTGCATGCTGGCCTTGGAGAGTTAAGAATGTTTGGAGCCGGGTGGTAGAGGCACACGCCTTTAATCCCAATACTCGGGAGGCAGAGATAGGTGGATCTCTGTGAGTTTGAGGTCAGCCTAGTCTACAGGAGCTAGTTCCAGGACAGGCTCCAAAGCTACAGAGAAACCCTGTCTCAACGACCCCCTCCCCCGCCAAATAAAGAATGGTTGTAGTTCCCTTCCACACACGACTGACCCTGTATCAGTATTTGTTTCTGGGCTCCTTGGGAACCCTGAATCTACATGCTCCCCTGGGAGTTGTGTTCAAAGGCCACAGTCCCTATGTTCCCCAGAGCTATTTTGGTGAGCAGGCTCCAAAGCGAAGCACAAAGCTGGGGTTCTGTAAGTTGCGTCTGAGTGGAATGCCACAGACAGTTTACTAGCCAGGCTTGCGTGGAAGATCTAGTGCTCCGATGATTTGAATTACCACTCGAAATAATAGAATGAGTGCTTGAAAATCATCGCCCTCTTGACACGCTGGGCTCAGAAACAGAAAATTGCCTGCTATGTCACACAGACCTTTAGAGTTCTTTCTGCACGTGGAGATCACCCGGTGGCACCTGCCGTGTGAGCATATTGGAAGCCCCTTGCCCACTATGCCTTTGTAAAGCAAACCTGATACGTCACGACGACTGACGAGACGGGGCATCTGGCTGCCTTTGGCTTGGTCAGAGCTGGAGCAGATGGACAGACCCACCCACCCACCTGTCCCTGCTGTCAGGGACTGTGGCTCTAGGCATTGTCACTGTTGTTAGCGTGTCTCCAGCCCCTAAGCCAAGGTGTGTCTTTTGCAGTTTGCCTGGCACTAGGTGGGGGTTGGGGCTATTCCTGTAATGGGGCTGAACCGTTCTAGCAGGCAGGTGATCATGTTTCTGGAGTCCCCAGAGTCTGCTCTAGCGTTATCTGGATACTCCTGAGCTCTGGACTGTGTGGGCCCCACGTTCATAGCCCCAGCAAGTTCAGCCTTTGATCATGGTGTAAGTAGTTGATTCCTTGTGATGGACAAATGGGGCTGGGGTGGGAAGGGTGGTCTGCTCCTGGGAGAAAATGCATGGTGAAGCTTTAAGAATGGTTCTGTGGAAACTGGTAAAGCGAGACCTGTGCTGGCTTTTAGCATTTGCTCAAAACTAGTGACTGAGCAGTCACAAAAGGCAGAAGTGATGATGGCAGGTTTTTGTTAAGGAGAAATCAATTTCAGGTCCTGTGTCTGAAAGTGCTAAAGCTCAAAGGGGAATCCCCAGTCCATGGTTCTCATATGGGAAAGATAAAGGCCAGAGAGAGGCCACAGTTCATAATGATGACTCCCAGTATTTGAGTCCAGTTTGAGAGATGGAGGGAGTTTTGCTCAGGACCTTCGCTACCCAGCAGCTCCCTGCCATTCTGGGAGAGTACTTATTTTAGACTTTCAAGTTCTGAAACACAGCCCTCCTTCGAAACACACAAGGAAGCTCCTACTGGGTACTCAGCCCCGAGAGCATTCCTACATCATGGCCTGTCTCACAGAACCTGGCCTGTCACCTGCAGGAGTGAGAAGGGACTTGTATCAGTGGGTTCCTGGACCTCTCTGCTTTGCAAGGTCATTCTTGTGTTTCTGTGGGCTCAGATGGGCTGGAGCACCCAGCCCTGCCTCTTCCTCCTCCTTCAGCCAGCACCTGGCCCAGGCTTCTTGACTTCCTGTGGCTCCTTCTCTGTACAGGACCCGTGGCACCAGACCTCGAGCCAACAAGGCATTCGGAGAAAGTTTGACAATGTCCTACTTCATCTCCTTCTCTTTGGGTAGTGCCTTCCTCCCCTCTCTCTGCAGAGCCCCTGTGAGACAGAGAAGCTGATCTTTAGGCAGACTCTTGAAGGGATCAAGAAAGAGAGGAGCGATGGGTTTGGATGAGCTACTGACCACTTGAGACTAAGCTAGCTAGTAGCCTGAAATCAGGGTGACCCTCTGTGGAGGTTCATACAATGAAGGTGGGGTGCCAGGCCCTTGATTCTCTTGCTGTGTTTGTCTCGTATGAGCCATGTGTTCTTGGGAAGCAAAAAACCATGCTACACCTGTTCCCTTGATAGAAGACAAGGCTGGATGAGCAGGTGCTTATAGGCTTGTATTGCCTGGCCGATAACTCTGGAGTGTGTGGGTTCACCTACACTCTGAGCATGCCCACTATTGTCTTCAATATGCTGGAGATTTCCCATTGCAAATGACCCTTCAGGAGAAGTTCTAGGTGTCCCCTATGGGTTTCTCTCTGTTGCAGCAATCTTCCTAGTTTCCTCCAAACATTTAGGGGCAGGCATGATTCTGGAAACTGGGTTGCCATCTGCCTCTTCTTGGAATTTGTGACCTCACATTGGATGCGGATGGTGAAGTTGGACATGTAGGAATAGAATTATGTGTTGAAAGCAGGTAGCCCTGGAGTGAGGGGCTTGAGGCTTTATCCAGTGACGCAAAGACTGTGTTTTACTTACGGAAGTTTGCCGTGTGCCAACTGTAGATTAAGCAAAAACCCCTGTGGTGTGATATGCACTTGGGGCCAGTCAGGAAGAGCCTGATGACCACGGTCAGGGAATACTTGCAGACGAAGCACTGATAAGAGGCTCCAGGCACCAGGAAAGATGAAATTTGGCAAAGAACCTATCAGGGTCAGATTACGGCAAGGACTTGCTAGGGGAAGGGGACATAGTGATAAATGGCAATAACCTCAAAGAGGCTAGATGGAAGGGCTGTGCATCCTGTTGGGGAGTGGGGTCAGTTGTCCAGATAACTGAAACAAAATAGCCATGTCTGTCATAAGCACAGAATTGCCAGAAGCTAGTTTGGTGTGGGGGGGCAGTTGTGGCCTAACATGGGGAGAGCTTCCTCCTGGTTTCCAGTGTTGTTGTGGGATTACCTCCTTCTGGTGCTGGGGGAAGAGAGGCTTTCGGAGCAAGGGTCGACTCCATGATTAGCAGCATCCCTGTGGGCTGCTTTGGCTGTGTTGTGCTCTCCTAAACTTTAATCTGACGCCGGCTCTGTGCAGCTGATCTTTGTAGCCCTGACCGCTCATAACCTGTAACACCATATTGGTTAGCTTTTACTACATAATGAGAAACTTAGAACATGGTTTCTGGATGGGTGGCTGAGTCAGTTGGGTTCCAGCTCTTCTGTGTTGTCCTGGGCTCTGTTTCATGTGTTTGCCATCCTTCTATTGACTCAACCATGTTTTTCTGACATGACAGTAAAGAAACCAGTGGGTTGAATAGTCACACCCTGTGCCTTTTCAGCAGGGCTTAAGATGGGCATGTGGTCTCTTCTACCTCATTCTGTTGGCTAAAACAGGTCACCTGACTCAAGTTGAAGGGTAAGGAAATAGTCTATTCCTTTACTGTAAAGTGCGAAGTCAGTCACGTGACATGAGTGTGATTACAGGGAGGAATAATGAATAGGGCCAAGTAATACAATGTGTCCTAAGTAATATTTATGAATAATAATTAGAATCAATGCTACTATGGGCCAGCATTATGTGTATGCGATATTCACTAACATCTATTGTTTATGGTGGGTCACCCTCATAAGGATGTTACAAACGTTATTGCACTTGATGCTCATGGCAGTGGTAGTCTATAGGTCCTTTGATTGGTCTCATTTCTTATTCAAGGAAACAGGGAGGAGATTGGTTTAATGTCCTGTCGAGGTCAAACCCAAGCAATTTGGCCCCAACATTCAGGCTCTTAACTCCAAATCTGTGGGTGGTCTATGCCTGACCATTTGCCATTTGAAAACGCAGAGGCCCAGGTAAGTCACTTGTCTGAGGTCCCTTGGTAGACAAGAGCTTGGAATCTTTATTCACCAGATCATGATGTGTTTTCTACAATGCTAGAGGATGTTGGACGTCAAGGCGAGGAGCGAATCTGTTCTGTTAATTGACTGTAAAACTTTAGGTGTAAGATTGACACTGGAGCCTGAGAGATGGCTTAATTGGTCAAGCACTTACTGTACAAGATAAGGACCTGTGCTTACACACATAGCATGCATGTGGAGGCTCCCTGGGCCTTGTATGCCAGCCAGTCTAGCTAAATTGGTGGGCTCCAGGGTCAGGGAGAGACACTATCTCAAGAAATAACGAGGAGAGCAATTGGTGATGACATCTGTTGCCAACACACACACATGCACACACACAGAGAGAGAGAGAGACAGAGAGAGAGACAGACAGACAGACAGAGAGAGGAGGGGGGAGAGACGGAGAAAGAGGGAGAGAGAGAGAGAGAGAGAGAGAGAGAGAGAGAGAGAGAGAGAGGCTATATTTTTGTACAGAACTCTGTCAGCCTTCCTTTTGGTCTTGCTAGTCTCTTCATATCTTTGGGTTGACTCAAAAAAAAAAATTCCTTCCTCCACTTACTGACTAATATTCCTTGACAGAAAGAGTATTTTCATATGCAAAGCCCAAAGAGAGATGTCAGCATTTAGACATACTAACCAGAAGAAGGCCTTGTGTTTTAGGAAAAGGTTAATTAAGACCCCTCAAAAAATTTCCCCTTAAAACATAAATGTAAAATCATGTAATTAGCTATTTTTTCCTCTCTCCCCCCAGAAGGCAGACATGAATGTTTTGGCTAAATGAAGCTATTTATTGTGGTCCATCCAGATCTCCTTTGAAGTTTCATACATCTTTCTTCTGCTCTATCAGCTTCTTGCTACAATAATTTAATAAGTTTTTCCTGGGGTGAAATTGGATGCCCTTTATCGATCTTTCACTGAGGGGCATTCAATTACTTAATCTAAAGTGGTATTTCTGGGTCTCTCAATTACAATTTTGTTATAAATGGTCTGCTAATGATGCCTGGGGTACGTAGGTTAATAGGGGGCATCCAAGCAAAGGCTGGGTAATTGAATGCTTTCTATTTGGGGACCAGTTATCTGATCTCACGGTAGCCCTGGGTTCCCACACTTTTGGTCTGCATCCACGGGGCACAGCGTGGAGCTCTGCCTGGGAGGCGACAGGGCTGTAATGTATCCCTGAGTACCCTGGTTTACTACATGAATGAAAGCTCCGGGAGCCCTGTCTAACCTGAGACGGTTGGCACTGAGCACCGGCATTCCAGCCAGGCGAAGTGCGGGCGGAATGTCTTACCTGTTTCTGAAGGAATAACGCCTGAGTGTTAAGTTTCTGAGTGGCTGTTCCCTGGGATCACTTGGGATGTATGGGAAACGCCAGTGAAGGGAAGTGATAGCAATCTGTTCTCCTTCTCATACAGGCACGTGAATTGGATTCCCCCCTCCCCCCCATTGTGCTGTGTTATTTAATAGCCACACAGCTCATGGAGAGCCTTGGGAAAAAATATGCAGCGTGCCTCTCTTTATGCACTTGTACCAATATCACCCCTGATTCTAGTCTTCAAGGCACATAGAATCCAATCTCTACTCCTCCCCGCAGTGTGGTTGCTACCTTCTCCAAGCCAGAACGAGTCCCCCAGGATCTACTCACAGCTAGTTCTCAGGGGCTTTGATTTCCCCCAGAGTGTCCCCCTCCCTTGCTTCCTCCATTTCTATAAAACCGGGCTTTTTCCTGTCTCCCAGGCTTCGCTCAGAGGCATCTCTGAAGTCACTGATTCTCTTCAGTGTGCATCGAATGCCTTCCTTTAAGACAGGCTCCACCTGCGGGAGATTGTGCCCCCAAGGGGACCTTTGCCTGTGTGTGGACCTGGTTTTTCTTGCCCTATCTCAGTACCTAGCAGTGGAGGCTAAGAATGCTGTTGAACGTCTTGCGTATCCTACAGTGTGGGGCAGCCTGTGCTGCCAGGAATTATCCCGTGCAGGCCCTGCATTGCTGCACTGAACAGTGGCTTCTCATGGTTTCGCTGTTTGGGAAATTTGTGGCTCTTATTGTGCCTGAGGTTATCATGTGAACTGTGATTTCCTTTCCACACCCCTGGCCAAGATGGAGTAAAAGCCAGCTCAGGTGGAGAGAGACCTCTGTCAGGGTCCCCTCTGCACCTTTCCTGTCCACCCAGGGAGTGGCTTGTCTAGAGGTAATAAAGGTTCACACCCTGCGCTTAGGGCACCAGTGACTCCATTACCTGGTCACAGGATGGGTCTTAATCAACTTTGTTGAGATGCAGTTCACAAACGGTAGAGTGTCTATATAATTTTGGTAAACCACAACAAGCAACAACAACAAAAACACGAAAAAACAGTCCTTGTAAAAATAAGACAGTTTCCTATCTTTTTCTTGAAGAAATGCTCACTGTCCCCTTCCTCCAGAAGTGTTACCAATTCCAGCCACTTCTTCAGTTTTGTGACACCGTCCTGGAGTCTTGCCATTCATGGTCTGCACCCAACGCCTTGGAGTCTGAGGGCTCATTCTCAAGAGACGGCTCCACTTTCCTTTTCGGTCATGAGTGGGGGTTCCCAACACCCACACTTGTGTCTGGACTGAACACAGTGGCAAAGGTTCCCAGGGTTTCCTGAGTGGTTTCAGTAAGCCCCTGGAGGAATGCCTTGTTCTCCAGGAAGGGCCCCAGCAGGAGTTTATCAGGAGACTGTGGACTGGCCAGCAGAAACACAGCCAGTCAGGCACAGGGAAGAATCCTCACGATGCCTGTCTTCACCCGTCTCTGTGTGCACCTCAATCCTGAAGCCCTCAGGTCCCTGTGGTTTTGAGTTTGGGCAGAGGTCTCAGGTCATCAAGGAGATTTATTACATCATCTATCACCAGGTATTCGGTCTTCAGTTCGACTTCATCTTACCTGAAAATTTAAGTTTCTAACCGAGGCTTGGGTTTTTTGAAAACCACTCCCCACCCTGAAGCTCCTAGTGGCTCCTAGTGCCGTTAGCTGTGTGCTGAGGGGGAGGGGGGCTGAGGCCAAATACCAACGCTACATGTCTGTGCACATGTACCTATATGCTACATCTTATATTGACTTCTGGTCCCCACCCTAGGGTATACCCAGCACACAGTCGGCCTTCAGAAAGTGTGTACTGAATTAGCGAATGAATGAAATTAGAACACACTGTGTTACGGTATTTTGGGGAGTGATCTCCCTGGTCCTTCAATGAGTAGGAAGCCGGTCTTGGAATGGTTTGCCTGGCTGGAGGTACGGCTGCTAGGAAGAGGAACACTAGGCATGTTGGAGCCTGTCCTGTGTCCCATCCACCCGCATTAACTTTATCAGCTTTCCCCATTCCTAAGCTTTATTTACTTAGCTCTTGGTTAGAAATGTTCTGCCCATTCTGTTGGATCCTAATGATGTACATTCTTGTTCTGTGGCTTCAAAGTCCATGTTTGGTTTTCTTTCTTTTAAGCCAGCAGTAAGATAGAAGGGTGTGAACATCCTCCCACTGAGTCCCTGCTTGGAGCCTCATTTTAAACCCTGCCTTGGCCCTGTCTTTGACAAGTGAAAAAAATGTTTTCTTGGCTTCGGGGATGGAGTTCCCAAGGAGGGATCTTGCCCTTTTGTTTCTTTATTTAGAAGAATTGTTTGTACCAAGCAATGGGTCAGGGGTGACAGAGCAAGGCTGGAAGCAGAGGCTCCCAGTATGCTCTGCTAGCTGCCCTAAGGGAGGAGAGGGACCTAGCTTGGTCCCAGGGCATCTCCTCCCACGCTCCTCAAGTATGTTCCTCTGGCTGTCCCAGGCTCTGCCTGACTCTAGTCCCTTAGACTAGCACATCTCAGTGTGACCTTCTGGTTATAGTGATAATTCCTTGACCAATGTGGTGAGTGTGTGTGTGTGTGTGTGTGTGTGTGTGTGTGTGTGTGTGTGTGTGAATTTGGGGCACATGACATGATATGTATGTGGTCAGATGACCTCACAAGTCATTCTTTGTCTCCCACGTTGTTCGAGGCAGTCTTTCTTGTTCACGGACACATATACAGGCTAGTTGGCCTCCTAACTTCTGGCAATTCTCTTGCCTCTGTCTCCCATCTTCCACGAAACAGAGTGCAGGTTGAGGTGTCTGGCTTTGATGTGGACCCTGGGGATCTGAACTCAGGTTGTCATGCTACCATAGCAAGTGAGTTCTCCTTGGAGGGATCCCCCAGGCCCACACAAAGCAACATTTGTTTATTATATTCCTGGCTGTGGACTCACAAAGGCTCATTTTCATATTAAGGTTCACAGAGTGCTGCTGTGGTGAGCTGTATAGAATCTGTCCAGCTCTCTGCTCCTCTAAATACTTACGTACCAATGCTGGCAGCATGCAGGGCACTCTGTGGGTGGAAGAAACAACACTTGATGCCAAGATATTTCAAGAAAACATGGGCTTTGGATCCAAGTGACATGAAAGTTTCTACTGTAGGGTGGTGGCTGTTCAGATCTCTAGCCAATATGTAGAGTCTGTAATGAAGGCTTGGTTAACGCCGCTTCTCTGAGGACAGAGGATTGCTTAGGGTGTATACAAGTACAATGGGATGCGAGCTCACCACCCTTGGGTAATTAAGGAGAAAGAATGTGGCTCAGGTCTCCCATCTGGGACTGCATATCACTTGCTTTTAGAACTCACTGGCAATTAAAGATGGCAGTGTGGCCAATGATGACGCTGTTATCATGTTGTGAATTTCCTGGGTCCCTGAGCACATGTCAGGCCTATACAAATGCTTGACACACATTAATTCATGTCACATCTTTAAAAAGTTACAAAGGCCGGGTGTTGGTGGTGCACACCTTTAATAACAGCGCTCAGGAGGCAGAGGCAGACGGATCTCTGCGAGTTTGAGACCAGCCTGTTTTATAAGAGCTAGCTGCAGGACAAGCTCCAAAGGTACAGGGAAATCCTGTCTCAAGAAATCAAAATAAATAAATAAAAAAGATACAAGGAAACACTGTTATTATTCTCATTTTACTGCTGAAGACATGAGAACTCAGAGAGGTTGTCTCACAGCCAGTTTTGGGGGTGGCGGTGTTTACGGCGGCTAGAAATCAAGTAAGGCTCTTTCATTCGTTCATCTGTTGCCCCTTTAATGACATCTCCAAAGAAGTGTCATTTGGGGAAAAAATACGCTTTACCGCCATGGCATTACGTTAATGGATTTTTAAGAATCGCATCTTCCCCTGGATGATGAAAATGAAAAATGCCTTCAGTGTCCGAAGTGTTACTTGGCTCGGGGGAATCCTGTACATTGGATTTAATTGCTTAATAACTAAAAGTCAGATGGTTTTCTTTCTTTTTTTAAAATGTGATACACTTGACTGAAGAAGACGATCATTTCATTGTTGCTGAATTTTCATTAAATTTTGCTTCTTAAGCTGTGGCGAAGAGACGGAGAAGCTGTGAGGAGACAGGCTGCCTCCCTCTGCTTTCCCTCGTCGTTCCCATCCCCCTCCTTACACGCCTCACATGTATCATTGAGGTAAAAATGGTGTCTTGATTCATGCCTCAAATTGGAAATCACTGATGGTCTTGGATCGCTCTCTCTCTCTCTCAACTTGTCAAAAGCTACAGTTAAGTGGGAGGAGAAACCTCAATTGAGAAAACTCCTTCATCAGATTGGCCTGTGGGCATGTTTTTAGGGCAGTTTCTTGCTTAAAGAATGACCTGTGTGGGCCAGCTCACTGTGGGTGGTGCCACCCTTGGTCTGCCAGTCCTGGGTTGTGTACGAAAGCAGGCTGAGAAAGCCACAAGGAGCAAGCCAGGAAGCAGCGTTTTTCCACGGCCTCTGCTTCAGTTCTTGCCCCCCAGGTTCCTGCCTTGAGTTCCTGCCTGGACTTCTTTCAGTGATGGACTGTGATGGAGAAGTATAAGATGAAATAATCTTCTCTACCCCAAGTTGCTTTTGGTCTTAGTGTTTCATTATAGCAGCAGAAGCCTAACTGTGCATGAACCGACTGTAGTTACACAAGCTTGAGATACTGGGATGTCATAGCTCGGATGTGTGAAGGCTGAGGTCCTGAAGGGTGTATCAGCCATGCTAAGTGTGGTGTTTGGGGTCACAATCGGTGACAGAGAATGAACCCTAAATCCAAGCACAAAGACCCTAAACATCTCCATTTACCTTGTATGATGTGTGACTTGCTTACGAGCAAGTAAGTATGGTTAAAATGGACAGGTGGAAGAGGCAGCTACACATCTGCCCTTCTCTGGGAAGCAACTCCTGTACTGTCATAGTTACCACACAGTGCAATACAACTTATGTTTTTTTTTTTTTTATGTTTAGGTCACCTGCCATTCATAAGAGTCTGCTCCCCATGACAAGCAAACATTCTGGAGGCATGCCAGTCTACCCCTCAATGAGGATCCCATGATGACTTCTAATCTCCAGTGTGGCTCCATGCTCTCCACGGATGCCACTCCAACTTTCTTTGGTGCCCTGGGAAAAACCTGAAACACAAGCAGAACTGCTTCCAAACCTGCGGCTGCTTCAGTGTTGCGTGGCTGGTGCAGAACAGACGACTGGGATTTGCTTTTTTTTTTGTATTGACCTCCGTATTTGAACCAAAGAATGTGCCTCGTTCTCTAGTGCGTTGGTGTCTGCTCTCTTTTGCATTTGTTTCTGTTGCTCGTGCCTTTTACCATCTTTGGTCATCACAGGATATCCTTACATTTTCCCAGCAAACTCCTTGAGGGCTGGTCCATGGCTCTCTAAGCAGGCTGTCCAAGGGCTCTACCATGAGGCACTGCATCAATTGCTGCATACAGTTGTTTCCTGAGGACACACACAAGCAGCAAGCCGCCTGCCAAGGAGGCCCCCATCACGGCCATCAAGTGTGCCCCGCCTGCAAAGGGGAAAACAAAATTCTGTTTCGCGTGGACAGTAGGCAGATGAACTTGCTTGCCGTTCTCGAAGTGAGGACTGAGGGCAATGAGAACTGGGGTGGGTTTTTGCGCTTCAGGAAGGGGAAGCGATGTAGCTTGGTCTTTGGATTGATAATCATGACCTTGGTGATGGCTTCTTATCTCCTTTCCGGGGCTCACCAGGAGCTTCTGATTTCATCTCCTTTCCATTACGGAAGTTTCCCCAGCAACCCCAGCTTGATGGACAGTGAGAACCCCAGTGACATGAAAGAGCATCACTACCAACCTTCTATAAACAACATCTCCTATGTGAAGGACTATCCAAGCGTTAAGCTCATTATTGACAGCATCGCTGCCAGGATTGAGTTCACCACCAGGCAGCTCCCAGACTTACAAGATCTCAAGAGGCAGGAATTGCATGTGAGTAGCCTCGTGTCGTTATTGATGATTGGCTTTTGAAGAATGGTTGCTTCTTCCTTCCCTACCACCATCTTAGGGGGCACAGGTGGAATAGGAGAGACATTTCCTAGGTGTCTACAGCAAAGATAATTAATCTGACAGCCTCTGGGATTAGACAGCGTTCTGTGATTATGCTACGGCATGCCAAGGAGGGAATTTGCTGTCTCGAATGGCCGTATCAGAGATATTTAAGGCCATCTCTTTTCATCATTGCATTTGGGTACTTCTTGCCTGGAATGGGGTCATGGTGGTTAAAGTCACTTTAACCAGCATTTAGTATTTTTAAAAAATGATTATTAAATTTTTTTTGTCTCGTGCCTGTGTGTGCCTGTGTAGGTGTATGGGCATGTGAGGGCAGGTGCCCTGGAAGCCAGAGTGGAAGTCGAATGCCCTGGAGCTAGAGTTACAGGCGGTTGTGAGCTGCCCGATGGTGGGGGCGGGGGAGCTGGGAACTAAACTCTGATCTGACAGCAGTATACACTAACTGCTGAGCCACTTCCCCGGCCCCATCCTTTAGATTTGTTTTCCAGACAGGGTCTCTCTATGTGGCTTGGCTATCCCGGAACTCACTCTGTAGACCAGGTTGGCCTTGAACTCACAAAGACCCACCTGCCTCTGTCTCCCAAGGTGCTGGCCTTACAGGTGTGTGTCACTATGTCTCTGCGTTTAGAACATGTTCTTGCTGATTGCTGCCCTTCATTGTGTCTGTCTCCTTCTTTCTTTGATTGCAGATGTTCTCTGTAATCCCCAATAAATTCCTTCCGAACAGCAAGAGTCCGTGTTGGTACGAGGAATTCTCTGGGAGGAACACCACTGACCCTTACCTGACCAACTCCTACGTGCTCTATTCCAAGCGCTTCCGCTCCACCTTCGACGCCCTCCGGAAAGGCTTCTGGGGCCACTTGTCGCATGTGCATGGCAAGCACTTCCGCCTGCGCTGCCTGCCACACTTCTACATCATCGGACAACCCAAGTGTGGCACCACTGACCTTTACGATCGCCTCCGGCTGCATCCAGAAGTGAAATTCTCAGCCATCAAGGAGCCCCACTGGTGGACCCGGAAGCGCTTTGGTGAGTGGCGGATCTCACTTTCTCTTGCTCATTCCATGGATGCATGTCATGACTGGTGAGGGATGGGCGTGAGGTTCTGAAGAGAAGATGTACCGAGATTCAGCGACGTGGGTCCTTGTCGGTAGGCAGTCGCGTTAATCTGTTTTGTGGCGTAACCACAAAACACCAGCGTTTGGGTAACTTAGAAGGAAAGAAATGTATTTGGTTCATGGTTCTAGGGGTTCCCAAAAGCACGTTGTTGCTGTCCTGTTGAGAGGCCGCTGGCTGCATTACAAGATGGCAGAGAAAGGAAAATGTGACGAGCCGTAGGTGACGGAGGCCAAGTTCATGGTGGGGCCTGGCTTTATAGTAAACCTCTCTCAGGAACAAAGTCACTCCGAGAGAGCAGCATTAAACTTTCCAGGCAGAGCTCCCAGAAGCAAATCACCTTCTACCGTGCTCTGCTTTATAAAGGGTTCCATGACCCTCACCATCCCACCCTGGGTGCCAGCCTTACCAAGCTTCCAGCACATGAACCTCTGGGGGATACACTCAAACCGTAGCAGCATTCCACAGGCAGAGGCACACCCAGTGAGCGCTGGCTGAGTGCTAGGTGTGCAGGGCAAGGGGCTGGTGCAGAATGGGAATTTGTTGCTATTGGTGGGTTGGTGATGGTGGTGGTGGTGAGTGTGTATATGTGTGTGTGTTCCTGAGGGTTTTAGTTGTCCCAGAGAACTTTAACATACAAACTTAGCAGGGATCAATGCATGCCAGGAACTAGGGTGTCTGGCACCCAGCTCTGGGCTGCTTTACTGAAGCCAACACACCTGTAGGAGACACAGCTTCTGGTCTCAACTGAGGGACCTGCCCTGTCTACCTCATGTGTTTGAAATGCAATGAGAACACATATTCCCCCTGGTCACCAAGGTTGACGGTGGACCCCGCCTGCTCTGCCCCTCCTTGTAGGCTGGTTTCTGCTCCACCCAGCCCCAGGCACCCTGTGGCCCTTGGTCACTGTTTCCTGTCCATAACCTTTTCCTTCTGCCAGGAGACATTTGGTCACTCAAGCTAATGGGTGATACATGGCATGTTGTCTGCCAAAGTCTGGGCGAGCCACAAGGGTAGTTTCCATATAAAGGACCCGGGTCACTGGAAGAGAATCTTAGATGTTTTCCTTAGACTAACTTTTCCTGACAAATGTTTGACTTTCTCCTTTTGTTATTCCTTCAGGAGTGGTTTAGCAGTAGCTGCTGAGAAGCCAAGGTCCCTCTTCCTAAGGCATTTGATGGATTTGTGTATGAACACATACTGTCCCACCACAGCCCATGTTACCCCTAAAGAGAACCAGCTCCCTCCTCCTCCGGCAGGAAGGAGGGAAGGACAGAGCGTGCCTGGGCTTCTGATATTCAGTATCACCTTGAATCTTTTGCTATTTTGGCCAGAACTGTTTTCTTCCTACTTTCCAGTAACTTTGGTAGCTGTGGTGCTCGCCAGTGCATGTTTTTAAATGTTTACAGGCTGGTTAAAGGCAGGGAACAAGTTTCAGATATGTGTAGCTGATGCCATAATCCGTGTCCATCCGGGGCACTATCAGTTCACCCTACTGTTTCGGCAAGTAGCAGGGCGCTCGATGGAATGCATCTGTATTAGAGCATCTGATACCATGGGGCACCGAAGAAAGAGGCACTATGCAGGCGATAGGAGGCTGCTTCCTCGCTACCTTTCTTTTGTCCTTCTTCATGTTTGGCATGCCATTCAAATCCTAGGCACCACTGTTGCATGGCTGCTTTAGTCTCTTTTGGTAAAAATATGACTCAGTTCTCAACTCTAGCCCTCCACATGTCCCCCTTTCTACCTCTTGAGTAGGCGTGGCCTCTTTTAAGTGGCCACTGCCCAGCAGTGGTAATACCTTAATACCTTTTACCTTGTGAGGCATGCATATACTGAAGCAGGCAGGCAGTTGACAGAGCTCTTCATCCCACTCCCTTGTACCTCCTCCCAAAACTTAATCTGCATCAAGCCTTTTGCTGCTAAGGTTAGGTACCCTTGGCCTTTTCCTCCCTCTCTGGTCATGCTCCAGGAGGCCACCACCCTATCAGTGATAATGTTATCTTCGGTAACTCAGATTTTTTTTAATTATTGTTTTGTTTTGCCTTTTTGAGACAGGGTTTCTCTGTGTAGCCCTAGCTATCTTGGAACACTCTTTGTAGACCAGGCTGGCTTCAAACTCATGGAGATCTGCCTGCCTTCGCCTCCCTAGTCCTGAGATTAAAGGTGTGAGCCACCACCACCCGGCCAGTAACTCACGTCTCGGTTCCTGTAGGAATTGTCCGCCTGAGGGACGGACTACGAGACCGCTACCCTGTGGAAGATTACCTGGACCTCTTTGACTTGGCTGCACACCAGATCCATCAAGGGCTGCAGGCTGCCTCTGCAGAGGACCAGAGCAAGATGAACAAAATCATCATTGGTAGGTATAGCTTCTGTGTAGCTTCAGGGGAGCTGGCAGAAGCAGCCTCCTTGGGGTCCTGGTCCATGTTCTGGGCCCAGCTCTGACTCACCTACAGAGCGTTTTACAGGTGAATCCCTTCCCCACATGGCTGTCATTCTTACCCCAGGTAAAACAATCACACCACCTGGACCACTACTATAAAGCAGAAGCATTCAATCAGCTTGCTTATTCTGTGCAGACTCATGGATGGCTGAAACGACTTTTTAAGGAAGTTGTCATTTTTTTGTTGTTCCTTAAACTGAGCAGGAGTGCTTTACTTCTTCCCACAATGCCCTGGTCGGGGTTAGTCTTGGCTGAACGCAAGGACTGTGGGAAGGACACAGCATCTCCTCTTGGTCTTAGCAGAGCTCTGCAATCCTCAGGGGTGAGTTACTGTGCAACCCAAGAGCCTCTGAGCACTCACAATGAAGCTGTCGGAATGGCACGTGCTCAGGACGTGGAGGCAGGAGAATCTTGAGTTTGAGGCTTGCCTTGGCTCTTTCGCAAGACCTTGTCTCAACAAAGCAAAACCAAGCAAAGCCAAACAAATAAAGCAATGGAAGACGAAACAAACTGAGATGGCTTGATGTAAAAATTTGCAAGAATGTTTTGTTGAAATAAAAAAAAAATTGTTTCTATGTAGATGTACATTTTGGTACGTACACTTAAGGAGATGATTATTGCAGCTAATCAAATGAGCGTAGTTGTCTCCTCACAGCTTCCTCCCTAATTTAGCCTTTGCGGTCTTTCAAATGGTGAGAGTACCTGAAGCCCAAATACAGCAGGGCACCGCCACCTCCAGCCCCAACTCAGTGCTTTAGATGCTAGACTCCTTTCATCCAGACGGAACTCTTTTCATCAGATTTAGCTTGGGACGAGGCGTTTATCTCCAACGCCTTCTGAAACGGAGAAATTGAATCATACATTTCACTTAAATTGGTTCCCCGAGGCAATGATCTATTTTGTGTTCCTGGATCCATTACATTTTGATTCTCTAAACCAAATGAATCTCTGGGTGAGCAGGATGGATGGATTGTGACCAGCTGCTTGCGTGAGGACCCTGTTCCTGCCTCTGTGAGGAGATTCTGGCATCTGCCAAAGCCTGGGCTGATGGATGGATCGATTTTTTTTTTTCAAATTCATAAGTAAAATCTCTGGATCTATTGGGAATGTACTTTACACTCATACCTACAATATGAATTGGCTGTTAGTTATTTTTTTTAATTTCCAACTCGGGTGCAAACACCCTATTTAATAAGTCTAATTAATATTTTTCTGAGACTCCCATACCATATGCCTCTGGGGAAATCTCAGGTTCTATGAAAGAGCTAAAAATATTCCTACCAAAGCCAAGAAATAGACTTAGAAAATGAATGAGAAAGGAGAGCCATCGTTTGGGTTCCTATTTATAGTCATTGCTCTATTTCAAAAAGAACAAGAAATAAAAATACTACATTGATACCTACTCCAAGCCAGGTTTGGTGCTATGTCTGAGGATAGCCTCTCGGTGTGACAGGCAGTGTGGAGAAGCAGATGACGAGCTGGCATCTGGCTCTCTCTGTCATCAGCCAGCTCTATGCCACTTTGGGGCTTTGTTTTCATCCCAGCCTACAGGTCTGTAAGATGGGGTTGCCAGACCAGCTTAGGATCCTGCTTCCCCCAGCCCTGGAATGTGATTCAGCCCTTTTCAACTCCTCCTCCCCCCAATGGAGGCCTTGGCAGAGGTCAAAGGGTCACCTCAGCTTGGGAGAGGGGCCTTGGGTCAGAAGAGGCCCTTCTTCTTAGCAGCCTCTGGAAGAAGAGACACTCAGGGACTCAGGACTAAAGCAGTCAGGTTCGGTGGGGCTGGGGATGCTGAAAGGTCCTGGGTGACTTGTCCCTGTCCACTCCCTTAGCGACTGATGGCTTCTTGACCTTTAGGTGACCTCTCAGAGGAGACCATCTATGCCAGTCTTGTTTCTCTCGTTAGCCTCATCAGTCTCCTGTGCCAAGACAATGCGGGGCATGAATCTGATGTCAAACAGGTGCTTTCTGGGTGGATGAAGGCCGGGTGGACAGACAGGTGGGAAGATGGACCAATGCCTGCACGGTTTTAGAACCAGCTCCCTTTTGAGATCTGGCAGAATTAGTGCCAGGTTCAGGTGATAGTCTCCACCTGCATTTCATAGTCTCTTCTTTATGGTGAGTAGACTTGCCAAAGGTTTGACTTGTGTTTTCTCTCTTAGTCATGTTGTTAAAAAATGAACTAAGAAAGGAAAGAAGGCTGGGATAGAAGTGTTCTCCTGACGCGATGACAGACCAAGCAGCGGAATAGGGCCTGCTGGCTTCACACATGTCCACAGTGTGCTCCCTACGGTCTGCACACATGTCCACAGTGTGCTCACTACTGTCTGCACACATGTCCACAGTATGCCCACAGGGCCTGCTATCCTATCATAATGTGCTTATCACTGACCAGGAAGACCCCTTAACTCTGACTGTCCCTAAATGAGTAACACTGAGATGTACATGGTCCATGTCCAGGAATCTAGTGCGGTAGTGCGGAGCTGACTGACTTGCTCATCCTGAAGAAATAGACTGGGGTAGTGGTGGCTATGGAAGGGTGGGTGCCCGATGTCCTCTCACTAGGTCCCTGGAGTCCCTACCCTTCTACATCTCTACAGACAGTCACAAAACATGACAAGATAAATGTGACTGGGAACATGGCTTTTCTGCAAGACACCTGTTGCAGAAGCATGAGGACCTGGATTTCCAGCATCCCTGTGTGTTCCTGTAATCTCAATGCTGGGGAGGTGGAGGCAGGAGCACCCCTAGGGCTTACTGGCCAGTCTGTCTAGGCAATTGGCAAGCTCAGGGTTCAGTGACAGACCCAGATTCAAAAAGATAGAGAAATAGAGGGAGGCATTCCGTGTTGACTTCTGGTCTTCACAAGCAGGTACACATACATATTCACTTAAGAGTACAGGTGTCAGACCACACACACACACACACACACACACACACACACACACACATTCACACACTCATACACAGTAATAACAACAACAATAATTAGTTCAATTATCCAAGAGTCTCTATTGTTTAAGTGCCTGTGTCTTGGCCTCACCTCTCTCCCCAAAGCTGTGTTGACTCTTTCCATCCTCCTGTCAGGACCGTGTTAAACTGTCCTACAGAGTACTGACTGGATAAAGAGCAGGGACTGAGGTGTGGGCAGTAGACAGCTGGCCATGTAGGCAAGTGGGGGGACTGAGGCTGAGACCCCCTGGGCTTCTGGCAAAGCCTTCCTCCCATTTGGTCCCAGATTGTGCCCTGTGACTAGCTGTTATGGATCCAAGAAAAGATAGATGTGAACCACGTCCGACTTCCCACTGAGGGTCGGCTTCGGCAGATGCCTCTTTTCCTGACACATTCTGAAGGAAACCGTCTAATAGATTCTCAGTGGGCCCTTAAAAATGCCACAGAGCTATGAGCTGCAACAAAGCCAAATATTGTGAAATTGAGGTCCTAAGTGTTAGTAAAGGTTGTATTTCTGCTCTTCCTGAAGGAAGAAGCTGGGGGTGGGGGTGGAGGTGTTGGCGGCACGACAGAGGTAGGTAGGTGCCCTTTGTCTTCTCATCAGATCCCTGGATGAGTCCCCATCTGCTAACAATGACCTATAAGCTTGCTGGTCATGGCTATTCAAGAGGAAGGCACAGAAGCCAGGCTTGGCTTCTGGCTCACAGTGGGAGCCCATACTCTTTGGCCCAGCATCTGCTCCCTGTCTGTTTGCAGGAGAGGCCAGCGCCTCTACGATGTGGGATAACAATGCCTGGACCTTCTTCTATGACAACAGCACAGACGGTGAGCCACCATTCCTGACTCAAGACTTCATTCACGCCTTTCAGCCTGAAGCCAAGCTCATTGTTATGCTCAGGGACCCTGTGGAGAGGTGAGTGGGGGCGGGCGGTGCCACGCTTTGCATTTTGGGTGAAAAGGGCTTTTTGGAGCAGTGTCTCCATCCCATCACAGAGAAGATTTGCCTGTTTAAGAAAAATAATAAACAAGCTTAACTTGCTACATTACTGCTGTTTCTTACATAAATGTTATTCTTAGGGCAATCCTCTCTGTATTTAAACAAATCGTGGCCTATTTTCTCAGCAGTTTTGACTGCGGTCTGTGGGTGCTAGCCTCTGATGGGTCTGACCAAGGGACAGAGGATACAGGTGCTGTTAGGGCTGGGGATACCCTTGGTGTCAGGTATGGGTGTGTTGGGATTCTCTGTGCTCTGACTCCCAGAATCTTAGTTGTTGGGTCCTTTCTCTGTGCAGCTCTGAACATGTACCCTCTGCCTCCAGTTTCTCTGGAAACAGAAGAAGGGGGAAATGACTGACAGGTTGCTCTGCCTCTGATAAGGTCAGGACTTGCCCAGGTCTGGATGGAGCAGAGCTGGGACAGCTGATCAGACAGTACCCGGGTGGCAATGCTGTATATGCTGTAGACCGTCAGGACCCTTTTACAACACTTAGTTTGCTGTGCCATCCAAATGCCATCTTTTCAGGAACAAGGGGTTGCCACTCAAGTCTAGGAACAGCTCAGCTTCCTGTCTGGAGATCAACTGTCTTTTATCCACATCTTGTTCTCATTTACTCTCCTGGAAGCCACACAATCCAATCTAACCATTTCAAACTATGATAGCTACCTGGTATTTAAAGACAAGGCCTGCAGCCCTTTGTTTCTTAGTTTCTGTGTTTTCCTATGGGTTGAATTATGATCCCTGCCCCAAATAAGATCTGCTGAAATTCTAAATCCTGTAGCTTTATCTGGAAATTGGGCCTTTGCAGATGGATTAGGGAATTTACTTTGTGAAGAGATTGAAGGATGTGGCTACAAGCCAAGGGATACCAAGGATTGCTGTACTTCCTAAAAGCTGGGGGAGAGGCATGGGACCTCAGAAGAAGCTAGCCATGCTAACACCTACATTTCACAAATCTAGCTTTCTGAATGACAGATGAAGAAGTTCCTGTCCTGGGTGGCGCTTTGTGATTGCAGTCCTAGGAAATGCCTATCTGATTTCTTCCTCAGACTATAACAATAACTGTTTATTGTAAACGCGTTAAGGGAATGTGTCGGAAACTATAAAGGAAACAGGCCATGTATGATCTCCCATGTAGATAGCTGTTAGGTTTTTCTGTGTATTCTTTGAAGCTTCTGTCATGCACACGTGTGCTATGTGCATGCATCTGTGTGTGCAGTATGCTGTCTAGCCTCTATCATGACTGCCTGAGAGCACATGCCTGCCCCTCCCACTGGTGAGCTGGGTTTTCAAAACCTCATAAGGCTCTAGAAGGTTCCCAGTTCTTCCTTTAGATTATTGGACAGAGGACAATATCTCTGGAGCAGCCTGGGACACAGTGGTTTTCTAGGTCCACAATATGGGGTAGTCATTTCATGTGGTTCCCAAGGCAGCCACTCCAACAAAGTCACAGCTTCTAATAGTGCCACTTCCTATGAGATTATGTGGGCAAATTATATTTAAACCACTCATGGTCTTGTTGGAGGAAGTGTGTCACTGTGGGGGCGGGATTTGAGGTTTCCTATGCTTGGAATACCACCCAGTGCCAGTGTCTCAGTCGACTTACTGGAGTACTCTGTGAGGCTGGATCATCTCAGCTAGCAGTCTTGAAGCTGTTGTGGATGTTGAACTCAGAACTCAGAACTGTAACAAATGTTGCTCTGACACGTTAGATCATCTGGGTCATCTGTTCCCACTACAGATTTTCCAGGGGTCTTCCTCTATCAAACCTTATTTTTCTTAACCCAGAATGAATCCACAGCCTCTCATTTCCTGTGTAAATAAAAGCAAAACCTCTTCTCCAAAGTAACATATCTTTTGACTTAAAATTTGAAATCACGGCATTTTCAAAATATACGGGTTGCATTAATTCAGCAACATTAATAATCAAATGTCCTTGAGCAGCTGTTGTTCCTTCCACAGCACTCAAACAATTCAAAGACAACATACTAATATACAGTATCCAGATGCCCTGTGTGTTTTCCATCTTTATATGGAAGCTAAGCTGGGGCAGATGGGAGCTGGGAGCATTAGTTTTTCTCCCAAACCCAGGTAGGGTTCCGATTCCTGGAGCTGGAATTCCAGTACCAGCCCTGGCCTGGGCTGGTACCTAAAAAGCCTCAGGCAAATTGCTTTTTTGTAAACTTATGCCACAAAAAGTTGGGCATCAAATGAAGCACCATTAATAAAAACTCAGGGTCAGAAATTGGGGTTCAATCTGAAGATACAGAAAGCAAAATAGCCAGCCCCTGGCTCTTACCTCAACCTCAGTCTGAAATGGCGATCCTGCCTCCCAGAATCTCAGAATGAGACTGTGTGTTGAGAGCTGTTTCATCCCATTTTAATAATCCTCCCTAGGACTAGGATTAAAGGTGTGCACCACCGTGATTAAAAGCATGAACCGCCCCATTTCTATGGCAAATAGTGTGGCTACTGGGATTAAAGGTGTGTGTTACCATAACCTGGACTCTAAGGCTGACCAGTGGAACTGTGTAACTCTCAGATCTTCAGGCTGTCTTTATTTATTAAAATACATTTGAAATGCCACTACAACATGTTTTCTTGATGGAGAGTGGACGCATCTTCCCCCAGAGTGTTCTTTCCTAGAATTGTGCATCCACTTCTGAGGACAGGAGCACTCGGAAACTGAGCCCAAGCTCAGATTCATGGCCAGAAGTAGAATCTGCTCTATCTGCCTTCTTGGCCCGGCCGTGTGCCACCACTTTGCAGGAGGTTCAACTGGCCCACTGTGTTTTCTTCTTGCTTGTTTTTAAGGTACACATAATCTCTGCCAGAAACCAAAGGCAAAAGCTTTCAGCCTCCCTCGCCCTCAGCTTAACACAAATATTCCATCAAGGGAAGCACCCCTTACCGCACGCTAAGTGCTGTACTCAGTGCCTAGTTGTTGAATGGCAAGCTGTGGTAGCGGTCCAGGGCTGCAGGTATCGACCATGTTGTAACCAATGTGATAGTACTGGGATCGGGGAAGGGGTACCTAGCAGTGGCATGTGTTAGGTAGGTGGCCTGCAGCATTAGGTAGCTAGCAGTGTGACAAACTGCTTCAAAATGTCATAGCTTCTGCCCACTTACCATTTCAGAGTTGCTGGGGATCAGGGGTCTCAATGCCTTGTCACTGGGTTTTCTGCTTCGGGGTTAAGGTGTCTGTTAGTGTTGGGGTCCCACCCGATGGCTTGGGAGGGAGACTGAGTCGCTCTCACACTCACGTGGTTGTGGCCGAGCTGGGTTTCTGCAGGGCTGCTGGATCACAGACCCTGTTCTTTTCTGACTTGACCGGAGGTGGCGCTCAATCCCTGCCCACTAGGCTCTCCAACATGGCTGATAATGTCATCAAAGCAGCAAGGGAGACGTCGGATAGCAGATCCCTTTTGATGCAGCAGGCTGGTCTGACATCTAGTTACTGTTGCCAGGTTTTGTGTGTCACAGACAGCTCCCCTGGTCCTGCCACTCTTCTGGGTGTTTGTCTCTCACCGGTGCTTGGGAACTTGGAGCCTTCCCTGTAGCCTTAGAGAAGAGTAACTTCAGCTCGATGCCAGCTCCAGCGCCTGCAGGAGGCCGTCACGTGCTGAGTTAGCGAGAGCAGCAGCTGTTTGCTGCTTCTGAAACATGACCAAAAAAATACGCAACGATGGGGATTTCGCCTTTTCAAAACCCGTAGCTGATGGCCTATCTGAAGTGGCCAGCTCAGCTTCTTCCCTGACTCAACCAGAAAGAATGATAAATATTGTATGTTTAGGTTACTCTTGAAGAAACAAACACTAGAGCCCAAGTCCTCATTAGCTGAACTGGCTCCTGGGCCTCTGGCCCACTTTAGCTATTCTTTGGCCTTGGCTTCTGCACGTGGGAGATGCTTTGGGCTGCTCCCTGCGAGTTGGATTGGTCCAGATTGTTCATTAAATTCTATGAATTCACTGGAGGGGAGGAGGGTCCTTAGGAGTTTCTGAGTCACAGCCTTTATTTCTGTTCATAGATTAAAGGCAGAGGGGGTTGAACGTGCTGGGATTGGAGGAGGCTCACTCTAATGACATTTAGGTTCCCAGAAAAAGACAGAAGCATGAAGTCCAGCCCCCACCCTGGGGAAAGATAGAGGAATAATGCAAAGAAGTCTGTGGGGTGATTTGAATGGCAAAGACACCAGCCACAAATTCGTGTTCTGAGTCTCTCTCTGTAAGAGACTGCAACAATTGAGAACTAATGAATTCTTGGGCTAAATTGTCCACTTAATTAAAAACAAGCCATCAACAGACAAGCAGAAATTGTCTTCATTTAATCCTTCTCTGAAATGGTCCAGTTATTTTTTTTTTAATTGTTTGTGAGATGACCAATAGAGTTTGTTTCCTAACTCAGGGACACTCCATCTCTCCCATTCTATCTGAGGAATGGCTCGTGAGGAAGGTGCTGGTTCCCTTGCCCTGTCACATTCCTCTTCTGTTCAAGGGACATGAGGAGAAGGGCCCTGCACCATTTATTAAGGCTTTTATAGTGTCTCCAGTTTTGCTTTTAATTCCATCTAGTCAAAGCACGATGTCCAGAAATGACCATTGAGGAAGAATGGGTGCTCCCACAGTTCATTGAGATGGGCTTACAGGGAAGAAGAGCTCCACTTGGTTTAGTAGTCTTCCGTCTTGACCCTAATCCCTTGGGCTTTGAAACCTGGGGAACTTCTTCATCTGCTTATATAAACTGACTTTATAGCAACCCCCTGGACTGGTTAAATAAATAATCTACATATAAACTAGGAAGGAAGGAGGTGTTAGATGAAGTTGTTGCCCACACTCCTGGGGAGCACACGAAGAGTGAGGCTAAGCATTTTTTTTTTTAAATATTTATTTATTTATTTATTTATTTATTTATTTATTATGTATACAATGTTCTGTCTGTGTGTACGTCTGCAGGCCAGAAGAGGGCACCAGACCTCATTACAGATGGTTGTGAGCCACCATGTGGTTGCTGGGAATTGAACTCAGGACCTTTGGAAGAGCAGGCAATGCTCTTAACCACTGAGCCATCTCTCCAGCCCCGAGGCTAAGCATTTGGATGGAGACGTAGGCTTGGTTGAGTCCCCATCAGTCTGCAGAATGTGTGGAGGTATGTAGATAGGGAGCAGCTTCTACCACTGAGTGTGTGTGCAGATGTGTAAGTGGATAGTGCCCCAGAAAGACCATCCCCTGGGTCCCCAAACAGCTTGCTTCAGAATCCCAGCTCTGCCACCTGAAGGTTTTGCTCTCTGGGGCAAGAAACTTAAGCTATCTGTGCCTTAGCTCCTCATCAGTGAAATGCGGGAAGGGGGCTGTTATTTAATTAAACAATCATGCTTAACATTCATTCATCAAATGTTATTGAGTACCCTCTATGCGCCGAAGGCGCCGTGTACAGGTGATGCTAAACCATCCATCTGCTTCCTGGAGCCCATGGCTAGTGGAGGTGTGAGCACAGACTTGGGTGAAATCAGTGCACCTGCTCACCTGAGTTCTGTGTCATGCCCTGCTCAGACATTGCCTCCCTGAGCTTTGTCAGCAAGTGAGAGGGTGGTTGTGGCACACGCGCAGGTGCAGTGATGGATTTCCCACCTTATATTTCTTACTTCTCCATGATGAGCAAGTAGCCATCACATCTGGGTCTCACGGAGCCAAGGGTTCCTCTGCTGTGGTGGATCAATGCTAGTATGGACACTGAAGGCCACTTTCGTGTGCAGCAAGCAGGATTCTCAAGCCACCCTGAGAGAGGGATGTGAAGATAAGACCCGCAGAGGAAGGGGGGGATCTCTGATGCATCCTACAGAGATATTAGATTGCACAACGGTTCCTTGGGGCTGTAATTGTCTGTCCTTTAGCATGGTTCCCTGTTGGGGTATTTCCCATCCATTAGTTACTGGATGTGAATTCTTTGGGGGTTTCTCCTGGGTAAAGTGGGTCTTTCAGCCAAACAGGGATAGTTCTGCTATCCCTGAAAAAGTTCTGGAAAAGGAGGAGAGATTTCTGGTTTTGCAAAGTTGTGTGGACAGTAAAGATGAGATGAGGGACTGAGCCCAGACTGGCCTTGCTCACTTACCTCAGCATCTATGGGAGCAAAGTCTGAACTAGGGAAGGAGCTAGGGAAGGGAGCTGGCCCAGGGAAGTAAGTACCCTAGTGGTTGTAGTTCCTTTGTCTGAGGTAGAGATCACTTGCTGCTAAAACCCTCCTCCCAGCTGGGCCTTTCCAGGCCTGGAAGCATTGGCTTCAGACTGTTGAGCAAGGGGGAGTCACTTACAGTAGTCACACCACAGAACAGTTTGTGTCTTTGTTGGGGTGCTGTGTGAAGACTATCTGGGGTGGCCACCAGGTAAGGGACTTGAGTCCCTCAGCTTACAAACTGTCTGTCTTGAGGGTACATTTGCGAGCCCATTGGCCATGCAGTGTATTCCAAGAGAGGTTGTTTGCAAAGGGCAATTCAATGGGGGGGGGGGGGGGACAGTGCAGGAGACACCCTGGGGCAAGAAACGTGTTGTTTAGTTTCTGAGAATAGAGGGATGTCCTAATGGGTTGGGCTCTGGGAGTGGGCTCTGGGTAGCCTGGAGGACTGCCCAGACTTGTCACACCTAAGCATTCTGTAGCTGTGATGTAGGAGAGGTCAGTGTATGTCACCTATTAGCCAGTCTTAGTGTGTGGCAGCCACCCCTTCGCAATGACCTAGGCTGGCTTGGAGCCTCCTGATTTTCTCCCCTGCTTAGGATCTCTTTCTGCCGTCAGGATCACGTGTGAGTTGCGAGAGGTGATGTGTAAGCCCTGTGTTTCAGGGATGCCAGGAGGACGTGTAATGTCACCAGAGGATTTGTCCCCATGCGGTGAACACTGGTGTGATGGACGCACTGGAAGAGGCGGAGGTAGACACAGAACCCACCTGTGCTCAAGGAGCCTTGGGCGCCGCGAGGAGGGGAGAGGCCTGTTCGGAGTCCCAGCCGACAAGGACTCTTGTGTCACTTAGAAGTGTGACATCTCTGATCTAGATGTCCTTACTTAGATAATGTGTGCCTCCTCTGGGTTACCTGTCTGGCCTAAAGTGACGCTAGACGATCCTCCAAGTAACTTGTCCTGGCCAGTCCTGCCTTGTGGTAGCTCATGATAGTCTTTGCAGTCTGTAATTCAGGAAGACAGAGACCTTCTTTAAAGCTGCAACAAATGGTCATTTTTTTTTCCATGTAGGAAAAGTTTCTATAATGATTATTGATGCGTCATATCAGAGTCTGGGAAGCTATTGATCCGTGATTAGAATGTGGATGCTGGCAAATGGAGAATAACGAGGCCAGCTTCTCTGGCGACCATCTCGGTGTTCCATTTATTACGACCCTTGCGTGGCTACAGCACCGGGAGACGGGGGTGTAAAGTTATTTGAAATGTAAAAGTGTCCCGGCCTTTCAGGGGCTCTTGGATGAGGAAATGCAGCCAATGATAGAAACGCTGTCAGGTGGAGGGGGTGGTTCGTGGAGGTCAGGGAGGAGGACAGTGTTTTGGGGAGGACCAGCTCAAGAGAAATCAGCACTACTGATGGCCGCTACATTAGTGTTGGTCTTGGACCCTTTCTCAGAATGTATCTCTGAGAAGTCTGGAGCATGGAGCAGTCGCTGGAGGAAGGAGCACGGAGCAGACCCTGGAAGGGACATTCCGAGGTGAAGCCATCAACAGTTGTACTTAGCCTGACCTAGAAGGCTATGACTTACTGCATGCCTCTGAGCTGGATGATGTGACTTCTTCTTCTTTTTTTTTTTTTTTTTTTTAGTGTTCTCTCAAATAGTTTTTATTATTATTTATTTATTTATTAAAGATTTCTGTCTCCTCCCCGCCACCGCCTCCCATTTCCCTCCTCCTCCCCCAATCAACTCCCCCTCCCTCATCAGCCCTAAGAGCAGTCAGGGTTCCCTGCCCTGTGGGGAGTCCAAGGACCTCCCATCTCCTCCAGGTCTAGTAAGGTGAGCATCCAAACTGCCTAGGCTCCCACAAAGCCAGTACGTGCAGTAGGATCAAAAACCCATTGCAAATCTCTCAAATAGTTTAATGTCAACTTAGAAAATAAAGATTGAGTGATCTTTACTGTATATTGTTCCAGGGTAGTGAAGAAGCAGGCTTAATGTTACTGTGATAACCGACAAACTCATGGAAACTGAACAGTCAACTACTGAACCACACCTGGGTCAAGGAAGAAATCTTTTTTTTAATGTATTTATTATGTATACAATATTTTGTCTGTGTGTATGTCTGTAGGCCAGAAGAGGGCACCAGACCTCATTACAGATGGTTGTGAGCCACCATGTGGTTGCTGGGAATTGAACTCAGGACCTTTGGAAGAGCAGGCAATGCTCTTAACCTCTGAGCCATCTCTCCAGCCCCCGATCATGTGACTTCTGACATGGCCCTGCCTGTTAAAATCAGTTGTCACATGCTAGGTAGGGAGCATGCTCTGGTACTAGATCATGGTGATGGCTGTACAACCTTGTCTTTGGCACACTGTCAATGACTGAATCCTATGGGGTGTGCTTATATATGGCTATGGAAGGGCTACGAGAGAGAAAAAGTGCTACGAAAGGAGAAACCCGGTGCAGAGAGGTTTCACCAAACTAGTGATCTGGAGCTTGGATTTGCAGAGTCCCCGTGTGGAGGGAAGGTGATGAAGGGACCTATTGAAGGTCTTGGCAACAAACACTGCTGACAGCTACTGAGCGATGCGAGCCCCATTAGCTTGTCCGAGTGACAAGTGACCGCAGTGTGTGCGGTGTGCAATGGGCTCCAGAACACCCATTTATCGCTGTTATCATTTTTGTAGATGAGCGTGGTGACGCACCATAACACATTGGCTTTTTGTGACGATGGCAGTGCCATTTTTTGTTTCATCCCCATGTTTGTTTGCTGCTCTGTCACCCGTTGTAATTTTTTTTATCAGTCTCTTGTGACTTATTAAGCCGCTCCAGAACAAAATTGCCTCGTGCTTCCAAATCACTATGCACCTAAAGTGATAGAGACATCAAATAATATCCTCAAACCATTGACTCAAATGGCTGGCATCCTCCTTGGTGAGCCACTGTCTTGTCTCCGACCTGAAGTTGGGAGGGACTGTGGGGCCTATGGGCTTCGGGGCCAGGTGAACCTTGATTTGTTTCTGGGATGTGTGACCTGGGGTGAGCCCCTGAATCTGTCTTAACTCCAATCTCCTCTGGGATGGGGTATGGATCTCATGGGGTGGTTGTGGGGTACAGAATAAGAACATGCACACTGTGCCTACCATGGAGCCTCTGCAAGTCCTTCATAAACAGTCACAGGCTGGAAATGGGGGGATTACAGAGGCTAACTTGACTTGGCCTTCACAAAGCCGAGGGACCAGCAATTGATTTACCCCCCCCCCCCGCAAACTGTGGAGGCGGGGAGAACAGAGAGTCTCATACATGGACGCCAACCAAGTGCTCAGTCACTGAGCCACACCCTAGCCCAGATCCCACTTTAACTGTTATCAGTATGCCGACCTCTGGTTTGTGCTAACGAAGAGCAGAACCCCTTAATTGAGCAGTCGTGGCATTGAGGCCCCCACCCAAGTATTATATGGCGAGGCATTGTCTGTCTCTGTGAGAATATGTGGTAATTTTAAGAGGGAGCCCTCTTTTACCCATGAACACACCCTTCTAAGTGCCTCTCCTAGGGTTTCAGGACGCTCCTCTGTGCTCCACAGAAGTGGGGTACACTGACAAGGCATGTCTGGCCCTCACGCAGGCCCGCAGTTACAAAGCTGCACCAGCAGGCTTCTAAAATAACCCCAGCACAGAAGGCCTGGAATGTTCTTGGGCTTATATTTGGAATTGCCGTTGGAAACAGTCTTGGCCAAATGTAACACCCATCTGTTCAGAGTGGTTTGGGCCCGAGAAGATGAGGTAGATCACAGGAGGGGGCTGGGCAGCGCTGACACAGGGCGCCAGGGGCTTTTGAACCCCCCTTCCCCTTCTGCCCCTTATGCTACTGCAGGTCCTCCACCCCCTCCACTCTAGGCTACTGGAGCCACTGCCCTCACCAGAAAATTTCCCTTTTATGAAGCCGGACTTTCCCCACACTGGTCTGTCCTTTAGGGGTTCAGAAGAGCAGTCGTTCCTACTGAATCTTTGTTTCCCTGTGGATACCTCTCTTCCCTACCACCATCTGGTACCTAGCACCAAGGATGGGTATCCCTTTAGGTCTGGAATCGTCTGCCACTTTCCTGTACCCTCCCCAGACTTTCGTTGCTATCTTTGTCAATGCAGCCTCAGGTGGCATTGGTGTCCGTCCAGCCCCGTGATGATTCACGCAGCTCACACTGTGTTGTTCCTTCTCCTAACGTCATCACAGTGCTATTGAGGTTAAAGCCTGAGCTGTGAGTGTTTGGGTCGGTGTCTTTCCATTTGATGTCTCTACACACCCCTCCCTGTTCTGGCTCTTTTAGGTTCTCTAGAAACATAGTCTTGACCTGTTTGCTGTCATTGATCATTTTTGCCATTTAATCATCCAGGTGGCTTGTCAGTCATCCAAGGTCATTAGCTTTGTTGGTACCTTGTCCTCCTTCCTCAGAGGACTCAGTTCCTGCCTTGCCATGAGCCACCTTCTTGTTTCCTTCAGGAAATTATGGCCTCATCACCAGTTCTTTCTGTACATTTGGGGCTGACGTTCCGGGTCTCTGGAGAGTGGCATTGAATAAATAAGCCCTCCGTCTTTCTTGGGTTAAGGACTCCACCATTTTTCTAGGGCTGTTCCAATAAACCATCCCATACTCAGTGGCTTTGACCAACAGACACTTTTCTGTTTCAGTGTGGAGGCTGGAAGTCAGAGATCAGGATGTCATTCAGGGTTGGTACCCTCCATGGTGTCTGAATCTGTTCTCTGCCTAGCCCTGGCTTACAGCTTCTGGTGGCTTTTTAGAGATGTCAGTATTCTGTGATTGGCTACTGGAGTGTGCCTCTGCCTCAGAATTCTCTCACCTTGCCACGAAAGTGATCTCCACTAATTTAAAAGGTTGAAAGGTAGTTGGTATACGTGAGTTTGCCTCTGGGTACCCTGAACATGCACATCCTTAGCCTCACCTGGGTGGAGTGCAAGCTCCTGGATGGGACGTTGAACACATCCTATTGTTCCCTCACGGATTACTTCCCCATCGCTGAAGAACTTCACGGAATCAGCAGGGAGGTACCAAGATTGAGTTCGTCTTTCATTACTCATTTTATTTATGAATCAAATGCCTCTAAGAATTGCTATTACCACAGGGGGAAATGTCAGGGAGGAGCCTTGGGCCAATGACTGGGTTCTTCTGAGGGAGTTTAGGTGGCTAGTTCTGTGTGCATCCTAGTAAGGGTCAGGTTTGGGTGTGTCACATGCAGGGCTGGGCAAGAGTTGAGGCAGTTGTCATTTTTCTCTGGCACAGTTTCTTGGGTTGAGTCAGACTGTTTATTGACAGAGATACTAGGATACACGTGTCTCAGGAAGGGTTCTGACCTGCGTACTGAGGTCCATGCAAATCTGATTCCTGGCTGTAACCAAATGCTCTGCAGTGATTGTTCTGATGGTGAAGAAGGAAGGTATCATGGTACAACTGATACCAGCGGCACCAGATGGATTAACTTGGGTGATGGAGGAAGGTCATTGGTTAAAAAATAAAGAAACTGCTTGGCTGGCCCTCATAGGTTAAAACATAGGTGGGAGGAGTAAACAGAACAAAATGCTGGGAGGAAGAGGAAGTGAGCTAAGAAACCATGCAGCTCCTCTCAGAGAGGCCATGCTCTGCTCTCCCGGGCAGACGCACACGATGAAGCAAGCCGCCAGGTCAGACATGCTGAATCTTTCCTGGTAAGACCGGAGCTATACAGTTTATTAGAGATGGGTTGATCGGGATATCAGAATTAGCCTAGAAGAGGCTAGATAGAAATGGGCCAAGCAGTATTTAAAAGAATACAATTTGTGTGTTGTTATTTCGGGGCATAAGCTAGCCAGGCGGCCGGGGTGCTGGGGACCCAGCCCCACCGCTCCTATTACTACACTTGGGTAAATGGATGTCTTAGTTAAGGTTTCTATTGCTGAGAAGAGACACCATGACCAAGGCAATTCTTAGAAAGGAAAACATATACTTAGAAGTTCAGTCCATTATCATCATCAGAGTGGGGTGCATGGCAGCCTGCAGGCAGACATGGTGCTGGAGAAAAGGAGCTGAGAGTTCTACATCTTGCAGGTAACAGGAAGTTGACTGTGGCATTGGACATGACTTGGGCATATATGAGACCTCAAAGTCCACCCTCATAGTGACATACTTCCTCCAATAAGATCATACCTCCTCCAACGAAGCCACACCTTCCTAATAGCGCCACTTGCTATGGGCTTATGGGGACAGCTACATTCAAAATACCACAACATATGAATCTTGGGGATCATTCTGCTCATGCTTTGTGAAAGCATGGGATGTCATGAGGAAAGTCAGTTTGAAAGTAGTACTTTTTTAAAAATTTACAATGTGGTTTTGTGTGTGTGTGTGTGTGTGTGTGTGTGTACATGCACACATATGCCAAGGCATGCTTGTGAAGTCATAGGATAACTCTCAAGAGTTGGTTCTCTCCTTCTACCATGTGGGTCCCCTGGGGGTCCTTGCAATCTCTATGGGCAGCAGTGGAACAGTCTGAGTTCAAGGAAAGAATGAAACTCGACTCAGTTTAACTTTTGTTAGCCATCACCGATTTCAAACTTTCTGAGTCTGACATCAGACTGTATGTTTTAGCCATATTTAAGCACAGCACCATTTTGGAAAAAAGTTTCCTGATGACAATTAACTTCACTACCCTTTTTTTTTTTTTTTTTTTTTTTTGGTTTTTCTAGACAGGGTTTTTCTGTGGCTTTGAAGCCTATCCTGGAACTAGCTCTGTAGACCAGGCTGGTCTCGAACTCACAGAGATCCGCCTGCCTCTGCCTCCCGAGTGCTGGGATTAAAGGCGTCCATTACTCTTTGTATAACAGAACTTAAGATATGTTTATATTGAAACTGTTTGCAAAGTATGTGTGGAGTCTTCATAAAGATGAGTTCCACTGACTTAGAAACAGTGATCAAGCTAAGGCTCTAGGGAGAATGGCTGAGGTAAACATATTGTCTGTGGGAGTCAGGATTGGCTTGGCCCTAAAATAACATAGAAGTCACTTAGGCTGTTGTAAAGTACGAGTGACACCTCCCACAAGGATACATTTTATGAACCGAGAAGCAAAGTTCAAGGTTTGGTGGGAAAAGGCCTGGAATAAACAAATACAATATTCTGTGGTTTTTGGGTGAAGCCTGGTCTTATAGATAGCAAAGAATCACCAGGTCATAAACTATATCGTTTCCCATCTTTCTTTGAAGAGGCAAGCTTCCTTATCTGTGTTCACAAGGATCTCTTACATACTACATGGGTCCCAGGTATTGAACTCAGAACCATAGGCTAGGTGTCTGGTATCTTTACCTACTGAGCCGTCTTGTTGGCCCAAGGCAAGTTCTTTTGAAATGTTCGGCTGGCCAAGCTGAAATAAACAAAACACTCCAGTCCCACCTGTGTACTGCTGCTTTTAGGCAATCTCCGAGCAACCCCAAACACCCCAAAACATCCTCTGTGGACCTGACTGAGAAAGAATGCCAAGGGAGAGACCTCAAAGACATTGCGCCAGGTGGGGGGTCGACACCTGGAGTGTTACCCTGTTGTCAGAGGTACGAGTGGAGAGAGTGCCCAGCAGGAGGCCTGGAAGCAAGCCTTGATCTCTGCAGAATGCATGTAGCTCAGTGGAGGTGGGAGCACAGGGGTGATGTTCAGTGCCGATATCCCATCCCTAGACACATAAAGATAAGGAGACTCACTGGAAGGAGAGATAACAACTGGGGATGCAGAAGGCTTGAGAGTACAGCGCTGGGAGGAGAGAGCAGCATGCCATAGAGCCCCAGGCTCTGGGCACCAGCCCAGCCAGCATCGCCCTTGGTAGGGGGTGCTGTTAGGGTTTGCGTGTTCATGTTGGATGTCTTGCAGAGCTGTGGGAGCACGGGCAGGTGTTTGCAGGAGGAGCAGAGAGGGAAACATCTGGAAAAACAAAGCCAACAGCGGGGAATTCTTACTTTCTTTGCAAGCAGCAACGGAGGTTTAATAGTTAGGAAACACGTCCCAGGAGTTCTCAAAGGGAAGAAATTATCCCAGCATCTGCTGAAACATTCAAGCCGATTTCATTTCCGGCTGTTGCTGGAGGTGTAGCTGCTGCGATGGGGCTCTGCTGTGGAGGGGAGCGATTGAGCTCAGCTTGGAGTACCGCAGAAGCAGGATTTTTATATGCAAGAATCAGGGACTGGGAGTGGAAATCACTAAAGGGAAACTCAAGGGTGGGGGAGTGTGGCTAAGCTGTTGCACCAGGATTCCTCCCTCAGCAGGCCGGAAGCATCTGCTGGGCTAGGAGGATCCCTGCCAAGTCAGAGGGTGGTCACGATTTAGGAGTGGGGGTGAGTTACAGACTAGTCAGCTTAGCCATGTCTACAACCCAAACATCAACAGATTTCTGTAGCTGTTTAGTTTTCTAGTGGCCTCCCATGAATTTTCTGTCCCTCCCCTCCTGTCTCTTTCCTTTCCCTCCTCTTCCCTCTCCTCTTCTCCCTCTTCCAGGGGTCTAGATTTTGAGTCACAACTGGACTTGAACTCGATATGTTATTCCTTCTATTGTCCAATATGTTGTCCTTGAACTCAAGATCTTTCTTCCTCAGCCTTCTGAGGCACATACCTTCATAAATTAACTCTCTCTCTCTGTCTCTCTCTCTCTCTGTCTTTATCTCTCTCCCTTCTTCCCTCTCTCCCTCCCACCCCCTCTTTCTTTTTCTTCTGTTTGGTTTTTTTGAGACTGAGTTTCTCTGTGTAGCCCTGGCTGTCCTGGAACTTGCTTTGCAGACCAGGGTAGACTCAGAGATCTGTCTGCCTTCACTTCCCGAGTGCTGAAATTAAAGACGTGTGCCATTCTTTTAATAGCAGAATTCTTGCTCAAATGGGACAGTGCACACAGAAAAAATGGAGCACTGACAAGTGAGGTTAAGGGAGACGGTCAACTCCTGTGGAAAATGTGGTTACATGCAAATGCCCATGTGTGGTCTCTGCACAGCACACCGGTCTGCAGGTGTTTCCATGCGTATTTGTGGGTGCTTTTAGTCTGTTTTGAGACAGGGTTTTTACACAACAGTCAAAACTGGCCTAATGACTTTATATCTATCCCCCATGGGCCTCAAATTCAGACATTCACCTACCTCAAGCTTTTTGATTACAGGTATTGAACTACTATAACCGATTTCTAATGTATCTTTAGATATTCAGAATATGTATGGGAAAACTCAGGAATTTCACGGGGGATTGTAATCCTGCCTGGATGGCATGTACCCTGGTTTAGGTCCCTTCAAGAGAAGGGAATGAGACAGTGCAGAATATTTTCATGGCTTCTCTTTGCTTTTGAATGGTTTTTGAAACCTGGTTGTGGAAATAACTGCCGTCTGAGGGAGCTAGAAGGAATTTTAAGCAGCAAGGTGAGGTAGTGAGTGACTCAGTGGGGAAAGGCGCCTTCTGCCGAGGCTGAGAGCCTGAGTTCAGTCCCTGGACTCACATGGTGGAAGGACAGGACCGCTAACTGCATGCTGGCCTCTGGCTTCTACACGCATGCTGTGGATGCCACTCCCAATAAATAAACGGGTTTTCTTTACAAAGTAGATGAAGGCTAGGTGACCTAGCGACAAACCTGGTAGGCCCGAGTTTCTTGTCTGGAACCCGTACAAAGGTGCAAGACGAGAACTGGCTGCACATAGGTGTCCTTTAATCACCACACAACAGGCGCTGTGGCATCTGCATGACCTCCCATACCCCAATAATAAACAAAATAAAATTAACGAAAGACAGCAACCAACCACAAGCTAATAACAAAAGCCACCACTGGCTGGTGTTTGGGGCTGGGGTAAACAGGTCTGAGTTGGAAGGGTAGGTGGTGTGATATGGGTGGGAGCAAGAAGAGAAGGGAGGGAGGGGGCTCATCTGAAAGAAAGGGAAGAGAAATTGTTGTATTTTAATAAATAGAGATAGCTAAAGTAATGGCAAGATGATTTTCACTGTCGCCCACGTGGTGTGGCCTCACGTTCTCGGGTGGTAAGAGTATCATTTATTTTATTCACAGGCTGTACTCAGACTATCTCTACTTTGCAAGTTCAAATAAATCTGCAGACGACTTTCACGAGAAGGTGACGGAGGCTCTGCAGCTGTTTGAAAATTGCATGCTGGATTATTCTCTGCGCGCCTGTGTCTACAACAACACCCTGAACAACGCCATGCCCGTGCGTATTCGCCAAGCCAAGCCCGTACAGAGCGGGGCCACTCGGATGCTATTCTGTGCGGGGTGGGGGGAGGGGTTCATTGTGTGAACAGGGTTTTAGCGCAGAGACGGGGGAGGGGGGGACAGAGCATCCGAGTGTGCAGATGATACCGAGCTGTCTTAGAGCAGTAGCTAATGTGGAAGCAGATACTCCTGCCTGGAGAGCCGCGAGAGCAGCTGGATCTTTCCAGCCTGTTGTTTGTGTTCTTTCTTGCCTGCCACCCAGACACTTGGCATCGAGTATCTCCTCCCTCTACTAGGGATCCAGGGTGCACTTAAGAGGCCTGCCATTTAGTAAGGATCCAAAGTGCACTCTGTAATTAGAGACAGGAAGACTCTGGTCCTCAGGTTGTCTCGAGCATCACTGCGGCATGGGCCATTCCGTCGGGTTCCAAATTACCCGCTTGTGAGTCTGAACATTCCGACAAGGTCTTCACTGAAGAATGTTCTCTCGACTCCTCTGTTGTTCTCTGCCTCCTTTTAAGTAATATACCTAAAGTTCCAGCCTCATGCAAACAGCACAAAACTCTTGCTGGCTGCGAATCCAGTGACTTAGCTGAGGTCGCATTTCCACTGTAGGCTCCTGGGTCTGAGTGCTTGCTTCCACCGCAAGGCTCTTGCCTTAGGTAGCTACCTGTCCCTATGTAAAGCCATGTCACATGTTAGGTATGCACAGATGGCTGTAGGTGAGACCCCCACTCCAGGACAGTGAGGCTCAGAGGAAAGACTTCAGTCTCTCTGCCTGGCTTCTCAGACCATCTTTTCTTACCCTGGGGTGTCTTCCTGCAGACATTGTCGTTCGAAAAGGAAGATCAGCAGAGGTAGCTACGTTTTCAGCTAGACAAGCTTTGGAGGCAGACGGTGGCATGGGTCCACTCTGGCTGTGTGACTCTGCACAACTGTCATGGCCTCTCTGAAGCTCAGCTGCTTCATTATAAAACGGCCAGGCTTTAATGGGAACTCAAGACTGAGAGTTGTTTCACATGTTTCTGCATTCATAAATGTATGGTACTGCCCCTGGTACAACTGAACCCCCCCGAAGAGTGGAAGTACTTCAACCTGGTTGGGAAGTGATGGACTCTGCCCGTGTTGGCTGCCCACCAGCCTGGGGCTGTCCCTCGACACAGACCCTCCTGTTGCTGGGGCTTGCTTTTACAGACAGGGATAGTAAGGCTCTGTCTTGTTGCCTTTTGTAGCCAGCTACACAGTAGATGGGGAATCTGAGACCCCAGTCTAGGCTTTGAACCTAGCTTTCGTTGCGGCTCCAGCCTGTCTCCAGAAGTCCACTCTCTCGCGCTAACACGCAGCGGGCTCTGGAGGGTGGGAGTAGGCAGGTGGTCTATTGGGAGGATTCAGATGATCCTGGATGCCGCCTGCCTCAGGGTGCTTCCTTCCTGGACCTTCTGGAATTTCCTGTTTTTGATGGTGCTGTGCATCTCTCAACACAAGCCCGCAAAGAAGGGAAGAGAGAGGGAGGCAGGAGCAGGCCAGATGGGCAGTGAGGCGTGAGGGGTTTGGCTAGTGTGTCTCCCAAGAGAGGCAAGGACATTCTCACCCAAGCAGTCAGCACCCAGCTCTCTCTTTGGGAGCTCTCCTGAGGAAGACTTCAGAGAGGGAGGGACAGATGTAGGCTCATTCCTGCCTCAGTTGGCTGGGCTTCATGGAGAGAGAGAGAGGCAAGGCTTTGGGAGTCCCGACATAGGCGTAGTTGGGTTTAATAGCTGTGAACCAAGCTTCTCCCGCCCTGTGAAGGGTCAGTGTCAGATAGAAGCTGATTTGTATGAGGTGACATTTCATTCTACCCTGAGGTCTGCACTGGGAAAGACAAACCCTGCACCAGCCAAGCTGGATGTACTTTGGCTGTCTCTAAATAGCCTTCCTAGAGACAGGATATCCACAACCATTTCCTCCCATAGAGAAGAGGGGCCGTGCCTGGTGTGTTTCCTCTCTTCTTCCTGGCTACAGGCTGACGGAACATGGGGACACCATTGTGACTGGGTGGGAAGTTCATGGGTAGCCGTGTGATGCTCTCCACCTCTGGGTGTACTAGAAACATCCATACTAAATGTTTGCCAAGTCCATTGGTGAGAGACAGGAAGTATCTAACTTCAGTTTACTGCTCATTGGATACTATCCTAAACTCTGCTTCCTCCCTGACCTCTTAAGTCACTCCCGTTTTACAGATGGGGACACTGAGACTCATGGAAGGTGTCTCCCACCTACAGCTAACAACAGGCTGCCAGTTCTGATAGGCTTTGAAACTGGTCTTCCTTTTTTCGCTCTTAAAAGTGGTTCTGAGCCAGCAGGAGGCATGTACTCTGAATTTCATTTCTGACTTGCCGAGCTGAAGTCCAGGAGGGGCTCTCTCTGCACCGGAAGAGGAGTGGGCAGTTAGGGATGGAAAAGAGACTACTTTAGGAGATGGTTTTTCACTGGGATGGGGAGAAAGGTCCTTTCCAGCTGCTCATGCAACCCATCTATAGTATGGGGAATGTGGTCTAGTCTCCTGGGTGCTGATATTGCAGGCATGCCTACCACAGCTAGCCCTGGGTACTCTATTAAGGCCTTCATATGGCACCTCACTGCCCAAGGGCCTCCTCCCTTCCCCACAGTCCCTCTTTTTCCATCACTGTGTCATGGCTACCCTCTCCCTATTTAGGTCCTCAGATGGCCTTTCGGCAGGGCCTCTGCTCCCCCTACATATCATGTAGCAGATTCTGCCGGAGGGTACAGGTGTGAAGACCCTTCTAGGCTGGGGGTTAGGCTGCAGGTGGGGAGACCTATCTGCCTAACTGGCCTGCTGAAGAAATGCGTGTGTTCAGTTATGCTGGGCTCCGGAGCCTTCACTGTGGCTCTTCCCCCTCTTCCTTGACATGCTTCCCCTGCCTGTCTGAGAACTTCTCATCTTTAATAACTTTCTTTAATCTGACCTTCCCCATAACACTTGGCACAATTGGTGATGACAGGTGTCTGTTCCTTGATCAGTTCAGATCTGTCTCTGAGGAGTCAGGGCCTTGCCTGTGAAGGAACGTCACATCTTCACTGCTTGGTGTGGTCCTTGATACACCATGTGAACGCACAGCATTTGCTGAATGAATGAGTGACTGCCTGAGTGAGAAGGGAGGCAGGGTGGGGTCCCACCGGAAACTGGGGGAATAGTGAGGGCTGCAGTGGCTCCTGTTTGGGTCAGAGTTGGGCCTGTCACTTGGTTCGGCTCAAAACTGGATCCCCTCGGGTGCTTTCTAGGGTTCCCATGAGTTGGTCCCTACTGGTCTTTAGACTCCTCAAGGTACTTTTTAGGATGTCCTGTGTTGCTTCCTATGCCTCCCTGAGGTGTGCCTTGGGTCCCCCATAACGTACTCCCTCATGCCCCAAAGGGGGTCTTTGCTATGTGGTGGAACAGGCATCGTGTCCATGAGGGACTGGACCCCATGACTTGACTTTGTTAGGAGTTAGCTGCTAAGTCCAGGCAGACACCACTGCCCTCCTGATCTCTTACTCTTTGTCAGTGAGTCACCAGGCATCCATAGCTCAAAGGCTTCCTTCAACTCTGGCGTTCTCTAATTTTAAATGTACTGGGCTCTTGCCCTAAATATCGTCTCTGTGTTGGTTCTGTTTTGATTCTCACTCTGTTTTGATCCCCATCCTAAGCTGGACAGACAGGAGTTAAACGGGACTTTGTGCGGTGCTGTCTTATCTTCATGGTTCCCAGTTGCAATTGTGTTGCTGCATAGACAAAGTCCCTGAGGGGCCCAGAGCTCTCCCTGGCTGAGGGGGAGGTGGGTTCTGGAACCAGTGGGTGGGAGGCTCTCCCTTTGGGAGCCAGCACATTTATCAGCATCCCACATCCTCACTCCCTGGACCATCCCTCTCTGTAAGGAAGGCCCTGTGCAGCCAGGACCCCGCAGGGCTGTGTGCTGAGGGCAGTGGTAGACTCTCACCAAGATGGTCTCCGAGGTTCTTCTGCCACCAGGGCAGATGCATGGACAGGATACAGCTGCTCTAAGCACCAGTGCCCTGTCGCTGACCAGTCACCCCCTTTCCTTCTGGAAAGCTGTCAAGTTACAAAAGTAGTTAGTTTTTCTGGGAGAGATGAACCTTGTGAGGCTAGGCTGGCTGCAAACTGGTCGGGAAGAGATGGGGAAAGCCCCTGGAGTCCTGACCTAGCACGGTGTTCTCATCCTTATTCCGTGTTGGAGGCTACATGTGTGCTTGCTCCTGGGACTCGCACATGCCCATTGCCTTCAGTCCAGTTTAAAGTCTTTATGAGCCGGTGTGTAAGGCAGTGGTACCAAAGCGAGTCTTAGCGACAGCCAAGGGATTTCAGAAACAACTTGGGCCTTTCCTCTAGTTGTTTTCCTTCCTCCCTGGCTTCCTCCGTCGTTAGAGAAATGATGAACTGGAAAAAAGACCATGAGAGATGAAGACGATTAGCATCTGCACGCACTCTGTCAAATATTCCCTTGCTGTGCTAATACTGTGTTCAGCAGTTCCGCCAGGAGCTGACGTTGAGCGCTGACACAAAGCTTTGTACGAGGTGACTTGATGGCCCTGCCTCTAGGAATCTCAAAGTCAAGTTAATCAGGGAGAATGATGAAGAGTGCTTGCCTCAATAAACAAACAAATACATAATAAGTAAGAGAATGCCCCAAGGAGGAGCCTGGGACTGGGAGGAGACACAGAGAAGAATGATAGGAAGTTGGAGGCAGCTCGGGGCTTTCCAAATGGAGAGGAGCCCTAGGGCCCTGAGCCAGGGCCAGTGAGGGCCGGCTCACAGCTTTACAAAGCACATGGCCATGACAGAAGGAAGGAGGAGTATAGCGATGAGAGATCCAGCCAGGAGCCTTGTGGGTGTCTAGTAGGTGTCAATAGGAGTAGACAAAAGGGTCTGAGTAGGGAGGTTGGAGGGGTGAGGTGCTCCCACATCTGACGCCTGCTCAGCTGGGGGTTCTGGGGTAAAGTCACCAACCGTCTTCAAGTTTGGTATTGCAGAAGGGTTCACAGGGCACACTAAAGGCTCCTATGACCATAACCATAACTTATGGCATGGGAGGATTCGGAGTCACATCCACAAGGGAAAGTGAATGGCGGAGCCTCCAGTTCATGCCTCCCTTCAGTCAGAGGTGTGCCAGCACCTCCGAGCAGTGATACATGCATGGCCACATGACTACAGTGAGGAATCTGGCCACCCCAAGTTGTAATGTCCAGAGTTCTTATTGGGATTCCATCAAAACTGACCCTCTGAGCAGGGATACAGGAACATACCTAAACATGATAAAGGCAATAAACAGCAAGCCAACAGCCAACATCAAACTAAACGGAGAGAAACTCAAAGTGATCCCACTGAAATCAGGAACATGACAAGGTTGTCCACTCTCTGTCTACACCTATTCAATATAGTTCTTGAGGTTTTAGCTAGAGCAATAAGACAACAAAAAGAGATCAAGGGGATACAAATTGGAAAAGAAGAAGTCAAACTCTCACTATTTGCTGACGATATGATAGTTTACACAAGCAATCTCAAAAATTCTATCAAGGAGCTTCTACAACACATAAACGCTTTCAGTGATGTAGCAGGACACAAGATTAACTCAAAAAAGTCAGTAGCCAAGGAAGTTGAGCATGACCTTAAGTGTCTTTTGGCCATTTGAACTTCTTCTGTTGAGAATTCTCTGTTCAGCTCAGTGCCCCATTTTATAATTGGGTTGATTAGCCTTTTACGGTCTAGTTTCTTGAGTTCTTTATATATTTTGGAGATCAGACCTTTGTCAGTTGCGGGGTTGGTGAAGATCTTTTCCCAGTCAGTGGGTTGCCTTTCTGTCTTAGTGACAGTGTCCTTTGCTCTACAGAAGCTTCTCAGTCTCAGGAGGTCCCATTTATTCAATGAGGCCCTCCTCAGCAATGTCTGTGCTGCTGGGGTTATATGTAGGAAGTGGTCTCCTGTGCCCATGTGTTGTAGAGTACTTCCCACTTTCTCTTCTATGAGGTTCAGTGTGTTCAGACTGATATTGAGGTCTTTAATCCATTTGGACTTGAGTTTTGTGCATGGTGATAGATATGGATCTATTTTCATTCTTCTACAGATTGACATCCAGTTTTGCCAGCACAATTTGTTGAAGATGCTCTCTTTTTTCCATTGTATACTTTTAGCTCCTTTATCGAAAATCAGGTGTTCATAGGTTTGTGGGTTAAAGTCAGGGTCTTCTATTCGATTCCATTGGTCGACTTCTCTGTTTTTATGCCAATACCAAGCTGTTTTCAATACTGTAGCTCTGTAATCAAGACAACTTTAAGATACCATCTTACACCTGTCAGAATGGCTAAAATAAAAAACACCAATGATAGCCTTTGCTGGAGAGGTTGTAGAAAAAGGGGTACACTCATCCATTGCTTGTGGGAATGCAAACTTGTGCATCCACTCTGGAAAGCAGTGTGGCGGTTTCTCAGGAAATTCGGGATCAACCTACCCCTGGACCCAGCAATACCACTCTTGGGAATATACCCAAGAGAATCCCTATCATACAACAAAAGTATATGCTCAACTATGTTCATAGCAGCATTGTTCGTAATAGCCAGAACCTGGAAACAACCTAGATGCCCTTCAATGGAAGAATGGATGAAGAAAGTATGGAATATATACATATTAGAGTATTACTCAGCAGTAAAAAACAAGGACTTCTTGAATTTTGCGTACAAATGGATGGAAATAGAAAACATTATCCTGAGTGAGGTAAGCCAGACCCAAAAAGAGGAACATGGGATGTACTCACTCATATTTGGTTTCTAGCCTTAAATAAAGGACATTGAGCTTATAATTCGCGATCCTAGAGAAGCTAAATAAGAAGGTGAATCCAAAGACAAACATATAGGCATCCTCCTGAATATTAACCTTCATCAGGCGATGAAAGGAGACAGAGACAGAGACCCACACGGGAGCACCGGACAGAAATCTCAAGGTCCAAATCAGGAGCAGAAGGAGAGGGAGCACGAGCAAGGAACTCAGGACCACGAGGGGAGCACCCACACACTGAGACAATGGGGATGTTCTATCGGGAATTCACCAAGGCCAGCTGGCCTGGGTCTGAAAAAGCATGGAATAAAACCGGACTTGCTGAACATAGCGGACAATGAGGACTACTGAGAACTCAAGAACAATGGCAATGGGTTTTTGATCCTACTGCACGTACTGGCTTTGTGGGAGCCTAGGCAGTTTGGATGCTCACCTTACTAAACCTGGATGGAGGTGGGCGGTCCTTGGACTTCCCACAGGGCAGGGAACCCTGATTGCTCTTTGAGCTGATGAGGGAGAGGGACTTGATTGGGGGAGGGGGAGGGAAATGGGAGGTGGTGGCGGGGAGGAGGCAGAAATAATAAATAAATAAATAAATAAATTTAAAATAAAAAAAAGTCAGTAGCCCTCCTGTACACAGATGATAAAAGGGCTGAGAAAGAAACCAAAGAAACAATACCCTTCACAATAGCTACATATAGCATAAAATATCTCAGAGTAACTCTAACCAAACAAGTGGAAGACCTGTATGACAAGAACTTTAAGCCTTTGAAGAAAGAAATTGAAGAGGACGCCAGAAAACGGAAAGATCTCCCATGCTCTTGGATAGGTAGAATTAACATAAGTAAAAATGGCAATCTTACCAAAAGCAATCTACAGATTCAATGCAATGCCCATCAAAATTCCAGAAAAATTCTTCACAGACCTTGAAAGAATGGTACTCAACTTCATATGGAAAAGCAAAAAACCAAGAATAGCCAAAACAATCCTGCACAGTAAAGGAACTTCTGAAGTTTTGACTCTACCACAGAGCTACAGTACTGAAAACAGCCTGGTATTGGCATAAAAATAAACAGGAGGACCAATGGAACCAAATTGAAGACCCAGATATTAATCCATACACCTTTGAACACCTGATTTTTGACAAAGAAGCAAAAAATATCAAATGGAAAAAGAAAGCATATTTAACAAATGGTACTGACATAACTGGATATCAGCATGTAGAAGAATGAAAATAGACCCACATCTAGCACCACGCACAAAACCCAAGTCCAAATGGATCAAATACCTCAACATAAAGCCAACCATACTGAACCTTATAGAAAAGAAAGTGTGAAGAACACTTGAATGCATTGGCACAGGGAACCACTTCCTAAATATAACCCCAGCAGCACAGACACTGAGAGAAACAATTAATAAATGGGACCTCCTGAAACTGAGAAGTTTTTGTAAAGCAAAGAACATGGTCAACAAGACTTCCACAACCTACAGAATGGGTAAAGATCTTCACTAACCCCACATCAGGCAGAGGTCTGATCTCCAAAACACAGAACTCAAGAAATTGGTCATCAAAAGAACACATAATACAATTTAAAAAAAAAATGGAGTACAGGCCTAAACAGAGAACTCTCAACAGAGGTATCTAAAATGGCTAAAAGACACTTAAGGAAATGTTCAACATTCTTAGTCATCAGAGAAATGCAAATCAAAACAAGTCTGATATTCCATCTTATACCGGTAAGAAGGGCCAATATCAAAAACCCTGATGACAACTTATACTGAAGAGGATGTTGGGTAAAGGGAACACTCTTGCATTGCTGGTAGAAGTGCAAGCTGGTATAGCCCCTTTGGATATCAGTATGGTGATTTCTCAGAAAATTAGGAAACAAGATTCCTCAAGACCCAGCAATACCACTTTTGGGTATATATCCAAAGGATGCTCAATCGTATTACTAAGACATGTGCTCAACTATGTTCATAGCAACATTGTTTGTCATAGCCAGAACCTGAAAACAACCTAAATGCCACTCATTTGAAGAATAGATAAGGAAAATGTGGTATAGTTACATAATGGAGTACTACACAGCAGAAAAAAATGATGACATCTTGAGATTTGCAGGCAATTGGATGAATCTAGAAAACATCATATTGAGTGAGGTAACTCAGACCCAGAAAGACAAACATCATATGTACTCACTCATAAGTGGCTTTTAGACATAAAACAAAACCAACCTTCACTTCACAATCCCAGAGAACCTAGACAATAATGAGGACCCTAAGAGAGACATACATGGACCTAATCTACATGGGAAGTAGAAAAAGACAAGACCTCCTGAGTAAATTGGGAGCATGGGGACCATGGGAGAGGGTAGAAGGGGAGGGGAGCAGAGAAAAATGTAGAGCTCAATAAAATCAATTAAAAAAAATACTGACCCTCTGGTTATTCTGGAGACCACAGCTCCATTAGAAATCACTATTAGCTTGACTGGTGCTCACAATCTAAGGAAATGAAATTGCTCTTGCCGGGCAGTGCAATCCAGAGGCCTTAGCAGTCACCTGCCAGGCCAGAGGGCAAGAGCCGGACCTATCTTTGAGTGTGGGTCAGTTCTTTACTACCAGTTTCTAGGTTAGCATGAGGGATGAAACAGGGTAAAGACTCAGGAAATGAGTAGGAGGGAAGAAGGAAGGATTCGCCTGTGCTTGGTTTTATTCCTCTATGGTTATGTTCTAAGGACATCACACATGTTCACGGTCATGGTTGCCTTTGAGGTGTCTATTGTGATTGACAGCAGGGAGACAGCCACCCACATGTCATGCAAAGGACTTGCATGCCCTTGACATCTTTCCTAGGCTTCTGTTCTCACTTGTGAGTAGAGGTTGGAGCCATCCATGGGCTGTCATGAAGATTATGTGCAGCCCTCAGTGTGGGGATTCTTCGCACATGTGGCACAGACGCCTTGTGTTAATATTTGACTTCAGAAAGCAATCGTTAGCTAAGATGAGTCTGTGTTGCTTTACAGAGAGATGTCCTTCATGCCTTGGAAAAGCACCACACAGGGCTGGGGAAGTGCTTTCTGCAGTAACATCCTCCTCTTCCTTCCTAGGTGAGGCTCCAGGTTGGGCTGTATGCTGTGTATCTTCTGGACTGGCTCACTGTCTTTAGTAAGGAACAGTTCCTCATTCTGCGTCTGGAAGACCACGCATCCAATGTCAAGTACACCATGCACAGGGTCTTCCAGTTTCTAAACCTGGGTATGTGCCATGCTTCAGGTAGTGGGGCTCCACGTAAACCTCAGGGACATGAGCTTTCTCATTTTGTGTGTTTATTTTCAGTGTGTGTGTGTGTGTGTGTGTGTGTGTGTGTGTGTATGAGAGAGAGAGAGAGAGAGAGAGAGAGAGAATGCATGTGTAGCTCTACCTATGTGTGTTGGTGTGTGTGTGTGAGAGAGAGAGAGAGAGAGAGAGAGAGAGAGAGAGAGAGAGAGAATCTGCAGCTGTGTGTATGTGTGTGTGATGGGGGTGAATGTGTGAATGCGCACACAGGTAAGAAGTCCACATCCGTTATCTTCCCTACTCTTCTTGTTTTTTTGAGAAAGGGATCTCATGGAACCCAGCTTGTTGTTTTGGTTAGGCTGGCTAGCCAGGGAGTCTCAGGGTCTGTCTTTTTTTCCTCCCTTCCAGTACGGTGGTTAGAGACACATGCTGCCATACCCAGCTTTTAAAGGGTATGTTGAGGATTTAAAATCAGGTCCTTGTGTTTCCAGAACAAGCCTTACAAGTACTTTACCCTCTGAGGCAACTCCCCTTCTCCATGGCATGTGGGCTCTTTAGGAGTGTACTAGGTTAAGCATAAAATGGGAAGAAATGGACTGTGTGAGGCCCAGGGACTTCTGAAGAAGTCCTCCATTCCTGTTTACCGGGTAGGTATCGCTGCATGAGGCCCTGTGCACGCAGTGTTGGGCAGGCTGTGGCGAGGAGGTACTCATCTCAGCTCTTTCAACCTAAGAGAAGGAAGCCCGGTCTAACACACAAAATGACTGTTGGTATCCATGGGGAAGGTAGGTACTGTTACGGTGGGCCTCGTGATGATGGGGGGCCCCAGCTGCTTCAGGAGCATAGAGGCGTTAATGAAAGGCCAGAGGAGACAGCTTGAATTCTGAAGCAGTTCAAGGTCACAGTGGGTGGCTAGGACAGCTCTCCAGGGACATGGAGTTTGGAAGTCTGGCTGTTACAGCATCTCAGGTGTTGGTAGGGAGTCCCTGAAGTCAGAGGTGGCTCACGGTTGACCTTTGGCCTGCCTTCAGCCTGGGGACACCAGCCGAAGGGCACTCTGCTAACTGGCTATGCCCCTGGCTGGTAGAGGCACTTACAGAGGTGAGGAATGCTGTCTGGGTGTGAATGAGTCACCCAAGGACAACTGCTGAGGCTGTAAATGTCAGCCCACGCCACTTTTTCACTGGACATTTCCTATAGTCCGGTCCAATGACCTAACCTAGGAATTCTGTTAACTGAATGTTTCTTGAAATTTATTTGGCCACCACTGGTATTCAGGACTCTTATCTTGTAAATTTTCTTTCTTTCTTTCTTTCTTTCTTTCTTTCTTTCTTTTATTATTATTATTGTTGTTGTTGTTGTTATTATTATTTTAGAACTGGTATGGGCTGAAATATAGACACTCTCTTTTCCATTTAAGACTTAGAACCATTTTTCTTTGATTTGACCACCTGTAAATCTCTTGCATCATGTGGTTGCCTTCTGTTCCTAAGAGGGGCGGGGCTGTAAGGTCAACTTTCTGGCTTGCATAACCCAGAGACAATGTGCTATTGCTGTGGTTTTAGTTGGGTCCTTCATGCTTGGGGTCCAGAAGCACGAGGAGATAGTGACAGGTTGATGACTCAGAAGTTTGGGTGTGGAGGTATAACCTTATGTGTAACCCCTGATGGCCTGCCCTGGGGCATTTTCCCCATGGACGCAATTGCTGCAGGTTCAGGGGCTACCAGTCCTCCCACCCTTATGGCCACTACACAAGAAAGAGGAAATAGAACTCACTCGGGCCTAGGCCCATTGTGTCACTCAGGAACCCAACATGAAAATGATGGTGGCAGAATTCCAGGCAACCAAAGTTCCTGTACATAGTTACCTAGGACAACTGAGGGCCCTGAAGGGCAGCCAATGCAGAGTGGCCGGAGGTAAAGGGACACCATCCCACAAGAGCAGATATGACCCTAGACTTTAGAATCACTTTACAACATCTAGTGGTTTCTTCCCTCTTTGGTTTCTTCCAGTGGATCTAACCAGATCTTTTTTATTTCATTTTATTTAAAAAAATTATTAGTTTTATTTTGTTTGTTTTACTTGCATCTATGTGCATGTACCATCTGTGTGCCTAGTGGCCTCGGAGTTCAGAAGAGGGTATCAGATCCCCTGGAAGTGGAGTTACAGGATCGTAGGTGCTGCAAGAATCAGGGAGATTAGCCACTGAGCCATCTTTCCAGTCCAGCCATGTATCTTCTTACAGGAACATCTTCTACTTGCCCGAAGTACAGCTGGGCCTCTTGTGATGTCCCTTCACCTCCCGCCTTACAGGATCATTTTCCTTCTCATTATAGGGCCTCTAAGTGAGAAGCAAGAAGCGTTGATGACCAAGAGCCCTGCGTCTAACACACGGCGTCCCGAGGATCGTAGCCTGGGGCCCATGTGGCCAATCACACAGAAGATTTTGCAGGACTTCTATGGGCCTTTCAACACTAGGCTGGCACAGGTCCTAGATGATGAAGCATTTGCCTGGAAGACGACGTGAGAGCTGAGTCCCTTCTGCTGGAACCGGACCTATAGACTCTGTCATTGCCATGACTTTAAAAGTCTCCTGATGGAGAACTGTCACCCACAGTGTGGAGAAAGCCACCGGCGCCCCTCTTCTCCTCCAAGGCGATAGTCAATGGGAACTATCTGACATTTCTCTTGCCATGTTCAACAGCTCTGCTCTTGAATTCTTCCACCTGAAGCCTTGGAAAGTACACTGGGGCTAGGCTCCTGTCTGTTCCCAGTGTACCTTGGAGCTTAGGACGGTAGACTGGCACCCAGTGGGTAGGAAGAGGAGGTTTGGGGAACCCACAGACCAGCCCTGACCTCCTACCTCCAGAAGAGCTTGTCTAGGTGTAGGATTGGACAGCTCTGAGATCCGATTAAGTCCAAGCTCACTAGAGGCTGTGCTTTGGGGTTGACTGGAACCACCCTTCATGTGTTATTTCCCAGCACCCCTTGCATAAATGGCTAACCTCATCTAGCAGAGAAGGAAGCAGCTTGGAGAATAGAGGCGCTTTTCATTTTGGTTCATATTCCCAAGTTAGCCCTTCAGTGACATCAGAAATAAGCCCTGTTCCCTTTGCTGTGCCCAAAACAAAAGAAAACAAAACAAAACCCTGGCATTTGGCAGCGCGCTCATCTCTCTGACCTCCTATCTGCCCCCGCAGACTGTATTTATGCCCAGCATAGAGAAGGGGCACTCTTAAACAAACATTGCGCCTTGGATTTGACTAACCCTGCCTCTCTTTTCTGCTCCTTCGGATGTTTTCTCAAGAAATTCAGTTTGTATTTGGAAAGAGAAGTTTTGGTGTTAATGCCAGAATAGAGCAGCCTCAAGGTGTCGAACAGTTGGCGGGAAAGGAAGTGAAGCCCTCGCCATGTGTGGAAGGTCACCAGAGAGCGCAAGCTGCTTCAGTTTCTGGTTCTGGCTGGTTATAGGCTCCCTCCCTCCATCTTCCTGTCGGAAGAACCTTTTATCCACATTCTTTGTCGTGTGTGGCCAAAGTTCCATACTCACGAAGGCTCTCAAGACACCTGTGTCCTCAGAAACACATCTCACAGACTACGCTTGGGCTAAATGCGGTGTGTGGTGACGAGGAGATAGCTTGGCTCTCTATGGATCTTTCTGGGCCTTTTAGGAACTTGGTATGCAATGGATAAGCTGATGGTTTTGTCGTCCAGGGAATACCAGGGAGAACAGCTTAAGCCCATTTGGCACACAGGGCCAGGGGGAATGTCACAAAGCTTCTCCCTGGAGTATTGCCAAGGGATGCTTCCTGGGAAGCTGTGTTCTCGGGTCAGGATCCTGTCCGCCAGCATCAGAAAGTGTACACACTATGTACTCGACTGTCACGTGAATGTGTGAGAAAACCCGGGCGTTGGTGGCAGGAGGATGCGCAGTTGCTCGGCTATGTGAGTCCTTCTGCTGTCCACCATTGCTGGAGATGGGACTCTCAGCCCATGGCAAGGTTCGGAGAGCTCTGAGCATCAGCATGGACTAGGCCAGCTCTGCTACTGAAGGGGCTGTGTGTCTTGAAGTCTGCGTTCCAGGACAATCCCCCATTTTCTCACAGCCAGCACTGGGCTGAGTCGCCAGTGGGGAAATCTGGCCAGAGTACAAGGATGCTTTGGGAAGAAATGATGAGAGAGAGAGAGAGAGAGAGAGAGAGAGAGAGAGAGAGAGAATGAGAGAATGAATATTTATTTGGAATACTGTGTGTGTGTACATGTGGCCGTGTGGCGTGTGCAAGAACGCACATGCGTGCGGGTGCTCATACCGAGTGGGTTCCCCTCAGCTATCTTGCTGATGAGGCTTCTCCCTCCATTAGAGACACAATGCCTTTATGGATTAATTTCTCCACCAGTTAGCCTGTCATTTTCCAGAACGTATCTCTCACCACCCCACCCATCCACAATTATAAGACATATTTCTTGCGCACTCCTATGCATGTGAATAACATGTAGCGTAATTCTGCTTCTTACAGAAGTATTGCCAAAGGTATTATTTCCAATATTATTTGGTTCATTGCTGATCTTTTTAAATATGCAGCCCCCCCTTTCTTCCATCTGGGGCTATCCAAACCCGGTTTGGCCTCTAATGGTCTCTCCCCAGGCGTCACCAGCATTGTCTTTGCTTTTGCTCGGTCGAGGCCTCTTGTTTGAGAGCACTGGTAGTGTTTCGGGTGGTAGCTCCCTAGCGTGTCACCCCAAACCAAAGCAAAACACAGACCTGGTGCCGAAGACACTTCGTATTCCCAAAGCTGTGTGCCAGGTCGTATGAAACCGTCCCTCCCTGTGTCATATAAGGTATGATATGCGAGTCACATTTATTCTGTACTTTTATTCATATTTAACAGAATTAAAGATGGACCCACACAGCTGGTGCCTGCGGGGAGTGGGTCCTCCATCACAAGCTTGCCGGCCAGTTCTTTCCATGGTGTCCTGTGTGTGCGAGCGAGTCACGGGGTGGGGGAGGGGGGTGAACGGTCACCACCTCCCCTGCCTTCCTCATCCCAAAGGGGTTGCCCATGATCCTCATAGCAGAAAAAAAACCCAGAGCTGTCACAGGGCCACACCTGTTTCCTGGGGACATCTCTGTGGAGGCCTGCAGTGGTTGGCAGACAGGCTGGGACGTCCTGTCCAGCTCCTAGCGGCCCTCACATGGTCTTCAGATGTAGGAATCGAAGATTGAGAGACCACTGGCCTCAGGCGTGTGAGTTTGGATGCTTGGTGCCTCTGGGTGTATCTTATCACTGGGTAGGCAGGGTCTCCTGTTGGGGCTTGGAGAAGATGAGGGTGTCCCATTCAGCGTTGGCCTCCATAGCAAAGTAACTCAGACAGGGGCCTTTACACACTGGGCCACATTTCCCAGTGAAGCTTCAGCCCTCAAAGGTTCCACATTCCCGAACAATGTCAAGAGCTGAAGGCCGTGTTCAAACATATTCAGCTACCACACAACACATGCTTATTCTGTCAGTGCTCAGGTGAGCTCAAGGGACCAGCACAGTGGTTTCTCCGGGACCTCTTACCATGGCTCATTAGTGACCGTTTTCTTCCCTCCTCTTCGCATGGGTGTCCCTCTGTGCAGGTCCCCGATACCTTTTCCTCTTGCCATAAAGATGACAGCGAGACCCTAGAGGTCTCCTTTAACTTCATCACCTCTTTAGAGGACTCCCCTTCAAATACAGTCATACTCAGAGGCTCCACCCACTCAGGATGTCAACACATGAATTTGGGGACGGAAACCATTCACACAGAGAGGGCTTAATTCACACTTAGAAGCTTGGGTCATCCTGGACCCAACCTGTCTCCCAGCATGGCTCCTAACTCTGGTGTGTTGAGTGTGGGGCTAGATTCAGCACAACCTGGGACTGGCTGTACTCGGGTATGCCTCTGCGGGCTTGTGCTCCCTCTTGCAGGAGCTCTTCCAACCCTTGTTGCTAGGAAACACAGCTACAGCCTCAAGCCTGGGTTGTGCTGTGCAGGATGGCGTTTCTCTGTTGGGACAGCAGATACACCTTAGGACATCCTGGTGCCCCATGTGTGATGCCAATCTAGTGGAGACTTGCAGGGAGAATTAGCTTCAAGGAGTTCAGATTTCCCTGAACTCTGGAACTAGCTCCCTTGCAGGCACCAGAGAAGGAATGGGGTTGGGCAGAGTCGAGTGAGGGTTTTAGCTACTGCTGTGACAAGTCACTTCAACTGGAATGTATCTTCATCCCAGAGGGAGCTTCGGGCAGTAATCTCCTTAGTCAGGGCCTTTGGAAGAGTGTCCTTCAGCCTCGCTAGCATCCATCCTTGTGATGGCTTCCGGCTTGTTTCTATGACCCCAGCCCCTTCCCATCGATCCCTCAGGTCATCTTAGTGACTTCAAACAGAGTGAGTTTCTCATCATACAGTCCTGGAGGACAGAAGTCCCACACCAGGCATCCTAGGCTGAAGCAGGGTGCCAGCGAGGCTGTATCTTCTGGGACCAAGCTATGCGCAAGCCTTTCCAGCTCTGAGAGACTGACAATTGCTTTGAATCATAAGCTCCTTTCTGGGATGGCATATTTAGACTCTTATCTCTGTCTGCCCCTGATTCCCTGGTCACGTGGCTTCTCTTCACCTTCATCTCTCATGAGGACCTTTGGAGTTACATGGGACGATCTGTCGTTACTTTCCCATCTCAAGACCCTGCAAAGTTTCCCTTGCTGTGTTAGGGAACATAGGTTCTGGGACCCTTATGTGAACATCTTCAGAGGCTGTCATGCCCGCTGACCACAAGAAAGTGGCCCTGGGAGCCTGTGGTTCTACCATATGGAGCCCTAGTAGGACTGAGGGGGCAGCAGCTCACTAGAGGCTCTGAGATGATACTCCAGTATTCTGTGATGATACTCCAGTGTTCTGTGATGGGGTGAGTGGGATGGGAGTCGCAGTTGTAAGCCCTTTGGCTTGTGCCTTTCCCCACAAGACACTCACCTGGCTGACTGCTGTACTACTCAGATAGACTACTGAGCTCTACAGGAAGTATCTTAAGGGCTTCTGGTTGCCTTTGCTTTTTAGTGTTTGTGAGCCTACTCTGACTGTCCCTCTGTTGCAGCTGTGAGGCAGCTAGGAGGTTCCAAAGTTTGACTGTTGTTGATGTCATTCTGTGGAGACAACTGCTTGTAAACATTGCAAAAAATAGAATCCTTTCTTAAGTTCCCAAGAGATCTTCAAGCTCATAGCCTCCCTGGCCCCAACTTCGGCAAGGCTGATCTCCAACCCCGCTGGCATCCATCTGCATAATGGCCCAGGCTGGCCTTGCCTTCATGACCTCTGCCTCTGCCCTGGCACAGGCTCTGGCCCCGGTCCTGCCCATCTGGCCAGCATCTTTTTTCCTCTTTGTCTTCCTTTGCTCCTGAGCATGACTCAGACGGAAGAACTGTCTGTGAGCAGCCATGGGGTCCTTGGAACTGCAGGTTGCTGTCCCAGGAGGAGTGACGTGGGATTAATGATGTGACGGTGCAAATCAGGCATATGGGCTGGAGAGGAGCAACGGTGTGCCTCGGTTGCCACTGATATGTGAGTGTGTCCCGTGCAGGGTCTTCAGGGCAGTGGGCAGAGGAATGCCCTCTTTGCTGGGCAGCACATGGCAGCAGCTCTGTGATAGGCACAGCTAAGGGTGTGAAAGAGACCTAGTTCACAATGGAGAATCCCTAGCTAGGACAGCAGTCTGGGGTCCCCCAAGCTTCATCTGGTTTCTCCGTGAAGAAGTCATCAGGGCTCTACCAGTTTTCTGGGGGTGCTTTGGAAGTCCTCAAGAGAGTCAGATCCTGGTCATATCTAGAAGCAGGTGGGTCTCAGTTAAGGATGAAATATGGGTCACAAGTACACTTGTGGCTTACCCAAGGCAAAATAGTTGGGTGACCATGGGGACCGAACTCAGTAGGTCCCGAAAGACCCTTCTTGGCTAAACTGAGGAAGGCTGGATTTTGTGAATGGAGGTGAGGAGGTGGTACCTCCCCTGACCTAGCTATTCTCTACCAAGAAGGATGCTCCAGTTGGCATCCTCAGCTTCCAGCCCCTATCTTAACCCTCAGAAGAATATCATGAAGGAACACAGTGAGTCCTGGGTCTAAAGGCCAGTGTCCCAGTTGATCCACTCTGTAACCATGGGGACACGACTTTTCTGTTGTCCTCGTGAGTGGATAGATATCAGAGTTAACTGATGCAGGCTGAGTATCAGAGAAGCCGACGTCACAAATTGTGGGTCCCCAGAAAGCGGTCGCACAATGTCAGCTTGGAGTTCTTAGACTTTCACTTCCATGTCACCGTTTTTAGCCCTGATGCCACACTGCATGTCCTTGGCACCCTGGTGCCCCTGGTTGGTGGGCTGTCCGCATTCTGAGTGTCCTGACTCACTTCTTCAGACTTCATTTCAAATGCCCTCAGGAAGGAGTAGCTGGTCCTGGTGTCACCTGGGCTGGGGGTCTGAGTGGTGACAAGCTTCCTCGTGGGAACCAAAGGACATTCAGAACACCTGTTGCACTCAAAGGCTTGCCGCACTGAGTCTTGGCTGACAGAGGGGCCCTCCCTTCCTTGCCCCAGACTGGCTGGCCCATGGGTTAAGCCTCCCACACAGACAGGCTACCGGAGGCTGACCTATGGGGAGGTGTCTCTCAAGACTTGAGTCACAGCCTGAAAAGGACAGCTCCACCCTCTGGCCCCAGGCCTGCCTGGGCGGCACCAAGGTTCACACCCTAGCTAGAACTTGCTCAAAGAACTAACATTTCATTTTCTCGGTAAATATTTTCTGAACATCTACTTCACATAAGGCCCTGGGCCAGGCAATGGGGCGAAGTTTGCCTGTAGTTCATGTGCCTATGTGCTGATCTTTTCTGTTTTCAGTAAGGATTGGGGGGTCATCGTGGTATCTGAGAGAGAGCAGAAGAAGCCCCAGTCATGTGGCGCCTGCTGCCAAGGATGGGAATCGATCATCTACCCAAAGCAGCACAGAGAGAGGTGATGGGGGCAACGACACCTTCAATCTGAGGCTCCCAGACTCTCCTTAGCTGCTGTACTTGGTCACCTCCCTGTGGGCTCACCCCCAGATCAAGCCTGGCAGCATGCATGGCTGAAACCAGTGATCTGGTCTTCCCCATGCAGGGTAAGGATAGCTTTCCACATGCCCAGGTCTTGCTGGAGTCCATGCTGGCCAGATTGCCCCAAGGCCCTAACTCCTGCTCTGGGTGTCCACTCTCTGTCCTCCATGAGAGCCACTGCACCGGCCCCATCCGCTCTCAGGGGTACCAGGCCCCTTCTTGCTCTAAAAGGCCAATTGATCAGCAAGTGCCCAAGATACCCAAGTGTAATAACATTCGATTAGTACAAGGGCTGTCCCAGAGACTGGTGGTAGGAGTGGTGTAGGCAGAGAGGTTGACCCGAAGGAAGCTCTCAAGGCTCTCAAGGTAGGTTCTATGGGGGAGGGATGGCCCAAGCTCTTTGCCCTGTCACTCAGATTGGATTGGCCCTTGTTGGCTCCAGAAGGTATACCGGCTTGGAATTCTTGAGGCTGGGAGTTCAGTAAGAGAAGCTCAACACCAGGGACTGGTCAAGAGCAGCTGTGGGAAGGCCATTTGAGCAGGAGGGCACCTGCCCTCCACCTGCGAGGCTGCACCAGCTTTGCCAAGTGGAATGTTGCCCACCCTGGAAGGAAGCCCTTTCTCATGAGCGGGCCCTACCCACCCCAACATGCTGTACTCCTGCATTTGAAGACATTAGTGTCACTGGAGAACAATCTTCTCTCTGTTAATTGGTCCTTAATGGTTTCCAATTTGTTCCTGGGACCTTCCCAGGCTGGTCAATCCCTAGAGAGCCACTCACCTGCAGGGGCATTAATGCAAAGCTCAGGAAAACCCTCATTCATGGGCTCACTACCATCCCTTACATCAGCTAGGCGTCAGACAATTAAGGCAGGTCCTGTACCCTAGCACCCCGTATAAAATTCTACCCAGTGGCAACCAGCTGCTCACCTGATTGTCTCCAATTCTTCCCTAGAGAAAGGGCAGCCAAGGTTATTCTCAGTCTCTCTCCTGATCCTCCTGGGTGGCGTGGTGCAGGGTGGCCCAGTTCCAGGTGGAGTTGTGAGTGACAAGTTTTTTTCTTAAGGGATCCCTGACACTTCAAACCCGAGGGACTAAGAAGCATTTCGATACCGTTTCCTGCAGCAAAACCGTAGCCCCACGTGTCTGGCCTGGACCCATTACTCCCCGACCCCTCGACATGCACATACACACTGTCCTAATTGTGTGCTCTCCTCTCTGAAGCCCGGGCATCCTCAGCTCATGCAGGATAGAGGGCGAAGGCCTGTCCCTCTACCACGGCATTCCTTCCGACTCAGACTTCAGCTTCTCAACTCACCCTCATTTAGCGCCAGCGCTGCTGCCTCTCCGCTGCCCTCAGTGCTCCAGGCACTCTTGTCTCATACACCCTTTCCAGGCCTTTGTGGTCCTACAGTGAGACTTGGTGGCTGACATGTGGGAGCACATGTGTGTGTATGTGGTGTATGTGTGTTTGTGTGTGTGTATGTGTTTGTACATGTATTGTGTGTGGCATGTGTGTTTGTGTATGTGTGTGTGTGGTGTGTTTGTGTTTGTGCATGTATTTGTGTGTGGCATGTGTGTTTGTGTGTGTGTATGTGTGTGTGTTTGTGTTTGTGCATGTATTTGTGTGTGGCATGTGTGTTTGTGTGTGTGTATGTGGTGTATGTGTGTGTGTGTGGTGTGTTTGTGTTTGTGCATGTATTGTGTGTGGCATGTGTGTTTGTGTGTGTGTATGTGTGTGTGTTTGTGTTTGTGCATGTATTGTGTGTGGCATGTGTGTTTGTGTGTGTATGTGTGTGTGTTTGTGTTTGTGCATGTATTGTGTGTGGCATGTGTGTTTGTGTATGTGTATGTGTGTGTGTTTGTGTTTGTGCATGTATTGTGTGTGGCATGTGTGTTTGTGTATGTGTGCGCTGTGTCTGTGTGTGTCCCAGCCTTGCTCACTTGGCTATGTTACGAGCACTCATCACGTAACAGTCACCTGAAATGTGTCGCCTGTGTCCTGCTGCTGCTTACGGGCTATCCTCTCAACACAGCCATCGACCGCTGTAGGTGGAAGATCTTTCTGTCAACGCGTATCCTGGGAGCCTAGACTGAGCAGCCTCAGAGCAAAGAAATGAAAGTGGTGCCCGAGGCTATGAAGGAGTAAGCTGTGGCCTTGGGATTTTGCCAGTCTCAGGGACAAGTCCTCAGAAACTGGCAGGGAGATCTTTGGAGTTCTCAAACCACTGGCAGGGGCTGCAGATGGCTGGAGCTGCCAGTCAGTCAGTCAGTCAGTCAGTCAGATAAGGGAATAGTACTCAGGCAGAGTCCTGAAGGCTGGCAAGGAGATCAGCCTAGGAGGAGGACCTGGGATGGAGGTGGGAAGACACAGGAGCTGGAGAGACTCAGTGTCTCCAAGAATGCGGTGGTCAGAATCAAGGACATACGGACTGACCTCCACTAGGTCATATGTGTGGCTCCATATAGGGGACTTGGTGCCATTGTGCCTCTGCCTTCTTCCCTGCAGAATGGGATGTGCTTAGTCTCTGGTCCCAGAAAGCAATTTAGGTCTGGGCACTGTATCCTAGTCAGGGAGAGATCAGCATTGAGCTTAGTAGGTGAGGCTTCACCACAGAAGCGAGAACTCTAGAAGCCAGAGGGCTGGGTGAGAAAGTGTGTGCCGAGCCTCTTGCCAGACACTCTAAACAGTCAGCTACTCCGTGAGAGCAGAGCTCTGGGTCATCACGGATGGAGTGTGCACAAGCCGGAGGGCAGACTGAGGTTTCGGCCTGTGATGGTCCTGGCTGGTCACAGGGCTAGGGAGAGAGTGGGGTGGATGTGTGAGCATCATCTCTGAGGCACTGTGCCCGTGGGATGTGACATCCACAGTGGCCGCACCAGCACACTGCAGGAACAGTTGGCTGTTGGGAATGAGTCTACACGCATGCTTATATGTGATTTCCCACTTCACTGCAGAGGACGCTGGGACTCCGAGACGTTAGGTGGCTTCTTTAAAGTCACAAAGAAACTGCTTTTCAAACACACAAGGCCGGCTTCCGCTATCTGATGAATAAAGTATCGAACAACTGGGAGAGGGGTCAAGGCAAGACGAAAGGCAAAATGTTCCAAGGCAAGGACGAGACTTGGAGCTGGAGTCCAGCCCAAGGTGGAGGAGGGCCATTCGCCAAGATGGGAGGGGACCTGGTTGGGTCATCCCCTGTAAATGGAGGTAGTTTGGAGACTTGGCTAACCTTAATTGTCAACTTGGTGTGGCCTAGAGTCATCTGTGAGAAGCCTCCGTTGAGATATTACCTGAATCACGTTGGTCTGTGGGCATGACTGAGAGGGATTATCTTGATTACTAATCAATATAGGAAGTCCTGGCCTGCTGTGAGCAGCACCTTTCCTAGGTAGCTGGTCCCAAGCTGTATAAGGAAGGTAAACATGAGCCAGTGAGCAGCGTTCCTTAATGGCTTCTACTTCATTTCCTGCTTTATTTCTTGTCTTGCCTTCCCTTAGTGATGGGCCATGACCTAGAAATGTAACTTCCCACCTCTCCACACACCAAGTGATCTTCAGTGTTTGGTCACAGCAGGGGAGTGAACCTAGAACACTAGGCAACCTGGACACATTGGCAACTCCTACCTAACATACAGACATTTCTCAAACGTTTAAAATAGTGTACGGTGCTGGGAATTGAACCCAGGGCCCTACAATGCTACTAAATGCCATATTTAAAGCATGCTCGCTTGTCTGTCTCTTGGTGTGGGGCTAGAGCCTCTTCCCAGCATAGGTCTACACACAGTGTTATCTGCTGTAGAGAAACCCCCTGGAATGAGTCAGCCGAGTTTCAGGTTTCGGTTTTTCTAATGGGCCTGGGAACCAGGGGGTGTTTGAAAAGCCACTGAGGCAGGCACTCTGGCTGCTTGCTGTTCTACTTCTCCTCAAGTGTGAGTGTGGCTTTCCGAAGCTGCCAGCCTGGTTTTCAGCAAGCAATTCACGTATGCTCTTGTGTTATTTGTGTGTGCCCAAGTGTGTCAAGTTCATGTGCACAAATGCCTGTGGAGGCCCAGAGGTTAACATCTGGTCTCCTTTCCAATCACTCCCCACTTTTCTCTTTCTTTTCTTATTTCTCTCTCTCTTCTTCTACCCCGTTCTCTCTCTGTATGTGTGAAGAGAGAGAGAGAGAGACAGAAGATAGAGAGACAGATAGACAGACAGACAGACACACACACACACACACACACACACACAATACATGCTGTTTCCTATGGTCTTGAGTAATGTCAAGACTGTAAAGGCTCCTGGGATGAGCCAGTTGGAAAACTGCTGATTTATCTAATATTTAATTAAATAGCATATTTATAATGTCCAAAACAACTGTTATAAAGAGGCCTGGGGACAAATATAATTGAATTGTGGTGAACATAAAATTGACTGGAGCATTCTGCACACTGGCCTAAAACCAGGAGGGCCGACGCATGTCCCTAGCATCATCTGGGATGTTTCCTGGCATGGTGAAAAGCCGGTCACTGGGGAGACCAGCTGTGAGGCATCTGAGGTGAACAGGTGGGAATGAGATGTGCTAACACTGCTGTCACAAGGTAGGGACAAGTCCCCATATAAGGGCACTCATGAGTTCCTTACTGGACTCTCCACAGCCTTTGGCGCAGGTCCTGTTTGTACTCTGGTTCCATTACAAAGGCCAGAGAGTAGACACTCAGAGGGGTCGAAAAACGTACCGGGGTGCTGAGGCCATGAGAAACAGAGCAGGGTCTCGAGCTTAGGTCTGTTGTCTCAGAGACAGTCCTAACTCCAGCTTCTCAAAATTTTTTTATTTTTTATCTTTTCGGTTTTCTGAGACAGTTTATCTGTGTGGCTTTGGGGCCTGTCCTGGCACTCGCTCTGTAGACCAGGCTGGCCTCGAACTCACAGAGATCTGCCTTCCTCTGCCTCCCGGGTGCTGGGGATTAAAGGCGTGCGCCACCACCGGCCTGACATGAAGAAGGTTCTTTTTTTTTTTTTTTTTTTTTTTTTTAGTTTTTTCGAGACAGGGTTTCTCTGTGGCTTTGGAGCCTGTCCTGGAACTAGTTCTGTAGACCAGGCTGGTCTCGAACTCACAGAGATCCGCCTGTCTCTGCCTCCCGAGTACTGGGATTAAAGGCGTGCGCCACCATCGCCCGGCATGAAGAAGGTTCTTAAGGAGGCAGCAGGTGGCGCCTTCTGGACCATGTTTGGGCTGGGAGGCCAGGTAGTTCTAAAAGCAGAACAGCTGGCAGGCAGTGGGACTGAGTGTAGGTCGGGTTGCAGCTTCAGTGCTATTCACTCACAAAGCCTAGAAATGGCCACTGGGACCCCTCTGGACTCTAGATCATCCTGTACCCACAGGAGTGACACGGTGACCTCACTGCCACCTCACTGCTCCCGCTACATCCTTTCCACAACCTTCTTGAACCTCGACAGTAGGCTCTGTGCACTGTGCTGTGGATCCTGTGAGGAAATGCCCAGATGTGGTCCCTGCACCTCCCGGGTGAGGCCATCGTAGAGGATAGGAACCCGGGGCTGCCACAGTCAGCTGGGGTCAGTCTGGACTGCGGTGGGTTCAAATCATGGTGGAGGAATGGAGTTGAGGTTGCTTTCTTCCAGGGCTGCCCTCCAGCCCACAGAGGGGCCATTGAACCTCTCCACAGTGGCCATGGCAACCGCTTGTTTACTCCCACCTAAATATGAGATAATCTGGGGAACTCCTGCCATGGACAGCACTTTCAGCAAAATGGAATTCTGGAAATTTCCGAAGGGAGCCAGCAGTTGTTCTAAAGGCAGAGACCCAGGCAGCCTGCAAGAACTCAGCTTATCCATCCTTTCATCCTCCACCCCCGCCATGGTCCATGCTCTCCGTCCACAACGCTGGTCCACAGGGTTGATTCCTTATTGCACCCCAAGACCAACTTCAAAGGTCACAGCTTCTACAAGAGCTGGCTGGATTGCCCCATCCCCAGACACACAGCCGTGCAGCACAGTTTCTAGAGATGGGTGCCTGGAGAGAGGGCTAAACTGGGGGCTTCTGATTGGGGTGCAATCTAGAGGCTTTCAAGGGGCCTGTGCAGATCTGCCTCTTTACCGACTTGAAAACAATTCACTTGCCCCGGTCACGAAAGCCTCTAACTCCTACAGTGTTTTTGCAAAAGTGTAAAAAGAGGTAAGGGACCCGGTGGTGGTGGTAGTGGTGTGTGTGTGTAGGGGGAAGGGATAGTCCCCTCCTCAGCACCTTGGAGTTTTTTCTCCCAGCGGCCAGGAAGACCCAAAGGCGTCCCTGTGCTGCCCTCTTGTGGTCAATATAGGCATTGCATCAGGAATTCCTTTCCTAATCTTTGAATAAGTAACCCCACCAAGACAGGACCATTTTTAACTGTAGGGATCACCTTTGACCTGGGCCAGGAATAAAGACCAGCCATCGGCTGTGGTTCTGAAGAGGTCCAAGAGTAATGGTCGACCCCCCAGTAGCGAGTCCCACATGCTACTTGCTCCTAGGAGGAATGACAGGGAACTCTGTAGACCATCGGGGCAGCACCCTCAGGACAGTGAGGCTAGGAGAAGGTGTACAGAAGCTGGCCTGGCCGCTAGCCACAACTGTCTAGGGATTGTTCCTCCTGCCAGGGGACTGTGTGAGGACAGAGGGCCTGCGGTGCCATCAATCTACCTGCTGTTGAGCAGGGCTTTTCCCTAACCCTCTCTTTTCAGCTTCTTCCAAACTTTCCCTCTGCTCTGGATTCTCCTCTCCCCACCCTGTGGAAAGACTGCCTGGCTCCAGGCAACTTCTTCCATTCCTCCGACTGCTCAGTCTTTGCCATCCAGCTCTTCCCTCCCAAATGGGGAGAGATTCGGCAGGCCCAGGGAACCGTGACTCACCCATTCCTAACCCTTTCCCATGCCTCCTCCTGTGTTAATTCACCCATCCATCCAGCCTAGTATAGACACACAGGTCCAGGACTATCTTCTTGGGCTGGATTCTCAGCCTTTTACAATGACCAAGTGGGGTGGGTGTCTTTGTTAGGGTTTCTATTGGCGTGAAGAGACACCATGACCATGGCAATTCTTATAAAGGGAAGCATCTGATTGGGACTGGCTTACAGTTCAGAGGTTCAGTCCATTGTCATCAGGGGTGGAGACATGACGGCATGCAGGCAGATACGATGCTAGAGAGGTAGCTGACAGGTCGACATCTTGATCCGTAAGCAGCGGAAGGAGACTGCCACACTAGACCTAGCTGAAGCATAGGAGACCTCAAAGCCTGTCCCTTCCTGTGACACACTTCCTCCAAGGCTGAACCTACTCAAAGTGCCACTCCCGATGGGCTAAGCATTCAAACCTATGAATCTGTGGGGTCATTTCTATTCAAATCACCATGTGGGGCAAACCCATCCTTCTTTGACCATCTGCTTTTGGGTTCTCTCTCCGCACCCCCCACCGCCAGCCACCATGACCCCTGGCTGTCTCTCCAGCAGTGACAAGGTTTGCTTAATCAGCCTGGGCTGTTGGTTAGCTTTCTCCTTGTGGGCCGGAACACCTGATGCAAACAACCTAAGTAGGTATTCATTTTGGTTGACAGACTCAGAGGTTTTAGCCCACCTTGGCAGGGAGGGTGGGACCAAGAAGAGCCATTTGCATCATGGTGACTAGGAGGGAGGGGGTGAGAGGACTACGGTCTTTGTCTTTCCTCCATTTCATTCTGTTTGAGCCTCTTACTGGGATTTCAGATAGCACTGCCTACCTTCAGGGCGGGTCACCCCTCTTTCTTCTCCCTACACTCCTCTCACAGACACACGGCACACCGGAGGGAGGCTTTCCTAATCTCCTGGTTGCCTCTCTGTCCATTCAGGTTGATGGTCAAAGTTAATCATTACAGATGGCTTTGGGCTTGGGGTACCCCAGGACAGAGATGCTAGAGAAGTGCAACAGTGCAGATTTAGGGGCACCCCCAGCCCCCACAAGAAACCAAACCAAGCCAGGCTCACACTGACCAGATTCTAGATGCCGGAATATTGGGTGAATACTGACTGAACACTGACCATTTTGGGAAGGTCTAGTCTATGGCCCTGGGCTTGCGGCCTTGGGTCTGTCTAGTTGTCTGTCTAGCTGTCCAGATCTTCAGATCTGCCCACCTCCCTCAGCACCCTCTGGAGTAGCTTTCCCAGCTTAGCACCTAAAGGGAACCTGCTTAGCTCCACTGAGCAATGATCCATTAAGTACTTTCTTAGCAGCCTGAGATAGATCTGTAGTAACCTGTCCCGCAGACAGGCTGTGCTCATCCCAGCATAGAGGAACGCACAGATGGGTCCCCGCTGTGCTCAGAATCTTCCTGTGTTCCTGCTGTCCCCCCTCACTCACTTTTTCCTGTCCACTGCCTCTTGCTGTTTGTTTCCCCCCCCCCATCTGAACAGCCTCCGTAGCCTCCCATGCATTTACCTCCCACGTTGCTAATGCCTACTATGGGTTTATACCATCGATTGTATTATCAAAACTATTAAAATTTAAATGATTTGGGAGGAATTATTTTTAGTTCCCAAACTATGATTTGGTTCATTTTCAAGCCTGCCTGCTATTTTATTTTCATTGAATATTGCTCTTTCAATATACTTTGTAATCCTTCGTATGCATTTAATCTTTTTAAACATATTTGGTTTATAATTTGATCTGGGTCATTGCTAGCAAGTGCCGGGGGACCCAGTTACCCTGATGATCGCATCTACTTACTTCTCCTATTCTGAGTGGGAAGCGAGGCCTGTAACTTTAAAGAAGGGATAAGAAGATGGAAGGGAGATACCGGGAGGTAGGAGGGGGGAGAAAGGAGAGGAACTGGCAGAAGTTGTTGGGGAACCTATTGCTTTGTATGTGAACTGAAAAATGAGTAAACAGTGAAGAAGTTCTGGTTTTTCTTGAGTGCTGTTGATGTTTTTCCCCCCAAAGGGCATTTTTGCACCCCCATGGAAGGGCCTTTGGAGCAGGAATGAGACCCAGCCATAGAAGCAGTGTTTCTTTGGAAGTGGGAGGATTTTTCTTGCTTTGGTGGGATCTGGTTAGGATGGGTTCCCCCTTTGAACTGAACGCTCTTCTGTACCTTTTCTTGGGCAGAGCCAGGCTTGTCCTGGACACGCCTTTTGTGTTGTTTGGAAGGAAGGAGCAGAAGTGATGGGCACACTCTGCCCAGTCTTCTCAGCCTCATGTAGGCCAAAGCTTCCCTTATGGGCATTTAAGGTGCAGTTTACAGCTTAGGGCCATGTGTGTCCACGTGACATTTTCCTGGCTTCTGTGGCATTGACTCGTAAATACGCCCATAGCTGGTACCATCACTTTTACTTTGTTTGGATGGAACCTAGGGTCCCCATACATGGGACAGGCCTTCTACCACTGAGCTTCATCCCCAGCCCTCTTTCAGCATTGTTGTCTGTAGGTATGGTATGTGTGTGCACATGTTCGTGTGTGCGGGTGCGTGTGCACATGTCTCCACATGAGTGAGGTCACATGCTCAGATGTTTGAACACTTGGCTCCCAGCTGGAGGTGCTGTTTCAGGGGGTTGCGGAAACTTTAGGAAGCAGGGCCTTGTCGGAGGAAGTGGGTTACTAGGGGCTCTGACCTCACCAATGATTTCATCCATTGACATCATGATTGGGAGACAGCCGGAGATGGGCCCTAGTTTGAGAAGTAGATCACAGAGGTATGCCTTAGAAGGGCATTTGGTTACTGCCCACTTCCTGTCTCCCTCTCTCTGCTTCCTGCCTTCCACGAGGGGAATTCTTTCCTCTGCCATGATGAACTGCTTCACCCCAGGCCAAGTGGCCCAGGACTGAAATCTCAAAGACTGAGTGCCAAAGGAAACCTTTCTTCCTTTAAATTACTTATCTTGTGTTTCTGTCACAAAGACTAAAACCTAACTAACTCAAATCCCTTTCTTTTTGAAGGCTGTATGATATTTTGTTGGATATAGAATTACAAGTGAGTTTTCCTTATTTTGGTGGCTTGTTTGAAAAAGCAAGATCTCACTCTGTGTTCCTTTCTGGCCTGGAACTTGCCACATTGACATGGCTGGTGGTGAACTCACAGAAATCTGCCTGCCTCTGCCTCTCCAGTGCTGGGGTCAAAGGTGTGCACCAACCATGCCCAGTTGCTGCAGCCACTTTAATGTATTTCTGTATTATTTTTATCAGTTTAACTATAGCAAGTTATGGTTTCTTTTACATTTATCATGCTTAGGTCACACAGTGATGTTAAATCTGTGCATTTTATGTAAAGGGAGACTGCAGTTTGTTTCCTGGCCACCCAGATCCAAATAACCACACAGAAACTCTATTAATTACAACACTGTTTGACCAATAGTTTAGGCATACTCCTAGCTAGCTCTTACATCTTAAATTAACCCATTTCTATTAATCTATGTACCACCATGAGGCTGTGGCCTACTGGTAAGGTTTTTGTATCTTTCTCCTTAGGCAGCTACATAGCATCTGCCTGACTTTGCCTACTCCCTCTCAATATATCTCTGTTCGGGTTTCCCACATGACTTTATTCTGCTCTGTCATAGGCCAAAGCAACTTCTTTATTAAGCAATGATAATAAGACATATTCATAGCATACAGAGTAGAATCCCGCATCACATCAATGCCTCCATTTTGGGAAGACTATCAGCTATTATCCTTTTATTCACTTTTTAAAAATTACTGTACAAAACTCTGGTCTTCATTATGACACATTTATTCAGGTATATTATTATACTTGACTCCTATTCATTTCCCCATCACCCTCTCTTTTCCACCTCCACCCTTTCCCTGGTCCCTTTCCTCATTCCAAAAAGTATATGTACAAGCATTTACTTGTTTATAGTCTGGATATTGCATATGATAGAGAATGTGTTTATCTTTTAGCCTGGCTTATTTTCTTACACTTTCCAGGAAAGAGCAAATTATTTTTGTTCTTCTCTATGGGTGAATGAAGCTGGACTAGATATATACTCCACATTTTCTTTATCCATTCGTTTGTTGATGGGTACCTAGGCTCGTTCCATACATTGGGCCTGTGAAGGGTATTCAATAAACACACATGTACAAGTTTCTCTGTGATATGCTGACTTTTCTGCCTTTGGCAGCATGCCCAGGAGTGGCACAGCAAGATCATATGGTAGTTCTATTTTTAGATTTTTTTTTTGTTTTTTGAGACATGTCTTTACTGATTTCTGGAGGGACTGGAATGCATGCTCCCATCAGCAGTGTATAAATAGTTCCTTCCACCCACATCTTCACCAGCATTTGTGGAATTATGGCCTCCCCATCTTGGGGCCTCCAAAACCCTCCAGAACCTCTGACAAATGCATCCATATTCCTGTCCTCATTAGGAAGAATGTTCTCTGAAACCTGAATTCTCCCAGCATCATCAGGAGACAGCTGAGAATGAAGAGAGCCTAAAAGGAGACACTGGCCTTACCGGTAGATGTTTTTAGAGCAGGATATAAATCAAGCTTTGTCTCAATTCTGACGAGAAGGTGCTCACCTGAGGGATAAAGGTAAACAGAGATCCATGAGGATCACAAGGATCACGATCACTCCAAGGATTAAAGGCTCCAGGAACTCTTGAGTTACAGCCCCTCATCTCAGAGAAATTCAAACCTTGGGAATAGCACTCAAGTCAACTCCTTTAACAGAAACAATGACACAAAGACTTTAAACATAAGGTTTACCATGGAGATAGTGCAAGTGGGCCTCAAATGTGAGAACAGCGGAACTGGGAAAGCTATTCAGGGTTCAAGGTGTCTAAGCCTGGAATTGAACTGTCAGGGCTGAATCTGAAGAGCAAAGACAAATTGACGTCACTAAGAACGGGATAGCCATGCCACTCCCCCACCAAACAACAACAGCCACAAAAATGTCAGGGAACATTCTAGATGAGGAGCAGGAAGAGTACAAGAGCAAAGGTGGGGGTGATCCCTGTGAAATACTGTCCTCACGAACTCACAATAACTGTGTTTGCCTAAACAAGATTCACACGAGGTCAAAATTCCAGCTCAGATAGCAGAGGCCCACCTCCTAACTGAGATGGCTGCTGGGGTAGAGTCACTTTTTGTTATGAGTGTGGCCTCTCTCAGGCTGTGTTTGGCCCCTCTTGTGTTTGGGTCACAGTGTATTTTGCCTCTGTGTTACCCCAACACAGCCCTCTTCCACCAGATACAAATTTTAGCCTGCACGCAGGAAATGCTGTTAGGAGAAAGTGGCCTACAATAGCTGCTCTTCCAGGTTGATGGCTCTTGTGTCCATGGCAATAAAAACACAAGGGCTACAATTCTGAAACCAGACATCTATGATATCTGCGAGATAAAGGAAATGAGTCAAATACTGGGAGGGGAGGAACATTTAAGATATTTATTAGTCCTGGAGATTAAGCCCAGGCATGCTGTTCAGCACTCCATCCCAGGGGTACACTTTACATAAAGGTAATACTTGCCTTCAAGAAATTAACATAAACAGGAAGGGAAAGGATTAAAGTCCAGTGCTTACAGGAAAGTGCTACTTACCTATCTCATTTTCCAGTCATCCTATGATTTGGCTTAATTGATATCATGCCATCTCACTCATTCCTCACCATGTGTATCATGTTATTTCAATAGCATCAATGATCATGTCAATCGTGTATCATATCATATCAATTATATCATGTCACCACATCATGTAGTGTCATACCATAATGTGAACTATATATTTCATGTCACATTAACCATGTCATACCATATCATGCCATGTCACAAGTCAATATATGTCGTATCTCATGCTATGTCTTGCCACATCACATCATGTAATATGTTAAACATACAATATTATATAACATGTCATGTCAATCATACCATACCATATCATGTCATGTCACGTCATATGTCAATCAAATGTCTTATCATGCCAATAATATCTTGCTGTGAGGGACAATGGTCTTGTACCCTGTAAAGGTTTGCCACTTGTATTGGTTTAATAATACAAGTAGCCAGGTAGGAAGTATAGGCGGGGCCACCAGAACAGGAGAATTCTGGGAAGAGGAAATGCTCAGTCTGCAATTGTCCCCCAGACACAGAGCACACAAGATGAGAATGCCTCACTGATAAAAGGTACCAAGCCACATGGCTAACACAGACAAGAATTATGTGTTAATGTAAAACATAAGAGTTAATAAGAAGCCTGAGCTAATAGGCCAACCAGTTTATAATTAATGTAGGCCTCTGTGTGTTTCTTTGGGACTAAACGCCTGCATGCCTGCAGGAACAAGCAGGACAGAAACCTCTGTCAACAATATCTCTTCTTTCTTTGTCATATTATACCATGCACATCATGCCATGGCATATTACATCATTTCATAATATGTTAACCATATTGTAACATATCATATCATGTTGATCATAGATCAGATCATGTCAATCATATGAAGTCATGCCATGCCATGTCATACCACGCAATGCCATGCTATACCATCCCACATTATGTCCTATTATGTAAAAAGACCCTGTATCATGTCATCTCAATCGTATCGTTTCTCATGTCTTATCATATGCCATCATATGAACACTTCTACACACTGCTCAAAGAAACACGCAGACAGACCCAAAGCATGGGCTATGCTCCCTAGCTTGCTCAGTTAATCTCACTGTAGCTCAGTCTTCCCTTTGGCAAAACAGCTCCATGTTACTGGGCTGTGGTGAAAATTTAAGGGGCTATATCTAAGCAAAGTTCTTTAAGCCATTCCAGTTGCCACAATTGCTCCGTGAGTGGCGATCAGACTTACTAGCTGCAATGAGCACGCAGAGATGAGACAACCCAACACGAGAAGACATGCAACCAGCCCCAGGGCTAGAGAGATGGCTCACTCAGTAAAGTGCTAATGAGGACCTAAATTCCATTCCCAGACCCAAAGCACACAAGCTTGGTATGACTGCACATGCTTGCATTTCCAGTGCTGTTGGCATAGAGAGACAAGGGGACCTCTATGGCTTGCTGTCCACCCAGCCTAGCCATAAATGAGCCCCAGATGAGTAGAAGACCTTGTCACAGAAACCAAGGTCCCGAGGAAGGACACCCAGCGTTGACCTCTGGTCTCCACATGTCCATGTCCCCCTTCTCATGCACCTGTATTCACATTTACTCACACATGTGTGCCCACACTGGCACACCCACACATACTCACCTGAACCCTCAATCTCCCCAAACCAAACAAACAAAATCACCCACCAACCACAACATCTTGATGTCACAGTATTTATTAGTTGTAACTAGGGTCAGTGGGTCAGGGATGTGACAAGCTCAGTTGGGCAGTTCTCCTGGTCTTGGCTGAGTGCTCAGTCATAGGCTGGCTGGTCTAGGAGGGATGTGGCAGGAATTCTGGAGTCACCTGGCTCTGCCTCATGCAGATTGTCCTCTAGGAGCCACTGTGGCTTCTAACTTCTGCTGTACCATGCTTAGCCAAAGTAAGTCCCACGGAGTCAAGGGAGTGAGCAGAGGGCCACACCCAGCAAGCGGGTGCCACATCCATCAAGAGGGTGCCGTACCCAGCAAGAGGGTGCTGTCAACTCATAGGGTAGGATGCTAGGGCACTTGTTCTGTTTCTAAAGGAGGAATGATAAGCTGGGAGTCATCCAGGAAGGTAAGCCAGGCCGAGGCACCTGTGTCACCTGCAGGAGGACATAGAGAAGAAAAACAGTCACCAGATTAATTTCTTTGTGAAGAGAGGGTCCTATGTATCCCAGGCTGGCCTTGAACTTGCTGTGCAACCAGTGACGACCTTTTACCCCTAATCCTTCTGCCTCTACTTTCTGAGCGTACACCACCAGGCCCAGTTTATGCAGTGCTGTGAACAGAACACAGAGCCTTGTGGATGCGAGACAAGCATTCTACCAACTGAGCCGTACTCCCAGCTCCTCGCAGTCTTTTAACTTCCCTAAAGACTCAAATTGTTTTTGTAACCAGGGTAAATCAATACCAACTACTCCAAATCAAAACCAACACTAAAATGAGATGTTAAGGCTACCTAGGTTCAAGAACCTTGTCTAGGAACAGGCAAAAGACTCAGAAAGATCTGAAAATAATTCCTCTTTTCTCAACAGTCAGCCCCATTTCTGACTCAGGCCAGCACACCTGCCTTCAGAAGGGAAGCTGGTCAAACACCAGAACTCAGAAGAGCCCAGCACAGCTCAGAGCAGCGTGAGCCCAGGAGCTCAGTAAGTCAGCGACACAGGGCTCATCAGCAATAGCCCTGAACACAAAGGGAGACAAGGGAATACATGAGAGATGACAAGGCTTGAGATGCTCAAAGCAGCGCAGCTTGGAGCTTGCCAAAACCGGGGAAGAACGTGCCAGGCCCCATTGTCCTGCAGGCTCTGCAGAGTCTTGATCTACAAGAGCTGGATAGAGCCAGTGCCAGCAACCACCCCGGAAATCTGCTGCTTCCAGATGAGGAATTCATAAATAACAGGGCATCCAAGAGAGTAAAGCATATCCCGGCCCTAGTTGAATATGATAAGTTTATGTCCAGACACAGAGTGTAAGCAAGAGAAATAAGCCTGCGCATCCTTGGGGAAGGGAGAGGAGGAGGGGCCCTGTACACCCTTGGGGAAGGAAGAGGAGGAGGGACTCTTCATCCTAGCAGGCTTCCTTTCTTGGGTGACTGTTCTCACCACAGAGAGTGTGTGGCCTTGGGGTGATTGGCTTGCCATTGGTTATCCAGGAGTTCTGTGACCTCAGCACTGAAGTCCCTTATTCCAGGAAGCCTCATGAGGGCCAGTCATGCTAGCTGGAGATCACACAGGGAAGTGGGATCCAGGCCCCGTTTCCTGTCCTAATTACCTGAGCTATGGGTCTGGGAGCGGGGTCACCACAGGACTTTAGGGACTCTCTCCAGGTGACCATGGGTCTTTGAAATCTAAGGGATTGGAAAGAGGGAGAAACAGAGAGGAGGAGGAGGGAGGAATGAACTTTCTTGCTGCCTGCAACCTTGAGTAACTCTTTGTTTTGTATTTAGTTTCCATTCAAGTATGTACCAGGACATATTTCTGCACAGGAAGTGGGGGGCTGATGTGGCCTGAACTAGTTTGGGGTGCAGGGGCAAACTGAGCCTCCCATTTTTCATTTGTGTTGGTTAGATTTTGTCAACTTGACACAGACCTCAACATATCTGGGAAGAGGGAATCTTAATGGAGAAAATGCTTCCGTAAGATTGATAGGGGAGGGCCCAGTCAACTGTGCATGGTGCCACCCCTGAGCACGGCTTGTATAAGAAAGCAGGCTGAGCAATCCACAAGGAGCAAGTCAGTAAGCAGCACTCCTCATGGCCTCTGCACCAGCTCTTACCTCCAGGTCCCTGCCTCGACTTTCCTGGATGATGGTTTACAAGATATAAGATGAAATAAACCTTTTCTTCCATGCTTTTTGTAAGCATCACAGCAGCAGAAACAGTGATGAAGACACCACCTTATACTTGTGCTCACTTGTGCTCAATTTTATGCATGTGGTTAAAATCAGATGCATCACGGGAAAGGATTGCACAGAGAGCTTAGATATACATAATTCAAATCCATCAGTTAACCCAGAGATCCACCCATGGTACGCACATTGGACTAATTCTTCCTCCATCAGACCCCATAAAAGGAAGTACTAAAAATGACTAATGCCATTGAGTACAACTCGGGGAGCCCACTGCTCGCTTGCACCACATCCAGTCTGCACGATTGCTTTGCTTCTGAAACACCTTTCTTCACCACTCTGAAATCTTCATGTTCCTTTAATTCTTTGAATAAGGCTCCAAGAACACAGAAATCCTAGGTCCGGACAGCAACATCTGGTAATGGGGTGAAGTCATGGTGTTCACGATCCTATGACTGCTCAAAGATTGGAGCCATCCTTGGGGGCTCATAATACTGGTATTCGGTGGATGGGGGCTTGATTTCCAAGGTAAGTCCAGCTTGAAGGACATGGCACCTGCTCTGCTTGTGGCTTAGATATTCATTCCTGCTTTAGGTAGAAGCCCAGGGTCCTGGCCAACAGCTGGCAACATGGCAGTTTCTACTGCCAGTGCTTCAATACCAGCAGCCGGCAGAAAGCCTGTCTGGGATTCTGTCAGTGATTAAGTTTGGATCGATGAAAGACACACAGCTGCTGGCCTTATGGTCCTCTAAGGAGCCTGTGGGATCACATTACTGTGAAAGGGCTTTTACCTCCGCTGACTCAATGACATGAACAGAAAAGGGATGCGTGTCAGCTAACCCAGCTAAGATGGCTTGAGACCCTGCTCTTGAGTTCTGAATTAAACATTTCAGGTATTTATGTCTTGAGAGGCATTCTCCAAGCACCTCTGGACCCCAACTCCCACCCCGTGCCCGAGGGCCCTCACCAAGTCTCTGCTGACAGGGAGCCAAGCAGCAGTCTTCTGAGCTCGAGTCACGGTCTTGTTCCATGGATCTTGAGTGGCCCTCAGAAACACTAGGATGAGGGACCCTGGAGTCCAGCTCATCTATCCCTGAACTTTGAGGCTCACCTTCCTAGCCCCAGGTGTGACGGAATAGTCCAGACATTTTATGCCTTTTGTGCAATGATTTCATTGACAAATTGACTGGAAAGGAAAGTTCTCCATCCTGTGAGGAGTTGGAAAGGATGATGCAAAAGTACACAGCACACAGTTAACAAGCTTTCGAATTGAACTGGATTTGAAACCTGGCTCTGAGAACGCTACAAAGAAAAACCCTTTGCTGGAGGCTGACTTTTTATGTCCTCCATTACGGCCAGGAGGGGGCAGACTGAGCCTGGGAATGTACTCAAAATGCTCCCTTTCCACCAGCGACAGGCAGTTTTCCCCAATCCCCAAGAAAGTGGGGGCTGGCATCCTCTACAGCCCCACCCTCCACCAGTTAGGGCCAGGATGCTTTCCTCCCTCACCAGAGAGGGATCTCTGGCATTCTGGGCTAGGTCCTGTCCCCTGCCCTTTCTGTTCCAGGGCCTGGAATCTGTCCCTTAGGGGCTCTGAGCCAGCATCTTCTGCTGGAGTTGGATCCCTGCTTTACCCCTCCCTTGCCCCTTTAAGACCATTCTCTCAGTTCCCATGGGGAATGTGGTTTCCCAGTCCACCCTGAATCAGCCCTTGCCACCGTTTTCCCCCCCAGGCCCAACCTATGCAGGACCAGTGCAATCTTCCCTATGCACTGAATTGTCTCACCTGTAAAATGGGACTAAATGCAGAGCCTAGTGGTACTGTAATCTCGGTGCTAGGGAAGTGGAGGCCAGAGCAGCAGAAGTTCAAGGTCAGCCTGGGCAACTTAAAACATTTTAGGCCATCCTGGGTTACCTGACATTTTGTTTCACAGAGCTACAAAAGATAGCACATTTCTCTGGTATGTGTGAAGCCCCGTGTTCAATCCTGAGCATCAACCAAGCATGGTGGGCACATATGTAATTCTAGCAGTAGGGGGATGGAGGCAGAATGGTCAGATTTTTCAAGGCTATGTAGCCAGCCTGGGCTACATGAGAACCTGTCACAAGGCACGCATGTAGGGCGGGGAGGGACTGGGGAAATGGCTCCGTAGTTAAGAATGCTTGCTGTTCACCCAGAGGTCCTGAGTTCAGCTCCTAGTACTTGCATGAGGTGATTCATAGCACCTCCACACCAGCTCCAGGGGATCTAGCACCCTTGTCTAGCCTCCCAGCACCCTGCACACATGTGGCATGCATTCATTCAGATAATGCCCATATACATCTAATTTTTTTCCCCCCAAAGACAAGGTTTCTCTGCGGCTTTGGAGCCCGTTCTGGAACTAGCTCTTGTAGACCAAGCTGGTCTCAGACTCACAGAGATCCTCTGCCTTCCGAGTGCTGGGATTAAAGGAGTGCACCACCACTGCCCGGCTATTCACCTAATTTTTAAAAAAGGAAATGATAAAAGGGACTAGATAGTTCTCTGTGAAGTGCTTAGAAGGCGGCTTTAGACATGTGAAAGATGTTATTGACATAGACGCCTGAAGTTTTGGGGGACTGTGGGACACTCTCTCCTCTGGTACTCGCCAGTGGGCCTCACAATGCTGTTGTAGGGTGGGGTAGCTGATGCTGGCTAACCCACCACCAGTCAGAACAGGCCTGGGCCTGGTTTGCCAGGCAGAGGCCTAGGTCATCACTGGCCCCTCCCATATCAGCACTGACTCCTCCCAGTCAACACTGGCTCCTTGCAAGTCAGCATTGGCTCCTCCCAGGTGTTTACCGGCCCCTCCCAGGTCAGCACTGGCCCCTCCCAGGTCAGCATTGGCCCCTCCCAGCTCAGCATTGGCCCCTCCCAGGTCAGCACTGGCCCCTCCCAGGTCAGCATTGGCCCCTCCCAGCTCAGCATTGGCCCCTCCCAGGTCAGTTTTGGCCCAGGACTTGATTCCGAGTTTCTTCCACGGAGATTCCAGACTGTGAGGCTCTTGTCCCTGTGTGCTGCAGAGGGAAGAGGACGAAGGTTTTCTGTTGTTGCTTTTAAATGCTGAGGTTGAGTTTCAGCTCAGACTCTGGAAAAGGAAGGAAACTCTGAAATTTTATACAGGTGGGGCTCATTCCAGAAACCCAAAGAGGCATGCCAGGCTTCTGAGAACTCCTGAGAGCCACTGAGCCTTCCTCGCTGCTCTGGGATGGTTCAGCCTGGGCACAGACCATGGACACGGCCAGGGCTTGAGTTCCAGCCAAGCGAGGCCCAGAGCATGACGGGAGGGATGGCAACCATGTCCAGACACGGTCATACACTATTCTGTGTGGGTCACCAAAGCACAGGAAACCAGGCACTGGGCTCCTCACTTCACAAGGCTCTTTGTTGGGCTCAATCCCTGGAGACCAGGGTTGTCCTCAAGCTTCTGTGCCGGCTCCTCCCTGCCATGCCCACCCCAGTTCTTCCCAGCCAAAGCCCCTGGGACGATCTCAGGTTCCCCCTTGGCTTCAATGATAGAGATCAGATCTTTTAAGAGAGTCTTTATCGTGGACAGGGCCTGGGAGTGTATGCTGCGAATTCCAACATAGCCTCTTTTGTTTTTACCCTTCTTGCTCTGTCTGGTTTCCACTGATGACCTTAGTCAGCTGAAATATTAATTACATAAAGATGGCTGGGCTGTCAAGCTGGAGGGGGGTGTTCTACTGTGTTTCCTTTAGAGACTAGGAACAGAGCTGGGAAGGGAGATCCTTGCTCTAGGTCACCATCTGCTGCAGGGCCTCCCGAACCTCATCGTTGGTCTTCCCTGCTTCTTTCTGTCCAGCGTGGACAACTCTCTCCAAGTGGCAAAACTCTTTTAAGACCAAGGAATGATATGGAAGCCAGGCAGGGCATGGGCCCTCTGGGAAAGTAAACAGGGGCAGCTTGAGGACCCCTTGATCTGAGTGTGGAGCAACAGGGCAGGGCACAGGCTTCTCCCTCTCACACTGAGTCATTCACCCAAAAGGGAGCCAGCAACTGTCTTTGGATTAGGAAGGGCATAGGCTCTGGAGGCTCCTGGGACGGGCTGTGAAAGGAGCAATGTGGCAGGGGGTTCAGAGCAGATGTGGGTGCTCTGGGGGTTCTTGAGCAGACGGAGGGTGGGGAGAACCTGTTTGCCACCTGCAAACAAATAGGGTAGGTGAAAAAAATAAAGTTTGACAAAGCGGCGTGTGCTCATGGGCAGCTGAGGGTCGGTGTTGGGGGCCTTACAGGGGCTAATGGAAGCACTGGACCCACGTAGCGGCTTTCTGTGAGCAGCGGGATTGTTGCTGTGATCAGCGGAGTGGAGAGTGGAGGGCGCTGGAGCTGGAGCTAGTTCCTTCTCTGCAGTGAACCAGCTGGGGGACGCGACAGTAGTCTGCAGCTTCTTGCTTCTACTTCGGAGCCTCCTCTTGTTCTGTTGGTTTGTCAGACTGAGGGCTAAATGGATCGTGTCCGTGGGACTTGGTCCTGTGAGCCATGGTCAGCTTGGTTCAGCTCCATGGATCAGGCCTCTATGTGGGGAGACTTGCCTCCAGGTGGAGAGGGGTAGGAAGCCCTTGCACCCGTGTGAGCCACACGGGCTCACACGGGTAGCTCAGAGCAGCTAAGGTGAGTGTGGGTTCCTGTCTTGGACTCGTGTTTCCATGGAAACCTGCTCTTGCTAGTGCACCACTTTCTCTTTTCTAGGCTCCTTCAGGGCTGCTGGGCTCAGGCTCCAGGTGCCAACTACACTGAAGATCTGCTTGTCCCTTCCTCCCAAACTCTGAGAACTAGAACCAGTTTCCAGAGCTCTGCAGGCCCGGCTGGGAGAAGAATGCAACTCTCTAAACATAGAATTTTCCAGAACAGGTAAGACGGGGGCCTGGACACTTCTGCTGAGGTTGGTTAGTGAAACTGAGGGTTTGGGTAGCTTGTTGGTTCCCAGGGCCTTTCCTGGGGGTCCATTTTAATCTGGGAACTGCAGGCCCAGTGCCACTTCACAAGCCACACTCACTTCCCTGCACTTTCCCTTGTCTGTTTCCACCAGGCAGTGAAGGGGAGTTCCTCTCATGAGTAGATGGCTGGCCTCCCTTAAAAGCTATGGTCCAATGGAACCTAGTCAAAGACCTAGATATTAATACACATACCTTTGAACCCCTGATTTTTGACAAAAAAGCAAAACATATCAAATAGAAAAAAGAAAGCATATTTAACAAGTGGTGCTGGCATAACTGGATATCAACATGTAGAAGAATGAAAGTAGATCCATATCTATCACCATGCACAAAACTTGAGTCCAAATGGATCAAAGACTTCACACATAAAGCCAGCCACACCGAACCTTATAGAAGAGAAAGTGGGAAGTACACTTGAACACATTGGCATAGGAGACTGCTTCCTAAATATAACCCCAGCAGCACAGACACTGAGAGGAACAATTAATAAATGGGAGCTCCTGAAACTGAAAAGCTTCTATAAAGCAAAGGACATGGTCAACAAGACAAAATGACAGCCTACAGAATGGGAAAAGATCTTCACCAACCCCACATCAGACAGAGGACTGATCTCCAAAATATACAATGAACTCAAGAAATCAGTCATCAAAAGAACAAATAATCCAATAAAAAAATGGAGTACAGACCTAAACAGAGAACTCTCAACAGAGGAATCTAAAATGGCTGCAAGACACTTAAGGAAATGTTCAACATCCTTAGTCATCAGAGAGCAAATCAAAACAACTCTGAGATTCTATCTTACACCTGTAAGAATGGCCAAGATCAAAAACACTGATGACAACTTATGCTGGAGAGGATGTGGGGTAAAGGGAACACTTCTGCATTGCTGGTGGGAGTGCAAACTGATACAGCCCCTTTGGATATCGGTATGATGATTTCTCAGAAAATTAGGAAACAACCTTCCTCAAGACCCAGCAATACCACTTTTGGGTATATATCCAAAGGATGCTCAATCATGCCACAAGGACATTTGCTCAACTATGTTCATTGTATGTTCAGCAGTATTGTTTGTCATAGCCAGAACCTGGAAACAACCTAAATGCCCCTCAACCAAAGAATGGATAAGGAAATTATGGTACATTTACACAATTGAGTACTACACAGCAGAAAAAAAAAGATATCTTGAAATTTGCAGGCAAATGGGTGGAGCTAGCAAACATCATATTGAGTGAGGTAACCGAGACCCAGAAAGACAATTATATGTACTCACTCATAAGTGGTTTTTAAACATAAAGCAAAGAAAACCAGCCTACAAATCACAATCCCAGAGAACCTAGACAACAATGAGGACCCTAAGAGAGACATACATGGATCTAATGTACATGGGAAGTAGAAAAAGACACTATCTTCTGAGTAAATTGGGAGCTTGGAGACCTTGGGAGGGGGCTGAAGAAGAGGGGAGACGCAAGGAGGGGAGCAGAGAAAAATGTAGAGCTCAATAAAATCAATTCATCAAAAAAACAAAAAAGCTGTGGTCCATGTGGCTGTGATTTGCCATAGTCTGCAAAAAGAGCTCTGGAGTGGAAAGCCTCGGATTCATGAAGCTCCAAGGCAAGACAGCGCCAGCTTGGACCCCAACTACAACCCCTCTCCTCGAGGCCTCTTTCTGCACCCTGAGTTGCTAAGAGTAGTACCAGAGTTCCAGGTACAGATTCCCATTAGGACTTACTCTTTCCTTTCTGGCCACATGTCCACCCCACTATGAAGTAGAACTGACCTCTGGGAATGTGTCTCTCTGTGTGTGTATGTGTCTCTCTCTCTCTCTGTGTGTGTGCAAGCCCATTCCTGGGAGGGTAGGAGGTATCTGTGTCTCTGAGACTGGATTTGGGGGCATGGTCCATGCTCAGAAATCACATGTGTGTGTGGGATGCAGGAGGCTGCCTGAGAGCGGGGGCTGCCCTGTCTACAACTCTTTCTGAAGTTAAAGAGGAGGTCTAGCTTTAGCTCATCTTCAGATGGTCCATCCCAGCTTCTCATCAGCTCCCACTGTCAAAGTCACTGAAGGATGCTGCTCATGCATCTCAGAGGGAGGTAGAGCGCTTGCCTCACCTGCACAAGAACCTAGGTTCCACCCCTATCAACACACATACCACCACCACAACCACCACCACCACCACCACCACCATCACCATCATCATCATCATCATAGTTTATTTCCATGTTTAGGGTAAATTGTAGGCACTCCTCCCCAGCTGGGATGACTGGGCAGGCGCCTAGCACCTCTGCCTGGCATCCTGGGGCTTCACGACGACCATCTAGCCCTCACTCAGTTGGACATCCGGGAAGCCGAGATCATGGACTCCCGACTCTACTATTGTTAATTGGGAAATGACCTCTCCTTCTAGGCTACCCTTAATCCTGGTTTGCTCAGGACAGAAGGATTCACAGACAGGGAACCCCGAAGGCCAAACTTCAGGCAGTGCTGGGCCAGCCTGGTTGGTCCACCCTTTCACACTCTCTTGAGGTGGAGGTTTGAGGAAGGAAGGGCACCACTTAGAAGGCTCTGTCTGTGTCTGTACTGAGAAAAGTGGCATGAACACTTAAAAATAGTCACCCTGGATGCGAAGGGAGGGTGGCTGATCCCCGCTTGTTCTCGAATGCTTGTGATTACTTTAACTTGAAGATCTCCGGGAGCCCGTCCCTGAGGCAGCCAGGGCTGCTGTGACTGAATGATAGGCAGCAGTGGGAAGGGGAGTTTTCAAAAGGAGCAGAATTTCACACTGAATGTTAATCTGTTTCACACAGAGACTCATAAAATCCCGATATAGCCCCAGACTGTCATGTTTATAGACAGCATCAGCCAGTGTGGCAGAGGCAGTGGCTTGGAGGGAGACCAGCGTTTGCAGAATAAATGCATCAGGGTGAGGCTTGCATTAAAATAATAGAGCAGCTTCCCCCAGCCAGGAGAGGCAGAGACACGGAGGCTCTCGCCTGTCTCTCTTACAATGCTTGTGGGCTGAGTTACCACGGGGCAGGCTGCAGGAACCTTGTTCTAGTCTAAGGCAGCTCATGCCCTGCGCTGGACACATCCTCTTGTGCAAGACCTAACCCTCTGTGGGGGAACCGACTGCTCTGCTAGGCATAAAGCTGGTGTGTCTGTGATAGTGAGTAATGTAGGTGGTAGCTGTCAATAAGTGGATGCACTTGGGTGGATTCAGAAACGGCTGGAAGTGGTTGAGAAATCAACGGGGCTCACTTGTTTCTCAAGAGCGAGTTATGGGAGCTCAGGGGACAGAGAAGTTCCCGGGGATGCTCTGGGGGCATTCCCACACAGGGGCTGTAAAGCAGTCAGGGATTCATTCTAGGCATGTGCAAAGGCTAAGAGGTGGGAGTTGGGGGAGGGGCAGAGATTTATGGAGGCAGGGGGAGAAAGGAGAAGGAGAAGTCAGCCTGGTTATCAGCAGGAGGTAATACAGGTCCATGTTGCTGGCATGCAGCCAGAAGAGAGGAGTACCCCCATCCCAGAATCCCCAGAGCCCCCAGAAGTAGGTCTAGGTCCTTAACACCCACCACAGAAAATAATTTTTGTTTTGTTTTGTTTTTTGAGACAGGGTTTCTCTGTGTCACTTTGGAACCTATCCAGGAACTGACTCTGTAGACCAGGCAGGCCTCAAACTCACAGAGATCTGCCTGCCTCTGCTTGCATGCCTGGTATTAAAGGCAAGCAGCACAGCCCGGTTCCTACAGAAAATAATTTTAGGAGGAGTTAAAGTTAAGCGAAGTTATTGAATTTATTGATTTAGCAGAAAGACAAGATCCACTTGAAGAAGTCAAATGCCTGGGTTAGGGAAGGAATACACGTAAGGGCCTCAGCAGTCATTATATACATGATTTGGGGACATTGAAGCTACTTATCTGCAACTAAATTTAGATACTAGGGAAAGCCTGTGTAGTGTGTTTCTTTTATTCTTAGCAGCAGAGGTTTGTCCTTAAAGAGGAAACCCTTTGGGGTACACCATACAGTTTTCAGAGGAAGCAGGCATGATATAGGTGGGCCTTCTTTCTATGTGTCACTTTCATTGGTTGATAAAGAAACTGCCTTGGCCCTTTGATAGGACAGAAAATTAGGTAGGCGGAGTAAACAGAACAGAATGCTGGGAAGAAGGGAAGTGAGGCAGATGCTAGCAAGCTAGTAGAAAAGCAAAACAAGCAAACAAACCAAAAATCAACAAACAAACAAACAAAACAAAACACCCCCCCCATGGTCAGAGAGATCTGTACTTAACGTAAGTCATAAGGAGGGTGGACTTGACAGCCTGTAGGCCACTCCTTATGGTTCCATTTATGGTCATGCTTGGAAACAGAATACAGCTCCTCTGCAGGCAGTCTGGTCAGTTACAAAGGAAACTAGATGTCAGCCAGCAGGGGATGGAAATCAGCAGGGTGAGGGAGGCTATTTGCTTTCTCATGTCTCCTCTATTCCCTAACTGCTATCTTACCTCAAGCCAAACATCCCCTAGTCTTGATGGGGGCAATGAGAAGAAACCCAAACCCATACCAAAGCTTTACCTTTAAGAGAAATGGCAGTCTATATACTACAAAGGAAGGATGAGCTTGGGTACCAGAGCAAAAACAGCCACTGCCAGCATCCAAGGCTGGAGTGAGACAGGGGCTCACTGTACAAACAACAGGGCTCAGGCCTGCAAATCTACTTCCTCTTCCTGTGCACCTCCCCAACACTGGCTTGCCTATGGGTTAACAACGGTTTCTTGATATTTTTCCGAATTATGTACCTTAGAGAAATAATTTCCAAACATTGGTCTGTGCGGAAAACTCGAGGAATGAGTCAAGCATTCCCTGGTCTGAGGTAAAGTGTAGAACATAAAGAAAATGTAACGAGTCTTTCATAAGTTTATTCAGCTTAAAGGAATATCCTTTCTACTGAGATGATGCTAAAGCAATGTTTTTACTGCCTCACTGGCTGTCTTTAAAGCAGTCCAGGTCCCCAAAGTAACTTAAACTTAAAATCTCTGCTTCCCAAGAACCTAAAGGCCAGGAAATACCATTAGCGTCACTGCTGAGTTCCCTGACTAGAATATATATTGGTAATGTGGGAAATGCTGTTGGTAATAATGGGGAATTTTAATCTGAGCAGTTTCACTCTTGGGAAGACAGAAAAGACTGGACAGTAAGAGTGCAAGACCTGAAATGGACAAAGGGAAGCTGTGGCATGTCCCTTCTCAGAAGACAAAAAACCCTTGGAGAGGGCATGGCCTTCACTTCTGCCTCCTTGACTCCTTTGCCAGGAAAATGTGTGTTTCTACAGTGGTGGTGGAGGCAGGCAAATGGTGCTGCAAGGTCAAATCACTCACGTCATCCATGTGAAGACGTGTTTCCTTGAGCCAGACCTGGAGTGGGGGAGACGTTCCTCTCCTCTGTCCTGAATGTAACTAAAGTCAGAAAGTTGTCCTTGGCATTGATGGCAGACCTCTCTGATGCTTCCTTGTCATGCCTCTCTGACTGCTCTCCAGCCCTGCTCTTTCCTCCAGGTCAGAGAGTACAAAGGACAAATCAGAATGCCAGCTCAGAGCTGGTGACGCTGGAGGAAGGAAAGGTAAGTGGCAGGGTGCTGAGATGGGGCAGGTGGGGACACTCTGATTTTAATGTGCACCTTGAAAGCTAGGTGGAGCTGAGTGGGTGAATCAACCTGAACTACCCAAATCAAGGGGATTGACGAGAGTAGGCACCTTGGGGACAAAGAGCATCCCACCGAAAGGACATTTGGGAGCTGGTAGATACATGAGAACTGAGGGCTTCTCAGAAGCCACAACAACTCTACAAGTTATTTATAAACGTGAGAAACTTACATCTCACAGTTGCGGAGGTGGGAAGTCCAAGGGTCAAGGCCCCAACAGGTCCAGTGTCCGGTGAAGACCTGTCCTTTGTTGCTGCACCAATGTGGCCAAAAAGAGCATCTGCAAGCTTCTTTTTCTAAGGGAACTGATTCCATTCATGAGAGTGACACCCTTGTGACCTTCACTTCGCAGGCTCCACCTCCTAAGACTCTCACACTGGGTGATGGGTTCCAGCATGTGGATTCGAGGTGGGGAAAATGTATACATTGAGAACACAGCAATGTGGGTGAATGATTCGTGCTCAAGAGGAAGCCATCAGAAGGCTGGGCTGTGGAGTTAGGTCCAGAGCCCATCAAGAGAACAGCTGGCCTCAGGCCATCTTGTTTCTCGTTGAAGAGTATGTGCCTGCTCCCTGCAGCCCTGCAGCCCTGCAGCCCTGCAGAAGCCTGGAGCTCTGCATCCTGGGGAGACCTGGTGGAAGGACTGCCTGCCCCCAGATGCTGAACAGCTGGGAAAGGAGGACTCAGAAATGTAGGAGCCAGGCAGAAGGGGGCCTCACATACCCATACCATGGTCCTTTTTCACTGGTGTCTAGAACATGGCCTCAGGTAGGAATGTGAAGGTCCCCTCTGTAGAACAGAGATTATCCTGAAAGCAAGACCCCGGTTGCTGGTTGTTCCAATTTTCTTGAGGCAAAGGTCCCGAGAGATTGCTCTGCGGTCCCTGAGTCCCGACAGACACAGTAGACTTTCAGTGTTCTTCCTGACTGTGAGCCACAGCCAAAGTCCTTGGGATGTTTGGAGAGTGTAATAGGTGATGTGAGGCGTGCTGCAGAGAGTGGGGGTACAGTGCAGAGAGTGAAGGCAGCTAAGGAACATCCATAGGAATTAAAGCCAGGTGGTGGTGGCACACACCTTTAATCCCAGCTCTCGGGGATCAGAGGCAGGCGGATCTCTGAGTTCGAGGTCAGCCTGGTCTGCAGAGGGAGTTCCAGGATGACTAGGACTACACAGAGAAACCCTGTCCCCCAAAAACCAAAAGACAAACAAAGAAACAAAAGAATTAAAGGACATTTGAAATAGCAGCAGGGTACCTAACAAAAGAGAACTTCAATGTAACAGAGGGGTTTTAGAAGTTCAAAATAAGATAGCATCATCATTAAAGAAACCTATGGAAGACTCAGAGGAAACTGGAAAAAGGGGGAGGGGAGGCAGTAGAAGAAAAGAGCCTGGAAATCTAGAAGATCAAACTAGGAAAGACAGAGTGTGACAGCCATAGCCGTCAGTACAGGGGAAGGAAATGTGGCCCCACTGTCCCTGGGTTGCACAGTCTGCATATGTCTTCAGGCCTGGGGTGTCTGAGAAAGAGTTCCCTAGAGCCCTTTCCACCCAATGTTGAGGAATCTGACTATGCGGTCAGGAACAAGACTTCTAGCTCAGGGCAGTCAGTGGGCACACAGTGCTGTGCTCTGGAATTCGCATTCAACAACACACACTCTTTACAGAGTGTAGGATTACCGCCCTGGCCTGTGAATAACGGGAGAGGAGGGGCAGATGGTAAAGGCTTGCTTTCAAAGCAGGAAGTCAAACCTGGGACACATGGCCATTCCAAAATAGAGCTTCCCAAGCTCTTATTATTTTTATACTCTTTCCCTCTTCACTTTGAAGGGATCTTTTGTTCTTTTTATGTCTTGAATTTGTTTTTAATGAGCATGTTTTTTTTTTACACAACAAAAAATGTCATTATTCTTCAAGTATTTTTTTTTGAAAACTCAGAAACTCCTCTCCATCTGGTTTGCTTCATAAAAATGAGAGAGAAAAAGAGAGAAAGAGAGAGAGAGAGAGAGAGAGAGAGAGAGAGAGGAGAGATGAGGGGGAGAGAGGACAAAGTGAGGTGAGAGAGAAAGAGAGAGGAGAGAGACAATGAGATAGAGAGGAGAGAATTTTTTCAGAGGCTTTCTTACTGTTCCAGGACATGAGAGCAGCCAGGGAGTGTGGCTGGGGCTCCCTGCCTCCCTCAGTGGGTACTAAGTTCCTGGGACCGAGTTGGGAGGCTGTGCTTGCATCATGACTTGTTATGTGGGTCTGGCTGAAGCTTCTTTTCCCAGGATAGCAGAGGATTTACCCCAGCCATGGAGTATAAGACTCCCCTTTATCCTGGAAGCCCAGCAGGGTCATGCAGAATCCTCAGAATCCCAGGAGACATCTGCCCAACATCCTTCTGGAGGATGTGACCAGGTCTCCGTCCTTCCCCTCTCGGTTTCTACTTCCCTTGACCCTTATTTGAAGTTAAAGGTGTGCTTTGGAGGCTCAAATTGCTACAAATCAGCAGCTGCCAGCTGCCTTCCTTTTCTCTAGTCTCTATTCCTATTCCCTCATGCCAGGGTTTCAGCTGAGAAGATTTGAGGTGAGCATGGGGAAGGGGATAGATGGGAAACAGTGTTCACTCATTCATTCGTAACCCATTCACCCACCCTGAACCGAATGGCCTTTACATCTAACTTTGTGCAGTGTCTGGGACATAGAGCTGGGTGCAAGACTCTAAGTCCAGGAGCAAGTAGACATTGTCCTAAAGTGAGTGAGACGGTGGCCCCAGGATAGGAAGAGAATTACCTTGTGGGGGCAGGGCAAAGGGAGGTGACATCTAGGGATGATGACAGCATGTTCTCTAGAAAAACTTCATCTCCCATGATGACTTTCAACAGTCCTGTGTTTCTCTGCCTCTGAGCCATGCTGATTGGTCCAGAGCTGACTGTCTGGGGACAATCAGAGTGAGATGATACTAGCAAGCCTGGTTCAGCTTCTTGATTGACAGATCTTATAAGTTTGGGCAAACCAAGCACCCCACTCTATGTCTCATCTGAGAAATGGGGCCTACTCCACCTACCTCACGGCTGTGAGGGAGTCAGTTGTGGTGACACTGGGAGGCACTATGCCTGCTCTTGTGGGTAGTGTCACAGACACACGGAGGGAATGGAAGGCTTCTTGGGTTCCTTGGGGTCCCTTGTTCCTGCTTCAGGTCCTTCTAGTGGCCTGATTTCTTCTCTTGTCCTTGACATCCATAATTCAAGCTGTGTAAATCCTGCTGTTTGCTGTCTTGGTGGTGACGCTGCTGGTGGTGGTGGGTTCTGGTACTTCCGAAGCATTCCTTCATGTTCTGACTGACCCAAATGGTGACAGTGGTGTATGGGGACAGGAGAATGACTTCTGGGTTCTCTGGGCAGGAACAAAGATGAACATGTGCCTGGTGGGGGGACCTGAACCTAGGCTGGAGGACCCAGTGGACAGAGTAAGGCACCATGAGTGCATCTATTACATTATCAGTAGCCAGTAAGAAACCTGAATATTTCCAACGACCCAGTCCTGGCATTTAATCAATGTGTTCACCTGTTGTTATATCCTTCGATATCAACCCCACTGCAATTGGTGGGTAACCAGATATCAAAAGGGAAGACCCATTGGGTTCCTGGGGAGGAGAGGGTTAAGTAAGTGGAAGAGCTGCTGGATTCTTGCCCCCATTCAGAAAGCTTGCCACCCGCCTACACACACACACACACACACACACACACACACACACAACAATAACTTTTGTGTTTAGCAGACTATGGCATCTGGCTGCTTTGAGGGGCTTGTGATGAACTTGGCCAGAACCCTGCCACCCTGCCTGGCCTACGCCCACCTGTTCACTGGCTTTCCCAGGGCTCCTCATACTCAGCACAATGCCATGTTGTGGTCTGGTTCTCATTTAAGGCCCAAACAACCCAGGATCCAGAAACCCAATATAGATCAAAAAGGTTTTTAATTTAGCAATTTCACATTTTTTTTATTTTTTAAAAAAGGAGTCTGGCTTCCTCCCTGGTTTTGTGTACAGCTGCCCTTCCCAATCACCCTGCGCTGTTATTGCAATCCTATCCCCCAGCCTCTTGGTCTGAACTTTCAAGCCAGGTTTGGTTTGTATTCAGAGGGTCAAGTTCTTCTACAGAGAGAATGCAGGACTCTGACCTTGCTTATCAGAGACATACTTCAAAAACATTTTAAAAATTGCATTTACTTAGCATGTGTGCCCACATGTGTGCATGCACACGTTCACGCACGCATGCACACACACACACACACACACACACTCACACACACACACACTTGCTGAAGTAGGTTCTCTCTTTCCACCAGGTGGCTCCTAGCTATTGAACCTAGCTTGTCAGGTGAGGTGGCAGGCCCGTTAGCCACTAAGCTGTGCCATCAGCCTAGAAGACCCATCTTGACGGCTGTTACCACCTTAGTCACCTACCTGACCCAGTGACTACACATTTCCATTATAACTGCATAGTGCTTATCTCTTGTGGATGAATAAGGGCTTGTGTTAGGGGTTCCCTGTTAGGGCTCTAGGCCAGGAGCTCTGGATATCAGGAAGGCAGGAGTTAGGTCCCTACAGACAGTAAGTGTTGATCAGGAGGTAGTCTTACAGCACAAGTTACCACTCCCCTGACAGATGAGTCACCAATGACCACCTCTCATTTGTGCCAAGGGAGCATTCATAGGCCACTGGTTCATAGGGAACTCTGCTGGTTCAGCCCAAGATGTGCTTAGAAAGGAGCAAACCCAATAGAGATGACCCTCATCTCTATCTAGTTCCCACACAGGGTCACTGGGCCAGAGAGGACATTGGGGTTCCTCCCTTGTGGCCCCTTCCACTCTCAGGAGTTCTTTCTCACTTTCCCTTCATAGTTATGTTCTTTCTGCTCACTCCTTAACCATATTCCGCTATTCTTCTTGAGCCTCGGACAGTGAACTCGAAAGCCACTGGCTTGGGGTAGCTTGAGTGACCGCCAGTAGTCTGACACCCTAGTTCCCAGTTTCTCCAAGATCTGAGAAAGATGCTGTCACTATGAAAGCCCACATCGTGGAGACAGGAGAGGGCTAAGTTCTCCTCACCTCCTTTAACCCACTAGTATCCTTTCAAGTTGTGGCAGGGTCAGCCCTCAGGCCCATACATTACACTGTGACCACTCTTGTTAACCCTTACCCTCCCAGGCCACTCTCAGGGTGAGTGCAGCTCACCAGACAGCAATGTTCTCATCCCAAAGGGAATTAGAGATAGTTCATTCTTGGGTCAAATATGAGTGACCATGGCCCAGGAACATGGGTTCACATCATCTGAAATTATATACACTGATGTGGAAATAGTTTCACGAAATTTTTATATTTATAGAAAAAAAGGAAATTATATATCAAGGTTTTTAAAAATACATTGGTGGGAATTTTATCTAGGTGGGAAAACCTGCGATGAGTCTCAAATGTCACTCTTAGCTTTTGGGTTAGTGGAAAACTAAGTTAATACATTCTAAAAGGCTTTAGCTGATAGCCAAATGATTTCAGGTCGGACACAGAGATGGACAATGGATTAAGGGAACTGAAGATCATCCAAGCTAATTTTGGCTTTGGATCTGCAGCATTCTAGCTCTCCACAACCACAATTTTCTGGTTAGCCAATTGGGCTTGTAGCATCTTTAGCATAGACTTGGGCTATGTGTGGTGGTATGTGGTGTGTGTGTGTGTGTGTGTGTGTGTGATGAGTTTGGAGGGCGTGTGTGTGTGGTGTCTTGAATCACTCAGCAGGATGCTCAGGCTCCATATGGAAATGAGCCTTACCCCAATGGCAGTGGGATGTTTTCCAAGGGTTTTAAGTTAAGTAAGGATGCCAAGGTTATAACAATGGTGGATTTACAAAGTCAAGCTATAGAGAAAGGGTCAGAGGAAGAAAGAACAGAGGCAGAATTAGAGGAACTCTGGGAATCTAAAGGAGGCATGGCTAGGCCTTCTCTGAGTCAGAATGGGGGACAAGGGAGGGAAGACATGTTGATGGGGTCAGGGCAGACTGCAGCGTTTGGAGTGTGACAGAGGTGGGCCAGCTATGGCATGAGGAAAGTGACTGCCTAAGTTCCTTCCGTGAAGAACGGGCTCTGAAGCCAGCTTGCCTGTGCTGCTGCCTACGCCACAGACTTTCTAGGGTTTCTTCCTCCACAGTTTAAGTGATGCTTGAAGAAATAATTTTCTTCGCTGCTGATAACGTGCCTTCTCTGGAGGTAATTCCTCATTTCTGTATCTCATCCACGCTGGCCTTCAACACCCAAAGAATTGTGCTTGACTCTCACCGCCCACACACCAACGTGGTTCTGGAGGAGCAGAAAGCACGGCTGCAGGAGATGGAAAGGGTTTGTGTCTCTGCAGTACCTAGGGCCGTGTGCACCTGCAGCCTGCTCTCAGCTCATAGATAGGGCTAAGAGGGGCAAGGTAATCTTGGCTCTGCAAGGCAGCGTTGGCAGTTTGTTAGTTCACCTCCTGGGTGCCCTGTTCCCCTTATCCTGAGCACAGTATTTCAAACACACACACACACACACACACATACACACACACACACACACACATGCACGCACGCACACATCCATGCTCTTCACAACGATGGCAGAAATTAATTGAATAACAATAAATTCACAAGCTATTATTGGCTGCAATTTACCGAGCAGTCCTGATTTCCCTTGATAGCTGGCTGTGGGCAAACACGGGCTCTTGGATTTCAAATCCTAAATACTAGTATTAACTCTCAGATGATACATTCCACATCATATCTATCAGTATGTATGTTTGTGGGCTACATAATGGCTTCTGTAGGGTCAAAGAGACCACAGGAGAGTTCAAGGGATTTAAAGAGGCCTTACTGGGGCCTAGACAAAGACTTGATACAGATGGAAAGAGAGTCTTGACTGGTGGTTAGGTTAAGATATCAAATAGTTTCCACAGACCACAGAAAAGGAGTCAATGCAGAGATAACACAGGTGCATAGGTACAAGGACACCACTGGCTTGTGAGCTATGATGAACGGACCATTGAAAAGGTATAAGGCGTAGCTCTTGAAAGGGGCTTCTTGAGGAGCCTACAGACACCACTCGTGCATTTTCCCCCCTCCTAAGGCAGTGGATGATGAGTGGCCTATCACTGTAGGTACGCTATCGCAGTTCCAAGCCCACACGCATGGCTCTCAGGAAGAAAAGACAGCCTCTCCTTGGGTTGTTGCAGGAGTCATCAAAGGGAGAAAGCAGCCTGTGTAGGGGAGGGAAAGGGTTGCATTCCTGGCCTTGCTGGCGGCTGTGCTGCACTTGAAGTGGAGGGTGAGAAGGCAGAGCGCAGCCTGGGGAGTTTCTTAAGGACACATCGAGCTCCCTGTGATTTTAGGCAATGTTTTTCACTTAGCACTTTAATCATTTGGCAGAAACACAGAGGCAAGCTTTCAGAGAAAGAGTCCCATCGCTAGGAGTAAGCAGTCAAACTACCCACAGCTGTGGTGAGCAGGCTTCTTTGGGACAGTGCTCCTGATCTGTGGAGACCATACTCTGCTTCAGAATGCCTGAGAACATCTTTTTAATTGATTTTCTTTTTGTGGCAGTGCTGGGGACCAAACCCTGGACACTGCATGTGGTGGCCAAGTGCCCTTTCACTGAGCCCCAGCCGAGCATCCCAGGAGAGTAGGATGGATAGTGCCTCTCCCGTCTGGGAACAGAAGGTTAGGCATGCAGTCGGGATTCTGCATGCTGTCCAGAGGACAGTGCAGGCTAAAGGAAATTCCACAAATTATTCTAAGGAGCCACCCTCAGCCTTACCCTGCCCCATCTGGAAATTCCATCCTGGAATTTTATGGCCCTGAGTTTTCTCTTTCAGCTCCAGCCTCTATTGCTTGGCACGCCAGCAGTTGAAACGCAGCCCTTAGTTGGGCCTTCAAGTGGCCACCAAGATGCCTCTTGCGGACCACTCATGTCCCGTGAAGCAGGCAAGGCCCTTCTGAGATGTTCTTTGAGGCTCCAGATAGTCTATGGACCCAATATTGCTGTGCCGATGTTATGACCACACACTGCAACTTCTCATGAATGGACATGTGTGTTCAAGTGTGCTAACCTGAAATCTCTGTTAGACAACATCACTGTAAAAGTGACCACTATCCATGACTGTCATCGGATGTCAAATGAACATGTACCAATTTAATTCATCACTTAATGAAAAATGAGTAATTCAAACAACATATGCATTTTCAGATGCAGAAGTGAGTTTAGAGACAAATGTAGACAAGCAGGGGTCCCGAAATGAACTTAGAAACAGAGAGAAAGCTGGTTCATCTCAGGTTTATTTAACATCTTTGGGCAGGAATCATTTGCAAAGATAAGTTCTCACAGTTGTGAAACCACAGACCACGAAAGGATCAAGTTCCTACAGACTGGCTAAGTTTGCAGGGGTGCACCAGGCAGGGCAACAGAGGGCTTCTGCTAATGTTCTATTTTTTTTCACCAGACACATTCTCAATGGCCCAGGTGTGTTCGCACAGGTAAAACATCTGTCATGCTGTGTTTGGATGCTCTGTCCTAAGGTCAGGCTCTGGGCAGGCAAGTGGCTGACCCCAGGCAAGGGAGAAAACCAGGCTTCTGGTCCATACTCTGGTTTGAAGGTCCTTCCTAAGTTCCTCAGAGGAGGAGGTGGAGGTAGGAAGGGGGTAGCTGGGGGCTCTGCAGAGTAGCAGTCTGCCTTTGATCTTGAGACTTTTGCACTTTGGTTCCCCACATGGCCACGGTGAGTTAAACAGACAGCAGCCCCTTTAAATAACTCATTGGTGTAGGAAAGATTGTGTCCCCACAAAGACAAGGTGATCATGAACCGAAGCACCTCAGAATATGATCTTATTTGAAATGGGGTGGGTACAGATGTGATTAGTCTAAAAAGGCTGCTATAGGATAGAGGAGATCATGTGACAAGAGGAGAGTGATTGAGGGAGAGCCAGGTGACTGGCTGACAAGGCACCGTCTGGAAGAGGCTCAGAGGAACCTTCCCTCAGAGCCTTTGGAGGGAAGGAGCACAGCCCTGCTGATGCCTTAGCTTTGAGCTTCTCACCCTCAGAACTGTGAAATTATAGGTGTTAGCTATTTGTTTTAGTCATGCAAGTTGCCAGAGGCCCCAAGAAACTACTACAGTTACCATGGGCACCATGGCTATTCTGGGAAGATATCTGGTTTTGAGGACCTCCCTTTGTTTTTAGGGAATCTTAGCTTAATCTGGCATCTTGGTGGCAGGTGCTAATTTTCCCCTCCAAAAGTTGAGTGTGGCCTTACATGCCAGAAGTTGAAAGGGAAAAGCTATTGGGATATATGATGGACACTGAGGGGTTTCTTCAGAACTTGGGAATGAGGGACAGGGCAATTCACTGAAAATTGTCGTCAAAGCAATACAAAGCATGAACAGGAAAGTGATGGACAATTCTGGCTTGGATAAACCCTAGGCAGGCCAGTTTCCAGAGAAGATCCCAGAATATCGTTGAAGGCAAGACAGAGATTCAGCAGACCTGGGACAGTTGAAGAAGGCCCATGGGCATGTGTAGGACGGCACATCTCAGGGCAGGTGGGACAATAGGCTGCAGACTCCATGTTCCATCTGTGTAGAAGATGGAGCTGGGTCTCCAAGAACAAACTGGGAGCAGATTGCATGGGAAGATTTAGGATCCACTGTGGAGCCATAATCATCAGGCCGTGTGGTAGATGTTGCTGCTGAGGTGTAGTGTTATTTTGTTTGTAATCTAACAAAGCTTGCCTGAAGATCAGAGTGCTGAGCTAAACCACTAGGTAGCCACACACCTAGTTAAGAGCTAAGCCACTAATTAGCCACTCAGCGAAGCCACTAATTAGCCATAGAGGAAAGGCAGTGGTAGCCAGACCTTTAACCCCAGCACTCGGGAGACAGAGGCAGATGGATCTCTGTGAGTTCAAGGCCACCCTGGGCTACACGAGAGTAGATCAGTCTAAAAGAGAAACAGAGCTCACCCCTTTGACCCCAGCACTTAGGATGACATGCCTTTAATCCCCAGCACCAGAGAGGAATATAAGGCAGGAACTTAGTGCCTTCACAGGACAATTTGAGGTTTGGTGGAGAGCCTTGCAGTCTGCAGTCATGCTGAGGACAGGATCAGCCCTTTGTTTGTCTGAGCCTTGGTAGATAGAGGTTAAGAACTCTCTAGTGGCTTGGCTGCTTTGCTTTTCTGATCTTCAGCTTGAACCCCAATATCTGTCTCTGGGTTTTTATTATTTACCCCATACTAAGGTGTCTCAATGACTAGGTGGTGCCACCAGAACCTCATCTTGAATCTGTGAGCTTCATGTGTACAGATATGTCTCATCAGCCAGCCTTGCCAATGTGGAAGCAAAAGAAGGCTGATCCCTTGTCCCTGGCCTCTTAGAACCCTCATCAGCTCCATGCCTCCTGGATATGGGCCAGCTTCATAGGTGGCTCTGAACAGGCACAGTTGGATCCCCAAGGCTTGGGCAAAGGGGTTCCCTGGACATCTTACTGCCTTGGACTTGTGTTTTTACCCGCGTCTTGTCTCTGTGTTGAGACATTTGCATGCCTGCCTCTCTGTCTGTACACGAGGAAGTCCTAGCCAGGATAATTCTGTGACTGAGCCTGTTTCACCCTTATTTCTGATCCAGGTGCCACACTGCACGCAATGCATGCTGAGTCTCATCTTAACCCCAACAACCCTGGATGTGGGTGTGCATGCCTTTCTCACCCTCTTCATTGGTGTGCATGCCTTCCCATCCCTTCCAGGGACCTGGAAGATGAGGACATTGAGGGTGGGATGCCTCTAGACTGGTTCAGCGCCACCATTAGAAGTAAGTTGCAGGGATGCACTTGGAACCCAGGTCTGTATGACTCTGAAGCTGGGCTTCTTCAATGTCACGTTCCTGAAAACACACACTATTACTTAGAAGACTGAAACCCACCAGGGCCCCTAGACAGGAGTCTTTGTACCCATATGCCCTTTGTCTGCTGTACAGTGTCCTAGGCTGCTTTTTTGGTTTTGCTCAAATATGCTAAATGTGTTTCCAACTTTCTCCAAGCGGACCCAGGTAGAAAACATCACCATGGCAACCCTTGCTATAGCTTCAGGAAAAAATGATATCTTGGATCTCAACACTTAGTGCTCTGTGGGTCTGTGGGATGGGTTTAATTGGCACTCTTTCTGGTTGGCTCAGCAGATGCCCTCTTGGCTTTGTATTCCTGACACGGTATCCAGGATACTGGGAAATATGATGTGTTTGCTGCGGAAGCACAGAGGTGGTTGGCTGTGTCCTTGGCATGGACTCCTTTGTCTCATCAGGAGAAGTGGGGAGCGGGTTGATATTCCTGGAACTCTGGCAGGGCTATAAGAGCACCTGGGCTAAGGTCCACCTGCTTGTCCTTGGATTACCTGTTTCCCTCAGGAAGGGTCAACTGGATTTCAGGTCACTTGCATCCCCAGATGAGGACTGCCTATTGCTGCCACCACTCATTGATATGGACAACCCACTGCCCCCGAGGAACCAGAGGATATAGAGTAGCTGCAGGTTTCTGGATGGTTATGGCCACTATGGCCACCCACTCGCTGTCCCTCCTTGCTGAAGGCATCACTAGTATACATTCTCCTAGTCAGGCTCCCTTGCAGCTTTAGGGGATCCCATGATGCACTGGCCAGAGAGAGGTCAGGATATCTTACGAAGATTTCAGAAGAGATTGTCTCTTTCCTTTAAACAGGAAGATACCATTTTCACCCCTGCCAGGGAGCCATCTTCTGATCTGCAGTGTAGATGATGCTGATGTAGGCTGATGGGGCAGGTCTGCCCAAGCCTCAGGGCTTGTGCCCCTCTATACCTCTTCCTGTGTAATGTCGAGGTTCCCTGGGGTCAGGGTTTTCGTTTGCACAGGGCAAACAACTTGGTTCACCCGGAAACTCTTAAGAACTGCAGACTCAGCCCTCTGACCCGCAGACACATTCATCTTAACAAGACCCCTGGGTGCTGGGTAGGAAAGAAGTGCTGACTGGTGAAAGAGAGTAGAGAGAGGAAAAACAGATAGAGGCAGAGGGACAGAGAAATACAGAGGGAGGAAGATGGAGAGAGACAGAGACACAGAGATGCGAGATCAGAGAAAATGACAGAGACAGACATAGACACAGAGAGACAGAAACACAGATACAGAGACACAGAGAGAGACACAGAGAGACAGAGACACACAGAAAGAGACACAGAGACACAGATACACAGACATAGAGAGACAGAAACACAGATACAGAGACACATAGAGATGCACAGAGAGACAGAGGTGTACAGATAGAGACACACAGAGACAGAGACACACAGAGAGACAGAGACATACACAGAGAGACAGAGACACACACAGAGACACAGAGAGGCAGCACCACAGAAACTGATGAGATACAGACACGGAGACAGAGGTATGGAGAAACAGTCAAACAGAGATACAAACAAAGAAAAAGTCAGACTCATGGATTTCCTTCGGAAGGGGAAATAGAAGAGGTCTCCTAGGTAAACTGAGGGTGGGGGGGATGGGAACATGAGTAATCAGGTGGAGGGGAGAATAATGAAAGAGGTATCTCTATGGGGGTGCATTTTGGGCACAGGGAGAAACCTGGTACCAGGGAAACTCCCAGGAACCTACAAGGATGACCCTAAGTTAAGACTCCTAGCAATAGTGAGAGGGTGCCTGAACTGTAATCAGATTGGTGACTACCCTAATTGCTGTCAGAGAGCATTCATCCAGTAATTGATAGAAGCAGATGCAGAGACCCACAGTTAAGTACCGGGCCAAATTCTGGCGGTCATGCTGTAGAGAGAGAAGGATTGTATGAGCTAGAACTGTCAAGGTCATGACAGGAGGAACCCACAGAGATGGCTGACCTGACCTCATGGGATCTTATGAACCTTGGACCCACAGCTAGGGAACCTACATGGGACCCACCTAGGCCCTCTGTATGCCTGCGACAGTTGTATAGCTTGGTCTGTTTGTGGGGCTCTTAGCATCAGGATCAGGACCTGTCCCTGGCTCTTGAGGTAGCTTTTGGGAAGCTATTCCCATGCTGGGTTGCCTTGCCCAGCCTTAATGCAGGGAGAGGGGCTTGATCCTGCCTCAACTTAATGTGCCAGGCTTTGCTGACTCCTGTGGAAGACATGTCCATTTTTGAAGGAGATGGAGGAGGAGTGGGAGGTGGAGAGGGGAGAGGTGGGGGAAGGGGACAGGAGAAGAGGGAATAGAAACTATAGTCAGTATGTGAAATAAATAAAAAATTTTAATTAAAGAATTTTAAAAGAAAATAATAAGGCCTTACCATGAGTAAAATTAATATTTTAAAAGAAGAAAAAGTCAGGGACAAATTTACACACACACACACACACACACACACACACACACAAAACACACACGGGGGGGGGCAAAGGGTGGGGTGGGGGAGGCCCTCATGCCAGTTAGAGGCTGAGATCCTCTCAGGTCTCCACAGTCTGCACAGGGCAGGACACAAAGACATCAGGGTTCTGGCTCCGTGGATGGATCTTTCCTCATCTTTTCCTAACATCTGCCCAAACAATCTTGAGGAGTGAATGGTTTATCATGTAATCCTTGCAGCTCTTAGTGTCTACTGGCTCTGGGAAGTTGGTATATAGTCTTCAAGACCCAGTTTCTTCATCTGTGAAGTCAGAATAATAGCACAACCGCACAGAGTTATTTGGGGGACTCATTAAAATCATGATATAAAGTACAATGTCAGCTTCCTGGTAATGTTTTGATGATGATGGTTATCATAGTTCGATTTTCTGTTGCTGTGATCAAACACTGATCAAAAGCAAGTTGGGGGAGGAAATGGTTTATTTGGTCATGATCTATCATTGTATTAGGGTTTCTATTGCTGTAAATAGATATCATGACCACAGCAACTCTTATAAAGAAAACATTTAATTGGAGTGACTTACCTACAGTTCAGAAGTTGAGTCCATTATCATCATGACAGGGAACATGGTAGCATGCAGGCAGATTTGGTACTGGAGGACTACCTGAGAGTCCTACATCTTGCAGGCAACAGGAAGTAGACTGAGACACTGGGTGGTATCCTGAGCATAGGAAACCTCAAAGCCTGCCCCCACAGTGACACACTTCCTCTAACAAAGCCATACCTACTCCAACAAAGCCACAGCTCCTAATTGTGTCACTCCCTATGAGATTATGAGAGCCAATTACATTCAAATTATCGCAATTATTGAGGGAAACCAAGGCAGGAAATTAAGGCAGGAGTTTGAAGCAGAAACATTGGAGGGATGATGCTTACTGGCTTGCTTCCAGACTTAAATTGAACTACCTGTTTATACAGCACATGCTCACCTGCTCAATGGTAGCACTGCCTATGGTGGACTGGGCCCTCCCCTACCCATCAACAATCAAGCAAGTGCACCACAGACCGATCTGATGATTGCAGTTCCTCAGAAGTCTCCTTCTTCCCATGTGTCAAGTTAACAAAAACTAACCAGCATGGTGGCAATGATGGTGGTGCTGACAACAGTGGTGGTAATGTTGGCAATGATGGTGGTGACAGCAGTGGTGGTGATGTTGGTAATGATGGTGGTGACAGCAGTGGTGGTGATGTTGGTAATGATGGTGGCGGTGACAACAGTGGTGGTGATGTTGGTAATGATGGTGGTGACAGCAGTGGTGGTGATGTTGGTAATGATGGTGGTGCTGACAACAGTGGTGCTGATGTTGGTAATGATGGTGGCGGTGACAACAGTGGTGGTGATGTTGGTAATGATGGTGGTGCTGACAACAGTGGTGATGATGTTGGCAATGATGGTGGTGACAGCAGTGGTGGTGATGTTGGCAATGATGGTGGTGCTGACAACAGTGGTGATGATGTTGGCAATGATGGGGTGACAGCAGTGGTGGTAATGTTGGCAATGATGGTGGTGACAGCAGTGGTGGTGATGTTGGCAATGATGGTGGTGACAACAGTGGTGGTGATGTTGGTAATGATGGTGGTGCTGACAACAGTGGTGATGATGTTGGCAATGATGGTGGTGACAACAGTGGTGGTGATGTTGGTAATGATGATGGTGACAACAGTGGTGGTGATGTTGGTAATGATGATGGTGCTGACAACAGTGGTGGTGATGTTGGTAATGATGATGGCGGTGACAACAGTGGTGGTGATGTTGGTAATGATGATGGCGGTGACAACAGTGGTGGTGATGTTGGTAATGATGGTGGTGGTGACAACAGTGATGGTGATGGTGGTGTGAGAGCTCATATTGTAACTTGAGATCTAGAATCACCTAAGCAACAAAACTCTGTGTTGTTTCTATCAGAACATTTCCAGAATCCGTCAACTGAAGCATCTGAACTGTAGGTGGCCTCATTCCATGTTATGGGATCCTGGACCTAATAAAAAGGCGACAGTGAGCTGAACACCAGCTTTCATCTGTCTCTGCTTCCTGACTGCACATATGATGTGACCAGCTGCCTCAAGCTCCCGCAGCCATGTCTTCTCTGCTGTGAGGACCGTTTCCTCAAACTCTGAGCTAGAAATAAGCATCCTCCCTAAGTTGCTTCTGTAACAGTATGATGTCCCAGCAACTGGAAGAGAAGCCAATGAAGGCTTCATTAATCAGGGTGATGCTGATGGCACTGATGTTTGTTTCTCTGGCTGGATCTTTGCTCAGAGTTCTTCATGATATCATTCTATTGCTTCCTTATTCTCCCAATGTTCAGCCTGTTTCATCCATCAATTTTATAAGTGTCTGATACTAACTCCAGGAGCACTTACCACCTTGGGGAATGCCAATGGGGCATGGGTTAGGAGATGTGGAGGCCTTCCCTAGTGGGTTCTTCTCCAGCTTCTGGGCTGTTCTGAGCAGGCTTTAGATGAGCAGCTTCATAACTTTTAGGTGGTGTGTGAGAGATGATTGCTGTTAGGTCCAAAGGAAACTCTAATTCCCCAAACTCCAACAGGCAGTCCATATGCCCAGAAATGAGCTCAAGCTGGACTATAGAAGTATTCTGTGTGTTTAGATAAAAGCCAGCATTCCTCAGGAACTTGTGAAACTGGTTCCTGTCTGCCACAAGGAGTCATTTCCCTTACTGTTGGCAGAAAGGACTAATGGCTGGCTGTGGCACCTATGAATATATCAAAGCCGATGCTGGCCTCTGGGTCCGCTCACTCTTTACTCACAGGTGCTTGTTATGTATTTCAAAGTCCGCAGTAGCCTCCTGGCCCATCTGTGCTGGAAGCTACTCATCCTCCTTATAACCCAGCTAATCTTGCTGTTCTGTCCCCATGCTCTGTTCTCCCTCTTGTTATCTCACTGCCTCCACTGTCTGCCTTTCCAAGCCCTCCTCTCTCGCTCTCCTCTCTTATAGATTACTCTGGCCAAGTCCAGTCTGTTTCTCTCCCCCTCCGCCTCTAGACATTTTCCCTCTTTTCTTCACAATAAAAATCTTCACCTAATAATAGCGTGCTCATGTTGGCAATTTCTTTACTGTGTCCGCTCGCCCACGTTGTCCCTTCTCTGGCCCTGTGCTGAGCATGCCTGGACAGTGCCTCGTGGTCTCTAGGTCTCCAGGCAGCCCCTCGGGAGGATTGGGCTAAGCTGGCTCCTCAATTCGCTCTTCTCAGCTACAAGGAAGCTACTTCTTTTGGAGTCTCCTAATCTGGCTCTTTGGAAATACTTTTAGCTCAAGGCTTTGTTTATTTAAAAGGTGATTTCCCTGCCATGGGTCACATTTTTAGTCAAGTGTTGTCTTTTCTATGAGTTGTGGTACCTTTTTTTTTTTTATCCCTTCTGAATCCTGTAGTATTAATAGAATTAACAGGACCGAATGTGCCTCATTCTCTCACATCATCCATATACCTTCCCGCCTTGTAAGGAGGGAGATGTGGGGGGGATGGGTGAGTGTGTGGGGTGCATGGGGGGTGGTGAGGTGGTGGTGGTGGGAGATGGCACATCGGTGAAGTAACTTGCTTAAGGAATGGTTCAACTGGAGCGGAGGTCGAGGCATACTACAGAGCAGAACGGAGCGCTGCTGTCTGGATTTTAAGTCTGTTTGCTTCAGGACAGCCTCGATGCTGGTTCTAGCTGAGGACGACACTGCCTGACAGTAGGAGAAGGCTGGGGGTGGGACCCAGCAGAGCACGAAGCAAACTTCCTTTGGCACCTGCCAAGAGTATACACAGTTGTCTGCTTGCACAGCTTGTAGGAGGCCAGGTCTATGCAAGAGGGGACACGTGGCCACAACAGAATCCTGGGAAAATAGGAAGAGCGGCTGTGGCTGTAGCCTCTGCCTCCACATGGGAGGCGCAGGCTTTTCATATAGGAAAGCCTGTTTTTGATACCCCCAACAGTCTAGCTGTCAGCAGGCTTGCTGTTGGGATGCTATTTGCAGGATGAAACTCTTTACATGGGGTTTGGAGAACTCTATAATGTCTCCCCAAGTCCACAGACACCAGGAGTCCAGACTTTATTTGGAAATAGAGCCTTTGTAAATGTAATCAAGATTCTGAGGTCAAGCTGGGTTAGTTTACATTAAATTCCGTGTGGCTAGTGTCTTGTAGAAGGAAATGTGGGTTTTCCTAAGTGACTGACCTCAGTTTCAGGCCTTTCCAGAAGTTACACAGATACCCTAGGGGGGCAGGCTCCCATCTTCACTGTGGTGTTAGATTACTGTGGGCTATAGACCCTAGGCAAACAGACTCAGTAGGCACAATATTCCAAACATCCTGCTTAGAGATGCTTAGAGAACATCTCTTTGTAGGTCATAGCAAAGGCTAGACAGTCCATCCATCCATCCATCCATCCATCCATCCGTCCAACCATCATCTATCCATCTACCCACCCATCCATCCATCCATCCACCCACCCACTCATGCATCCATCCATCCATCCATCCGTCCAACCATCATCTATCCATCTACCCACCCATCCATCCATCCACCCACCCACTCATGCATCCATCCATCCATCCGTCCAACCATCATCTATCCATCTACCCACCCATCCATCCATCCACCCACCCACTCATGCATCCATCCACCCACCCACTCATGCATCCATCCACCCATCCATGATGGAGGAAGGTCATTGGCTAATAAAGGCACTGCCCTAGCCCTTTTTTTTGGTTATTTTATTGGTTAGAGGATAGGTGGGAGGAGTAAACAGAACAAAATGCTGGGAGGAAGAGGAAGTGAGCTCGGAGACTCGACCGCTTTCCTCGCGGGAGCAGACGCCTGAGAGAGACGCCATGCCCTGCTCCCGGGATGAAGCTCGGACCCAGGATGGACTAGGCTAGAATCTCCCCGGTAAGCGCACCTTGGGGTGCTACACACAGATGATTAGGAATGGGCTAAATTAATATGTGAGAATTAGCCTAGAAGAGAATGGGCCAAGCAGTGATTAAAAGAATACAGTTTGTGTGTTGTTATTTCGGAGCATAAGCTAGCCATGTGGGCGGCCGGGTGTGGGGGACGCAGCCCTGCCGCCCCATATTACTACACATCCATATCAACACATCCATCTAAACGCACATCCTGCCCAGTAGGAATGAACTTTCACACATGAGGTTGAGGCTCCATCACATCCCGTTTTGATTCTGAGGCTCCCAAACTTTCCTACTCCTTTTTGCGGGAGGTCTTTTCCTTTGGTAGGGGTCAGTCCTTTCCCTATTTTCAGGACCTTCTATGCCAAGGAGCCTCACCCATTCACACTCTTCTGTTAGGGTTGCCTGTGGCCAATCTGACCCCAAGGAGATCACTAGACAGGGAGCATGGACCATCGATAAAGACTTCAGACTAATCCAAAGAGGGTGAACTCTCTGCCCAAGGGTTGTTGCGCTGTGGAGAGGAGAGACACATCAGCTTACTGCGCAGCTCTTGAGGGTGCCCAGGCAGTTTCACTGTGGAAGGGCTGTGATAGTCGAATATTCAGCTAATTAAAATGAATGTCAGGAAATGCCTTTGCGAATTGTTTTTGGAGCGTTTTTAAGATGACTCGTTGGATCCATGCACTGTTTTTTTCTCCTATCCAGCTTTTACGGTAATCAGGAAATTAAAAGCACATGGCAATTCTTAGGCTTGTTTTGAAGTTTCACATCCAGACTCCCTAATGTGGGTCTGAGGTTCAACCTGAAGTCTCATTCCAGCTTTCTACCCTCTGTACTCGGCAACTCCTGAGGCCGAGAATGCAAGGGTGCTTTGAGACAGTGCCCAGAAACTGCCCAAGAAGCCCTGACCCATTGGAGGCACCAGTGCCCCTTCCCTTCTCTCCTCAGCCTTAGCCCTGGCAAGAGAGGGCTGCAGATATTTGGGATGTTTCAGGCTCAAGATACGCTAGGCAGAGCCACAGGTGGCTAGAGACAGGTGTCCCGAGGAATCTCTGTTGTTTAGTTAGTATCTCAAGTTCAGACGCTCCTATGGGGGCAGACCCAGGCCTCAGAGCACAGATTGAAAGCAGGTCTGGGATGGAAGTGAAGGAGATTAGGAAAAGCCCTTGACCCCAGGACCCCTGTGTGTACTCAGTCAAGGACAAAGCCATGTATATTCTAGTAGTAAGCTTGCCTTTTCTTCAGGTTTCCCTGAGTGGTTGATGGAGGCCCCACGGTGGCAGCTGTGTGCAAGTGGGGAGCCAAGCTCCTTAGAGACCTGGCCTTCTCAGGAACACAGCCCTAGTTCTCTGAACTCTCGTATAGTGCTGATGGACGGGATGATTGGAGGAATGTCCAGGGGCGCTTGCCTCCTTGGTTCTTGCAAGCATTCTGGGCAAATCAAGGGGGCCCAGCTAGAATGGAGATGGTCAGACTGTGTGTTTCCAGATGGTCCAGTCCTGTCTGCTGTGATGATTGATAGGGTCTTTGGCTGTGACAGGTAGCTGGTTGGGGTGGAGTGTATGCACATGCACTGCCCCCGTCCTGGGCTGTGGTCCTCTGGGCTGTAGCAAAGGTGGGCTGGATCCCCAGGGCATTTGCAGGTCTCTCTGTGTGATACAGAGGCTGCAGAAAGCACAGGCATTCCGCTTACCAAGAAAGTGGGTGAGGAGGAGAGGCAATAAAGGCTTTGGCTAGGAGCTTCCTCAAGCCTCCCAGCTGCCTGCTCTCAGTCTTGACTTTGCTTTGTCCAGTTTCTGCTCAGATTCACTCACTGTCCTGCAATTTCCCTCTGGTAAGGGTCCTAACTGCCTAGGAAGCCCCCAGTTTCCAGGGCCAACTCAGCCCCTCTCACCTTGGGGGAAGATTTGGTTTGCACTAGAACTCCCCCTACCTCCCCGCCCCCTACCCGCTCAGGAGCTCTAACTTCAAAGTTCTCCCTAACTCACCTAAGCAGGCTATATGGAAGAGTCCCCTGTGGGCTTTTGAGATTGCTTTCTGTGCTGTCTTCCAAGTAAGCCTGACTTGTATTCTCAACCTTTGTGTGCCTGGCACTTCTGGCTCCACCCACAATAGCTCCTCCTCCTCCCTTCTGATAAGCTAAGGTGACTTCTGCTTTAAGCTTTCTGGTTTATCCTTGGGTTTAGGCTTAGCCTACTATCAAGCAGGGGGATGACAGCTGCCTTCTGGCTGCAGCGTTGACCCCAGCTCCATGCAGGGTACAGGTAGCTTCCGTGTCCTCTGGGGTGACTCCCAGACCCTACATTCAGTTACTCCTATTGTATCTCAAGCTACCCCAAATCCCATGGCACAAAACCGCCACCTCTCACACTCAGAGGTCTGTGGATGGGGAGTCTGGACAGAAGCCAGTGAGGTTGACTGGTTCCTGCATTCTGGTGTCTGAGAAGACAGAGTCTAGGAATGATGTCCTGGCTGTGGTCTGGTGTCATCTGAAGGATCACTTATTGGTGGCTGGTACCCGAGGCTGGCTGTGGCCTGCATCTTTCTTTGGGGCTGTTGACTTGAGTACTTGCGTGCGGCCACTCCAGTGGCTGCTTCAGCTTCCTCATAGCAGGATGGCCGGCTTCCAGGATGGCATGTTCCAACAAAGCAAAGCTGCATTTTCTGGCCTTCTGCTCATCATCGTGGTCAAGGGATCAGTACATCACACCTGATGGAGTGGTGTCAAAGCCATGCAATCAGAAGAACATGTAGTGATACGTGGATTATTTTTGGCAGTATCGGGGACCGAACCTAGGTCTTTGTGCAAATACTCAATACTCTTTTCATTGAACTACAACTGCAGCCTTCCAAATGTAATTTAAAAGTTCTTGTGTGTGGAGATTCAGTTCGCACGGAGTTCACATAAAATTGAAGCACATTGCACACACTGATCTGGAAGATGCCACCACCTACTCCAAGGTCTAATCTGACTCTCTCTCTCTCTCTCTCTCTCTCTCTCTCTCTCTCTCTCACACACACACACACACACACACACACACACACGCACACACACACACATATTTTATTTTTCAAGGCAGGGTTTTTTAGTGTAACAGCCCTGGCTGTCCTGGATCTCGCTTTGTAGACCAGGCTGGCCTCAGACTCACAGAGATCCACCTGCTTCTGCCTCCCCTATCCCTCCTAGTACTAAGAATAAAGACCTGTGCCACCATGGCCCAGCTCCTGCTCTGACTGTCTTAACAGGGATCCTAGTGAGGTCAGGAACCAGAGATCATGACTTGGCCAACTCAGGTTTCCCAAGTCTCTGGAGTGAATAGTATCTCTCATGACCCCCTTGTCCTGTAGCCAGAACAGCCTTTGCAGGACAGATGGAACATGCACACAGTGCATGTCCCTGGACCCCAGTAGGCTTGGTGGATGTTCTTGGAGTAGTGCCCTCACATCCCCCACGGGGGACCTCTGTGTTTGCTGAAGTTCTAAACAAGATGAGACAAAGATATTCGGGAGGGAACTGGAGACGTGATCAGAGGGCACCAATAAACAGGGCTAGACGTCATTGCAGAGGGATGTTCAGGGTAGTGGGGAAGTCCAGAAAAACCCCCAACAAGAGGGACTTTTTGGAGGAGTCAGAGGCAACAGCTAGATGAGGAAGTGGTGGTGGGGAGAGCAGAGGGAACAGCCTGCAAGTGGTCCCTGGACACTGGATCATCATTCCTGTCCTTTGGTGCCCCTTGGGGTGGTGATTTGGGTTGGCTGATGATTTGCTTTGTCTATGGGATGTGATAGACATGGTTCTGGTTCTGCCTGGCTTTCCCTCTAGTTCCTCTGAACCCACACTGAGAAGAGCTTGGCTTAAACAGCTTCCCCAAGGGGATGAGGCTCAGGTGTGCGCCATGTTAGGGATGAAGTGTCCCCAGTAGATGGGATGGACTTTTAAAGACCAAAGCCCAGCACCCATTTCCAGTTTCTCTCTGTTTTTTTGTGAGAAGGAAGCCATCGCCACCCACTCCTACCAGACGTCGTGCCACAGTGACAAGAAAATAATCAGTGCAGCTGTGTGTGTATCCCTAGAGGCTTTCTGCTTCTGAGGGCCTGAGAGACTTTAAATATCACATGCATGTGCCTGTCTTACTGGGATTTCATTGGGAGTCACTGAAAACAGGGTGTTTTGCTTATCCTTTAGCTCTGTGGGGTCTAATTTCTACTGTGAAGTTATTAGAGTGGGTCTTGGTTGAGTCTGGAGCTCCTGTGCCTGTTTACTGCCCCATCTCTAGCTTCTAGCTACAGTCTTGAAAGGCAGGAAAGCCGTCAGTAGGTATTTGTTGAGTTAATGAATCCATGGCTTACGTGTGTGGGAGACCTAGACAGGTAACCAGAGGGGTTCAACCCTGAGTATGTGTGGGTAGGGTGAGGAAGCCGGTCTGTGGGAATGTCACACTCTGCCTCACGGAGACGGAGGTGACAGTTGCCATTGGGTGTTTGTGACTTTCCAGTATTTTGGCACAGTGTAAAGTTTCCAAGAGGGTGTTGACAAGTTAGAGTGTGTTTGGATTTTATACCATGAGATTCTGTGCACTCTCTTATGCGGGACTGCTGTGGAAGCCTCTCTCTCTCTCTCTCTCTCTCTCCCTACATACATACAAATTAGCAATCAAATTGCTGATGTGTTCTGCAGATTTAGTGAAGACTGACGAAGATGACCTTTGATTCCTTGGAAAACAAAATTAGTAAGTGTGTACAATTCTTTCTAATAATCTCCACTTCTTAATGAGGCCTGGAACTCTGCCAGGGAGCTGGGCAGGCATTCAGGCCTGCCTTCTCGGGCTTTTAAAAATGATGCTGATTTTCATGGGTAGAGATGGCACCTAGCTGAGAAAGGAAAAGAACTTCTGGGTTCTTCCCTCAAGCCTCTTGCTGTTAGAAACTTACGTGTGAAATCGTAGCAAAAAAAGCACCCAGTTTTGATGACAATCTGTGGCCATATTTCCCTTTAGAACAAGGACCCAGACCAGCTGGGCTTGAGGTCACCAGTCTCATGCAGAACACTGGTCTGTTGATGGCGGGTACGTGTCTGTCATGTGCTGAGGGAAAGGGTTGCCCTGGGAAATGAACTCCTTAGCCTTTAACAAGATTTGTTAAATGTATATTGAATTGACAACTTTCACCCTTAATCTAGATTCAATTTAAACCATTTGCTTCTCTCTCTGCTTGTTAATTTATAGTAAGTGTGTGTGTGTGTGTGTGTGTGTGTGTGTGTGTGTGTGTGCTGTGTACAATGATGTATGGAGGTTAAAAGACAGATTCTCTTCTCCTATCATGTGGGTTCCGGGCATCAAACTCAGGCCATCAGCTTTGGTGGCAAGTGCCTCTATCTGCTGACCGTATCATCACTGGCCTGAGTACGTATTTTAGATGACTCATAGACATATTCATATATATGAATCATTTAAAGATAAGTCACAACTAGTAGGATTCTTTACTTTAAATCCTCATCCTTCAGCACATACCTCCTGGGAGAAAGAACATTTATTTTGGTGTTATATAATAAAAAAATATACATATTTTTGCTCTCTGTAGGCAGATTTTTCTTTAGGCCACCAGCTCACAAGTAACAATATGGAGACTTCTTATTAATTATTAAAGCTTTGGCCTATAGCTTAGGCTGGTTCCTAACTAGCTCTTATAAGTTAAATTAATTCATTTATATTAGTCTACATTCTATCATGCGGGGTTAATCTCTCTCTTCAATCTTGCATCTTCTGTTTCCTCTCCATGTCTCCTGGTTTCTCCACCCTTCTCCTTCCCAGAGTCCTCTCTGTCCTCCGAAATCCCACCTATACTTCTTGCCTAGTTACTGGCCGTTCAGCTTTTTGTTACACCAATCATGGCAATGTATCTTCACACAAATACCCCACATGAAGCTGGTTTCTGCACAGAGCTCCTAAATCTCTTGGAATTTTCTGGGTGTCCTAGGTGTCATTTGTCCTAGTCAGGAGGGTCTTGGTGGCTCCTGGAGAGCTTCTGTATGGAGCTGAACAACAGAAAGACCAAAGCTGTGATTAGAAATCTAGAACTCTCAGTCCTATCCCCTCTCCTTCCGGAAGGAGCCAGGAGTAAGAGAGCGAATGAGGCTTAGTTATGTGAGAATTCCTGCAAGGTGTAGGCACAGAAATCCATAGCACCGTGGTTCAGAGGGTTTCCAGATCGACGAACCCACCCTGGGGTGAGAAGGGTATAGGACAGAAACTCCAGTACTCCTTCCGGATCTCATCTCGTATGCCTCTTCCTCTGGCTCTTCCTCCTGTAGCTTATCACAGTGGTTCTTAACCTGTGGGTTGTGATCCATTGGGGTCACATATCAGATGTTTTCATTACAATTTATAACAGTAGCAAAATTGCTGTGATGGAGTAGTAACAAAATAATTTTATAGTTGGGGGTCACCACAACACGAGGAACCGTATTAAAGGGTCACAGCCTTAGGAAGGCTGAGAATCACTCGCTTATGATCAAGTAGTATATGCATGCATCACTGCGTTTTATGAGATATTATAGTTACTGCACTTGTGTGGTAGGTGGAAGGGCCAGAGGAACCCTTGGGTTATAGTCAAGTCAGATAGAAGTGTGGGCAACCTGGAGCCCTCTTTATGGTTGATATCTGAAGTAGAGGCAGCCTTGTAAGATTGAATATTTCATCAGAGAGATCTCCCCTCTCTGATGGCTAATGTCATAGCTGAACTGACATTTGATTTCTACAGCCCCAGAGAACTGCTTGGTATATAAACTCTAAAAATGGAGTGTCAAAAGGGAAGGTGTCCAACCAACCAATCAAACCATGGTTTCATTCCCCGAATGGAAAGCTGCGAGAGTATAGTGAGGATGAAGAGATGGACCTCTTCCCTTTTCACTTACATAAATACAATACTATTATTCAAGCTGATAAAATAATCATTAAAGCCATATAATATTGTTTATATTCAAATACACTTATCCATCCTAAGACTATGTTTCATCATTAGTTTTTTTAAACTGTAATTTGGTTCAAGCAAACATATTGTAGTTAGTGGTTAGGTCTAAAGTTTTGAAGATCTAGAATGATCTCTCTACCTTTTCTATTCTGTGGCCTTAACTTTGGGAAGAGCACAGGCCAGGTATCTCGCAGGATGCCCCACACTCCTGGTTCTTGTCTCCAGACATCGGCACAGTGGCTTGCGTGTGATTTGTCTTCTGTATCTTCTCTGTTCTTCTGTCCCCCGTATTTCCTCTAGGCTGTGAGGGAAGTGTTAGAGACTCGCTTTGATGTCCTTGGTGAGCGCATCACCGACGTGGCACGTTGCATCACTGGGCATCCCAGTACCGAGCAGTTGGTGATCCGATTGCTTGGCTGAGATGCTAACAGCAAGATGTCTCTATGCTGAGCTTACTCACCCCCTCGCAGGGAGCCAGGCTTGCATGGAGTGGCACATTGGCAGGTGCGAACATTCTGTTTCCCGACAGCTTGTCACCCAGAGATGATGCTGGCCTGACTCAGTCGCTATACTGTGCTTACAAAGTGGAGCTTTTCTGTCCCTTCTACATTCTGCAGCTGGTGACGTTCCACAAGAAAGGCTTCTTTCTCTATCCCCCAGTTCCAGCTTCTTGGGAAAATTATCTCGGCTCTCTCAGCTTTCTTCTGTGAAGTTCAATCTCTCCTCTTGGAAACGGGGAGAGTGGGTGAGGAAAAGCACAGGGTGCAGCCTGTATTTGCTTATATAAATATACATGTGTTTATGCAAATGCATATGCACACAATGCCCTGTAGATGCTCGTGGTCAGCTATGTCGAGTGAGAGGCACTGGAACCTGGTGTTTAGTGAGTATTACTCCAATGGATGAACAATGACCAAGTGCCCAAAACCTGTCCAGGAGCTACAGCAAGTCTGTCCGTCTTTACCTATGATGTCTGTGCACATGCATGTCACAGCATGCATTTGGAGGTCACAGTATGACTTCATGAGATAGTTCTCTCCTTCCGGCTTGTTTGTGAGGCAGGCTCTTACACTGCCTCTGCCTTTTCTGTGGGTTCCGGGGATTGAACTTGGGTCGTCAGGCTTGTGTGGCTGGTATTTTCACTTCTTGAGCATATGTTCGACCCAGAAGTACATTTTTAACAAGATCAAAGCTGCATTATATACAGAATTGATTGATTGATTGAGTGAGTGAGTGAGTGGGTGAGTGATTAAATTTGAGACAGGGTCTCAAATAGCAGGTGAACCTTGTTATGCAGTTGAGGATAGTATTGAACTCATGATCCTCCTGCTTCCTCCCTCTAGGTCCTAGGATTACATAAGGCTACCACTCAGCCAAATTCTTCTTTTCAGTTCTTAAAAAAAAATTCTGTGTGGGAGCTGGCTCAGTGTAGTGTTTGTCATGTAAGCATGAGGATCCGAGTTCAGATTCCCAGCATCCATGTAGAATGTAGGTATTATCACATACCTCTGCAATACTAGGTAGCTCCCTGGAGCTTGCTGGCCACCTAGCCTTAGACAGTTGGTGAATGTCAAATCCACTGAGAGACACTGTCCCAAAAGATAAGGCTTGGAAAGTGATTGAGGGAGTCAGCTAACATGGACTTCTGGTCCCCCCTCCCTCTCTCTGTCTCTCTCTCTGTCTCTCTCTCTCTCTCTCTCTCTCTCTCTCTCTCTCTGTCCCCCCCTCCCTGTGTGTGTGTGTATAATCAGAAACTGTTCCAAACAAGAAATCCTGCATTTTATGGCTCCTAGGTTCTCCTGTATTTCTTATCTACAGTGAGACAAAGCCATACCCTCCTTCTTCAGGATTTTCTGTCCATGCAGTTTCCAAAATGTCCAGGACAGAGGTTCTCAGTGGAAGTGACTTTGCTCTTTCAGTGCCATTGGGAGATGTGGAGACATGTCAGGTTTCACAGATGTAAGGCATAGGAGCTTCAGATATCTGGGGCCAGAGGTCAAGAATATCGGTATCCATCCTAAAACATATTGGCCAACATTTATGAGTTGACCATACATAAATGCCTGCATTCTGAGGAGCCCTAGAACAGGATAGAGACTCTGACAGAAAGCAGAAAGAATCAGAGCCATGCAAGGAAGGATGAGGTGGGTTAAGAAAGCCTAGTAAAGGCCGGGCGGTGGTGGCGCACGCCTTTAATCCCAGCACTCGGGAGGCAGAGGCAGGCGGATCTCTGGGAGTTCGAGGCCAGCCTGGTCTACAAGAGCTAGTTCCAGGACTGGAACCAAAGCTACAGAGAAACCCTGTCTCAAAAAACCAAAAATAAAAAAATAAAAAAGAAAAGAAAAGAAAGCCTAGTAAAGGCCCCACTTCTGTTTCACCTCAGCTCGCCTCTCTCTGCTTTTGGAAGGATCTGACCCAGCAGTTCAGCTTCCTGGCCAGTGCTAGAAGCTGCCAGCAAACCAAACTGCCACGTCTCCCTGGGGCTCTTTCCACCTGCTGGAAAGTCTGGCTTTCTGCTCTCCACCCAAGCCAACATGCCATGCACAGCTGTCTCCCTCACCAGCCAGCAGGTTCCTTGAATGATTGGGTACCCATGGCATCTGCAGTTCATCCCTTTGCCACATGTGCAGTGTTCAGCCTGGTCTTGGTCTCTTCTCTGAGTGCTGTCTGTCCACTGTCTCTGGGGATGTGGAGGTTACTTGCTCTGGCCACCTGTGTGGTGTCCCTTGCGTTTTTAAGTCTGCTTCTGCCATTTAAGGCAAGATGTTTTGAGTTGATGACAGTGTCAGTAGCTGAGATGGCTGCTGGAGGAGCCTTTTCCACAAATACTCTTTTCCTTTAAACAAAACGAATTGAGGCCTACGAGGCAGGCAAAAAGTGTAATGTTTAACAAGTCTTAAACTTTATGTGTTTTTTTTTTGTTTTTTTAAAACCCAATTATCTTAGGTAATTGGAGCCTCACAAAAATAAGTAAAAGCTGAAATAGCTGATCCTTTCCTTTATCCGGTGGGTCCTCTCTCCTCCTTCTCTCTAAAAAAGAAATTTTCAATTTGAAGCAGGTTGTTTTTCTTATACCAAGAAATATTTTTTCTACTCTGTTTCTCAACTAAACAGTGCATTTACAAATAAATTTAACTGTTATAAGATGGCTTGTTATCTGTTGAAATGTTAGAATTCGTAGAAATTAAAATAAAGAAGATTACTATTGTCTCTGTTACCAAAAGTTTTTTTAAAAAAATTCACAAGTAGAGATTTCCTCCCACTTAGCTTCTTTTCTCTGAAGGATATTTTTGGATACAACTCCAATCATACTGTTTTTTTTTTTCTAAATTCAAACTCATAAGCTTTTTAAGCATTAGATCATAAAGGATTTTCAAAGTCACCATGAAAACTTTATAAAGTAACTTTGTATTGTTTTTATATAAAATTGATTTTGAATTGTGTGTTTGGGGGCTGGAGAGATGGGTCAGCATTTAAGAGAACTTATAGCTTTTGTAGAGAACCTGAGTTCAATTCCCAGGAACAATGCTGGGCGCCTCACAACCATCTGTAACTCAAGCTCAAGGGGTCTGATGCCCTCTGCTGGACTCACAGGAACCTGCACCCACATGCACACTCTCTCACACATAGACAAAGAGTTCAAAATAAGAACCTTTACAGCTTGTGTATGATTGGTCATAAAGGATCTGAATGTGCCCTATTTTTCCCCTCATTCTTGAATGATGTTTTTGTTAGGCATTTTGTTGTCTTTGAGAACTTCAGAAACAATTTGCAACTGTCTTCTAGATGCTGTGGTTTCTGGTAAGAAATTTACACTGCGTGTATCAAATCATCTTTCTGCAACAGATTTGAAAATCCAGCAGAGAAGATGCCTCTCTGGCTCTCCGTAGGCAAGAGCAGACTTCTCTTAGAACTTGCTCGGTCCACACCTGCTGCAAAGTTCTAGGGTTTGTTGCCCAGGTGTCTAGCTGAGTAACAGAGAGGCAAGGACCCAGGACACCCACGCTGTAGCTGTATTTCTCCTAGTTTTGATGTTTTTTTCCCCATGTCAAATGTCATTATTTATTTTTCCTTGTGCTCTAATAGATTCGCTTACATTCTGTCTTGGGCTTTAATTTCCTTCTGCAGAAGGTTTGGTAGGACGTACCTCCCAGACGGAATCAAAGTCTGACAAATTGTTTTTCATGGTCGCTTGTCATTTCAGCAAGCACGTGTGTCATGGCCTGTTGGAAGTTTCTCCTGCTGGACTGTAAGCAATTTCCATTTGTTTACCCTGTTATAAATAAGCAAGGGATTTCTGCTTTTTTAAAAATCTGTTTTCTTGTAAGAGGTATGTGGGAGTAGAATTATTGCAACAAATAATGTGGACATTTTTGGATCCCTATGCTTTCTGCTGCCTGGAATACTCAATGATGTAATTTCCCATAAGAGAACCTGCCTGACATTTAGCTTCTCCAAAAGCATCCAACCCTTCTCCAGTCACCTGCTGTACACCCTGTCAGCCCAATATTTTCACAGCTAATTTCCCTCTTTTCCTCTCCTATTTTTTTTTTGAAATTTTAAAAAATTATTTATTTAGAGACAGGGTCTCATGTGTCCCCGGCTGGCCTTATATTTTCTATGTAGCTGAGGATAGCCTTGTTGAGCAGTAATACTGGGGTGTTTAAGATGATGTCGTCTTGATCTGACTGCCCAGACATCAAAAGTAAGTGACAGAAGGGCTCAGCACCCATGATGGCCATCAGAGGGACTTAGGGCTAGAGTAGAATCTTCAGCTTGCTCCTTCTGTAAATGGGGCTGGGAATCCTTTTCTCTCCTCGACCTAGTGAAGGATCACATTGTGGAGAACACACGAGCAGCAATGGTGCCATTACAGTGAGAGGCCCTGTCTTGGCTGCTATAACAGGAAAACTTGCAAGGTCCAATGGAGCCCTGCCCAACCTACTGCACAGTGTGGCAGTAAAATCTAAGGCTTTTTTCCGAAACCCTCTCCAACCCCCTGATGGATTTGCAATGCTCCATTTGAAAAGGAAGGCTGGGTATAAGAAGCGATTTTGTGATTTAATGATTTCTAGTGACATTAAAATGTTAGTCACTGTAACTTTCCTTCCTGTGCCTGAGCCATCAGAGCTGATCCTTAATTAGCAATAGAATAAAAAGACCTTTACTGTGGGCCTCTCTTGAGAGCTGTTCCAGAGATCCTAGAATGTTCTGAGTGGCGGAGCATCTGGTGACTGTGTAGACCTGTCTTCACCTCCTCTTCCTCCCTCTCTGACTTGGGTGCTCTCTGAACGACCATGAGGTCTACCCAGCCTCAGCCTCTAGAGCCCCAGATCCAATTCCCATCCCTCCCTTTCTCCTGCCCCCATATTTCCATCTGCCAAGCTCCATCTCTGCCCACTCTACCAAGCAAGCGCCTGGAATCAAGGGAATGGAGTAGCAGAGCCTGTGCGAGCAGGAGCTGAAGACATCCTTGGGCAAACCGAGTCAGGCAGAGCCAGTGAGCTCTCAGTTGATGTCTGCTGCTTTCCAGGGTCTGGGCTTGGTAAGAGCGATTCACAGCCACTGGCCTCGAGAAACATCTGTGTTAGAAGTCTCCAAGGAACTCTGGGGAGTCACACTGCTATAAAGAACCCAGCTTCCTTCAGAAGAGCTTGTGTGTCACGATCTGAGGAAAACGGACAATGGCAATGGACAGGAATGCCTGGGGACTCTGTTACTTGGGGGTGATGGGTTGGAGAACTTCTTAACATATCTGTGGGAGAGGAATGGGGATGCCAGCTGGGTCTCTATGGCTCATGATGTCTCAATTATGCAGGGCTGGCTGGACACAGAGTCATATCTGATGCGTAGCTCATCCACAGAGGGACTCCTCTAGTCCAGAACACCTCGATACTCTCGATGGATTCTGACCCTGCTCACACAAGTAATAATATCTCATCCCTAGCTCCCTGGCATACAAACTAATCTCAGTATTGGCCAGTGTGGAGCAGCTAAAGGTGGAAGACCAGCGTTGATGCTTCCCTTCTGTAGCAGCTAGGTCTTGCATGGATAATTCTCCTCTCCAATGCCTAAACATAGCATTGAACTCCACGCCTAAGAGTAGAACAGGCCACAAACCACAAGCTGGACTCTACCAGCTTCCAGATATGGTGGCTTAGAGGTCCCAGGAAAGGTTCGGGGTCAGGATCCTGCTGCCAGGTGCCAGTTTCCAGAGCAGTACACTGATCAAGGCTGGTGGAAATGTAGCTGGAAAATCCCAAGAGGGTTCAGTGAGACCCCAGGGATAGGGGTGCAGGCTAGTCTCCTAAGCCACCAAACTAGGAACTGGAATATCCATGGAATACTTTCTGTCTCCCACTGTGTTCTTATGCTTAGTTCTCAGTGATTAGTAAAATCACTGCCACAGGGGGATTCCAGTGATATATGGAGTGTGGGCTAATGGAATAAGAACGGGAAGAGCTGAGCTTGACAGCTGTATGAGCAGACATCTACATGCATGCCATTTGAAGCCACAGGCATGGATGGTGTAAGAACAAGGAGCCCCAGAAGACAGGCTACAATCCAGGACTAACAGGCACAGATGGGCAGATGTGCAGGTCTCTGGGAGGCCCAGGAAGCAGTGACAGAACCCAGGCATATGCAATATAGGATGGGAGGGTGTTCACAAAGAGGCCAGTGCTAAAGTGCCCTCCTGAGAGATTGGCCAAGAAGTAGACAGCCACAGATGACCTTGTCAAGCACTAGTTTAACCTTCAGTTTGTCAACATTCACTCTCTCTCCTCCTCCATCCACAAAGCTGGCGAGAGGTCCTCCTAGCTTGCGTGTGCCATGCCACAGGCCAAGTCATCAGATACCAAGGGTCTGCCTTCCAGGATGCACTCCAGATCCCCAGGGAAGGGATGCCCTTGGCCTAATGGACCAGCACCTACCCTGGTGAATCAGATGTGGTCAAGGAGTTGTCTGGTGTCTGGACCAGAAGCAGATTCTAGAGCAGGAGCTAGGGTGTCTCCTTAGCTGGACCCATGCCTGGAAGGACGCCCACAGCATTGGGTTAACAGTCCGTCCTCAGCATCTTTCAGGGCTTTGTCTCCATGGACCTGGAGCAGTTGGTCACCATGGCAACAGAAGCTTTTGTTCACCACTTCCTCTCCTCTTTTTCTCGCTCCTCCTCCTCCCCCATCCTTTCTTTCCTGTCTCCCACCTACTTGCTCCCTTCCCTCTGCTTCTTTTCTTCTATTTTTATTTCTCATTTTCCAACTCACTTGCCCTGATTTCTTCATCCAGGAAAAAAAAATCTAGGAAAATTCTATTATGTAGCTTTGTTAGCCACCTTTAATTCCCTTAGTGGGAATAAGGGATCAGATACATACATCTATTCATTTAGTTGCATCCACATGCCCACCTACACACATAAACACATTTAAGAAGCAATGATCCTGTGCTCTTTTACCGAGTCAGTTCTGTTCAAGCAATTATCAGGAAAAGAATAAGAAATTGAGGAAACTATGTCTTACCCTGTCATTCACCAAATGCTATTTGGAGTGTGAGAATTTTTTTTTCCCGTGTCTGTCCTGAAACTCCACATTTAGACAAAGCACGGCTCCTTTGGCAGATCTGTGTATAACTTAAAACAGCTAGGGCGTAATTGCTCCTGTCTTAATAAACATAGCTGTCAGTCATGCTAGGTTAAAAATACAATCATTGCCTCTTTTATTTTATGTGTACATGTAACCAGTCCCGAATCTTCCAGGAAGCCTCTGCCACACTCCATAGTCATGAATTAAACCAAAGCAAAAGCCCAACCCCCACCAGGAACCTGACTGCCCTTGGATTACATCAGAGAGGCAAAATGACCCTAGGCCAATTCCCTGGATGGAGACTATGTTCAGAAATAAATGGCTAGACTGACCTTGAGGGTCCTTAGGATGAGGGTTGAGGATGCTTCTAGCTAATCTTTTTCTGGATGCTCACTGCATGGAAGAGATCAGATGGGTATGTCTGGACTCGTGCTCTTGAGCCTTCTTCCTCAACTGGTGACCCTCAAGGTGAACATCTGTAGAGTTTCAGGGTAAAATGTCCCTTGAGGCTCATATGCTGGACATTTACTTAATCCACAGCTGACGGGAGGTTCTGAAACTTCAGGAGGTGGCCCTAGCTGAAGGAAGTAGGTCATTGGGTTTGGGTCCTTGATGGTGTCTTGTCCCTGATCCCTTCTCTCTCTTTCTCTGCTCCCTGTTGGCTGTGAAGTAAAGCAGTTCTTACACCACAGGCTCTTCTGCCAGGCCGTGATAGTCTGCCCTAGGGCATGGGGCTATGAGACTGGGAACACAGCCCTCTGAAACTGTGAGCCAAAATTAATCTTTCCTCTTTTAAGCTGTTTTTGTCGGGTGTTTTAGGTACAGTGATGAAAAGCTAGCAATTACAGAACCAAAGAGGGTATAGTGTGTGAAAACATGCTCTGGCCACCAGGGCAGCATGACTACCAGCCCAGCCTCTCTTCTACCTCTTGAGCAATGTCCTGTGAGGGCCTGTCTGCAGATGGGGATTTTGACGTGTGAGCAGAAGACCAGAGCACAGTCTCTTCTGCAACTCATGGGACCTGGTGAGAGAGTTGTGTGTTCAGCAGACCTGAGCATTCCTCCCTCATAGGCTACTGTGGGGTGGGGAATAGTGTTCTGAATGAAACCTGGGATTGGGGTTCAAAGATACCCTGGGGGTGTCTTGCCTTCCTGGTAACACCTGAGTAAGTGCCTTGTGTGACCTGAGGTTTCTCCCCATTGTTTCTTCAGACTTATTTCTTGCCCTTTGTCTGCTTAGGCAAAACATCTGAAAAGTCCTGAAGATGAAAAACTCTTTTCTCTGGATTCTCAGAAAGATCCTTTCAGCTCCTATGATGTGGGAGTGTCATATATCAATCTGTTGATTTCATTGGTTAAGCAATAAAGAATCTGCTTGGCCCTGATAGATTAAAACATAGGTGGGAGGAGTAAACAGAACAGAATGCTGGGAGGAAGAGGAAGTGAGCTCAGAGACGCCATGCTCCCCTCTCCCGGGCAGATGCGAGATGCAATAGCTCTGCTCTCTGGGGCACACGCGATGAAGTTCCAATCCAGGATGGTGCTACACAGATGATTAGAAATGGGCTAAATTAGTATGTGAGAATTAGTCTAGAAGAGGCTAGATAGAAATGGGCCAAGCAGTGTTTAAATGAATACAGTTTGTTTGTTGTTATTTCAGGGCTTAAGCTAGCCAGGCGGCCGGGGTGCTGGGGACGCAGCCCCGCCGCTCCTAATACAACACTCCTGGCCTCTTTGCTTGATACTTTGGATTTGGGCTCATTTGTTGTTTCCTGCAGAACTTCACTGATGTCCAAGACCATGACAGGAGCCCACAAGGTGGGATCAAGGTATTCCCATGGCACTTTTCATAGAAGTCGCCTGCTCACCTGTCTGCTGTACCAGTTCCACTGGGGACTGATGTGCCTAGCACCTGATACAGTGTCGTGCACAGGACTAAGTATCTGTCCCATATGTGCTTACTAAATACAGTGCTTGAGAGAAAGCTACCACACTGGACCCAGCGAAAGAAACCCCTGTCCAAAAAAATATGCTGAAGGTCTATGTCCTGGTGAGTGCATGGGTGATGATCCTCAGAAACAGGGTCTTTGGTGACATCATGAAGTAAGGATGAAGTCATTAGGCCTCATAGGGCTGATGTCTGTATTAGGAAAGGGAAGCTGGCTACTGCCCAGTCTCGTCTGGGGCGTACCACTCGGAAACATGGAGAGTGCAGAGGAGAAGCTGAAGGGAGACTAGGCAGAGCTTGGAGGCAAGTGACCACAGCCAGGAGCACCCATGACCCCCAGAAACTAGGAGAAACAGGAAGTATCCTTTCCAAGAGCCCGTGGAGGGGGTGACTCTGGGGACCTAGTGGCCCGAAATGTGGAGACTGGAGACTGCACTCTGGGAGGAGACCAGATGAAGCGGCTAAGGACTGGGCTGGTATATGAAACTGTCCTCAGGGTGCCCCTACCTGGCCTTCACAGGTAATTTTATGGGTGACCACATGGGGATACCTCCTGCGGATGCTGGGGAAGATTCAGACTGTGGGCTGCACGGCCTCTGCTTTCAAAGAACAGGATGCTGGCGAGGGCATCGTGGTAGCAGTTATTCTCTTGGTTTAGCCTTTTCTGACTTAGTGTACGAAACCAGAGTGGCTTGCTGAAAGACGTCCCTTGGGGAGCTTTTCTTGGCTTTCTGTTTGAGTCATGCTTCAGATGTTGAAGGCTAACTGTCAACCTCTTGTAGTTGGGGAACTGTCAACAAAGACTAAACAACAGGAAGAAATATTATTGAGGTTCTGAAAAGTGCAACAATTAGGCAACATCAGAGCTGAGTGGCCTGTATTGAGGGGGCGTTCAGAACCATATGAAGGACAGAGAGGAAGTGACACAGGCCCCGTGCATGACCAGACAAGGTGTAACTGACACGGCATGCCTGGGCGTGCTGCCAGCTAATTGCTCTGTTCAACATAGAATGGGTGCTTTGGCGAAGGCTGCTCATGAAACCTAGGGCAGTCTGCCACCTGAGTGTGTGGAAACCTAACATCCAGGAGGCGGAGGAACTAAGAGTGAGTCCTGTTGGCAGGCCTAGGAAAATGGTGATGCCGAGGCCTGGGTTGGGCTTGGCTGGGAAGAGGGGAGAAGGTGGCCCAACTGAGACCCACCCACACACGCTGCACAAATCCTGTTTGTATGTTGTTTCGTGTGAAGACCATAGGGTTTGAGGTTAATGCCAGGAAGTGGCCCAAGCTTAAACAAGACAGCTTGAATTTAACAGTTTCTAAAAGAAAACAAAAACCAAAACCAAAAACAAAACAACTGCCTCCCTAAGAGATAAAGTCAAGGGGGCGAAAATGTAGCTTAGAGGGCTTACTTAGCACGAACAAAGCCCTGGGGTTGAACCCCAACCCCATGTAAACCAGGTGTGGTGGCACACTTGCAATCCCAGCTCTGGGCAGTTGCAGGCAGGGGCATCAGAAATGTCAGGTTATTTTTGAGTACATAGTGAGGTGGAAGCCATCCTGGGCTATATAAGCCCTTATTTCACAAAAAAAAAGAGAAAAATTTGATAAGAAAACATCTGTAAGAAAATGCTCACTTAAATGTAAGCAATAGTTAATGATGGACTTCCTTACTTTTTTTTTTTTTTTTACTGCTTTAACTTCTAACGCTTAAGATCCAGTGTACCTATTTTGAGTTGTCTCTGGTAAGGTAGACGTTGAGTGTACAGTCTGCTGAGTTTCAGTGGATTGTTACACACCCCAAACCATACTGTGGAGCCTTTCTACATGCTGGTTCCCATGAATCTTTGCAGTTAGTCATCCCAGTTCTCAATCAGTTCAGAACACATGGACAGATGCTGCCAAATTCCAGATCTTCAAGACACGGCTTTGTTGTCTGGCCCCGGAGTAGCTGCTCCTCATACGCCAAGAAGGACCAGGTGATTCTTTCCTCACCCATACCCCTTTGCCTAGCATCTCCTTAACTTCCCGGTAAAGGGGCCTCCGTCTAATTCTGTTGGTGGAGGTCCTACCGCTAGGTTCCCGAGGCCTGCCAGCAGTCAGTCTGTGTTTGCTGAGGGAATAAATGGAGAAACCAGAGGGTGACCTGGCTCATTTGCCAAGAAGATGGTTTCTGCACTTGATCTAGAACCTTCTGTCAATAGCTACCACTCAGGCTTTGGTCTCACTTCCTTGCTTCCTATTCTTTCTCCAACAGAAATCCACAGTTCCGCATCCCCTTCCCTATGTACTATAGTGATATCAGCAGCTCTTCTTGACTCTTCCCATGTCAGTTGACTTAAATCTGCTCCCTCTTTCCTTCTCCATGGTCCCTGCACCCACTCCTACCTACTTAGAAAGCAGAGCAGCCATTTCAAATCCCACTCCTCTCCATCTAATGGGCCCTTTCTCTTCCTTTTTGACGTTACCCAGTTCCCTTCTTATTCCTCCCTTCTTCTCTCCTTTCCTTTACTTATTCCTCCCCTCAGCTTGATCCTGCCCTTCCTTTTCTCCCTTAATTATATGTCATCTATGTCTTAGCTGATTTATTTAGGACCTCTGTTCCTGCTAGAATGGAAACTCCATGAGGGCAGACACCATATTCTGGCACCCACCACCAATGGTCATTTGCAAGGGCCCTGTCCTGTCTCGGCACAACAGGAGTTCATCGTTCAGTGGTGCAGAAGTGAACCTGTGGGAAGGCATCTTTGACTCCGTGATTGGAACAATAGCTAACGCTTTATTTGGGCTCAGTTTGTGAGACTGTAATCCATCATGCTGGGAAAGACAGGGAGGCAGGAGTTCGAGGTGGATGGTCACATTGCATCCACACTTAGGAAACAGAGGGAAATGGATGCTGGTTTTCTATTTTTATTTTATTTTATTTTATTTTTTTTGTTTTTCGAGACAAGGTTTCTCTGTAGCTTTGGTGCCTGTCCTGGCACTAGCTCTTGTAGACCAGGCTGGCCTTGAACTCCCAGAGATCCGCCTGCCTCTGCCTCCCGGGTGCTGGGATTAGAGGCATGTGCCACCATCGCCTGGCTGGTTTTCAATTTTTTTAATGTGGTCCTGGACCACAGCCCATGGAAGTGCCACCCTGATTCAGGTGTCTTACCACGTTAATTAACTTAGTTTAGGAAATCCCCCACAGACATGCCCGTATCCTGGCACCCTTCTGTGGTTCTAGATCTTGCCAAGTTGACAGTCAACATTTGTCATCCCAGATGGCAACAGTCAGTCAGTTCCTTAGAGAAAGCGCCATTGGAGGGGCCCACCTGCCTAGGTGACCCCCAGCAGGGGCAGGGTGGGACTTGGTCTGGTGGTGACGTCATCCTCCCTCCTGTGTGGGAAGAGTAAGGGCACTGTAGGACACTGGGCACTAGTCTGTTTCTTCCAGGGTACTGCCTGCTCTGAGTGCTGTCGGGCCCCAAGTAAATGTATTTTCGTGATAACATCAGATTAAAGCATAGAAATTTGAGGGAAAAGCACAATATGCATTGAATAATAGTCTCGCTTCCAATTACAGAAAGCCGTGTGGTTGAAAGGCAAAGAGTTCTCCATTAGCGGGCCTTTAAAAATAGTCACTGGGATCAGGATGGGCTTCTTGCCTTTCAGCAGAACATTAATTATGCTAGCAAATCATTCTGGCAGCCAGAGCAGGCTCTCTCCCCTGTCCTGTCTGAACACTCTTTCACAAGAGAGCCCTCCAAATTCCCAACTGTCTAGAAAACACACTCACGGGCCTCGCTCTGCGCTTCCTCCAAGTGCCCCTTACGTGGAGTTCATTATGTTGGAGTTGTGGAACAGATCTCTAGGACCAAGAGATGAACTCCATATGGGCAGTGGGCATCCAGGGAGCTACTGGGCTATTGGGACTTTCACCTAGAGAAAGACAGGAGCTATCTTGCCTGTGGTTCTTTGTGTACCACTGGGTGGGTTCACCTTTCACCCTCCGCTTCACAGAGTGAAAATTCACAGGAATGGCTTCAATCCTCAGGAAACCTGAGAGGCTTTCTCCATAGATTTCTTATCTTTGGAAGGCTTTCAGATCTTTTGGAAGCAATTTTAGGGCACTTGGGGTACACAGGGCAAGATGGAGTAATTATTTATGGATCCTTTGTTGGCTTGGTGTTCCAAAGCCAGGGGTTTGCGGTTTAATCTTTACGAGGTGGTGTGGGTTCTGGATTTAATCTCAGCTTTCCTCTGATTGATCTTGCAGAGGTCCATAGGAGCTAGTGAAGCTGGCTGCACTGCCTCGGGAGTCTTTGGGACAGTGGCTGGATAGACCTGTTAGGATCCTGGAGCTGGAGTAGAGGAGCTGCTTGCTCCCGTGACAGAAGTGGGAAGGAACTGTGGGCAGGGGAACAAGCAAGCTTGGTTACATCTGCCTGACATCTGTGTCAAGTTTCCAATTTGTGGTTCTGGTTGGCCAGGAAGACCCCGCTTTATAGACCAGGAAACTGGAGCTCTTTGAGGTTAGAGAGGTTAGCACGTGGTCTTCCCATGATGTTCTTCCTGTCCTGAGTCCACGGAATTGCAGATGTGGCAATCCAGAGGGGGAGGAAGAGGAGAAGGCCGGCAGGATGGGTTTCCTGGAGTTTAGCAACTCCAGAAAGTAGAATGTGGAAGAGAAATACTGAGGTGACCACAAGATGCAACCTGGCTTTTTCACACCAGGGCAAGGTTGGTGAGATGCAGGAGGAGAGGGAATTGTTGAGGAGGGGCCCACCAGATCAACAACAGCCCAGGGTCTGAGTCTGGGGTTTGGACACTGGCTGGCAGGGGGATCCTGATGGTTTGGGCTTTCCCAGGAGTAATACAGATGGTCTTGTCTCTAGGCAAGGATCCTGGGTATCATTTAGCAGATACTTTGAAGAGAAGCTGCAGGTAGGAGAAAGAGAGGCAGTGGGACAATGAAAACTACAGACAGGAAGAGCAGGATTAGAGAGTCAGTGCTTTTGGGACTGGATGGACCCCCAGTCCACCGAGAACAGTTTGGACTAGAGCTGGTTAGACGGGAAGAAGGGGTCCTGTGGACGTGCTCACAGATGGCATGCAGCAGACTGGGCATGCACCTGAGAGTCCAGAGAGTGGGGTGCTGAGTTGGGCTGTGCCTCCGCCTTTAGGATCCTCTGACCTAGACTGGGAAGGTGTGGGGAGCTGTCACTCCTCACAGCGAGCCAGCAGCTCGGGCAGGGTGAAGAACGCCAGCAGCATGACCAGTCTCCCCGTTTGTTATGGTGCAAGTGAGTCCCCAAAGACATAGAGAGTGGCCTCTTTGGAACTGTGGTGGCTCACGGTCTGTGCTCTGTCCCTAGGCTGATCCATGTAGACATAGCTGTCATATAGCCTTCCCAGCACAGAACTCTGAGAATCTGTGACTTGGGAAACACTTGGGCACAAATGGCTCATCTTCCAGGTTGTACAGTTGTTTGGTTTTCTTTCTATAGTACCTCTGTCCCCGTTTCCAATAACCCACATGAGAAATAGCCTCAGTGAGGGTGTGTTGTTTCTGTTCAGTGCACACACATGTCTGATTAGGGAGCTGAAAAGCCCTGCTCTGCCTTCCTCTCTCCAGTTTCCTTATATGGCTGCCATTTGCCACCGCCTGGCCCAGTGTGTGCCTCCAGAGGAGCGAGGGCCTGCAGCTTCACAGTGCACAGGAGGCTTGTCCCTCCAGGCTGCAGGTGTGACTCAGGGCTCTGGGCCTCCAGATGGGTGGGTGGGGCATGGAGGTCACAGGGCCTGGAAATACACCTGAGAAGGATTGGAAAGGGGCCCTCTGGGAAGAGACAGCTGTGGTGGGAAGGGAGGAGAGCCAAATGCTAGGGAGGGGAATTCTCAGCCTGGCCAGAGGAGGGGCTCTTGAGTTAAAAAAAATTGTTTGGGTGAGTTCAGAAATAGGCCAAGGCCAGATTGAGAAAGCCCTGTGCCAGCATTTAGAGTACCTGCCCCATGCCAGGAACTACGGTGAATGTATCCCCTCTTTAGTTCCTGGGCACATGTGAAGTCAGAGTAGGGAAGACAGTATTGTGACTCAGCCTTGGTGATGGCAAGGTCCTGTTCTAGGCCCTTGTTCTCGGGTCAATTCACTTATCCCCACACTTCATCTGAAAAAAAAAAAATGGAACTACTTTACTTCCCTTTCTCCATATTTTGGGGGCAATTTTATACTTTTATACAATGAAATATGACCACATATAGCCCCCACCTCCCCCTCTCAACTCTCTCATATCCCTTCCAACACACCCTCCTTCCAATCTCATGTCTTTTGTCTCCTGATAACCCACTATGTCCAGTAAGTGTTGCGTATACATGCATGAATGTGGAGCCATCCCCTAGATCATGAGAAACATACCAGTGGCCACATCCCCCCAAAAGAATGATTTTGTCCTCTCCCATCAGCTACCAACTGTCAATAGCTCCTCTGTAAGGCATGGGGCCTGCAGATCTTCTGCTACATCTGTGCCAGGATTTGGCCTGGCTTGGTCCTGTGCAGGTGACCACGGCTGCTCTGAGCCCATGAGCTGTGTCGGGTCCCAGGTAAGGAGGACTGCGTTTCACAGCCCTCCTCCCCATCCTCTGGCTCTTAACATCTTTCTGTCTCCTCCGCAGTGACCTGACGTAGATGTCCTGTTTAGAGCCAAGTGCTCAGTCTCATGGTCTCAGTATTATGACCAACGTGCCTCAGCGCTTACTGCTGACAGAAGTGTCTCTTTACAAGGCTGAGAGCGGCCCAAGGGTGTTGGTGCTGGAGCTGAATGGACCAAAGGGAACCGATTTTTTTATCTTAGATGAGGCCACCAAGGTGCAGAGAGGTGTCCTGATCTGTGCTGAGGCATAGCTGGAGAGCCAGATCTGGTCGCAGAAATGTGGTCACTCTCTACCAGCCTGTCTCTTATTCCAGTCACAGGAACCAGAGGAAAATGACAGGGCTGGGCCCCCCAAAGGAAAAAAAAATCAAGATGCAGAGTCAAGAAATGAGGGATGTCTCCAGACAGAATTCTCTGAAAAGGGCTCCCTGAGGAAATGACACTTAAGTTGAGACCTGAAAGATGAAAGTGTTTTTATTTATGTAACTAATAACTGGAAGGTTTCATTGGGAAAGAAACTACTTCATAGTGATTTTAATTGTTGCTGGGCTGTTTTCAGCTAACTTCCTCAGAGTATTTCCAGAGAGAGGGAGAGAGAGACACAGACAGACAGACAGACACACACACACACAGAGACAGACAGACATTAAGTTGTTTATATATTGAGGTAGGACCCACACACATGGTCCTGGGACCCCGCAAAAACCAATGGGAGACATGCAAGTCCTAGTCAGGCAAATGAGAGTCAGAGGCCAGTGGCTTCCCAGGAAGCTTTGCTTTCTCTCCTTTCATATCCAGGCTCAGTAACTAGCTCAGTTCACCTCTCTTGGATGACTGAGCCATGGGTTGGTCTGCCTCTAGTTTTTGCTTCTTGGAGGAAGAGACCTGCTATGCCTGCCAAGTAGCCACACCAGGTGAGAACACTCTGTATATGACAGAGCCCCCAAATCCCTAACTTTGGGCTCTATCATTGTGGGATGAGGAATGGCTGTGTTAAGGTCATAAGAATGGTGGGACTTTCCCCTGTCCCTGAGCAGACTGGACCAATGTGGAGAGAGACACCTGGGGTGTGTGCAGTGGTCAGCAACGGTGGCTCCTCCAGACTCCGAGACTCCGAGGAGAAGGGGGTCCCAGAGATGTGAACTTGCCACTTTCAGTATCTGGTTTATCTATGTGTGTGTATCTATCTATCTATCTATCTATCTATCTATCTATCTATCTATCATCTATTTACTGAGCACAGAGTTCAACAAACCTAAAGGCTGATACTTGGGCACTGTCTGTTGAGAGCTATATGCATGTTTCCACTAAATTCTCACCAGGATTCCCTTTCCACTCAGAGAGGTTGTCCCATTTTGCACACATGTAAACTGGGCCTGGAGTTTCAGTCCTGCAGCTCCAGGCTGCACTGTGAGTGTGGTAGATTCAGGATGAAAAACCCGAGGCCTATGCTGCAGTCGCCTATAAAGCCTGCCTGGGGCTTCAGGTCCTCATCTAGTCCCTTACTCCCCTCCCTGGGCATTGGCTGTCTTCTTGTGGAATTTGCTTACTTATTAAGGTAAAAGATTTATGTGCTTCCACATGTAATACCTTCCTGTAAGCAGGATGGACAAAGGGCCTTCTGTTTGATTCATTGCAGTTTGGAAGCTTCAGTCTAAAAAGGTGGAGAATTACATCCAGGTGCTGGTAATGGGTGCCAATTTGGGTTGCATATCCAAAGCGTTAGGTCCTAGACCTTGTGATGTCTAGTAGCATCAATTTGATGGGATTTCGCGTTACCATGGAAACTTGCCTCTGTCTGTGAAGCACGTCTGTGACAGGTTTTTAGATTTGGTTAGTTGAGGTGGGAAGGCCTACTCTAAATATAGGTGATCTTGGGTTGGAGTCTCAGACACAGAAAGGCGAGGTGAGGTGAGCACCAGCCTTCATTTCTCCTGCCTCTGACCATGACTGCAGTGTGACCAGCCGCCACAAGCTCCATCCTTTGTTAGCTTCTCTGCGAGGATGGACTTTACCCCCCAGCCCGAAAGTCAAAATAAACCCTCTCTCTCTAAAGTTTCTCTAGTCGGGCCATGACATTTTATCACAGCAAGGGGAAAATGGTGAGTAACGATCTTGAGCTTAACTTTCACAGAGAAATGGATTATTTTTGTGGCTGTTTATCACCTGCTGGCACAGCTTGCCCTTCCTTTGCTCATAGACAGAGAAGGAAATGAGCTGAGGTGGAAGGAAACATCGGTGTCAGGCTTCTCCAGGGAGCTCCAGCCTCAGAAGCATCTGGGGCTCAGCACAGGAGTCACAATCTGAGGATGACTTATGGGTGGAGGAGCGATGGCAAAGCCTTGTAACACACCGTGTTCCCTGAAGGGTCAGGGCCTTTGCTCCTCTTCCTGCTACTGTGTTACATCACTCTGGCAAAAAGCAATTCAAAGGAGAAACCACACAGTTTCAGGGTGCAGTCTGTCATGGTGGTGAGGACAAGGTGGCAGGAGCCTGAAGCAGCGGGTCACATGACATCTGCAATCAAGAAGCAGAGGGAGATGAACGCTGCTGCTGTCCAGCGCCCCTCCCCCATTTCTACAGACTGGGACCCTGCCAGGGAATGGCACCTTCCACCCCATACATGCCCACAGGTTCGTCTCCCGGGTGATTCTCGATTCTGTCAAATTGGCAATGAACCCTGACTACCGCAGTAGGGACATCATTTGAATGTAGTAAACTATGGTATATCTCCTTTCCGAGTCATGATCTCTGGTACATGCGTATTGAGTATTAATCTGCCTGCCTGTTTGTCTGTCTATCAGTATATCACAGACATCAGAAAAGGACATTTGATAAATGTTTTATGACTTTGCATTTACTTGATTATCTGTGTTGTACCCTATGGCCTAGAAGTAATCATAAGGATATAGAATAAGAAAAAAATTAATTTTCTTTATGTAGTAATTGGTTTTGGCTAATTATGTTTGAATGTAAAGTATCTCCCATAGGATCATGTGTTTAACTAGTTTGGTTTCCAGCTGTTCGTGGTGTTTGAGGGGTTGGTGGAACCTCACTGGAGGAAGTGGTCTCTTAAACGTAAAAGTTTCATAACCTTACCCACTTCTCATCTGATTTATACTTCCATTTCCACTGAAATTTGAACAACCTGTTCCAGCCAGCACAGATAGCACCACCTTCTGTTACACGTTCCCTGCCATAATGAACCGTATCCTCTCAAACTACGAGTCAAACAAATCCTTTTTCTTATAAGTTGCTCTGCCAGGTCATTGGTCCCATTGATGAGGAAAGTGACTCATATGACATAGATCAAAAGTGCTCGATCTCAGAGGGTGCCCAGGAGGCTCTGGCTTTTCTGAGTCCAGCATCTTCCCAGGTGTCTGCTGGGTTGCTTTTAGCTGGGGTGCTGTTAGTGTCTTGTTGTTTACAAAAGGAATAGCTCATGCCCACACATGCTTCCTCAAAGGTCGAATTGAAAATGAAATCACAGAGAGGGGAGAAAGCTGGGTTCCAAGGGGGACCCATGAAGTAAGAATAAGACAGCAAAAGATGCCAAATCAACAGGGGATAGGGATAAGAACAAACATGTTGAAGATTAAATACGAAATGGATAATTATGTAGTAACGAGATTGAGACAGTACAAAAGACAATGCCATTTAAATCACCACATCTCAACATAGTAATGAACAGGAAAAGCCCTCCAGCTTCGTAATTATAATCATAGTTGCCATAACAACTCAGTATCTCTCTCCCTCAGCATCCATCTCCAGACTGTATTTTTAGAAATGGGCTGTGCCCAAGTATGTATTTTTCTTTATATAGAAACTAATTTTTCAAATTACTGATCCTTCAAAAAAAAAATCCAAAAGAGTAACAGTCGCAGGGATAATTAGGGAAATGAGCAGGTGTGAAAGTCCATTGTGAAAAAAATGCTATAAATGTATCGATGTCTTGACAATATTTGTTTCAACAGAATGTTCTGTGGAACTGTGCAGTCTCTTTTTCCTTGTCAAGCAGCTTAACATAAATCTCCTCGGTGGGGCTCATAAATATTTGAACAATTGTTAGCTGTGTAAGGTGTCTGCGGATTATTTGACAAGTACAGATTTATGTTGTATAACAGAAATTGGCTTAACGGCATTCTGAGTCTCAGGGATGGATGAACAGACAAACACTGGCTTACCTTACTTAACAGAAATACAGTAGCAGATTCTTGAGCAAAGCAAACAATGAGCCTGTGGCAGACTCAGGAAGCAGGAGGGATTCCAACTGCCATTTTGCTCCCCCATCTGTAGCTGTTCCCCATCCTGGAAAGCCTTGGATTGCATGGCTATCATCCAAGAGGAGCCCACATTTTATCAAGCTCCACTGATCCCCTGGAGAGATGTTCCAACCTTGTTGGGGTCTCAGACTAAAGTTAATCAGAGATGTTATTAGATTAAGAACAAAGACAGTTTCATAGAAAAACACTCTCTGGCTGGTGCTATGAAAGACCTTTGCCAAGTTTAGTCATGTGACAAGGATTTTCTGTCTCTCTTTGTTTCTGCAAAGAATATAAAATGAGCAGATTATCATAATCATCAGTTTCTAAAGAGCCTGCAAAAGCTGTGCCAAACGCTACAGAGAACACACCCTACCGTGGTCACCTGTTGGGGAGTGGAGAGGACTGACTTGAAGCATGGTGAGCTTGAGATCTCATCTAGGTGGTTTGGACCTGTGTGGGGTCTTCACTTGGGGAGTGACATTGGACCTGGAGAGTAGGTGGGAGCCTCAAGTGCACAATGTCCCGCAGGTCAGTGAGCTGGAAAGCAGTGTGACCAAGTACGCGAGTGTTGAGGGGCTCTGGCATGGGTCTCTGAAGGAGACACAAAGGGATGAAGCAGGAGCAGAGGAAGTTAGCTGAAAAGTAATGCCAGGGCTGGCATAGAACTCACTTAGTAGAGAGCTTGCCTGCACCCATGAAGCCTCGGGTTCAGTCTCCAAGACTGCAATAATATGGGGCTTAGTGGTTGGTGCATGCACGTCATCCCTGCATCTCAACACTTGGAAGGTAGAGGCAAGAGAATTAGCGGTTCAAGGTCATCTTTGGAAATACAGTGAGTTGAAGACTCGCCTGAGATGCACCAGACACTGCTGATAGCTATCACAGGGATGAAATGGGACAGATGATTGGCTGGAGAGAGTCCATCAGGGCAGTCAAGAAGGCAGAGACCTTCCCTGCAGACAGGCAGGCACTGGGAGGCGGGAAGAGGCTTGGGGATGAGAATACTAGCTTCAGCTTTGCTATCTTTTCTATATTCTGTGACCTTCGAATGCCACAGATTTCCCAGTGAGTATCCCCAGAGAGAAAGAGAGACAAGGAATACTGCTGCTGGCTGTCACTCTGGAGAGCTGGCTCTGAGCGATCAGTCTCTGTTCTGTTTGTCCTGCTTGCTCTAATTATGCATCTCTCCAGGGAAAACAAACAAGCAAACATTAGCAGCAAGAGCTGGGATGAGTGGGACTCATTTCCTGATTTAAGGCCTAGGCAGAAATGCACATTCAGATGGGGACATTCTCTGGAAGCTTCTTAGACCTGGAAGTGCAGGTGCATGCTTCACTGTTGACCTTGGAGCTGCCAAAGGGAGCTATCAAATGGTCTCAGAACTGAGGGGTTCGAGGCTACCAAGATTTGCTATGCTCTAACTACTGGCTCAAGCAGGTTGTGTCTGGGCCATTACCAGTTGCTGTATGTCTGAGGATGACTCTGTTCCCATCCGTTCTGTAGGATTCAAGGGGAGGTAGTGTTAAATTTCAACTGTCGGAGTCATGTGAGAAGCACGTAGTGTTTAGGAGCCTTTGTAGGTGTGCGTGGGCCTGGTGTCTGTCTGCCAGAACACCTACCCTAGGTAATATGCAAATGGTTCTCTTGCTGGTCTTCATCAGGAGTGTGGCTTGCTGATGGAGCCTCTTTCTTCTGCTCCACACAAATCCCTGGGACTCATTTTCTTATCCGGGGTGGCTGGCTTTAGATAAAACAACCCCTGTGAGTGAGCTCAGAGGACATATACAGAGAAGAGCAGATGGGGTCCAACTGAACCCCATGCCTGCCCAGAATGCTGGTGGAGAAGAAGCTGTCTCTTCTCTTCTGGAGAAGTTTTCTGAATCTTGCATCCTGAGTATCCTACAGGCTTGACCACTAGATCTAAGGCCCTCTGGTCTTCCCCCATGGGTCCGGTGTCAGCTACAATTTCCTTTTGCAAGATCCTTTTGTTAGGGAGTTCCTCAAACTGCAATCCAAAGGCTGGCTGGGTGGCCTGAATAGGGACATTGAGGCAAAGAACAAGGACAAAAGAGTGAGGCAAAGAATGACAGCTGAGCCGGCTAACACCCTGACGTCAGGGGCCTCAAGCTTGTGATTCCCTCTCCTAGGCAAATAGGGAGGCCATATCCCAGTGCCCAGGTTCACTCAGAGGCATCCTAGAATCATAGTCCAGGCCCTCGAGGCCAGACTGAAAGACTGAGGGTTAGTCGTCACTGTGACTGGCAGGCACCATGCCCCCCCCTAACTCCCGCAGGCATCTCTCTGAGTCCTTAGATTCTGTGAGTTAAGTGTACGGAGTAAACTGGTGACAGCTGGGGCAAGTCTTGGTTTATCTCCACGCCTCCTCTAATCCCATGAGACTGTGCAAACTGTCTAATGCCGACTTGACAAGAGCTAGAGTTATCTGAAAGGAGGGAGCTTCGATTGAGAAAAAGCCTCCAGAAGCCTTTGCTGTAAGGTGCTTTCTTAATTAGTGGTTGATGAGGGAGGGGCTGGCCCATTGTGGGTGGTGCTGTTCCTGGGCTGGTGGTCCTGGGTTCTGCAGGAAGGCAGACTGAGCAAGCCATGGGAAGCAAGCCAGTAAGCACCGTCCATGACCTCTGCATCAACGCCTGCCATCAGGATCCTGCTTGAGTTCCTGTCCTCACTTCCATCGGTGATGAACAGTGCCATGGAAGCGTAGGCTGAACAAACCCTTGCCTCCCCTACCTGCTTTTTGGTTATGGCGTTTCACGGCAGCAAGGGAAACTTGAATTAAGACACTATTCCCTAGCTGGAGGTAGAGAGGATTTGAAGGTGTGGCTTAGGTTTGACCTATGAGTACTGACTCTGAGATGCTAGGCAGCCTGCAAAGACCCGAGGCAGGCCCTGGAAGGCACACAAACCAGAAGGCAGGCAGGCAGGCTGTAAAACGGTTTCAGCTGAAAGTCAGGGAATATATGGAACCCCATCTGTACCGCTGCTAGAACCTGACTCAGCGACATCCTAAGTGGCTAGAAAGTCATTCTCCTCCCCCTCCCTGCCCCAGAACTCTCTGCTGAGTCCCTCAGCTACACTCATACTTTAACTTCAGCCTCAGACATTTAACCCATGAGTCAGTAGGTCTCTTGGGTTAACCCTGTCTCAGTCAGTTAGAGGAGCCATAGAAATTGCTGCAGGCCCTGGGCCTCCAGCGTTCCAGCCTGGAGAGAAGTTGGGGCCACTAGCTTCCACTATATTAGAGAAGACTAAGAAAACCTAAGGCATGCTCTTTAAAGGTGGGGACCACTTTATCAAGGGGAAACAACACCAGGTTTCTTCAGACAGGCCTGATCCTTGAAGAGACCAATGCCCTCTTGTAACTTATGAAATGGTGGTCTTTGATTGGCCCCATTCTCTCCAACAGGAATATTCTGGAGGGTTGAGAGCAGGGTTCTCCAGGCCCTTAGGTTCTGCTCTCAAGGAACTTCATCCAGGTACTTGGGGTTTCTGCCTGGGCTGAGAGAAGCAAGACAGGTAGGCAGCCTTCTGGTTCTATCTAGCCTCAAGATTTCAGGCTAGTTTTAACTCAGGTTTGTCCTTCTGCAAAAAGGAATGGAAGACACAGCCCGAAGTTCCCTCTGAAAATCAGCATGCCCGAAAGTCTGAGAAGGGGTGCCCAGCAGGACAGAATGGAAAAGACAAGGAAGGCTGGTTACAGTCTTAGAATGAATGGGCTTCCAACACCTGCTGGCGAGGCCCCGGCAGGAAGGAGGGCGGGTCTGCCGGCGCCTCGCCTCTCCTGGGCGCGCCCCTGCCCGCCCAGCTCCGGCCCAGCCCCGCCCGTCTGGCCTGTCCCACCAGCCAGGGCCCGCCGCATCTGCACCCGCTTCAGCGCCGGGGCCCCTGTCCCGAGCCACAGCAGTCATCTGTAGCCTGCCTGTCGCTCCCGGGAACCCGGACCCTGCCCAGGGCGCAGAACGGGGCGGGCATGGCCCATCCAGGAGCCGCCTCCCGGGCGCTAGCCTTGGCACTTGTGGCGGTGGCCTTGGCTGGGGTCAGAGCGCAGGGCGCAGCCTTCGAGGAGCCAGACTACTATGGCCAGGAACTCTGGAGACGCGGGCGCTACTATGAGCATCCGGAGCGGGAGCCCGAGCTCTTCTCACCTCCACTGCATGAGGGTCTCGGGGTGAAGAAGCAGGAGCAGCAGGAGCAGCTCCAGCAGGAGCCCAGGCCGCCCAAGAAGGCCGCCAAGCCTAAGAAGGCTCCCAAGAGGGAGAAGGTAGTCGCAGAGACGCCTCCACCAGGTAACTTTTTTCATCGGGTGACCCGAGGGGGCGCCCGCGGTCGCTGCATTCCAGGGGACACCTGGCTTCCCAGTATGTCTACCTCAGTGATGCCAGCCAAAATCCTGTGGTGCTGGCTATTCACTAGAGATTGCATCCAAGTTAAGCCCATCTTACTCTCCCTGCCCCCTCAGGCAGAATTGTACACTTTGGGAAGCTGCCTAGGGAGCCGGCCCCAGTGTCCCAAGAGGTGTCTATTGCTTCTTCCTGCTCTGTCTAGGTCTTCAGTCTTCAGAGACGTTTTCTTCAGAATGACTTTAAACCATTGGCATGTGACTGGCTGGTGTAATTTGGCAGATGGCCTTGGGCAAGGCTTGGTCAGTGGCCTTTATTCAGGCTGTGTCCCTTCTCTGTTCCCTCCATCCTCCTGCCAGTGGGCCCCTTGAATCCACTATGCACAATATGGCACAGTCCCAGCTGGAGACTTTGGACCACTTCTGGTCCCGGTAGCAGCCAAGATTCTGCCAAGAAAGGGCAGAGACTACATTAGCCCTGGAAAGTTCTGAGTGGCGGGCAGCTTGGGGTGAGCTATGCATCCTTTGCGTCCATCTCATTTTCCTTATTAAAAGAGTAAATTAAAATCCATGTTCACTTTCTTCCGGTCCAGTCGTTATCACACAACCTGTGAAGAGGACTTTCTCTCAATTGTTTCAGATGGTGATTGCTCAGTGTCAGAGCTGTGTCCCTCCTATTTCAGCCTTTGGAAGCCAGCAGGAGAGTGACCAAATTCTATGACCTTGCAGTGTCTTTGCCTGTAAAGAGAGTCATGTACTAGGTCCCAGAGCTCTGAGCTCAGAAGTGGCTTTTCATTTGGTTAAAAGATACCAAAGTCATCAACCAGGGTGGCAAGGGTCTGCATCTGCAGACACTCCTGAGGGGCTGGCCCCATTTGAGTACCACCTTTGTATAAGGCTGAATCCCTGCCATATGCTGTTGACAGTTCTGTGGGTTGTGTGACCCCAAATAGATCCATAGGAACTTCCCAATGTTCTCTCTCTCTCTTTCTCTCTCTCTCTCTCTCTCTCTCTCTCTCTCTCTCTCTCTCTCTCTCTCTCTGTGGTTTAACATGGATTAAAATGTAGAAAACTGCACTGGCTTGAATTAAAGGGTGGGATGAGACACTGACTTTAGTAATGTCCGCTGGTCTCATTAAGTTCTCTTCCTAGCTCAGGAAAATGGCTATCCTTGTTGTGTTACAGATGAGGAGCCTTAAGCTCAAACAGGGGAGGTAAATTATTTTATCACTGTCTTTCTTGGGAGAATTGAAAGCCTGCCATATCCCGAGTCTGGGTGACAACATGAGCCGGGTCTTGTGTGAGGATTAAGAAATGTCAGGTAGAAAAGACAGAGATAAAAAAAAAAAAGAAAAGAAAAAAACAGAGATGCAGGATAGAGTCAAGAGGACATCCAGTAAATTCTAAAGTTCGCCCTGCATTTATGTCTCAAAAGCTTTAAATAACCCAATCGAAAGAGGAGAGGAAAGACAAAAGACTCCTTTACCACTATACTAGGAACAAACAAAATAATCACCTCCTCAATACCCAAAGCATCAAGTAACCACATGCTCTGTCAAAACATCCTGTTAGCCATGCCCTGGGTCAAACCTCCTGTTATAACCTTGAAGGAGCAAGAATAGACCTGAACTCTCTGACCTTTGGTCAAGGTGGAATGGATCCCCATCAGGGAGCTCCCACAAAAGCCCACCTTATCAGCCAGGCCTTGGGATTGCCATTCAGAAACCTGGAACTTAGGGTCCACTTTTTGAGCCCCAACTGCTTCACCTGCAGATAGAAAGCACAGTGTTTGCCGCTGCATTTTACTGTGTCTGATGATGTCACAGCCTCTCATAACATCCTTTAAGTGTGCTAGGGACAGAGAATATAGGACAGCCTAGTCCCTTCTCCAAGGACCTCACAGAAGTTGTGTGACTCTGGGGAAATAATCACAGGTGTGCTGAGAGTCGTATAGAACATGGGATGTCAAGACAATAAATAGAAGGATGAGGCTAATGCTTTCCAGGGGGATATGGCTGACTAGGCCTGATTAGTGATCTGAATTTATTTGGGTACTCTTACTAGTGACCAGTTATAATCTTTCCTGACAGCCCAGAAAGTCACAGCCCAGCCTCAACAGTGTCCCCAGCTTATGTGGTGGGGGCTCAGCTATTACAGCCCAGAAGTGGCTCTCCTTCCTGCTCTGAGCATCAGCGGTTATCAGCCTTGGAATGGGGGTCTCTGAAGGAGAAGAAGTCGGGTAGAATCTGGTTTGCAAGGAAAGAGTCATTTGCCTTTGGAAAACCACCTTGCAGATAGAAGTTGGCCTGGGACAGGATGTTAACTGTTCATGGTGAATAGTTAGTCAACCAGATCTTGTCTCCAAATGGAAGACATCCTGAAGCACCAGAATCAGCCCGAGAGGCCTTTGGGGAGCTGCTTCCTGGCTCATTGCCATGTCAGCCACTTTCCTAATGAATCAGGTGGAATGTTTTAGAGTTCCCCCAGCTAGGATAAGAAGAGTGTGACATCCATCGAATAATTTTTTTATTTATTAAAAATTTCCACCTCCTCCTCTCCTCCCATTCCCCCCCACCCCCCCACCAGTCCTAAGAAAAGTCAAGGTGCTCTGCCCTGTGGGAATTTATTTATTTATTTATTTATTTTAGTTTTTCAAGACAGGGTTTTTTCTGTAGCTTTGGTGCCTTTGGTGCCTGTTCTGGAATCACAGGAGCTAGTACTCCTAGTTCGAGCTGGCCTTGAACTCACAGAGATCTGCCCGTCTTTGCCTCCTGAGTTTTGGAATTAAATGCATGCACCAACACCGCTGGGCTCCATCGAACAATTTCAACTAGTACCTCTCTTTCTCCCTCCACTCCTCTCACTCTCCGAATGTGTAGACAGATGCGTGTGTGTGTGTGTGTGTGTCTGTGTGTGTGTGTGTGTGTGCATGGATGCATACTGTGTGTGTGTGTTCAATGAAACTTTCAACTGTGGACTCCATGTAGTAGAAGAGAGATTAAAATGATCTTGGGTAGGGGACTCAGAAGAATTTGTGCACTTCTCTTGCACAGAGAGACGATGATTCTCTCCCACTGTAAGTGGTGGCATGTTGTATACAACACTCACAGGGTCATAGAGGCACTCTTGGTGGGGTGGGCTGTTTATGGACAGGTTGCCAATCTTAAGAATGTGCTTCAGGAAAGGGAATCCGGGGCTATGGTCTGGGGTGTTAGAGGCAAGTGTCTGGAATTTGCATCACGACTGTTGAGTGCTGGGTTCCAGGACAAGCTAGGCAGTGGGGTGGGAGCAGAGGGTAAGATTGAGAGATGGGCGAGAACACAGAACGGAGAATTGACTTGGCTATCACGTTTGGAGACAGTGAAATGTTTCCCGCTTTGGTCTTGGGAGCAGGGAAGTTGGAATTGATAAAGGAGAAACTGGAAAAGTGTGTGTGGTGGGCACTAATAGGGCATATGTGAGGATCCCTGAGGAGGCTTGTGGCACAGATGTTTGGTCTGGCTTTGAGTTTTGGCTTTGATCCTTGTCAACCAGAGAAATGCCCCGTGAATGCCACGTGCCAATAGCGATAGAAGTGCCTTGGCAAATGGAATCCTTTGGTCAGTTGGGAAGACTAGTAAGCATCCTCCTGTGATGTTTGGTTGTCTGCTTGATGCCCCTGAGAAGAAGGAACCTCAGTTGAAGAATCACTACCTGCAGATTGGTCTGTGGATGGGCTTGTGGGGGACTTAGACTTGATTGCTAACTGGTGTAGGAGGACCCAGCCCAATATGAGTGGTGCCTTCCTTAGGCAGGTAGTCCTAGGCTATGTAAGAATGGTAGCTAAGAAAGCCTTCCCCTGTGGTCTCTGCTTCAAAGCTCCTGCCTTGAACTTCTTCCCTGGCTTCCCTTGATGCACTGTGACCTGTAAGTTAAAATCAACCCTTTCTTTCCCCAAGTTGTTTTTGCTCATATATTTATCACAGCGACTGAAGGCAAACTAGAACACATTCTCTGAAAAGCTAAAACTTGAAATGCTCAAATAGCCGAGCCCTTTGAGCACCAGTACACTCCTGGTGGTTGTGCCCCACAAAGCTTTGCTTCAACTCAGAGCTACCTCCAGGCTATGTGTGTGGCGTATATGACACATAGATTGATTCCATGGCTGGGAAAAACCGTGAAATCTGGAGTGCTTTTGTTCCCAAGAACTTGAATCAGGGATGCTTAACTAGTACTTCATTCTCAATAAAGAAGCACCCAGCTGTACTGAATGGAAGAGAAAATTGAAAAGCATTTACTTCGAGTTAGGTTTAGAATAATTATAGGCTCATAGAAACTTACAGAAGTATTATGGTGAGGTCCCGTGACCTTAGTGGGAAATCTTAGGTATCTCTAGTGTAGATTTCCCAACCTCGACAGTCTCAGCAGTTTGGATTATATGTGTGCTAGGGGTTGGAGTAAGGGCCTGTGTGCTATAGGATATGCAGCTTTGACCCATAAGATAGCAGTAGGACCTTCCTCTCAGCCCTCACAAACAAAAATGTCTAGACATTGCCAGTCATCTGCAGGGGGTTGAGAATTGCCACTAGGTTTCAAAAGCATGACCTAGACTGTTATAAATACTATTAGTTAGATTGTAATGTTACATTTCAGAAGTTTCTCCATGGATTTGTGTGTGAGTATATGCATGTTTGTGTGTATATGCATTTTCTCCATGCATGTATATATATATGCACATGTGTGCTTGTGTGTGTGTGTATGTGTTTGTGCCCACCAGGATATAGGACCATGGAATCCTTTTCTGGGGGTTAGGGGACTCTCATGTCATAGACTTTCTGAGGCCTTTCTTGTAAGCATCAGTTTATCCCAGCATCCTAGAACTTTTAGGGAAGTGAGTGGTCAGAGTGCAAATTCCTCTCCACTACAAGGTTCCGACAATGGCTGCCCAGCCTCTGCTCCACCGCTCCCCAGATGGGCTCTTCCTGCTTCAAGGCCATTCACTCATTGGACGGGCAGTGATGGTTGCTAGAATATTCTTCCTCGTTGACAGCCTCCTTCTAACTCTATTTATTCAGCTGTTTCTGGTTGAATTCCACAGCTTCTGCAGTGGGAATGCTTTGTGGTCCCAGAAGCGAGCCTCAGGTCCCTCCTTTTCATTATCCAGCACAAAGAAAGAATAAAGTAGCAGCTCCATGGAGGCCATGCCAGTGGACTTAGGGTATGTTTATATCTTGGGGTGACTTTGAATGGTGGCCATGCTCCTTTTAGAAGATGAAATTCAGCCAACTAATAAATCATGGTTGCATAATTCACCTGCCTTTTCCACCCACATGGCAGAAAGAAACAAACAAGACCGAGAATAAGTGACGTGAATATCGTGTTTTCTTCTTCCGCTGCTCCCTGGCTTAGGAGCTGGCTCGGATATGGAGGCTTTAAATCTGGCTTCCCACTGACTCCTTTGTTTGTGGTGTTTCCAGGCACAGGCTAGACTGAGCCACCATTTGGATCTGAACAAACCCACACGGACATCCCCTGGTCCTGAGCTAGTCGCTCTGGAACGTGCGGAGTGTGCAGAGAGCCATTTTTGTTTGTGGGTCTACGCCCAGAACCATCCAGTTTGCATTTAGTATGTGTTGTGATCCAGCCATCAAAGGGAAGAAGGGTGGCCCTTTGAGCAAATTTGCTTGTCAACAAAGCTCTTTGTGTGTGAGCTGTTGCTGGTTGGTGGAAAACGTTTTTCCTGCAGAGCTTTGCCTGGTCTCTTGTTGGGCCAGAGCAGCTTGGCCTTAGATGGACATACCCGATCTTAGGCAAAACTAGAGTGTGAGGATTAGGAGAAGGTGTTTGTCAATATTTCAGTCGTATTTTTAATAAACCCAGGGGTTGTTATTGGCATACTTAAAGAACAAGAAAGCCTCAATGACTGCCTACGTACAAGCTTTAGTATTAAACCTGAAGTGTTCCATCCAAGTAAACACTAGGCAAAGTTCCCAGGGAAAGGATGGATTAGGAAAAAAGCATCTACTTTGGAGGCGCTGCCGCCCTTTCCAGAACTCTTTCCAAAGCTAACTCACCGCTGACCTGCTCCTCCTGCCTGTGCCCATGGCTCCTGAAATCAGGGTTGTGCCTGGATGATAGAGGGCGGAGACCCGACAGGGGCCGAGTAAACCGGATTGCATGCTGTGGTTCTAAAATAGTCTGGCATTTCCCCCCATCTACCTCTTGTGCCTGTGACTGCCATATCTCAAGGTGACCATGCTTTCGACCCGGGACAAAACCAGTTTTAGCTCCAGAGCCTGGATTTTGGGGTGAGGCCTCCTTTGCATGTCCTGAGGGACTAGAAAGACAAGTGCTTAGGCTTAGTGTCACCCAACAGCGGCAAGCTCTGCCCTCTGAGACCCTCTCTGGTCCCTGTTCATGCAGCTGCCACTTGGGTCGTGAAAGCTTCGAGTTGGGTTTCTTTGACTGAGTGTGGGATGGGTCAGTATCCTAAGTGGCTGGCCTCCACCTAGCTGCTCACTGGCTGTCCTGGATGGTTAGCATGGCAAAGAATGCCTTCCTTCCCATGTGAATCAGCCTCTGTGCCACAGATTTGGATACGCTATTTATTCCACGCAAGACGCGTGCAATGCTCCCTGGTAAGCCTGTTGAGGTTCAGAGACAGCTAGGGGCAGAACTCTGCTCTTTATGGGGGCACGTGTGACTCTCCAAGCCTTTGGATCCCCCCTCGAGGATTGTATCAATAATGCTCATACCGCCTGCTGAGGTGTGATGGGTGTGGCCTCCCTGGTGATGGCAGAGGTGGGGTGGCACAGTTTTGTGTCACCTTTCCCCTGCTCCTGGAGTACCTGCCAGGCGGTGTCCTGTGGACCCTGGCAGACAATGCCCACAGGTTGTCGGCATCTCCTTCCTCCTCTTTCTTAGCCCCTTTCCCTCAAGCTGCGTGAAATCATCTTACAGGTACGATCGTGCAGTACACACCTACTTATCTCAGCCTGTTCTTGATAGAACCCAAACCCAGGCAGATAGGTGCCCAGGGTCTCTGTACAGCTGACAGAGGACCCACACTTACCTGTGTGCCCCTGCCTGCCTGCTGCTGTTCCTGGGGTGCTTCCTTAGAGACAATGAACTTTATAGACCTGTGGCCGAGAATCAGGAGGGCGGCTGACTGCCTAGAGCACTGGTTCACAACCTTCCTAATGCTGTGGTCTTGTAATACAGTTCCTCATGTTTTGGTGATCCCCAACCATAAAATTATTTTCGTTGCTGCTTCATAACTGTAATTCTGCTACTGTTATGAATTGTGATGTAAATAACTTTGTTTACTAATGTCCTTAGGTGGCCCCTGTAGAAAGATCATTTGGCCACCAGAGGGTCGTGACCCACAGGTGGAGAACCCTGGCGCAGAGAGTGGGTGTGCTGGTTTCAGAGGCACCTCTGCCAGCTGCGCTACTGCCTCTGTGCCCTGCCTCCACCCCCCACCGGAGAGAGGCTCATCAGGTTGTTTTCCCAGGAAGGATTCAGCACCCGAGAAGCATACATGTAGACAGGAGAGGAGTGCTCGTAGGTGGACTGATCTGGGCTTCTAGTGTTGTGGCATTTGCTGTCTACCTGATGACCCTTCAGCGTCCCTTCTCTGCCTGACCACTGAGGTTGTCCTCTCAGACACCAACTGTCCTTAGAACCGGAAAGGGGTTCAGGCTGTCTGTCCCTGCCTTGTCCCTTGTCCCTTTCCTGTTCTTACCTGTATGGAGCAGGAACTTATTTTTTTATATAATATTTTTTGAGATTATGGTATAATTACAATAATTACATAATTTTCTCTCTCTTCCCTTCGACCCCTCCCTGCTCTATCTCAAATTCATGACTTTTTTCTTTAATTGTATATTACACATATACATATATATTCCTAAATATATAACTGCACCCTGCCCATTTCCTGTAATGTTACCTGTATGCACATGATCTCAGGGCTCACCACGTGGTATTGACTAACCAGCTGGGATGCTCTTCACTGGGAAACCATTTCTTTCCTGCCCTCAGCTTTCCCTAGTTGCCCATAGTTGTGTGTTTAGGACAGAGGCCCCTTGATCTTTCCCCTTTTTATGTTAGAATGTCCTCTGATGTCGTCACTGTTTGGGAATTGCTGAGGTCGCTGAGCTGATAAGACATCATGGATATAGCCCCTCTCACATTTTTAGGAGACACGATCCTGGAAAACGCCCTGTACCTCTGGCTCGTACAGTCTGTCTCCCTCCTATTTATTTATTGATTTATTGATTTGCAATGATCCGTGAACCTTAGGTGCAGGAATTACGTCATAGGCATATCAGTTGGGTCAGGGCACCACATAATCTCTTGTCTTCTGCATTTTGATTGGTTGTGGTTGTCTGTAATAGTCTTTATCTGTTGCAAAGAGCGGTTTCCTTGGCAAGGGTTGAGAACTACACTTATCTATGGATATAGGGATAAATATCTAGAATGTAGCTAAAGATTATGCTGGTTTAATAATGTGCTGGATGTAGGGTCTCCTCCAAGATCAATGTCTTCCCAGCCCTGAGTAGCTGGCTAGATTTTCAGTACCAGCATGTGTGAATTTAGGGAGCTGCGAGTTACTTCCAAAGTATGTGTGCTACTACTTAGGGTTATCATGCGTGCAGGACTTTTCTGTGGATGCCTGGCATCACGGTTGTGTAGGGCTCCTGTTTGCTTCCATCCCCTGGAAGCTTCTGATACCATGAAAACCAGTCCTAAGGGAGGGGGGCTTTCAGGTCAGATCCAGCTCAGGTCTCCAGTTAAAATCACAGTGCAAACAATCCCAGCTCTGGGGAAAAGAAATGGGAGGATCCTGGGGCTGTTGGCCAGCCAGCCTAGCCTGCTTGGCAAGTTCCAGGGGAGTGAGAGACAGTGCTGAACATTGAAAATGGAAAGAAGAAAAGAGAGACAGCGCTGAGGTTGAGGTTGTCCTCTGTTGCCACATACATGTGTGTGTGCACACTTGCTCGTATTCTGCCACACATGCGCACTCAAGTGTCCACGCGTGTGCATGCACACACAAGCACACTACTCATTTCTAACACTTACAGGAGGAGAGAACTTTCTGGGGGAGCTACTACAAGAACCTCACATGGTGTTTTTTCCCCTCCTGCCAAAGGTTCCTTACCAAGAAACAGGCAAGAATTGCCAGAGTCCTGGGCCAGGTCCCTCCTGCAGGGGGAGTGCAGAGCTCTGGGGCCTGGAATTTCCTGGGGAAGCAGAGACTGCAGGGAAGCAAAGGCTTTTCGGTTTGGGGTGTGTGTATGTGTGTGTGGGGGGGAGCGGGTTGCTACTGTAAGCTCCTTGTGTAGCAAAGGAAAAATAGGTTTTATTTTTATTAAGCCAGAGGAATTATATTTACCATGGTGCACCAGAATAGAACATGTGGCCAGCATTAGCGGGTGCAGTGCGCTACTTTTAAGGAATTCTGCATTGTCACGCTGCCCAGATGGAGATGCTGATTGGATTCGGGCTCCTTCTCCAAACACTATTTCCTCTTCTCCTTCTTCTTTCATCTGTACAGACCATATGGTTGCCTTTCTTGTTCTGGGGGGAGGAAGGGTCTATGGAAGAGGCCTTTGTGCTGGCAGGGAAGGCCCTTTGGAGCTGGCCACTACCTCAGTTATCTCCTGGCTGTCAGTGACCTTGGGAAGCCCTCTTCCTCACTCTAGGCCAGGGGTTCTTAACCTGTGGATCGAGACCCCTTTTCTGGGGGGAGTCACATTTAAGGTATTTGCATTATGATTCATAATGGTGGCAAAATTACAGTTATGAAGTCGCAATGGACTAATTTATGGTTGGGGGTCAGCACCATATGAGCAACTGTGTAAAAGGTCACGGCATTAGGAAGGTCGAGAACTATTGCTCAAGGTCTTTATGTCCTCAACTGTAAAATGCCCTTCCTGTCCCCAGAGGGTTGAATCTTGCAATGAACATGCCTTATAAATTTTGGAGCCTGCCACCCTTGTCAACTGTTAGCAAATGGGATAGTGTTAGTAACATGTGGACCTCAGGATGATGGCCAGGTAGAGACAACCGCACCCTGAGTATCTCACAGGTATCATTTTGTGTTCTTGCTCTAACTTCCTGTGTGGCTGACTCTGCTACCTTTTTTTGTCAAGGAGCGGAAGTGGTCTAGAGGTCAGGCTGGTGATCTTGGGGGTACCTTGGGTGTACCTGTCTCCCAGGTAGCACCCTGGAATGTGGGTGGATCACACCTCTCTCTTCTCTGGAAGGCTGTACCCCAACCCTGAGCTGGCTAGTTTTTATGCAGAGGCTTTCTTTTTCAAGTGGGAAACATTCTGTAAGCCAGTCCCATTCTCAAAGCCCCAGGTGATGAGTTCAGCTAGGCAGGCTTGCTTAGCTTCTTTCCTGACTGGATCCTGCTTCCCCCTCCTTTCCCTCAGCACTTCCCAGGCAATGGAGCCCCTGCATTAGGCTTAGCTTAGAGGCAACTTGACTCTAGACAGATGCTATCAGTGCCGCTCCAAGGAGGATTAGATTGAAGCGAGGAATGAAAAGGCAGTTTAAGACGATGCCAAGCTGAGATTTGCAAGATGGGAAGGAGCCAATTAGCTTGAGAGTAGAGGGATGGGTGTGCCCACGATGGGGACAATTTACGCCAAGTGTTCTTAGAATAGGGGTAGGGGGCCAAACTAAGGAGAAAATGGAAGGTTAACAGGGTCACATCAGGCTCCCAGGTCATTCCCCAATTAGTGAACAACCGACTCACAGGTCCACAAGTCATGACGTTGGAGAGAGTTGGGTGTGCGAGCTAGCTTTGGAAACATGCTGACTTTGATGTCCAAGTCCGGCTTTGACCTTCAGTTCCAGCTATTTCTCCTAGTGCCTCAGGGAGCTTCAGCAGCATTTTGTAGGCTTACAATACCTAACCGCATACAGTTGCACATGGGTTTTGGGAGGGGTGATTATCTCCATATGTATTGAGCATCCTCCTCTTTAACCACAGACCCCTTGGAGTCCAAGGCTCTGGGACTGGGGAGCAGAGCTGAGGGCAGTTTTCTGCAGGAGAGGACTGTGAGTTCTCACATTCAGAGGCTTCTGGGATACGCAGAATGACAATATCTTTTCCTCCTTTTCTTTCTAGGTAAAAATAGCAGAAAAGGCAGAAGAAGCAAGAGTCTTGAAAAAGCTGCCCGGGATGATAATGGTGTCCCTGTGGCCCATGAGGATGTCAGAGAGAGTAAGTAAAGCACTTGGAGGATCCCTGCCCCGTTCTGTCACCTGCCCATGGGGGGGTGCAGGCAGCTGGCATGGCTGTATTGTCATAAATACCCTGTAGGGTTATTGTCTGGACCTATGTCTATTCTTAGCCATTGTGCAGGAGTACAGACATCTCAACAGCTCAAACCTCTCTGGGGGCATTACTGCCCTACCGAAATTTTCTGGAATGAATTGCTCATGTCACTTCCAAATTTTTTGTTTCCTTCCTTAGACTGTCTCCCTTGGAAATGATCTCTTAGCATTGTGATCTCTTAGCTGCCCGTAGCCTTGGTTGTGTGTTTCTTGTCTCTCAACAGAGGGTCTCTGGGGACAAAGATAAAGTCTTTTGTTTCCAGAATCTGCAATATTAGACCTGGCATCTTGCAGTCATGTGAAACTTTCAGTTGTATAATTACTTACCCCAGTGTGTGCAGTGTTAGGTGGTTGTGGGGGGTACATACAGCTTGACTGATGGATTGCTTACCTCACCCAGCCCTGCACACACCGGATGCGATGGTGCACACCTCTAAGACCAACACTAGGGAAATAGAGAAAGGAGGATTGGGAATTCAAGGTCATCCTTAGCAACATAGAAAGTTGTGGGACAGCCTAGGATATGTGAGATATTGTCTCAAAAAGATATTGTCTCAAGCAAAAAGCTTATGGAAAAAGAATGTTTGGTGTTATTAATTATTTCAAGACTCATGGAGGAGTGCTGGCCCATTAGCTGTAGTTATGAATATTCTTTTTTTGTGTGTGATTGACATACATCTTTAATCTTACCAGTTAGAGACAGAGAGACCTAAGTTCAAAGCTAGCAGGGCAACTGACCATGTCCCCAAAAAGCCAAAGGGAAAACAATGAAGACCACACATAGCCTGTAGGGCTAGAAAACTCAGTGAATGTCCTACACTAGAAAAACAAATTAAAAGAAAGCAAAACCGCAGTAGGGTTTCCAAGAATATGAAAATCTTGGTCGACCCAATTTATCTCCAGAACTCACATAAAAAAGTCGAGCCTGGTTCAAGCACTTTTAATCCCAAGGCTGGGGAAGCATAAACAGGATTGCCAGAGTTCACAAGTTGACCAGCCTGCAAAATATAAGGTGCACAGAATACAGAGCCCAAACAATACCAGGTTTGTTCTGCTGTACACTCTCCAGACGCGCACACAGAAAACGAAATAACACACAGTTCACACCTGGCAAAGACACACTCAAATACTACATAAAGTGTAAGTCCCATTTTATTTTTCCAAGGTGTTTTCTTCACAGGGGCTTTGGTGGAGGTCATGATACATCACCAGCAGGTCTAAATCGTGGTGGGGGTGTTTGGTCCTTCTGAGCTTCCCGAGATCGATTCCTGACTACCTTGCTATGACTAGCACAGCTCACAGGAATGCAGCTTGACATAGTTTGGGGAGCACATAAGCGTAGAAGACACTTGCTTTGGATATGTCCCTGATGGCAGTGGCCTCTACAATGTTCCAAATGACATACTTCTTAATGGCCGTGTCCTTGGGCCTGCACCGGGTGCAGTTAGTGCATTGAATTGGCTGCACATGGCCAGGGCCCTTTTTGATACAACCATTATTTCTCCTTTTTTTTTTTTTTTTTTTTTTTTTTTTGGTCATCTTGGAGCCAAGTCCTGAAAGAGGTGCTATGAATATCCTTAACTATTTCGTCACTATTGCTGTCCTAAACTGCAATATCTAGGATTATTTCTGCTATTGTTAGTAATAATGACAATTTATTAAGTGCATGTGTAGTTGCTAGATGCTTTGCTCAGCGTTTGACCTTTCCAGGCACCCTGCTAATCACTGCGGGTGTCATCACCATCATCTTTATCCTCCCCCTCCTCTTCCCCACTCCTCTATACTTTGTAGCTTAAGGGAAGGTTCTTTGGCCAGGGCTGTTTAGGAAAACAAAGCTTAGAATGAAATATTCCAGGGTTGTTGACTTTTTGCTTAGTAGTGACAGAAGACAAAAAAAAAAATCAGCTAAACATTTTACAGATTTAAATAGGACTCACTTTCAGCGGCCACATCTGCTCAAGAACTGTGTCACAGAGGTGAAGGTCACCAGGGGAATTTCACATTCCCTTAGGTACAGTGTTAGGGTTTGAGGCTGTGTTTCTACCTAACAACCTGCCATCAGAGCTATCACTGCTCTGACTACAGTGTGTTCTAAGATTAAGAGAAATCAATTATGAGCTTCTGCAGTCATTTATGGACCTAAATATGTATTTCATCTGAAGGTGGACATTGAGGCGTCCACTGTAAGGACTTATCCCTTGGGAGGATACGTTGAGAGTACAGTATATAGCTAGGGCTGTGTTTCTCAGGCTCATCTGGGGCTCCGGTCCTTTAGCGTCTGTATCGGCGTAAATAAATGCAAGGCTGATATTAAAGAATATATACAGCTTTAATGTTTAAATAAACTTACAGAACAGAGGTTCCCACGCAGCCGTTTCACAGGAGGCAGGAAAAGGGAGGAGCTGCCTCCCGCGTGCCCGATTTATTCATACGCATTCACCCGAGGCAAACCCGTCCCCTAAAGGGGCTGGCTTAACCCTACATCTCCCCCTTTTGTCTAAATAAGACAGAACTAAACCAAATATAACTATAAACAATAATAACAAATGATAAATATAACAAACAATATTGAGAACAAAAGTTTTGCTAGACATTCTATCTCAAGGAGTCTAAGTAATGTAGAGAGTAACTACAATTAAATAATCTTCAACTCCATCAAAGATCTGAAAAGGGAATAAATATTACTTAACAAATGAGAGATATCCAAAATGTGCAACAAATGACAGAGACAAACTGACTACCTGGGCAATCACCCAAAGTCTTGTTTGCAATGTTGAGTCAACCAACTTTGGCTAAGGCCTAACATAACTGACATACCATTATCAAATGCAAGGAACTTTCTTAGAATTATCCTACCCTATCTTGGCAAGATAAGACAATCCTGTTTCATATCTTAGTCAGTAGTTGAGGTATGGGCTTTTCTTAACCCAAAGGCCAGTTCTGCCAAGAAGACAATCTCCCAGTGGAGTGTCTTTGGTGTTCAACGTTCTCTCGGGAGTAGAGTGGTGTTGCCAGGAGTAATTGTGTCTCGTAGGCACAGAATTCTAGGTTAGATTAAAGGCCATTTTCTACAGCTCTTCAAAGAGGCTGAAGATTATACTATCTATACTAAATATAATCTCTATGTATCTAATAGACCTGATTAAACTAAAAATAAATATGACAAACATATAATTCTCAATACCTATCTAATTTGAAAACTAAGAGAATAAACAACTGTGCAATATATGAAGACAATGATCTTCACCTGTAAACAATGTCATTACATATCAAATGTAAACAATGTTATTACATAAATAGTATCAGAGGTAGAAATTTACATTGTGATATGATAGATGTATCCATACAATATAAGCATACTCTTATACATAAATAGAGGTAGGAACACTCACATTCAATATTCAATATATCAATATACAGGAAACAGTACCAATATAATTTTCTAAAAACAGTAAGTCGCAAATACCAATCATCCCATCAAACCAGTTAATCCCCCCCCTTTTTTTGAATATACCCCTAATTCCATACAATAAGCGTCTGTGATGGTAAGCTGTAGTTATCAGCTTGACCTAACATTACCTGGGAGAGAGTCCAGATGAGGGACTGTCTGCTTTACATTGGCCCGTGGGTCTGTCTGTGGGGAATTGTTTTAGCTAAGTAATTGATTTGACTAGACACCGCCCACTGTGAGGGGCACTATTCCCTAGGCAGTGGGTCCTGAACTGTGTAAGAATGGAGAAGTTGAAGTAAGTATGAATAAGCACGAATGTGTTCCTTTCCCTCTGCTCTTGACTGTGGATGGGATGTGACCCCTTGTTTTAAGTGTCTGCCACCGTGACTTCCCTAGTGGTGGACTGGAACGTAGAATAGCAGGCTGAGATGGACCCCTGTCTCCTTTAAGTTGTCTTCTGCACGGTTTTTTGGTCACGATGACCAAAATGAAACTAGGTCAGAGTCTGAACTCCTTTCTGGTGACGGGTCTCTTCTGTTGGAAGGGCAGCAACACTTGCTTTTTGCTGGCATGTGCCACTAGGCTGAGGTCACTTTGAGGTGCTAGCCTCAGGAGCACTTTGAGGTGCTAGCCTCAGGAGCACTTTGGAGTTTTGCTGCCAACCAATCTGGACTTGAGGGTTCTTCTGTATCTGGTGAATTCTTGAGTGCTTTCAAACACATTTTAAAACATATTTAGTCCAGATTTTCTCCTAGCTTCAGCAGAAGGCTTGGGTTAGATGATCTTCTTTCTTCTTTCTCAGAATTGGAAGTTATTAAAATTGAGGGAGGCATTTCAGTAAGATTTTGGAAGTTCATTCACACACACACACACACACACACACACACACACACACACACACACACACTGTACACAGGGCATTTCCTTTTTTCTGTCACAGATGCTCCCAACTAACTAGATTGTTTTGTGAGCTGGCCTCATGTCTGGGGTCACTCACCTCAAAGGCAGTCATCACACTGCCAATTGACTGAATATCTTAGCTATGATATCAGCCTGCAGAATTATTCTATTTTTAAAGGAAGACTTGATGAGACTATGAGAGGGAGAGAATAATGATTGAGGAAAGGATAGAGACTATGGGTGGTGGCTAGGTGGTTCACACTGAAGGCCAGTGGCAAAGCCTTTAAAAGAGTCTCAAGTTGGTGGGGGTATATGCAAGTAAGTCACCCTTGAAGAACTTTTCCAAGAGCAAATGTATGCTTACCTGTTATGTGGCTATAGTGCTATACCAGTCGGGTCGGATGTCAGCTGCTAGGTTGGTTGAATTTTCGCCTACTTCTCCATCTCTTTTTGTGCTCCTACCTTTCACTACATGACTTTCCAATCCTTTCCCCCAAATTGAAAGCTACTTAACTTGGAGTTGATCTACATGTCGTGTCGGGCTGACATAATGAAGAGACATATCTGGTTCAGAGTAGAGGGAGTCAAAGCCTTGGTCTATTACCACATGTCTGTACCTAGGACACTGGCCCGAGTTGCTAATTGCTCACCACTGTTCTTATTTGCTGCTGGGGTAATTTACGGTCCCCGTATTTTCTGAGAATTTATGATGTGAATCCCTGTGGAAAGTTGACTGGAAGGAGACGTAGGCACCTGCCTACTCCAGACAGCCACATGAGAAGGTATCAGAAAGTGTCTAATTTTCCAGATGCTGTAGATCCTGGACCTAAAGCTGGGGCACACAGGAAGGACAGGATGAATGCCACCCCCTATTTGGAAGCTGTTTCCTCCTGCTGCGTTCATCTGATTCACACATGGTGATGTTCTTCCACAGCTGGGTTAGGCTTAAGTATGCTTCCTTCTTTGAGTTTTGGGCTTCTAGGGAAAATTTGGGAGTGGTTACACATTTTTTTTTTAAAACTAAAATTCCCTGAATTTTAAGAAACTTCTGAGCAATTGAGAGTTTTATGGGTTGCATCAAGTCATCCTGAGTTCAAGGTGAGGAAGTTTTATCTTTTAAAGTATCCTTGAAAAAAAAAGTTTTTTGTCTTATGAACTTGAAATAACTGTAGATTCACAAGTTGTAAAACAAAACAAAACAAAAAACAAAACAAACCAAAACTTACCACCACCACCACCACCACCACCAGCAACAGCAAAAACCAGAAGAGTCTGGATCACCTTTCACTCTGCCCCTAGCAATGCTGATGGTTTTGTTTTGTTTTGTCTTTGTTTGTTTGTTTTTGTTTTTCAGAAAGGTTTCTCTGTGTTGCAGTCCTAGCTGCCCTGGAACTAGTTCTTGTAGACCAGGTTGGCCTAGAACTCATAGAGATCCACCTTTCTCCCTGAGTGCTGGGATTAAAGGAACGCGCTACCACCGCTTTTACGTGACTGTAGTAAAGTAATAGAGTCAAGAAACTGACTTGGGTCTCTGTCTCTATCTCCATCCATCGCCAGATGAAGGTTCTAAGGTGATATGCAAGATATTCATCAGTATGGTTATAGGATAGGCTCATTTCAGGTTCCCTCTCCTCAGTTGCCCACGGTACTATCTGGGGACATCTCCCTGGACACCTGCGAGCCCCTCTAGAGTCAAGTCTCTTGCCAACCCTAAGATGGCTCCCTTAATTAGGATATATATTTCTCTGCTCCCGTATCCACCCTTCCTTTATCCCAACCATCCCATTCCCCAAAGCTCCCCTCATCTTCCCCTTCTCACGTTTCTCACCCCATTTCCCCTTAGCCCCATGCCACCTCACCCCCAAGATCCCAGTTTTTGCCTGGCAATCTTGTCTACTTCCCATATTCAGGCAGATGACTATATGTTTTTCTTTGTGTTTACCTTCTTATTTAGCTTCTCTAGGACCCCAAATTATATGATCAGTGTCCTTTATTTATGGCTAGAAACCAATTATAAGTGAGTACATCCCACGTTCATCTTTTTGGGTCTGAGATACCTCACTCAGGATTGGATGCTCACCTTCCTGGACCTGTATAGAAGTGGGAGGACCTTGGACTTCCCGCAGGGCAGGGAATCTGAACTGCTCTTCAGTCTTGAGAGGGAGGGGGAATGGAGTGGGGGGAGGGGGAGAGGAGTGGGGAGAGAAGGAGGGGAGTGGGGGGAGGGGCGATGTGTGGGAGGAGGAAATGTGTGGGAAATGGGAAACCGGGAGGAGGCAGAAATTTTTTTCAACAACTAAAAAAAAAAAAAAATAAACAAAAAAAAACAAAGCAAAAAAAGAAACTGACTTGGAATCACTTCAGATTCTGCCAGCTGTGTGCGCAGCACTGTACAGCTGTATCATGTGTGGTTTCTGGGAACACTCCTGTCCCATCATAGGTTCTATGTGCTGTTCTTTATAGACACTCCTCTCCCCATGTTCAAGCCCTGGTTCCTGGCAATGCAGCTCTGTTCCCCATAATGCTGTAGTTGTAAGACAACCAGGTACATGAAATCATATGCTATGTAACCCTGGAGACTGACTTTTTTTTACATTCAGCATAGAGATCTCTTTTATTCCTTCTGAACTGGATAAATAGATCTGGTTTGGTATTTCTATGATGTGGTAGTTAGGCAAAGCTAAGCCCACTGAAATATTATTGAGGGCTAATGTGTATAGAGAAAACTATGGGACGAAGGGACCATAAGGATATAACTCACTGGAGTGTATAATCTCCACACGCTGATTTGGGTTGTCATGGACACCACACAGTGTGAAAATGCATCATTGCAACTGTTCTTTATAAGAAGAGGATTGTGCTGGAACCTCTGAAGTCAGCTCTGAGCCCCATTTAGCCAACCTCCCTGCTTTTCCTTAAACATGGCTATGATCGTAGGTAGCAGGCGTTGTTTTGAACTTGGTAATCTTTGTGACCTCGTGCTGGACACTCTTGTGTCTGATTTCTTTTGCTGGTTGTCATGTTTGTGAGGCTCAACCATGTGGACTTGTTTATCTTCACAGGGCTGTAGTACTCCAGGGCAGGACTGTATATCACTGTCTGTGGACTCACTCTCCTGATGATAGGTATGGGTGTGGATTTGAACTTTTGGCTATCACAGGATGCACTTGGGAATCATTTCTGTGCGAGTCTTTTGGTGTGTACATCCAATAGAGTTGCTCTATCCTAGGGAGTGAGTATCTTCAATAAGAGCTGCTAGGGAGGGCCTAAGACCATGGCTCAGTTGGTCAAGTGCTTGCTGCGCAAACACGAGGACCTGAGTTTGGATCTCCATGTTGGAAAGAAGGATGCTGGGCATAGAGACACACAATTATTACCCCAGCACAGGGGAGGAGGTGACAGGAGGACCCCTGACTCACTGGCCAGTCAGTCTAGCCAGTGACCCAGGTTAGATGAGAGACTTTCTAAAAGCAAACTAAGACAGAGACCAACTGGAAAAGACACCCTATCTTGACTTCTGGTCTCCAAACATATGTGTACATAAGCTTCCATGCATATACATGTACACATGGATATGCATACATGTAACACTGGACACAGAAAACGGGCAGAGAATTTTCCGGATTGATTATGACGATCAGCGTTCCCACCAGCAGTTGCTTTTCTTCCTTAAAAGCCCACATTTGGTCCTGTCTGTCTTCTCTGTTTTATTCATGTTGGTGACATAGGCTGCTGTTTTGTTGTGGTCTAACTCGGTGCTTTCCCGGTGCCTGATGGTTAATGCTTCTTTGCCATTAGAGTGACTTATTTTGCTCAACCCCACTGAGGCCACGGTTTCCCTCGCCATTGTTTTTATTTATGGGAGTTCTTTGCTCTATTTTGTCAGGAACTCAGAGCAAGGCTTGTCTCCGCCCACTGGTTTATCTTTTCAGGCCACCAAGGGTGTTTTTTGAATAACAGATGTTCTTAAACCTAAATCAAACCAGTCACTAATCGTTTCGTTGATGGTTGGTGCTTTTCCATCACTCTTAATTTGACTTTTGCATCTCTATCTTCCGATAGAATGTCCTCTGGTATTCCTGTATTCCCGCTGAAATATTTGCTATAATAGAAACGTGAAGTAAATAGTCGTGTAGGTGGACCATGGCTATGGTGACGAGCACTCTGTTTTGAGCCAGCAGTTACCTTCTGGGGTCTTTATTAGCAATGTATGAGGAAAAATAGGAATTTCCCATGACGATGCAGAGGCAGTGAGGATCAGCCACAGCAACTACCGAGACTCATCACTCATGTGTTTGGGAAGTATGTGGTAGATGCCAGGGATTCTGTGATGGAGACTCATTTTGGCTTGTGAACGAGGCTTCCAGCCTCTTCAGGAAGGTAGACTTATCTCTCTGAGATGCTCAAGCTTTCATAAGGTGTTTGCCCCCAAAGCAGGATGAGTAGGGTGAGTGGAGAGGTTGGGAATGGAGTGTGGGAAGCTTTCCAGGTGAAGCAGCCACTGAGCTGGACATCCAAGGTGAGGGTCAGTGGCCCGATCAGATCCCGTGAGGCTGAAGTTTCCTGGGGCATACTCTATGGGCTGCAGGCTTGGGCTGGCCTCTCAGTTCTCTGAGAGTTTCCTCTGTTGGACTCTCATAGCCTGGGAAAGACACTCTCCAGACTTCTTTCACTGTGTGAGAGATGCCAGCCAGATTCTGGGGACCCCTTGAGGTTCTTGGGACCTCAGAAGACTTTCCTGACAGCTGCTGTCGTCGATCCAAGTCTCTGTGTGGAATGCGGGCATCCATTTTTCTAGGTTCTTCCAAAGATTTTGGTTCTTGGAATGGATCATTTAGTTTTCTGTTCCAGCAGTGCAGTGGGGCACATCTTTAGGGTTCTCTTTGAAGTGTCGGGTATTAAAGAGCTTTTCAAGGGTGATTAGATAAGACCAAGATTAGTCCAGAGCCTCCCCAAGACCCTTAGAGACTCCCACGCCCTTCAGAGTAGCTTTTGGTGTCCAGGCAGGCAGCGAGCCACTGCAAACACAACCTCACCACACAGGAAGCAGCCTCTCCACTCTTCATTGGTTTGGGGGAATGTCAAGTTCAGGAAGGCAAAGGAAAGAATCCCGTAACTGAATCCTATTGGATTATAGGCAGCAAATGAAAAAAAAAAAATCCAAGAGAGCTAGAAACTGATTACTGGGAGCCTCCCTTCTATATCTTCCAAGCCCTCTGCTTTGGTAGTAGCAGGCAGCCCCAGCAGGCCTCCACAGCTCCTCTCTGTCAGGAGTGATGACTTCCCCAGTTCTGGCACCTTTCCTGGTATGAATCCCAATGCCACCAAAGCATTGGTATTTTATTTTGGAACTCTCTACTCAAATGGGGGATTTAAAGAGTGTACTTGGGATCTCCTGCCACAGCTGATTTTCAAATTGAACTTGGATACTTCGTAATTATTGTAGTTAGTCTGGCCTCTCCAAGTCTCAGTTTGTTTATGGGAAAGATAGTTTGTGGACATCGTGAAGGTTAAGTGGCAAGATATCCAGAGAGGACGACTTCTAGGGAGTTGCTAGAACATTAGCCTAATTGCTCACAGATTAACAAGCTTTTAAAAATTTGACCTTGACAGCAGTTGGGGCACACACCTTTAATCCCAGCATTCGGGAGGCAGAGGCAGGTGGATCTCTGTGAGTTTGAGGCCAGCCTGGTCTACAAGAGCTAGTTCTGGGACAGGCACCAAAGCTATACAAAGAAACTCTGTCTCGACTTTGCCTACAAGATTCATGTGCTGTGCAATCTGTTTCCTGTTATCTCTGCGCCACAACGTTGCAGTCTTGGAATTTGTTCAAGAACTGATACCCAGAGTGTCCTAGCTATGATAAAACACCCCACCGAAAACAACTTAGGGAAGAAAAGCTTTTTATTTAAGCTGTGTTATAGTCCATCACCGTAAGGCTATCACGACAGTAGAAGCCTTAGGTAGCTGGTCACATCACATCCCGGTCAAGAGCAGAGAGGATGCATGCCTGCTTGCTTAGCTTGCCTTTTTTCACTCTGATACAGTTCAGGGCCCAGTCAATGAAATGGTTTTACACACATTCAGGGTGGATCTTCCTATGTCAATTAATCCAATTAAGAAAATCCTTTATGGTCGTGTTCATCAGCCAATCTGATTTAGACAATCCTTCCTTGAGAGTCTTTTCTCAGGTAATTCTAGAGCAGTGGTTCTCACCCTTCCTAAAGTTGCGAGCCTTCAACTCGCATCATGTTATGGGTGACCCCAACCATACAATTATTTTCATGGCTACTTCGTGACTATAATTTTGCTACTGTTATGAATCTTAAAGTAAATGTTTGATAATGAAGGATATCTGATATGTGACCCCCTAATGATTGTGACCCACAGTCTGAGAACCGCTGTTCTAGATGTGTTAAGTTGATAATTAAAATTTACTGTCACGCATAGCTTGGTGGTGGTAGTGGCAAGAACCTTGGGGATATGACAGGGTAGTATCCTTCATTGTGTACTCTGACCACTGTGCAGAGAATGTCAGCAAGGGGCAGAGTTAATGAAGTGTGTCCTGAGTAGAGATGAGACAAGGGGTCCTGTCTTCACTCCCCACAGACAGAGCGGCACTGGGAGATGGGCTTCATTTGGCACAGGGTGTCCCAGGAGCTACAGGCCTTAAGAGAAAGTGGCTCATCTCTGGTGACTGACTGTCTTCTCCAGATTGTGCCACATCACGGATCCCTAATTAATATTTTCCTGGAGACTTTTTTTTCACACTTTTTTGCCATGTTCTCTCACCCACATGCTTCTCCGGATAAGAGCCTGTTTTAAACAGTGGGAGAAACTCAGTTTGATGGTTCATGCATGCTTGTTTTTGTGGCAGGAGAGTGTTTATCCTCAAGTGGGTGTGGCTACTGGCCCAGGGCATGGATTAGTTGGGGGAATAGGTCCTTGCTATAGTGTGGTCATGAAGCGAGCAGGGTTTACCAGAACACTGAGATGCTAAGGAGACAAAAAGGGCTGTGGATGACTTTCCTGTTATTTCAAGATTTTTTTTTTTTTAAAGTCAAATCTCATGTAGCCCTGGTTGGCCTCATACTCAAACTCATTGAGATTATAGGTGTTAGCTGGCATTCCAAGGTTTTTTTTTTTTATGGTTTTATGCAGTGCTGGGGATCAAACTCGGGGTTTCATGCCTGATAGGCAAGCACTCAATTGTTGCACATCTGAATTCCCAGTATGTAGTAATTACTTCATGGTTTGGCGATCTAATAAATATATGGCTCAACACAGAGGGGTTTTTTGTTTTGTTTTGTTTTGTTTTTTGTTTTTTGTTTTTTTTTTTTAAAAACTACTGGCTACAAATACTTCCAAGATTGGTTGCTTGGAAACACTGTTTCTCCGTGTTACCTAACACCAGTGCAACCGCATTTCTGTCTTTCTCTGTAGTGTTTCTTGAAGGACAGCCCTCCTTGTTATAAAGTGACTGGTAGGGCCACTATTTCCCTGACAATGTAAAGCGAAGGCATTGTAACACCCGCTTTGCCTCCCGTTTAGAACCTTTTGGTTAGCTGGGTTCTCAGTCTCATCCGCTCCAGGGTTTAAACATCATTGTGCTCATTTAACTCTAATATTTATCCTACAGTACCCAGCCAGTAGTAACAGGTACGTTTCCCAAGGATGCATATGTCTGAAAGTGCCCCGATTCACTTGGCTGTTGATGGGTAGTTTAGCTGGTAACAAGTTTATGATTTCTTTCAGTCAGCCCCCTGTCTGCGTGAGTCACCACTGGGTCATCTCCTACAGCTGCAGACAGGCTAAGGACAGTAGCTGAAACTGCGACCGTGTTTCTTCTCTGCTTTTTTACATTTCTGATCTTAAGGAGGTGGAGGTGTCCGTTTGTGCTATGGGTTTTCCTAGGGTTCCATTGTCCTGGGGTTTACTGTAGTGGCTCTCCTCACTGTGGCTGGAATCCAAAACCCAGAGCACAGTCTGAGGCCCTGAAAATGGCACTCAGGGACCAGTAGAGGCCTTGGGTGTTAGCTCCAGGGGAGCTATCAGTTGTTCCTTTTCTGTGTAGTCCTCTCTAGCCTATTCTTGTCCCTCTGGCCACAGGAAAGAGGAACTGCCTGTCTCCCTATGCAGCACTGAGGATCTCAGATCCCATGATACGTTGTGGTGACATGAGCTCCTCTCTGACCCTCCTGGCTGTTCAGCCTCTGTACTGTTCTATTCATTTCTATGGCACCTCCCACCATTCTCCTGGGTGGGAACAAATTTAGGGTGATATTGTAATTACCTTTCTCATCTTTTTCTCCAGTTGAGAGGACCCTGCAGGTGCACTGGTGGGAGGATCTCTCTGCAGATTCTCAACACCCACCAGCTCTTCTGAAAACCTTTAGGATGTTCTCAGGGAATCAAGAGGAGGAAAATGAATCAGGCAAAAAAATACTGAAGTTAATCAGGGTTAAGTATGCAGTATAATGTGAACCACACGGATAAATATATATTATTAATTTTATTATATATGTATCTATAATAAAATAAAAATATTATATATACATATACATCAATTTTATTAAGGAGTGCAATGGGGAGACAGACTCATAGATACAGAACAAGGTATAAACAGCTGTATAAAACAATCCTTCTGTTTTTTCCAAGGGAGCTGGGAACCAACCACATGCTGCTTCACACCGCCTGACCCAGTCACCACCCAAAAGAGCGAGCAACCTCTTTCTCTCCCTCTCTCTTCCCCTCCTCTTCTCTCTTTTCCTCTCTTTTTCTCTCTCTTCCCCTCCCTCCTCTCCTCCCCCCCCCTCTTAAGTGGTCACATCAGCAGACAAGAAGCCATGCCCCAAGGCTGGTACCCCAAGGCTATTGGTGGAATGAGTTCCCACAACAATACAGTGTGGAAGATATTTTAGTATCCTATACTTTGAATTAATTTGAAGTCTAAATTCAAAGGGTAATTTCCCTCTTACCTTTTCATCTTTAGTATAAGCATCTTCATTTTTTTAATAGGGTATTCCCATGTAAACCAGTATTCATATTAAAATGGACCTAGGAACTTTCACCAGGAAAGGCGTGACTTTGTAACTATAATCTGAAGTTGTTGCTTTACTGGTCTTTGTATAAAGGAGTGCAGGAGAACAGTTTCTCCTTAAACTACTACATTTAAGCTTTTATTAATTCTAACATGTTTGTAAATTTTACGTTGAGTGTGTGTATGTGTGTGTGTGTGTGTGTGTGTCTGTCTCTCTGTTGGGGGAACATTGCATGCCACAGTGCACAGGAAGGGTCCAGAGAACAACGTTGTAGCAATTGGTCCTCTTCTCCTTCCAGCGTCCCTGGTATGGAACTCAGGCTGTCAGGCATGGTGGCAAGTACCTTTACCTGGTGAGCCATCTCACTGGCTCTAAAATATGTCTTAAAATCTTGTTTGGAGAAGTGGAACCCTTATAGCCGCTTTAGCAGGTGCTGTTTTTCTTGAGCCCCACCCATAGCATCACACACTGAAGAACACATTGTTCTGTGTCAAGCAGGTAGCCAGTCGCCACCAGACCATCTCCCCCCTGGAAACCTCGGTAAGGGAGTTACAGTAATTGTTGATGGGAGGTAAAGCGTGAGGTAGTCAGAGGAAAAGATAAGAGTGGATAACTGTTGACATAGAAAGTTCCTGAATGAGGCTGACTGCCTTGCTCCATCTCTGTGACCCTTGCCCTACACTCCCCCAGCTTCACCCTCAGCACTGGACAGGAGACTCCACGCACTTGTCCCAGGCACTGTGGTGGCTGTGAACTGTGGCTAGCCTCTGTTACACTTTCTTTGCTGATACCAGTCAAGTCCTGGTGCCAGGCAGGTGGCTGGGTGGAGACTCTGGAGACACCCTTAGAGTCAGTTCCTCTGACAGCACTGAGCTTGTGCTACCCGGCTGATGGGAGCTCTGGCCCTGTCCTGTCCCGTCCCTCCTGTCCATATAGTGATCCTTCCTTGTTTAAATGAGGTGCCGCTGGTTTCCTTCACTCAAACAACACTTACTAATCCACGTGGTCTATATCTTCATCTTTACCTCTCAAGGACATTGTGCTCTCCTGGGGTGGATCCACCACTAGCTACTCCTCCATGGAGGATGGGAAGGGCTTCCGAACAAAACAAGATCAGCTAAAGATAGCACCCTACAATAAAGGAAAAAGTGTCAGGGTGCTGGGATCATGGAAGACAGTATATATGAACTGACTGAGCCCATACATTTATCTGGGTTCCCACCAAAGTCACTGCCCGGCAATTCTATGGATGAAGAACATTTTGTTTCTTCTGTGACGTCCTTGTAGGTGTGGGCCACCTGTGTGAAACTCCACTGTTTCCCTGGGCACACGATGGCCTAGGCCCTTCCAGAGGGCGGGCATTGAACGTTAGAGTCAGTGTGGGATGTGTAACCATGAAATACCCCACTTATGGGCACTTCTTTCCATGTCTTATATACCTTAATGGGATTTTTTTTTTAACCAGGGAAGCAATTTAAATAGATATTTAGCTTTATTCAAGTAGTTCCTTTTGGAACTAAAATATTTATATGTGCATGAGATGTTTTCTTTTCCTAGAAGACAGGCTTTGAATAGCAGGCATTGTTGTCATGAGCTATCTGTCCATCTGGCTGTCTACCTGTGCATCTGCCTGTCTGACTAGAAATGACAGAAATGGAGGTTGCAGGGCCAGATGAGGCAATGGAATTCTTCTCTATGTTCTGTTGAGCGGAGGCTGGAATGATGTCTGCGTGGCCCTGAGACAGTATCACAAATGGTGGTGGATACTGTTTGCTTTTCTGACCTGATTATATGGAGATATCACAGATCTTAGCACTCGCATGTGGAGGGACTGAACTAGGATTGCCTCCCCGCCCCCCCCCCCCCCCCCCCCGCCCCACGTCTGGTCTTTGATGCCTTGGTCCTTTGGGGTCAGAAAGTAAATTAGGAGTTCAGCTTAGCAGAGGTCATACCCAGAACACAAGGATGATCCACAGAGCCCAATTGCCAGTGATCAGGTTCATGCCAGGACCAGGAAGTATGGGGCCTCTCAGCACAGGCTGAGGATGCTGCCAGCGTCTGAAGCATGACAGGTTGAGACTGGATGACCAGTGGATGTTCAAGGACCCAATAGCAGGTAGGAGCAGAGGGGTAAAAATCAGAACCGGGAGGCAGGCACATCAGTTTAGATACCCTTGAACTCAAATCCCAGTCACGCTTTTAGTGGCAAGCTCTCAGATAACCCTGATTCCAGTGGCCCTTGTAAGTTGGTGAGTGCTATCCCCAAACCTTGCCTGAATTCTGAACACAGCCTGTGATGGCTACAAGATAATATTGGGTCTGTGAGCCCAGGGCTGCGGCTGAGAGAGGGTGTTTCTTGTCCTGAAACTACAGCAGGGAGGGTACAGGCCCATGTTACCAGCCCTTGTAACAGGAGAGGTAATGGGTTTATATTCTCAGCTCAGGGGTCGTGCTTCATGGCTGCTGGGCCTGAGAGGCAGGGTAGACTACCGCTTTGGTGGCCCAAGAAGGTCCACAGTGATGCCCACCATAGAAGGCGAGCATTATGGATTTCAGAAGAGGCTGTGGGACAGCCTTACTCAGTTAAAAGACGTGAGCATCATCAATTCCTGGCAGGCAAGATGGATAATTACTCACTTAACGCTTGGTATCAAAACCCTGCCACGCATGTGAGTCAGACTCCTGTGCCCTCCAGACCTGGAAGGTGGAGGGACAGGCCCTTGTGAAGCAGGGGGTTCATGGTAACTGTTGACCTTGAGTGGCCTTGGGAAGTGAACCTCGTCCTCACTCACTGCCTGGCGTTAGTCGTGTCCCTTGCCTTCTTACATGCCGTCTAAATTCATTGCACACCCCCAGACACTGTGCGGCCTCTGCTCACACCTCTCTCTTCTGAATGCTGTTCTCCCTCACTTCACATTCCTTCACTAATGCTCTATCCGTACGTGACTTCCCAGCCCCCAGTTACAAGATTCTTTCTCGGAATCTATGGAACACTAACATTGCAAGTTGACCTGTCTTCCTGCAGTGTGTCGGGGGCGAGCAGCAATATTCACCTGATTATGCCCCCCCCCCGCACTATGGTGGGGGCTGTGTAGATGGCTAATATCAATTACCAACCCAGGAAGCTTTCCAGAGGCTGACATCAGACCCCAGAATACACAGTGTTATGTACCACCAACCTGGACATGAGATTCTGAAGGCTAACTCCATTGGGCAGCTCTGCTGGCAGCTGGTACCTCTCGGTGACTTGTCTCAGGTTCTCAATGCGCTGGTTTCCACTTTTGAGAGGTTAAGGGAGGGCTCTGTGGTATCTTGGTTCCTGGCAGATCTGACCTTGCCCACCTGTAATGCCAGAGTGGATCTTCCCGTCCGGATACCGGCAGAGCCCCTGTCTTCTCATTAGACCTCTCCAATCTGAGGCGAGCAGGGCCTAATGGGCAGACATGCTTGCAACATGCCCTCAATTCCAGCACACTTCCGGTCCCCCCAATGACTGTATCCTCTGATGGTTGAAGTTGCTATCTGACGTTTCCAATTCCAAGTCTGGAAACAGACTTGATTCACACCTACTGGAGAGCTGTTTTTCTTCTCCAAGTCAGATGGTAAAGAGGAGACTTCTCTGTGATGTTTTATCACTACCAGTCCCCAGTGGGACATGATGGCAGGTTAGTGGGTGAGAGAGAGGAGCTTAGTCTAGGAGACCTGGGGCCCAGCCCCGGCTGCCATCAGTATTGTTATGTATAGGGATAGTGATCTATAGACTTGCAGTCATTGGCTGGCATTTATTCCAGGGTCAAGCTGCGCTCAGGAACTGTTCTCACGGCTACCTACTGTCTCCAGGAAAAAAGATGATAGAAGGTTTCTATTTATGCCGCACAGCTCGTTACCATGCACAACAGAGGCCAGAGGTGCTCAAGCAGAATTAACTAGTCCTGATTAATTTGCAGAGCTTGAGCATGGGATTGTTAGATTCCTACCCAGTGCCATTGTCTTGGCCGAGCCTCATGGAAGCGGCCTTAATTGCAAATGGCATCAAGGGGCAGCAAGGCCAGCAGACGAGAAGAAATCTCAGAGCCCAAATATTCAGAAAGCAAATGCTGGTGACAGAACTGGGGAGCCACTGACAGCGGCGTTGACCTAATCTGTCTGAAACCCAGGATGTGCCAGGGCAAGGGGCCATGCCAGTGGTTTAAGGACCGACTGGGGGAAGAAAGCACATGGCCGCCTCTGAAAAGCAAACACTCATTTCTTCTGATATCCATCTTTGTTTCTTACGAGCCCTGTCCTTCCCAGGTTGCCCGCCTCTGGGTCTGGAAACATTAAAAATCACGGACTTCCAGCTGCATGCCTCCACAGCAAAGCGTTACGGCCTGGGAGCGCATCGTGGGAGACTCAACATCCAGGTACTAGCCTCTCTGCCCATTCGGGTCACACTGCTGAGTGCTCGGGTCACAGGCACAGGGAGCCCCGAGCTTGGGTTGGTGATAGGTGGCGTTTGAAGAATACTAGCTGGTTCTCAAGGTGAGGGGTCACTGTAGCGTGGGCCTGTGTGCAGAGGATGGGGCTTCTCCGGAGACAGATGGCAGGACACATGAGGTAAGGACTTCCCTTTGGGTGTCCTCTGTCTAGAAATGGCAAAAGCAGAATAAAGAATGCCCACAGGTGTGGACATGGTGTGAGATGTCGCACAGGTGTGAGATGTCCACCACACAGCAGGGAGGTAGCCTCATCTTCTTTCTCCTCCTTGGTAACCATCAGGCCCGCCCACATCATCCAGGCTCTTCTCTGGAACCCCACTGGCTCACAGGGAACATCACATGTGGCCACCTCTCTGAGGTTCTACTGTGATCTTGGCCCGTAGTACTTTCTAGTCTCCCTCTCTGCTGAGCTTCCCCTGCTTACTCCACAAACCACTCAAATCGTAACCACGGGCTGGTTACCTTGTCTGAAGGGAAGGCCCTGCGGCCCCCAAAGCAATAACAATCCTGCTGAGCCACGGGATGGGCCCCCTCATTGCTGTAGGATTCAGCTTCTGTGACGGTGTACGGCTGTTCTCTTACACTCAGGTGGAGCACTTGGCTCAGTCAGGGTGTAGGTAGGATTGTCTTTTTGCAGGTTTGAGTGAAAGCCAGGCCTGTGGCAGCTGCCATCTGGATCTTGGCTTGGTGGGCTGGGCCTTTCTTATGTGTAACCCTGGACACCCCTCTTCTGATTCTATCCTTTTCTTTTAGAGCACCCCCTAATTATCAGGTTTTCTGAAGCTTCTTTAAAAACCAACAGCCGTTAAGAAACAGTGGGATGTGGAGACAAGAGAGTGGCGGAAGACACACCACACCGAGACAAAGCCCTCCTGTGTGTTATAAAAGGGTAAAGGTGGACTCTCAATGATCAACTAGGGGAGATCACGCTCAATCTCCGAGGGTCCCAGGCCCCCTATGACGGACTCTAGACCTCTGAGGGAGCAGCTGCAACTTTTTCTTGGTGCAGAAGCTACTTTTCTTTTTGCTGTGACCAAATGCCTGGCAATGGCAGCTTCAGGGAGGTTTTCTGCTCGTGGTTCAAGGGTAGAGCCATGGGGAAGGGTGTAGAGATAGGTGCTTGAGGTAGCTGATAACCAGCAGTCCACACTCAGGGACAGAGAGATGGATGTCGGTTCTCTGTATCTTTCTCATTTTTATTCAGCCCAGAACCTCAGTCCACAGCACAGTGCTGTCTACATTTAGGGTGACTCTTCCCACCACACTTCATCCAATCCTTCACAGGCTTGCCTGAGCTCGGTTCCTAGGTGATTCTCGATCCCCTCACAGTATCAATCAAATGAGCCATCGCGGTTTTGTTTATGAGCCCACTCTTTGAGCATGAGCCCCACACGAAGGGGACCTTGTCTTCTACTTGTGAACCCCTCAGAACTGCACCCATAATACACGGTGGAGGGGGCAGAGAGGATGTCACCAGAGACTTGGTAAAGTGTGGTGAGAATATGACCTTGTCTTGCCGTCTCTGGGCTATACATCCAGCCCCTTGGAGGGGCAGTCTTTACCTGTCTACGTTGTCTTTCATGCATGGGAGGTGTAGCCCAGGACACAGCAAGCTCCCCTCCGTAAACACCTGGGCAGAGGCTCACTCTGCTGCCTGTCATGAGGAAGGAGAAAGGAGGGGGCTGAACATCACATCAGTGTTGTTTGTCTGCGTGGGGATTTGTCTCTGCAGTGCTAACTTGTTTACCCAGGAGCCTTCCTTCTAATGAGGGAACCTCTAGAAGTGACGTTACAAAGCGGAGTTGCTGCTCGAACCCTTAAAGGAGAAGACTTATTTTGATTTCACTATTTAGAGCATAAGGGTTCGTCATGGTGGGGAAGGCATGCAGCTGGCAGGATTCAGTCTGTGGCAGTGGGTACTTGCTCATGCCCGTTCACATCTTGGTGGATCCAGCAGTGGAGAGGACGGGAAACTGGGTTGGCCTATAACTTCCAAATGCTTCCATAATCTCTTCTTCAGCAGCACCAGCTGGAGATCAGATATTCAAATACATGAACCTACAAGGGACAATTCGCAATCAGGCCATGATGCAACTTCTTTCTGGGGTTGACCAGGGAGGGTAGAACATGGCCCACAGCACACAAGCATGCTTTGTGTATGTGCTTGTGTGCATGCATATATATATATATATATATATATATATATATATATATATATATATATATATATTTATTGTAGTACCTATGCACGTGTGTGTGAGCGTCCGAGGTTAACACTGAGTGTCTTCTCCAACTACCCTATTCCATACATCTATTTTTTTGAGACAGAGTATTTCTTTGAACTTAGAACACATTAATTGGCTAAGCTTGCTGGCCAGCAAGCCCCAGAAATTCCCCTTGTTCTTCCCTTCCCAGCACTTAGAAACCATGTGGTAGCAGCGATCACTCAGGTCCTCATGCTTCTGTGGTAAGTGCTACATAGACAGAACCCTCTCCCTACCCTCATGGGTGGGCTTGGATAACATCTGCAGAGGCGAACGCTGACTAGGTCAGGGCCCCCCTTTCAGTTCCTGCTTTCCGGAGCCAGCACCGCAGGCATCATGATTTGACAGATCCAGGTGCACAATTAAACCCGCGCTCCAAGAATACATCATCCCCACACAACAATTAGAAGTATGATTTAAAAATAGCCATCTCTTGTCTCACTTGTGAGTATTTTGTAGGCGTGTCAAGCTAATGGAATTTTAAGTGTGAGAACCACCAAGGTGTCAGAATTAGAAGTTGCATTTCAGCCCATCTTCTCGTGCGTCAGGATTTGAACAAGTTTCATCTAGCCCTTTCCCGGCCCAGGTCTCTGCAGGCACATATACAGGCCATGGCATGCAGGGCTTATAGGTGGAAATTCTCAAACTGGCTGCAGATCGGTAGGGGGAATAAAGGTGAGGTTGTCTCTGGTAAGTCTCAGAAGCCTTATTCATCAGAACCCATGTGCTCCTTGGTGGAGGACCATCTGCTGTGACCTGGCACAGAAATCACAGAAGGAAAGGCCCCGTTCACTCACTGCATTCATGATGCACTTGGCCCTTGTCAGAGGGAGAGCGGCTTCGCCTCTAAGAGCTGTCAGCACCTTGCTGGATGATTTTCATGCATTATTTAATTTAACACTAACGGCACAGACAAGAACCATCATTGGCTCCTCTGACTTACACAAAGTAAACACAGAGCTTGGAGGGACACAGCTAAGGTTTCCCAGGAGAGGCAGCTCACGAATCCAAGCTGCTTGCAATCTCAGAGGGCTGCTCCTCACAATGTCACAAAATTGGCTCGGCAGCTAGGGTGATCTAGGTGACATCTTCAGGGATGAGTCAGCCACTACCTCTCTGCTGTCCCTGCCTTGTGCTGACACTCTCGCTGCCTAATGTGTCCTGATTTCCAGGGTGTTCCCTGGACACACTTGCTGGCAGGTACAGGAGTGAGGTCACTAAGGAGCGACATCACTTGGTACTGGCATTTGTTTCACATTGTTTTCCTTCTTTGACATCCATGGAGGATTGCTTCAAGGAAAAGGTCACGGGGGACCCAAGTTCTTCATATATTTTTACATAATTTTCCACATCCTCCCAAACATGTTCAGCCACCTCGGGGTTGCTCTCAATACTGAATTCAATGTAAGTGAGTATGGCATTGCATGCAAGGAGCAATGACAAGACAGCTACACCCACTCGGCACAGCCACGGAGTCTGTGTTTGACTGTCTCGGCTCCATGGCTCTTGGAGTCCACAGATGGGAGCAATGATCTGTGGGTTGACTAGGTACTGATGGTGTGCTGTACCATGTAACAGCAGCTGATGGGAGTATACTCTGCAGAGGGAAGCTGAGGCTGCTGTGTAGCACAGTACAGTCCTCCTCTTCCTATTCCTTTGGCTTAGAGTGGGTCCAGTCTTCATTTTTGCTCACTTCCTCTGTGAGTTGTCTTTTGGCCTCCAGAAATCAGCAGCACCCCACCTTCTATTACATATCATAAATGATTCTTTTGAAAGATCAAGCTTACACCTGTGTTGTACGTGTGTGCATGCATTCGTGCATGTGTGTATGTGTGTGCATGTGGTGTGTGTGTGTGTGTATGTGGGTGTGTGTGTGTAAATCAGAGGTCAACCTTGAGTGTTGCTCCTCAGGTACTGTCCATCTTTTTTGAGACCGAGTTTTGCACTGACCTGGAGCTCAGTGATGTGACCAGGTTGGTTAGTCAGCTAGCCCCAGAGATCTCGCTGGTCTCCTCCTTCCCAGTGCTGGGTTTACAATTATGTACCCAGCTTTTTTGTGAGTTTGGAAGACCAGACTTAGATACTTTTGTCTACAATGAGTGCTTTACCAACTGAGCTAGCTCCCTAGCTTGATCTCAAGTGTCTAAAGCCATTGCCTTGTCTGTGCTCAGATTTAACTGCTTATATTTTTTTATTGATTTGAGTCTTGTGGTTGCAGGCATCAATGCCAATAAATAGTTTTCACTTCAAAGCACAGAGATAGTTTGTTCTGGAGCCAAATGTGAGTGACAATGGCCATAAACAGGGATTCAAGTTCTCTGCAATGCTGTGTTCTAACATGCTAATACTTTTATGAAGGTTTTTTTTTTTTATATATACAGTAACAGGACAAAAAAAAGGAATGAATGGAGACACCTTTTCAACACATCATTAGGAATTTCAGATGCATAGCTTACAACCAGTCTGGGACATCTCTGCTATAGGTCTCAGATGTTGTCCGATGGCATCCTCAGCCTTTGGGTTGGTGGTCTATTGGTACATCCAAAGGCATTTACACTGTAGTCACAAGGATGTTAGGTCAAACACAGAGGTGGGCACTGAATGGCTGTTAAGGGGGATGAAGGTAGCCCAAGGTAGTTTGACCTGCAATATCCCAACTCCTCACCATCACTGGGAGTGTCACTCAGTTAATCAGCTTTGGAGACTCTTTAACATAGGTATGACTTTTGTTCTGGAAGCTTCAGTTCACAGAGAGTTACACAGACTTCTGGAATGACTTGACTGGAATGAGATTTCCCCCAGGAACTTGGGTTTTACAGGACAGGAGTTTGCAAACAGCGAGCCTTCACCGGGATGTACCTGCTGCAGTGTGGCAGAAATAACAACCGTCTCATTTTAAGCAGAGGACTTTGAAAGCATCCCTGTGGCCCAACTTATGACTCTTGCTTTTTGCCAGCTTTTCCTGTGAACTTTATAATATATGTTTAATGATGAAACAGGGCTTCCACTGCATCAGTACATAGGGACCAGATATTCCAAAGGTTTAAAAAAGAGGAACAGTTGGAAGGATGGGAAAGGTTTGGCCACTCACAGTGTCTCAGTGACTGTTCCTCCAGGGCTCTTTGGACCTTTTCCACTGACTTTCCCGCTGTGATCTCACTGACACAGTTCCTGGTCTCCTTTGCCCCAGAGGAACTGCAGATTGCCTGGAAAGGAACACTGTAAGCCTCAAAGAGTCTGCAGACAAGCCTCTAAAATATGTTCCGATCCTTTGCCTGTGGTTTGTCTTAGGAGTAAGCTAAGGAGTCTTTCCCCGAGGAGATGTAAACACTGTCTATCCCCTCTTCTTAAGTTCCCAGTGACAAACCAAAATAGGATTCCACTGACATTTGCCCTGGGGAACTAATGAGTTTATTGGGCTTTACTTACATAACGTGAGCATCAGAGTTTGTTTTGGTCAACTTGCATAAACCTAGACATACCTGAGAATCGAGGACCTGCTTTCATCATATTTGTCTGTGGGTCATTTTGTTTTTGGATTACTGATTGATGTGAGAGGGTCCAGTCTACTGTGGGCAGTGCCACCCCTGGGCAGTGGGCCTGGGCTATGTAAGAAAGGCAGCTGTGAGAGCCTGGGGAAGCAAGCTAGTAAGTAGCATTCCTCTGATGGTTTCTGCTTCAAGCTCCTGCCAGGAGTATCTACATTAGCTTCCCTCTGTGATACACTGTAACCTGTAAAGTAGAATGTGTCCCTCAAGGGACTTTGGGGTGTAGTGCTTTATCACAGCAACAGAAAGCAAAGTAGCAAAGTGGGTGAGGGGATACTTGCAGGATGTGGGGGACCCCAAAGAAGCTGCACTGGAGAGCCTTTACCCCAGCAGAGACTATGGCTTTTTCACAGCCACAGAGATAGATAGCCCTCCACCCCACTAACCTTCCCCAGCCTTTTAACTCTAGCGCCAGTGAGGTCACATGCAATTGGGGAAGAAATACATACCAATGACTGGGGGAGTGCTGGCATCTCAGGGGAGGGTCCAGTGATCCTCTGAGGGAACGCCAACAGTCAACGGACCGGATTGAGCTAGTCTCTTGCAAGCACGCACAGCTGCTAGGATAAAGATGTAGGCTGTTTTGCTTAGAGACCTATACTGTACAACACCTGCTACTCAGGTGGCACATCTAACAGCAGCTCACTACCTGCCCCATCTCCGAAGCATCCTTTGAAGTCTCTAAGAGCTTTGCTGGGGCTCGTAAACGGTGGTACGCCTGACTAAGTGACTCATTCCACTGTCAACACGTCAGGTGGCTGGAGAGGCCTGAGCAGGTTAATAGCAATTGCCATTTCCAAGTGATGCATTTCTGTGCTGTTCTTTAGACATTAGGAGGGGCTGTCTAACCCACAGCCCACAACCCACAGGCAGTCCAGCAGAGCTCTGACACGAAATCGTCAATGTACTTAAGACACAAGACTCTTTCTTTCTTTCTTCCTTCCTTTCTTTTTTTCTTTTTTTCTTTCTTTCTTTCTTTTTTTTTTTTTGCAATATTGTTTGTAACTCAATTGCATGGATCTTGGGTGTGACCTCTGTAGATGATACTGTCACATCACAGTGCCTTTCATGTGGGCCACAGGTCGGACACTCCTGGATTCACTGTATGGGTCAAGACAATTCTTATTTGTCCAGTGTGTTCTAGAGAAGCAGAAAGGATGGAGGCGCCCGCTTTAAAGCTGTAGTTAGGAAGTGCTGCCATATGCACAAGGACAGAGGACAGGAACTTCTGAAAGTCTGTCTTGACTCTGGATATCACCATGGCTCCTACAATGGTAGGAAAGCCAGCCACAGATCAGAGCTTCCTTTAAAGGGGCATTATTTTGAGGTCATAAGAAAAGCACGGTATTGCTGGGCCACCAGTGGTGGCGCACACCTTTAATCCCAGCACTTGGGAGGCAGAGGCAGGCAGATCTCTGTGAGTTCAAGGCCAGCCTGGTCAACAAGAGCTAGTTCTGGAACAGGCTCCAAAGCTACAGAGAAACCCTGTCTCGAAAAACCACACACACACACAAAGAAAAGCATGATATGTCACAATTACCCACTCTCTACATGCTTAGTCACAGTGTTTGATACGCAGTGGCCCCGTCTTGTCATGCAGGTTAGAGATGACTCTGGCCCTTTATATCCCCTTTCTGGAATAGAGTGCCTGTATGTGTCCCCTGGCACCGTCCAGTGCTCTGGTACTGCTTTCAAGGGGGCTTATAGCGCATCTTGAAGCAGATACTGGAGTCCAGTTACGGGGATTTGATCTTCTTTTTCACTTGAAGCGATCTGTGTGCCCTTGGGTCAGGAAGTCAGGTGTGGACTACTGAACTAAAGGTCTTATTATTACATTCATTTATCATATATGTGTGGGGCCAGGGACAACTTTGAGGAGTTTCTGCTCTCCTTCTACCACGTAGGTCCTGGGGATTGAATTTAAGTCATCAGGCTTGGCTCTCAGCACCTTTCCCTGCTGAATCATCTTGCCTGCCCTTGAATTGAGTTTTAGCTTGGTGTGATGATCACAAGGCTGGTCTCACTGCTCACACCCGTGGCTTTGCAGAGACATATGATTTGGTGCCCGTGCACCTGGAGTCACACCTCTCCCAGCTAAGAGACATTTTTCCTGGAAAGAAGAGCCTGGAGCTCTGCAGTTTGCCTCTGTGTGTCCCATCCTGCTTGATTGTCCAGTCCTGACGCAGTCTCATGGTGCTCAGCCTCTATTGGTTTCTGGTTATGGGCTGGCCACAAGACATTTAACTGTGACCCCACAAGCCCTTCCTGGATGCTGCTGTATACGGGGGCTGCTGTGTACTGGGGCTGCTGTGTACTAGGGGCTGCTGTGTGCTGGGGCTTCTGTGTACGGGGGCTCCTGTGTACTGAGTGCTGTGTACTGGGGCTGCTCTGTACTGGGGTTGCTGTGTACTGGGGACTGTCGTGTACTGGGAGCTGCTGTGTACTGGGAGCTGCTGTGTACTGGGGGCTGCTGTGTACCGAGGGCTGCTGTTTCTCAGGGGCTGCTGTTTCCTGGATGCTGTTGTGTACTGGGCTGCTGTGTACGGGGGGCTGCTGTGTACTGGGGGCTGCTGTGCTTCAGAGGCAAAAATAATCCCAGTGAGGATAATTCTGAGTCAAAGCTTGCCCTTCTGTCTCTTCTCATAAAGGGACTTCATTGTGCATCTGGCTTGAAGCTGCAGTCTGGGAGACAGTGCTAGGTGCCAAAACACTGGAATTTTGGGGGTATTTGCATGTGTATGGTAATAATGGAAGTGGATATTTTAAACGATGACTCCCTTGGAAAATTCATAATGAGTACTTACTTTAGCAATGGGTATACACTCTTATTTTCTTCCGAAGGAGTGTCTTGTGGTTGGACACTGTAGCACACACCTGGGATTCCAGATCTGCGAGGCAGAGGCAGGAGGATTAGCTGCACAGTGAGTTAGTCTGAAGCCAGCCTTCACTCTATGAGAAGGGAGGAGAATAAATTGGAGGGGGCAGAAAAAGAGGCTGCAGAGGTGCCCGGGGGTGGAAAGTGCTTGCTGCTCTTGCAGAGCTCCAGAGTTTGGCTCCCAACACCCACGTTGGGCAGCTCACAACCAGCTGTTGCAACTCCAGTTCCCGGGGAGCCAATGCCCTCTCTGGCCTCTGAGGACATCTGCATGTACATGGTACACATGTATGCACTCAAGCACACACAGTGACATAAAGTGAATCTTAAAAAATAATCAATAGCAGAAGCAGCTTCCATTGTGAATACAGAAGCTGCTAGAGGCCATTCGGGGCCAAATGATACCCTGTCTTAAGAAAAGGAGGAGAGTGGAGGAGGGCAAAGAAGAGGGGGAGGAGAAGGAGGAAGGAGCTAGCTTTCACTGTGAACATATTCTTCAGCACCGTAGGGTGATCAAGGTCTGCAGCGATTAGTTGAGTATTTTAAAATAAGCATATAGAAAGATTTTTTTTAAAGTGTTTCTGGTGAAAACAAATGACTTGTGTGGTTTTAGACGTGCCAGTGTCCAGATCCCATCTTCACACATGTATTAGTATTCAACTGTCGTGTTCTACCCCATAGCTGCACACTGTTTATTATGTCAGTGAAAGATGAAAGCCAATACAAAAGCGGATGATAAGAAAAATGTAATGGATGAAATTAGACCTTGGCAAAACAAGAGAAGAGGTGGAGAGGAATAGAAATAACGATTTTATCACTGCTCAGAATAGGGAGTTCAACTTACTCAACAACATAGAGAATTAAGTGAGTTCCATCAGCTTAACTGAAAAAAGATGCGGATCTTTGGAAAGTATAGGAAAGATAAACTTCAAGCAAAGAAATGGGTCAATAGCTATAGGAAAAATGAAATCCAAAAATAGAATGTCTAAACCATGGCGGTGACTCACTGAAAGAGCACTTGTCAACAGGCTAAATGGACCAAGCTCTCCTCTTGACAGGATAGTTGGGGGTGTATCATAAAGTAAATTTAGTCACAAGTTGCAGCTGGTTCAGCCAGAAAACAGAGTGAATTTTGTTCCCTTCCCTTTCTGCGATGGACGGTCTGTAGATGATTTAGTCCAAGGAATGTGTGGCCACCCAGCAGTCTTCTCCTAGGGATTCTATTTCAATCCCATTTTACAGATGGACTGTAACTCTGCCAGAAGAAATGACGATAACCCTAAAGAGACCTTTGTGCCCCTCTCTTTGGATGTCAAGACCATTGAGACAGCAAACTAAGAGAAGCTGGACATTTTACAGGAAAATCATGCTGGAGAAGTAAAAGGCTGAAGCCTGGTGCCAGCCAGAGGGGTAATTTGTCCCCCAGGAAGAGATTTCACAAGACAACTTGTCAGAACATCTTAAGGGAAAGGCTGGATCTCAGACAACCATGGGTCAGTGATGGTCGAACCCACAACTTAACCAAGACCGCTCTTGCCCTCTGTTTAAACTTTAAACATCATGGCAGCACCCCATGGACAGACTTGGGGTGGTCCTGGAAGTTAGGGTCAGCTTTATTTGTCAACTTCTTAATGAAGTTAATTCATGTGGGAAGGCTCAGCCCACTGTGGGTGGCACCATTTCCTAGGCAGGGGGTCCTGAACCTTATAAGAGTGGAGACATTGAGTTAAGCACCAGCAATTGAGCCAGCAAGCATGAAAACGTTTGTTTTTCTCCCTTCTTGACTGTGGAGGTGATGTGGCTAGCTGTTTGAAGTTCCTGCCTTGACTCCTCCACAACAATGGACTATGACCTGCAATTGTAAGCTGAAATAAATCCCTTCCTTTTGTAAGTTTCTTTTCTTCATGATATTTTATCACAGCAACAGAATGGAAACTAGGGTGGTGGATCTCCTTATCTGTTCCATTCCCAATGTGGCCACGGTGAATGACTATCTTTTCTCTGCTTATCTATGTGGTTTGCCTCTTTTGCCTGGTTTTGGGGGATGGTTGGCTGAGTATTTGTCTGTAGGGCTTCCAGGACCCAGGGTCTGATGTTGATAATTCCAGTGTTAAGGCCACTCTACAGCCGGGTGGTGGCAGCACATATCTTTAATCCTAGCACTCAGGGTAGGGAGCAGAGGCAGGCAGATCTGTTAGCTCAAGGCCAGCCTGATCTACAGAGTTCCAGGACATCCAGGACTGTTTGTTACAAAGAGAAATCCTGTCTTGAAAACCCCCCCCAAAAAGAAAGTAAGTAAATAAGTAAGGAAGGAAGGGAGGAAAGAATGAAGAAAAGAAGGAAGGAAGGAAGAAAGGAAGGGAGAGAGGAAAGAAGGAAGGAAGGAAGGGGCTGGAGAGATGGCTCAGAGGTTAAGAGCATTGCCTGCTCTTCCAAAGGTCCTGAGTTCAATTCCCAGCAACCACATGGTGGCTCACAACCATCTGTAATGGGGTCTGGTGCCCTCTTCTGGCCTGCGGTCATACACACAGACAGAATATTGTATACATAATGAATAAATAAATAAATATTTAAAAAAAAGAAAGGAAGGAAGGAAGGAAGAAAAGACTACTCTCCTTGGAGATGGAGCTGATGATGAAGCAGGGCAAGGACTTGTGCTTGTGTGAACTTTGGAGTCTGTCCACACTATGCTGTATTGATGGGGCAAGGGGATTTCATGCAGTCTTAATGACTGCTCTTTTTGAGAATTAAACTTGTTTCATGCACATCCAGCTATCATGACCAATGCAGTTCTTTGGTTTTAGTTGAACATTCTTTCATTTTATTTCAATGAGCATCTTTCCTACCTTTCCTCATTTTTAAAAACAATACATGCTTCTAGTGCACTTAATAGGTATTTTTTTTTTCAGCTATGTTTTCAGTTTAGTTCCTGGCTGTTCACAGACTTCCCTGGCTGCTGCAGGGAAAAAAATTCAGACATTAGTTTTGAATTTTAGAAGTGGCCTCACAATCAGTGAGCACGGTTTTCCCAGCTGACTTCAGAGACCAAGGTTTGGCCTGTGCAGAATGCTTTGTTTATAGACACCTGCAAAGATTTCAGTTTATTTTTAGAGATTTATTTTTACATCCGTGTTTCTGTGTATGCCCCATGTGTGAAGGTGACCTCAGAGGAGAAGGAGGCATTGGGTCCCCTGGAGCTGGAGTTGCAGGCTGTTGCAAGTCTATAAGAAGATGGGTGCTGGGAACCGGGTATTAAGAGCAGCAAGTGCTCCTAACTGCTGAGCCATCTCTCCCGCCCCAGGCACCTGAGCAGTTTCATGGATTTATCGAGCTTGTCTTGGGCTCATTGCAGAGTTTCATGGAAGGGCTGACAGTCATACCACATGATGGCTTCACGTGAACTCCTTAGCTCCCCTAATCAGAGCGCCTGCCAACACTCTCAGGCTCTCCCTTACCCACCACTAAAGGTGGAAACTTGTCGGGAACCTGACAAGTCACCGTTTCTTTTCATTTTTTTCCCTCCCTCAAAACTACTTTAAAATGTAACTCTCATTTTACTGTTTTGTGTATAAATAACCCTGGGCTGTGCCTGATGAATAGCAGTTGTAAGTTTATTATCTTAGACTTGCTAAATGGTTACAGTTGTTTGGCTATGACTTTTTGATTTGCTTCCAGATGTTTCCTCACAGAGCTGGCTGGGGGTAAAGGGAGATACAGCTCAGTAATGTCGTCTGGAGAGTGAGTCGCTTTCCATAAAAGCCACCAAGCAAAGCCCTTCACATGATGCCTGGCCTATAGGAAATATTCTGTAGACCTGACTGCCACCAGCCCTGGAATGGGGAACAACTGTCAGATGCTTTTAGTTGTTTCTTGGGGGAATTTAAGTACTAGTAAATCATATGGATATATTGCTAAGTATTAATTTATAGCCTTTGGCTGTGCCTTTGGGATGCTGGCTATGGAAGATGAGACTATCAACTCAGTTTTATCCCTCAGATGCTTCCTGACTTCTTGTACACTCCCATTTATTGCTGAAGTGGTTGCTTCCTTAGTATTTGTGAATGTGATCAACACATACTCACCCCCTTCTTCATGCATTCAATGAAAATAGTGTCTCAATTTTACTTACTACGTGTGTGTATGTGTGTGTGTATGTGTGTGTGTGCGTGTGTGCAGGGGTGTGTGTGTGTGTATGTGTGCAGGCACTGGCTCACATGTGGAGACCAGAGGACAACTTTTGGGAGTTGGTTCTCTCCTTCTATTATGAGTTACTGGCATGAAATTCAGGCTTTCTCTGCAAGTACTCTTGCCTGCTGAGCCATCTTTGCTGGCCCTGTATCTTAATTTTTTTTTTAAAGTAGATCTATCTTAAGCTTTTTCCTTTTTATGGATACCAAAATATTACTTCCTATTGAGCCAATAAATATGTTAACTCTGGAGCATGGAAGTTCATTTTATTTATTTCTTGACCTTCTGTTTTCCTAGAATTGCTCATATTATTAAAAAGATTCCTCCTCCACGTCACACCAAGGCCGAGTGTGTGAAATGGCTAATATACTTTTCTGCAAAGCTGAGGTTATGAGTGATTTTTCGCTAGGTTTTGCTTTCTGTGTCTCTGTGGCTATCTTTTCAGGAGCCCTGGCTTGTTCACTTATTCATCTGTACAGCTACTATCATGAGACTTCATCATTCTGAGAATTCTATGCTGAAAACCTGTCATAGCCTGGAATTCCCTCTGTGCTCTGAACTGAAGGACCCCATCTCACTGCCGGTAGCAAGGGACTAGGGCTGGTAACTCTCCTAAAACAGCTCTCTGAGGGACAAATGGTTTCAGCTCCTTTCTCACAGACCTGCGATGGCATTCTAGATTGTGTCTGACAAGACCCTCTGGTAATTTCATGGAAATGCTGCTTGAGCAATAAAATCTGGGAGAGAGGATTGTGAGAATCAAATAACCCAGCTCCCCCAAACACACACACTCTCCTCTCCTCTCCTCTCCTCTCCTCTCCTCTCCTCTCCTCTCCTCTCCTCTCCTCTCTCTCTCTCTCTCTCTCTCTCTCTCTCTCTCTCTCTCTCTCTCTCTTTCTCACCAGCACTGGAGATCCAGGGTAGCAAATGTGAGGAAGTTTATTTTACCTGGTTGAGCAACAACACAGATAGAGTGGTAGAATCCCTGAGTTCAGAGAATTACTTTTTTCTTATAATCTAAATGCAGGTCTCACCCTCCTTTTTCTCATTGACTGAGTCATGGGTTGGGGTACAGTCTTAACATCACCTGTCACTTACGTTTGTCTATTTCTCAGTAAAAGATCACGCCTGGGTTTATTTATTCCATCCTGTTTATCGTTAAGGCTTTTAAGTTATAAGTCCTTGTCACATTTTTAGACTATGAGGTGTATGGTGAGACCCACCATTAGGGAAGCTTGACTATATTGATAATGTTTTGTGCTACATCCTTAGTTTGGATGGGGGCAGCAAAAGTAGCAGGCATTCACAGGGTCTAGAGTTTTTGTTCATCTGTCGTTGAATCTAAGTGTAAGGCCATTTTGTTGTGAAGAAGGGTGGTAATATTTTTATTTTTTACACTGATGAATCGAAATATGTGCTTATTATCCCATCACAATGGGTTGATTGTTCAGCATAAAATTCTAGGATAAGAGATCTTTAGAGAATTCTGAATTTATATTCTCTCCATTTTTGTAAGTACTGCTGTTGAGAATTCTGTCAGCATCTTTGTTCTGTGTTCTTTGTTTTTTGTTCATGGGCGTAGATGCATGTGTGTGCGTGAGCATGTGTGTATGCATGTATGTGGAGGCCAGAGGTTGATATCAGATGTTTTCTTCTCTGCTCTCTACCTTATATTTTGAGACAGGGTCTCTCATTGAACCTGGAACTTGCTGATTCAGCTAGACTGGCTGGCCCAAGAGCCCTGGGCTCCATTTGTCCCCACTTCCCCAGAGCTGGGGTTATAAGCTTACCTGTCCTGCCCAGCTTTTTTATGGGGTTCTGTGGCTCGAACTCAGGTCACATTGCTTGCCTGACAAATGCTTTTATTGACTGACCCATCTTTTCTCTGCTTTTGTTTCCTCTTTGGTGGTTTCTGCACCTTCTGTTTCTGATATTATGAAGTGTGATGGTAACATGTCTTAGATTATTCATTGTGTGCTTAGGGTTTTGGACACTGAAGTCTTTCAGATCAGGAAAATTATCTTACAATTTTTATTCAGTAGGATTTCCTTCCCCCAAAAATATTTTAGATTTCTTTTTCTGTTTTAATTCCCCCAACTCTCTATTTTTGTGTGTTGTTTACTTTCTATGAGATTCCCTCAGCTTCTTCTTCTTATATTTTTGTTTCTAAAATTCAGTCACATTCCTCGTTTTCAAGAGTGCCTTCTTGCCCTTTACTTCTTCCAGAAAGTAACCTGTTCTTGCTTTATACAAGCGAGGTCCCCTTCCAGAGACACCCGCTACAATTTCCTAAAGCGCCTTTCTGTTTCCTAGCACATTTGTGTTGGTTTTGTTAGCTCCTAAGTCCAACTGTGTGGTGCTCTCTAGCCTGGCCAAGGGTGAGAAGAATGGAGATGCCTGTCTTACTCCTCTGTGGGCTGACATTCCCCGAAATCTGTCGCACTTTTCTTACTGGCCCCGGATCCGTAAATCTGGGTTTCATGACTTTTTTTTTTTTGAACAATTTTCCAGTTATCCATGGAGTTGAGAAAAGATCAGTTGATCCCTCATGCCCCTCGGGAAGCCATCCCACTTCAGTCCTGCCCACCCCTCCTTCATGACCCCTGCACTTTCCTGAACTAGTCTGGGGCTGGGTTCTCAGAGTTCTGTCAGGGAGTTGTACTTCTGTCTCCTGTCACTAATGACTCCCGGCCCCGGCTCTATCTGCATGTGCTGTGATTTAGGGAAGACACGTGTCTTTGAATTTTACAAGAGACTAAAGCTGTATTTTGTATGTTGTTTCATTCGGAGGATTTTTTTTTTTTTGAGGGATGGACAAAGGAAACCCAGCATGTTTTCCCCAGCACCCTGAGGTGAATGCATTTTCTGGCCTCTCAAGTGGGTCATATTAGATAGCCTCTTTGCTACGGACCTCCAGCCACATTTAACCTTCACAAAAATGAGACTTTTATGTGCCCTGCAAATGTCTTGTATAACTTGATTGCCTTGAGAAAATTGCATTAGTTCTCAACTTATTTGCTGTCATAGTAGAAAAAATAAATTACACCTACTAGTGGTGTTTTTCAGATGCGCTTATACTTGAAGGAATCAAATCTTTTATTTTCAACATTTAAGGGGAGGCTTTCCAAAATGTAGCAAGTGTTTCCCTAACTTCTTTATTTTTAGTTTTTTTTCTAAAATTGTGTTTATCGTTAATGCACAGGGAGGTAAGCGCAAGTCAGGACAACTTGAAGGAGTCAGTGTTCTCTCTCCATCGTGCATGTCCTGGGATTTGAACTCACATCTCTGGATTTTGTGGCAAGTGCCTTTACCCCCTCAGCCCTCCTGTCAGCTCTCCTTAGCATCTTAAACACAGGGATGAATGTTCTCATTTTCTGGTTTCTCAGAGGCATTTCGCTAATACCGTTTATTACCCCGTGGAATAATTTGGTGACCTCTCTGGATGCTTGCTTTTTAAGTTCCTAATTGATTTTGCAGAGATGGCTATAATTTCCCAGTGAGTCATCTCCACCAGCCGGAAACATCCCCGTCCCTCCCTCCCCCACAAAAAAAAACCCCAACACTGTGCTCTATTTAATTGACTGGCTGCTGTGTCTAGAACGAACTGAGACTGGCAGCAGAAACAATATTTCTAGGCTGGTAAAGCCAGGAACCTTAAATGCAATTCCATGCCCTGGTCAGCTGATGAGGAGGAGCACGCAGACAGCCCCGGCTTCTAGGATTCTACAGTGTAGGCATCCAAGCCAGCACATTGCTCAGTGCTCGTCAGCCTTACCTTAGAGCAGAGTCCACAGCTTCATTTACCTCAGGCAGCTCTGCATGCAGCAGTTGCTCTGTGCATTGCAGATGTCGGGTGACACCCTCTCCCCTAGATGCAATAGCTCCCAGCGACTTCAGACATTGCCACATTATCCTCAGAAGGGCAGGGTGAATGCATGTTGAGAACCTTAGATCACCAATCTCCTTTCTTCTGAGTTCATAGCCGTTTCCTGGATGTTTTAAGTTAGATAAAAATGTGACGGCAGTGAACTGGAAGAGTGGCCTAATTTCCTGGATCCTGTAAAATGTGAAATTATTCATAAAGCACTCGTGTTTCTACCTGTTGTCAATGCTAGCCAGCCAAATTTTCCTGCTTTAAATACTCTGACAACTAACATCTATGAAGCACTGTTTTGTTTTGGTATACGTGTGTGTATACGAGCATGCGCGAATGTATGCATGTGTGCATGTGTGCGTGTGTGTGTGTGTGTGTGTGTATGTGTGTGTGTGTGCATGTGTGTGTGTGTGTATGTGTGTGTGTGTATGTGTGTGTGTGTATGTGTGTGTATGTGTGTGTGTGTGTATGTGTGTGTGTGTGTATGTGTGTGTGTGTATGTGTGTGTATGTGTGTGTGTGTGTATGTGTGTGTGTGTATGTGTGTGTATGTGTGTGTGTGTATGTGTGTGTATGTGTGTATGTGTGTGTGTGTATGTGTGTGTATGTGTGTGTGTGTGTGTGCATGTGTGTGTGTGTGTGTGTGTGTGTGTGTGTAGAGGCTGGTGGTTAACTGTTGAAGGAGGCCACTAGCTGGTTCCCAGACGCCCAGAACCAAAATAATCCCACAGAAACTGTATTAATTAAATCAGTGCTTGGCCCATTAGCTCTAGCTTCTTATTGGCTAACTCTTACATATTAATTTAACCATTTCTATTAATCTGTGTATTGTCTGTGGCTTACCAGCATCTGTCTCCAGCGGGGCTACATGACTTTTCTCTGACTCTGCCTCCTTTCTGCCAGCATTCAGTTTAGTATTTCCCACCTACCTAAGTTCTGCTCTATTAGAGGTCCAAAGCAGTCCTTTATTAACCAGTGGTATTCACAGCATACAGAGGGGAATCCCACGTCAGTTAACTGTATGGGTGTCTTCCTCTACCCCTCTCTACCTTATGTTTAAGACAGGGTATCTCACTGAACCCAGCACTTACTAATCCGCTAAATGGGTTGGCCGTTGTTTTCCAGGGATCTGCCTGTCTCTACCGCTACCCTAAACACTATAGTTACAGGCCAACTACAGACCAGTTACAAACTAGTTACAGACACCATGACCAGCTTTTATGTGGCTGCTGGAGATGGAACTCACATCCTTACACTTTACTAACCGAGCCATTTCCTCAGTCTTGGGCGAGCATTCATTATTTGAACTCACACTTGGCGATGGCCATTGATGAAGAAAGGATTAGGGCCCCAGCATACAGATACCTGTAAACCAAGGCCCAGAGCATCTATCCAAATCCAGAATGTCAGCTGGGACTTAGGGCCTGTGGTGTACATCCATGGAATACACTGTCTGCCAGCATCTGGGTGGTGGCTATCACTGTGGTGCCATGTGTGGGCTTCAGTCTGCTCTAGTACCTGGGGGTGAGGTGCACACACCTTTCCCCTTTTATACTGGCTGCTTAGCAGAGGTTCAGCGAAGGTCTGAGCTACCCGATGAATGGAGCTCTAAAGGGCTGTCTCCAACGCGTTTACGAGAAGAGGGGAACCACAACAAAAACATAAGTGCATGTTCTAGTTTCTTGAGAGGGCACAAGTTGTGACATTATAGGTCATTAATGTGCTGCAAATCTCTGTCATTAGGAGGATAATTGCCTTCCACTGTAGGGAGGAAGTGGCTGGATAATTATAGCCCGAGGCCTGGCATCTCGCCTCCCTGCTGTCTGTCAGGGCTAGAAACTAAGATGCTGTGCAGCAGACGCTGGGTTTCTTAGTGATTAACCTACTTCGGTACCCAGAGCCACTGGAAACACAGCGCAGTGCAAATGCTTCCTGATGATTTCAGGAGACTGCACCATTACCGTCACCGATATCTCCAAGGCCACCTGACCATGACGTCTTGGTTAGTTTAAAGCTTACTTTCTGAGGAGTATTGATTAGGAGTTCCTGCAGCTCACGGTAGCTTGAGACGGCAGTGCATGTTGAAGACAGTATGTTGTCCACATTCTACCCTTTGCCTCGAAGGTCACTGAGGGTGGTGTCCGGACTTGCTAGGGATGCATGGACCAAGTTTGAAGCTGATAAGAAACTGCTGTGATGGTTGGTTTTTGTCAGCTGGTCCCAAACCTAGACATATCTTGGAAGAGGAAATATTAATGAAGAAAATGCCTCCATAAGATTGGCCCATAGGCAAGTCTGTAGGGCATTTTCTTGGTTAATGACTGATGTAGAAGGGCTCAGATGACTGAGGGTGATGTCAACTACAGGATGGTGGGAGTGAGTGGTATAAGAAATTGAGCTGGGCAATCTATGAGGAGCAAGCTATGAGGAGCAAGCTAGTAAGCAGCACTCCTCCATGGTCTTTGCTTCAATTCTTGTCCCCAGGTTCCTGCCTTGACTTCTCTCGGTGATGGACCGTCACCTGAAATGTGTAAGCTGAAATTAACCCTTTTCTGTCCGAGTTGATTTTGGTGATGGCAGTTTATCGTAGCAAAAGAAACCTAACTAAGACTGCTTGTTAGCTCATGTGGTGATTGGTCTAGGGTTCTGCTAATGGGGCTTGGAGCCCAGTTGTATACAAAGCTGGAGCCTGTACTTCATATTCGGCTGCTCATTAGAAGTCAGTCTGTCCTAATGTACTAAAAAGTACTCAACGATAAAGATGATGGGAGAAATAGAGATGATGAACTGACTTATTATTTTCTTAAAAACATTCATTTGTGGTGTGTGTGTGTGTGTGTTGTAGGCAATGTTCTCATGGATATAGGTACCTGTGGAAGCCAGAAGAAGGCATCAGATCCTTGGGAGCTGGGGTTACAGGCAGTTGTGACCCACCTGACAAGGGCTGCAGGACCCCAATTCTGGTCCTCTGCAAGAGCAGCCACTTTTAACCACAGAGCTGTCTCTTCAGGCTGAGATGACCTGTCATTCTAAGATTTGTACTTTCTTTCATCTGGCTATAATCATATAAAGTAGTCACAGAAAAATAAAACAGAATTCATGCAGACTGAGTCTAGTAAATCAGAAGGCTTCTCTTGACTCAAATGTCCTTAATTAATTTTTTTTTTAAAAAACATTCCGTCAAGGAATTATCTCTTTAAATGGTGAGAGGACAGGGATACCGTCAGAGCATGAATCTGACCTACGTTGGAAATACAAGCACAAAATGTCTATCCATATTAGTGAGTAATAGTGAACACAGCAAACAAGTTAAACGGTCATGGACAGATGCTCATTGGTCAGGACTTACACTTTGGGGCCAGCTCCACGCTGCTCCTGTCTTTGGGGAGTCGCTGTGTGCTCTCAGGGACTCAGTGGAACTGTCCTTAAATGCTCCCATGGCAGTTTGCTCTGAGTCCCCGAATAGCACCTGCCTCCTGTGCTCCAGTTTTTGTTGCTGTAATTGCTTGCTGCCTGGGTGGTGAGGTTCCCCAGCACCTGGTGTGTGGGTGGTGGATGAGCTACTTTTCTCATTGCTGGGACAAAACACCTGACTAACACAACTTAAAGAAAGAAGCGTTTATTTTGTCCCAGAGTTTGAGGGTTCAGTCCATCCAGGTGGGAAGGTATGGCATTGGGAGCATGAGGCAGTGGGTCGCATTGTGTCTACAGCCAGGAAGAAGAGAGTGATAAGGCCTGGTGTTTCGTACTTTTCTCTTTTCATTCAGTCTGGGACCTTAGCCCAGAAATGGCACCGCCCACATTCAGGGTGAATCTTCCAAACCCAGTTAACCCAATCTAGAAACTCGCTCCCAGACCCACCCAGAATTTTGTCAAGTAGTTGATTCTAGATCTTGTCAATCTGACAATCAATGTTGCCCGCCGCCATGATGGGTATGTAAGAGATGGGTTTTTGTATGTTGAATGGATAACTAATAGGACCTCATTAAATTTAGTCTTTCACACTGGCCTAGAAGAAAACATGCTATACTGAGATATTCCCAACTTGTAAATACTCAACAACTTCCTCTCATGGTTTAGAATAAGGAGTTCATGGAACAGTGGTTTTTCTTCTTTCCCTTCCTCATTTCCTTCTCTTGTCCTCCCTCCCTTCCTCTCAGTCTCAAGACAAGATCTATCTTAGTCATCTATATCCCCAAGGTCTTTCTGAACACCCCTCTCTTCTTTCCAGGCAGGCATTAATGAAAACGACTTTCATGACGGGGCTTGGTGTGCTGGCCGGAACGACCTCCATCAGTGGATCGAAGTGGATGCCCGGCGCCTGACCAGGTTCACAGGGGTCATCACCCAAGGAAGGAACTCTCTCTGGCTGTAAGTGGGTCTGGACCAGTGCCTGTCAGACTCTGCCTTCCACCTATCACTTGAAGGGAAACTGCCAAGCATCATCTAATGAGGGGTGATTGGAAGGTGGCCAGGGCTGAACGCACCCCCCACCCCCATTCAGGGTTCACAGGAAATGGAGGATGGGGTGGACAAAGGTCCAGCCATAGATAAGCCCTTGAGGCAGGTGGCTGCTAGCTTGGATCCCATCAAGAGATTGGTATCTGGACAAGCGGGTTAAACTCAGCCTGAGGTAGGGACTCTCAGCAAACAATGAGTAAGTACATGGTCTTGGGAGGCGAGAGGACGAACTATTCAGACTCTGGGAGAAGGACTAGAAGCCTTGGCATGTTTCCAAACAAATGACCACTTGAGATGTGTTATAAGAATGAACCAGCTGAGACCTGGGGATGAGACTTGATCTTGGGATTAGAGCTATAATAGTAACAAGGATGGTCTGATAGCGATCCCACGAGATGGCAACAGCCTCTTAAAACTGTCCATCTGGGATAGGGATGCAACTCAGTGGGTAGCGTGTGTGCTTATTATGCTTGATCCCTGGGTTCCATCCCCAGCACTGAACAAAACTGGGAGGCGTAATGAACATCTGTAATCTCAACAGCTGGGAGGTACAGGCAATTCCAGGCCAGCTATAGTTCCCGTGTTAGTTACCTTTCTAAAACCCAGGGCCAAGCAACTTACAGAAGAAAGGACTTATTTGGGCTTATGGTTCCTGAGGGAAAAGGGCCCATCATGGTTGAGAGACAGCAGCCATGGCAACTGGAACATCAAGCGGAGAGCTTATTTCTTGAACCATGAGCAGAAAGAGGAAAGAGTGAAGTGGGAATGGTCTGAGGCTTTGAAACCTCAAATCCAATGCCCAGTGTTGCGCTTGCTCCAGCAAGGTCACCTCTTCTGGACCTCCACAAGCAGTGCCACCTACTGGGAACCAAGTGTTCAAACATCAAAGCCTTCCGGGTGTGTGTGTGTCGGGGGGACATTCTCATTCAAACTACCACAGCTATATAAAGAGTTCAAGGCCGAGTTGGGCTACATGAGGCCTGGTCTCTATACAAAACAAAACAGCAGAAGAGACCAGAACAGAACAGAAGGGAAGATCTGCCTCATGGTGTCTTTCTACTATGGACCACCATTCTGCTTGAAGATGAAGGGAATTCTGGGACATGTTGTAAGTGAATCAACCTTGGGGGACATGATGCTAAATGCTATTTTAAAAAACATAAAAGGAAGGATACCACACAAGGTAATCAGATTCTTAGAGAAGGAAAACAGGATGGTGGTTGTTAGACACTGGGAGGTGGGTGAGGGCGAGTTTATTTTTGTAAGTAAAGAGCTAAAATTCAGAACGGTGGTGCACACTAATCAAGGCAGTGTAAGGAATCCTGTGGCCTGGAGATTTTGTGAAAATAAGTATATGTTTCTTCTTATTATAAACGTAACACTGTAACATCTAGAAACATCAACACACACACACACACATACACACACACACACACACACACACACACACGCCCACACAGGCATGCACATATGAAAACTCCACCCTCCCTACCTCAGGGAGGTTGTGAAAATGAATGACTCTGACAATGGGTCCTGGGCATGCAGAAATGGGGCCCCAGCAGGTCTCAGTGTGGTCAACAGGACACCAGTGACTTCTGAACTTAAGTGAGAAGTCTTCAGGTTCCTCTATACTTGCCTACACTGAGGAGCCAAGGACATGAAGGTTCTATGTTTCAGCCTTAGAAAACGGCTTGTGGGATTCCATTGAGATCCCTTCCTCCTGGTCATTCCCATCCCTTCACACTGCTGCAATCCAAAGTTCCATTTCTTGGCGCCTTTCAATATTTACCAATCATGTAAAATCAGAGTATGGCTTGCTGATGAGGCTGTCAGTGTCAGTAGGGCAAAGGCCAGAGATACAGCCCCATGCTGCTGCCAAGGGGTTCTTTCCAGAGACTTTTACTCTGGTGAAGACAGGATTCATGACTTTGCTGCAGAAAAACATTTCATGAGTCTCTTTGAAGTTGATTAGAAAGAGATGAGAGTACAGGCTTATCGTGGGCACTCAGAGAAAGGATAAGACACACCTAAGCGTTGGCTTTGAGCTTCTCAAGAGAGAGTCACATTTGTGTGTCTTTACAATAGCCATATACATGGTTTTGGTGATTTCTGAAGTAGCTCAATTTCCAAGGATAGCCAAGGAACTTCCATGAGACGCTAAGGTTGTTCCTGGTGTATACTGGATGATTACATTGTATTCCCAGGCAAGAAGCAAAGAGTGAAGAAGGCATGCTGCTACTTGGCTCCCTTCCCTACTCTTACAGTCTAGGATCCTAGTTAGGGAATGGTGCCACCCACAGTAGGCGGGTCTTCCCACTTCATTAACATAGCCAAGATAACCCCCAGAAGCCTGCCCAAAGGCCCATCTCCTAGATGTCTCTAGATTGTGTCAGGTTGACAGTTGACACTAACCATTCCAGAGATTAATTTTAAGTTTGGAAGTGGTCAACATTAATAACCAAACTGGGACAAGACTTTGCATCTGTGATCACAGTTAGCTACCTGTCCTGATTCCTGGCCCTGCAGTGAGTGTTTCTGGTATAGACAGATTTCAGGTTCTCTCTTATGGGTTTTTGTCTTTCTTCTCAACAGTCATTGAGAGCCGTGCTGATAGAGGCCATGCCCTGCCATTTGGGGAACCTGTTCAGAACAGGCACCTGTCCAATGCCCAGAAAATGACTCCCTCATAAACGAACACTGTTAAATCAACAATGATCATACTCTTGTACGGCGACAGTTGTCTGGCACTAACTCATTTCCTGCTTGCCTACGTATTTCTTTTTAGTATAAAGACAACATTGTAGCCTCTAATCGTGTCTTAAAACATTACTCATTATCCCACCATCTTTAAATCAACAGATTTTAAAAGTATACTGCATATTTAGTTATGTTATTTTTGACTTAATATATCCATAACATTTTCATGCTGTGATTCGGATTTCATAGTGATTATTTTTAATGGCCTGTGATTTACTCAGCCATGCCTTGCAACACTGTCCTGATTTCTTGCCACCTTTTTCATATCAACAGAAGACCTTCTGTGCTTTTTCCTTTATTTGCATTTTATTATTTAATATTATTTAATTTAATATTACTTATAAACTTATATTATTTTCAGAGCTGGGATAACTCTTGCAGTTTGGCAACATCCAATTTTTTTCCATTCTGAATATTATACTCAACTTCCTTTGCTCTTTAGTGGCAGTTATGCATATATTCATGCATGCCGATGCATGCTCCATGCTGAGCCTTTTGCCCTCCTTAGTGGTTTAGTATCACATGAAGGTGATTTTTACTGCTTAGATTCTGAAAGCCTTTGGGGGAGGAGGGCTTGGAAGCTGGGTTGCTCAAGGGAAAATGGGAAGCGGGGAAGCAAAGACTGTTGTGAGGTAATCAAGAAGGGATGAGGGCACTGATGGTCATGCTTAGCTATTAACCTGTCTGGGCACTGTCATCGGAGATGAAGTCGGTGGGTTATTACAGGATTAGACAATGAGAGTGAGGGAAGTACAGGGCTCCCGTTTCATCTGAACTCCAAACACAAGGGAGTTGGGGATGAGCAGGAGATCACAGTGGAACAATATCTCTCTGCAGCTTAGGACAGGGACATCTGAGTGAGGGAGGTAAGTGGTAGAATTACTCCTAAGAGTCAGATTTTTCTTAATGTCTAAATCTATTTCAAGTTGAATTATCACTCAGGGATAATGACATGAAGAAATTTGATGAGCTCCAGTGTACGTTACCTCCTGGAATAGTTCTGTCTCCACTGAGGGCCAAGCAGGAATTAGAAGGGGGACATGTTCTGGTATCTGAACTTTTCCCTCCCCCAGTGCATGGATAATGCTGAAGGTAATAGGGTCTGTCGCATTGTGGTCATGAGACATCTTAAATCCTTGCAGTTGAGGATGACCAATCCCTTTCTGTTATCCTGATTCCTGACCTTTACTGTTTCTGGTACAGACATATTTTAGGTTTTTGCCTTTCTTTTCAGCAGTTTCTGAGAGCCTTGCTAAGAGAGGCCACACTCTGGTATTTGGGGAACCTGTCTAGAACTAGGCACCTGATGAATGCCCAACAAATGACTCCCTGGTAAATGAATATCATTAAATCAACAAAGGTTCATTCACCCTGACTGGTAATGAGTTAATTTGTCTGTGACTGCAAATGACTGAGAGAAGGCTTAAAACAGAGTGAAGGAAAGGAGAGGAAGTTAAGCTGGAAAATGACAGACTTCTTAGAGATGGAGAGTTCCTGCCCTAAAATCATGGCTCCTGCTGATTATGCAGACTTCTTTGAACCTCAGTTTTCTGTCCTCTAAAAAGAGTTGATTTTTCTTATACAAATCAACTTATACAGGTGTGTGTGTGTGTGTGTGTGTGTGTGTGTGTGTGTGTGTGTGTGCATGCACTGGGGGTTATAAACAATTACATTAGGATACTTAAAACTTAACAGAACACATAGAATTTTCCCCCTCCCATTCTTCGGTTTTATCTATAACAGCCTAGTTCTAGTTTTCTTTTTAGTCATGGGTTCTTCTCCCAAATGCAACATTTATTGGAAGCATTTAGAAATGATAGGCTGCGGGATCACATTGTATGGTTCAAGGGGGAGGAATATTGCCTTCCCAGGCCTCCATTCTCCCTGTCACAGAACCTCCCATTGGACAGATTCCTCAAGCGTCTCTGTATGAGACATCCTGGCTGCTTACATGTCCTGTGCAGGTGGCAGTCTGCCCACTCCCTCACATGCTAACTGCTATGTGGCAGAGCCTAGGCAGACATGGGATTCAGATTAAACGAGCAAAGCTAGAGCCGGGGACAGAGTTTGCCTTTTGCAGTCAAGAGTGAAAGAGTGCCGCGCTTGGGTGGGCACGACTTTAGATGCAGAGAAGAAAGGACTTGGCAGCTCTTTGAGTTTTCCAGGTTGCTGCTTAAAAGAGGTTTTTGCACTAGGGGACGTGGCCCACTTGGTAGAGTGCTTGCCTAGCATGAAGGAGGCCCTGGGTTGGATCCCCAGCAGTGTGTAAAAGCTGGATGTGGTGGTGCACAGCTGTAATCCCAGCATCAGAAAGTGGAGGCAAGAGAATCTGAAGCCTAAGGTTCTTTTGAGCTACATAGTAAGTTGAGCCAACCTGGGCTACATGATACCTGTCTTAAGAAACAAGAAAAAACCAAGCAAACAAACAGAAAACTAGCTTCTTGCTATGTGTTAAAAGGAGAAAGTACTTTACAAATGTATTTTTCAGAATATCATGGTGGAAGTGAGAAAAGAATCAACAAAAAAATTGTTTGAAAAATGCTATGATAAAACCCAATTTTTTGTATGCTAATAAAAATAAAATAAAAATTATTTCTACAGTAGGAAAAGACTTTTAAAAATGCTTTTCCCTTATAGGACTGCCATAGTTGATAGTTTAAAATGAACATCTGTATTATCATTTGTTTCTGACATTCTCTGATTATCTATTAATTAATTCATATGACATTTATTGAGTGCTCTGTACTAAGCAGAGAGTTGGAAATGTAAGCAAGACTTGCTCCTGACTCCAGGAAGTGGTCTAGTAGGAGAAGCAGTGTGCTATGGGGGCTTCAAGAGTGGGCAGCGATCATAGTGACTTGAGGTGGGTGGAGCTCCCTTTGGGCTTGTGGCAGGAATGGGGATGATACCCAGAGGTCCTGAGGCATGGCTGCCACATTCCCCTCCACCAGTTCACTTTCAGGTTGATGACAAAGCCTGCAATTTCAGCTGCAATAATTCTTTCAACTAATTTGAGCTCTGTGAAAGTTATAAAATATAATTGTAATGATTTTCAGTAATTTATATTCTTCAGCAATATAAGTTATCATTCCTCACTGCATAGCCATTCGGTGGAATGCTAGTGCCCCAATAAAAATCAATCTTTCATCTCCCTAATGACAGAAAGTATATTAGACATCTGAGTGTTGCAATTATAACCAGCCTGATGATGGAAAAGTTAATTACTCTGCTTGAGGTGAGTCAGTGCTTCTAAGGACTTGGAAGAAATGTAGACAATTTTTTAAAGTCAAATTCTTTGCACTTCAAATGTTTAATGGAGAAAACCATCTGTTTTTAAAGTAAAGCAGTAATTTGAGCACTGGTTTTTTGTTTGTAAGTTGTTGTGGGGAGCAGGAAGGTTGACCAGTTGGCTGAATTTGGAGCAAATAGGCAGAATGATTAGTAAGATAAATGGACCTTTAGTCATAAGTCAGGCTTTGTGCCCAAGAATACAAAGAATTGGCAGGGTTGTACACAGCCCCAGGAAGTTAGTATGGCATTTGGAGTGGGATGTCTTAGCTGAGATTTAGGGAACTAGTTTTTTTTTTTTTTTTTTTTTTTGAGAAGGGTGAGGTACCCAAGCCTCAAAGAAGACAGGATTGAAAAGACAAGTTATTATTTCCTTCATGGTCACACATTGACCATAAAGTGAGTGGAATTTGTGGCAGACAGCTACACAGGCTCCCAAGGTGCTCTGAGATGCCGTGAGACTGACAAGAGGTGCTGGGATCGCCCTGGAAAGAAGGACGGTTTCCTACTCCTCTGTGACCGATCCAGGTGAGGGAACAACTGGCTTTACAGTTTGGGGGAAGGGTTCTCAACAGAGATTGAGTATGACAGGCTTACTGACAGAAACCAAGAAAATGAAAGATCCATGTTGGGCAACATCCTAGGGAGTTTCTCCATCCAGTCTCAGCGAGGGTTCAGTGGATGTGGGAACACACAGACTTCTCGTTATTCCTTGGACTATCTCAGTGGTTTGTCTGCAGGGAATGGTGGTATGGATGGCGGTGACGCTGCAGGAGTCCAAGGGCACTGGAGTGCGCCTAGCACACACCCTGTGCTAGGAGGAATGAGGTGGGAATTGCAGCCCAGTGCTAGTGGTACATGGGTTAAAGTCAGAGGCCAGGCTGAAGGGGTTCCTGGGGGATGTCAGGCTTAGGAAGTGATGGAGGCTTGTCTGGGGACAACAGCACAAAGGACCAGTGGCTTAGAGAGTGAGCATAAGGACAGAGTGCCGAATAAGTCTGGGGATCTTGAGGCTGCAAAGGTGGTGACTTCCGTGTTTCCTGCTGGCAAAGGGTGTCAGGGTGAGATGGACAAGGAGAGCTGAGGGTACAAAGAAAGGACAGTATGGTCACAGCAGAAGGAAGAGTGAAAGTGGGAGGAACAGAGCAGTTGAAGAATGACTGGGTAAGGTTGGTTCAGTGAGGGCAGGGGGGGCCTGAAAGCCCAACACCTGCTCAGGGTTTCATTTCCAAAGCAGTGCTGCTCAGCGAGTGCCTCCCTCTTCCTCCAGGAGTACCTGGCTCTCTGCATTTCAGGGGACCCATCCTTCATGACTGTCTCCTTACCACAACTTGGGGGGTCTGGGACCCACAGAACAGTTTGCCAGGGTTCAGAGGGAGGAGACATTAGGGCCCTACAACTCCAGAAGGGGGAAGGGAGCCTGGAGGCCCCAGAAGGGGAGAACTGTGGGAGGCTTCATCAATCATCATCTTCTCTTCTGGAGGGAGGGAGTGCAGTGTGTTTTCAGAACACTTCATGCTGGGTCTTGCCCTTGCTTAATGGGGAAATGAGATGTCAGGCACCTGTGCCGTACCTGGGAGAGAATTTCCACACTCCCTTCTAACTCCTGGGAGAACTGTCAGCTTCTGAGCAGGAGAGTTTGGCATGATCTCAAAGGGTTTTGATGAAAACACTGTCAAGTTCAAGTTCAAGGCGAGGCACAGTCTTTTCTTCATCCTGTGCTCTATTTTACCTACGCAAAGGTAGTTGTTTAAAACCAAACAGAGATTTCACAAATGTCTCCCACGCCTCCTACTTGGGTTTCTGGGTGTCAGTGACTGAGGAATGAGCTCTCAGATGGTGACATGTCTGAAGTAGAAGAACTGTAGAGTTGGCTTCTGGGATGGAAGCTTCAACCTGCTTTTCTCAAGAGCCCCTGTTCCTGGGTGGGAAACCCTATGGGTGATTGCTGGCACCTGGCCGTCTCTCACTGTTGTTTTTAGGAGGGAAAGACCTCTTTGCAGCAGGCCCCCTTCCTTGTTGCATAAGACACTTGTATTATTGGCCTGACTCCTCAACAAGAGCAGCTTCAGAAAGGGAGGATCTCTTTCAGCTCAGAACATAGTCTACCCTGGTGGTAGGAGACAGCAGTGGGAGCTTGTGCACGATCCTGCTTATGCAGTCTCAGATCCCAGTCCATGGAAGGTGCCACCCACGTGTAGAATGGCTCTTCTAACCTCAGTTTACCTGAGCTAGATAATCCCTCAGAGGGATCACAGAGGCTTGTCTCATAGGTGACTCGATTCTGTCGAGTTGATGATCAATATTAATGGTCACACGCAGTGAGCTAATGCTCTGCCCCTCAAGGCCCTGTTGGACTGGCTTCCACTGCACACCTGTTCTTACCTCACTTCCCTCCTGGACCGGAAGTCCCCCGTTTGCTCCACAGATCCATCATGGATGCCGCTGCCTCTGGGCCTGTGCACCCCATGTTCTCTCTGCCTTTTTCTGCCATTGTTTGAAACCAACAGCAACAGCAGCATCTACTTGGCAAACTCTAAGAGCTGGCAACTCCTTTCTTCTCTGCACCCTTACTTGACTTTCTTCCCCCTGACTCATGTGTTTTGTGCTGCATTGATGTTGCTCCTGGGGTACTGCAGTTTGTTTGCCCTGAAATCTCCAGTGTTGGGTCCAGGGTGGGGTCTCTGCGACTGGTCTTTATTATTCCCCTCATCTCCAGAGGTTAAACAGGGTCAGCGTATGTCTAACCCAAAGAGTTAAGCCTCAGAGTGCAGACAGGTTTCATCCACTTGGAAAGAAACTCTGGTCTTTTGCTGTCTTGGATTAGAAATGACCACTAAACGCTCAGGCCTTTTAGGTTTGTTTTCCAATACAACTGCAGTGTTCAGAGGTGGGGCCTTTGGGAAGTAATTGGTTCATGAGGGCTTTGAATTCATCGTTGGATTAATCCATTGATAGGCTAATAACTTGGGAGAAGATAGGGAGCTATAAGGGGGTCCTTGGATATGTGCTCCTAGGAGCTGTACTATGTCCCTGCCCCCAACTCTGCTTTGTACATATATCTCAGGACATGACTAGTTCTGCCCACAACACTCTCTCAGCCAGCATGCTGTGTATTGTCACAGGCCTGGACGTGAAAGAACCACACAAGCATAGACTGAACCCTCTGGAACTATGAGCTAAACTAAGTCTGTTCCTTACACACATTTCTCTTGTCATAGCCATGGAAATCTCGTGGGCACAGATCTATGCCAGATTTTAGAGTGAGACTGCCATTCCTGACAACATGTCCTTGGACACATTTCTGAGCTTTTCTGGGCCTCCATTTCTCTATTGGTAAAGTGTGACAATAATGCCTACCACTTAGGCGGGTGTGAGAATTGAAGAAGCCAGCATGCAAGGCCACGCTGGGCACACGGTGAGCAGCCCGTGGTTGCTGTTGCTTTCTTCGGATTCTGTGCCCCCCGTAGAGGGTTCTCCTTACACCCCAGCAGCTCCACCCATCCCTCTCTCGGCCCATGCACTTTGCTCAGCTGCCCGTGTGTTTTATACAACGCGATAGGCAACAAAACCATGCCCCCAACATGTAGCAGAGACCTCACAAGCTGGTGCTGCTCTTGATACAGTGCTCTTCTTACCTGCTCTTCCTCCATGTCCCTTCCCTATTTACCCAGAGCAAGACCCTCCAGGATCCCAGCACCTAGGAAAGATGCACTAGGTAGCAAAGAAGTCGAGTCCGACATAAGAAAGATGCAATAGGTACTTGCTGCATATTCTAAAGTCAAATCTGACATTTTGTTACATGTCTGCCTTTGGCTGTGGTTACATTCGACAGTTTCAGAATTTCTTTAAATAAAGGCATGTGACCACCTAAATGGGCATGGATGAGCACTTTTCCTGTGCCCTTTCATGTGTTGCCCAGTGGCTCATTGCATGGACGAGAAGGCTGGGTTGTAGAAAGCCGGAGGAACTGGCTTATCCTGCCTCTCTCTTCAGGGACTACTGACCCTCTTTTTCTTGTGCTTCCTCTGCCTCTCATCTTACCACTGATGCCCCCTCCCCTTGCTCTTGTGTCGTGAGGCTTATTGTAGTGTAGACAGAGAAACTGAGTCATATACTTCACTGGGGGATTATTCTGAGGCAGGGCCAGCGATCTTGCCCGAAAGGAGCCATTATTAATCTATTTGAAAATCAGAAGGAAGAGATAATAGGGTAAAGGAAACATTTTGGTGTGCCATGTGAATATAGTTGGCTTTATATTAACTAGGTTGTAAGATGCAAGTTTTACAAAGGAAGGGAAATTGGTCCATAGGTAATACCCCTTCTCCAATCCGTCCATCTCCTGAACTATGGAAACTGTGACTAAGCAAGTTTCCAGGGCAAAGAGGAAAGACCGTGCCAGGTGGGAATGAGGTTGCCAGTCAGCTCTACTTAGCACAGGGTTAAGTACTTAGCCCTGGGTTGTGTGAGTGGGCCCACCAGCAGGGGCAGCACCAGCCTGCATCTCCATTCTTTGGCATCCACAAAGGCCTTTCTTTGGTTTCTTTTCCATTAATTGCTCATGGGGGGACTCCAGATTTGGGGGTCCTTACCTACTTTCTTTTTGTGCTTTTAGCTCTCTACTGTGGGTCTTGCTGCTTCACTCTCTGCCCAGATGTATTGCCTCCTAGCCCCAAAGTGCCGTTTCTCTATTGTCTCCCTGTGGACAAGCTAACTGGAGGTAATGGAAAACAGGCAATACTTGGGAGTTCACAGAACTCTTCCTACATTCCCCAAAAGCCCTCGTAACCAATCTAAAGTGAAAACTACAATACATCAATGGGTTGATATTTCACACAGGCTCCAACATTTGGTTGCACTGAGAATGTGGAGGAGCCATTTGGCCAGGTGATTACAGTTCTAGCAAAGAGGGAGGGAGGAGGTGGAGTTGGGGAAAATAAGTGTGGGCTCTTTTTCTAACTACTGAGCATGTCTACTACAAGCAAGATAAAAACCTTCTCTTTTATATTTTATTTGCAGCAGTGGGGAAGGCTGGTCTAGACCTCTTGGGATTATCAATTCTGCCCAAAGTCCAGGATTTGGGCCATTGACTGCTGGAATGTGGCTTAACAGGGAGGAAATGGGCAAGCAGAGAAGCAGCCAACTTCCTTGTGATTCCAACAGAGAACTGGCTCCAAATGCATCTTTTTTTTCCCAACTGAAGAAGAATTAGCTATGCTTTCCTTACTTGTGTATGGAAGTGGGAGATGCCTAGCACCCATCACTTCTGAGGGCTGGGGGCTTCTCATAGGTCTATGGGTTCAGTATCACCCTAAAATGCTTGGAACCAGAATATCTTTAGATTTTGTTTTTAAAGTGTTCACACGAGACATCCTGGATATAGAAGCCAAGGATAAACATGAAATATGTTTGTTTCTTATGCATTTTATGCATGCAGCCTGAAGGTGATTTTGTTTAATATTTCTAGTGTGTCTGCATGCCAACCATAACCTACAACATGAGCTCAGGTGTAGAATTTTCCATTTATGGTGTGCTACAAGTGCTCAGAAAGTTTCGGAGTCTAGGTTCCAGATTGGGGATGATTGACTTGAACTTGACTGTCTTGACATTTGTGATAGGATTTCAGGAGGTTCTGTCTCTGGAAAGATAGGCAAAAAGAGACTGAGGCTGTGGAGTTCCAAGTGGGGCCCCCAGTGTGCTGGACCTTCAGTGTGCTGGACCTCCAGTGTGGTGGGACTTCAGTGTGGTGGGACTTCAGTGTGGTGGACCTCCAGTGTGGTGGGACTTCAGTGTGGTGGGACTTCAGTGTGGTGGGACCTCCAGTGTGGTGGGACTTCAGTGTGGTGGGACTTCAGTGTGGTGGGACTTCAGTGTGGTGGGACCTCCAGTGTGGTGGGACTTCAGTGTGGTGGGACTTCAGTGTGGTGGGACTTCAGTGTGGTGGGACTTCAGTGTGGTGGGACCTCCAGTGTGGTGGGACTTCAGTGTGGTGGGACTTCAGTGTGCTGGACCTTCAGTGTGGTGGACCTCCAGTGTGGTGGGACTTCAGTGTGGTGGGACCTCCAGTGTGGTGGGACCTTCAGTGTGGTGGGACTTCAGTGTGCTGGACCTTCAGTGTGGTGGACCTCCAGTGTGGTGGGACTTCAGTGTGGTGGGACCTCCAGTGTGGTGGGACCTTCAGTGTGGTGGGACTTCAGTGTGGTGGACCTCCAGTGTGGTGGGACCTTCAGTGCAGTATATATTCAGTGTGATAGACCACCAATGTGTGACTGAGGCCTTTCCTAAGTGTCCTTTGGGCCTAGAAGATGCCATACTTTAAAACACTAATGATTATTTTTATATGTGTATATATGCGTGTCTCTGTGGACAGTTTATGTGCACCATAACTAACCAGTAGTTATGCATACAAGAGCCTGTAGAACAGAAGAGGGTGTCAAATACCTGTAAGAGTTACAGGCAGTTGTGACTGTGCCATGTGTACTGGGAACTGAACCCAGGCCCTCTGTCCCAGTGGCATGTTTTATTAGAGAACAGTTCTGCTAGAGGTCATGATTAGCATGTGCACAACCCCATTTTGACTGGGATTTAAGATACTGATGTCTTCTCCAAATTATTCCTTTTTGTAACACTTTGCTTAGGTTGTCTTTGACTGCCCAGAACTTTTGAATGTTTCATGGTTAATATACCCAGTCTTTTAATGTGTTACGCTTAGAGAAGATCAAACTGAGAACACTGTCTTCTCATGGCTGAATATCCTGAACCTTTGTTAAATATCAGTTCACCACAGCAGGGTAGATTCACGCCTGGGTCTCTATTCTACTTCCTAAACCTGTGTATCTATCCCTCCATTCAGACCACACAGTCCCTGAATGCCTCCACCTTACCTATTTCCTGTTTACTTTCTAATCCTGGGGGTTAAACCCAAGGACCGTAAGAGCAATAATGATTTCCGCAGTTATGTAATGTTTGTAGTTGAGTAGACCGATTTGTCACACTTCATTCTATATCAAAATTGCTTAGTTTGCTTAGATCCTTTGCCTTTGTACATTAAGTTTATAACAATCATGTTTATAGCTACAAAATATCGAACTGAGTTTGAAAGGCATTGTGTTAAACCTGCGTATTAATTTGCTGAGAGCTGACATCTTTCTGTTGAATCTTTTGATACAGGACCACACACTATTTTTCCCTGAAAAAAAATTTAGTTTCCATCACCAAAGTTTTGTCATGCTCAGCACATGAATCCTTTGTGTGTCCTGTTAGATTCACTCATAAGTAGTTAAATTTGTGTGGCCTGTATTCCACTAAGCTAGCATGGCTCCCATTTGGCTGCGAAGTCAATGGGACTGACATTAACATTCCCATAAGCTGCCATCCATGTGTGAATCAAGATGACATTGACCTGATTGGGGAATTTTTCTGTCTGCTTCCCTCTTTCCTCTGATTTACACACACACAGTATGTCTGCCTCTTCCTCTGATGAGCACACACATACAGTATGTCCACCCTTTCCTCTGATGAGCACACACACAGTATGTCCACCCCTTCCTCTGATGAGCACACACACAGTAGGTCCACCCCTTCCTCTGATGAGCACACACACAGTATGTCCACCCCTTCCTCTGATGAGCACACACACAGTAGGTCCACCCCTTCCTCTGATGAGCACACACACAGTAGGTCCACCCCTTCCTCTGATGAGCACACACACAGTATGTCCACCCCTTCCTCTGATGAGCACACACACAGTATGTCCACCCCTTCCTCTGATGAGCATACACACACAGTATGCCCTCTCTTTCCTCACCCCTTCCTCTGATGAGCACACACACACACACATACACACACACACTCAGTATGCCCAACTTCTTCCTCTGATAAATACACATAGTATGTCTTGAACCTGTAGTGAGAGGCCTATACAAATCTAACCAGTGGATTCTGAATATTATAAAGTCTATCCTGAATTGCCAAGGTATGACTTTGGTCTAAAAAATGATGGTTTCTGTGTGTGTGTGTGTGTGTGTGTGTGTGTGCGCGCGCGCGCGTGTGCGCACATGTATAATGGTCTGAGAATTGAATTTGGTTCTTTGTCAATGATAAGCAAATGTTCTACTGCTGAATTCCACCCACAGTCCAGTTTTATGTCCCATAAATCTCCAGCCATCTCTGAAAATTTTCAAATATTTGTGGCCATTTTCATTTGTGAGCAAAGGAGACATTAGAACAGGAAATAGCAAGGCTCTGTTGGCCTAGGTCTCTGCTGAGGCTGTTAAAAAGCAGCCAATTGAATGCCTAAGTGTCCTTTGGGCCTAGAAGATGCCATACTTTAAAACACTAGGTGATTATTTTTATGGTGTATATATGTGTGTCTCTGTGGATAGTTTATGCGCACCATAATAACCAGCAGTTATGCATACAAGAGCCTGTAGGCCAGAAGAGGGTGTCAGATACCTGTAAGAGTTACAGGCTGTTGTGAGCTACGCCATGTGTACTAGGAACGGAACCCAGGCCCTCTGTCCCAGTTGCATGTTTTATTACAGAACAGTTCTGCTAGAGGTCATGATTAGCGTGTGTAGAACTCCACTTTGAGCCCCATTCTTCCAGTCTTGGGGGCCTCTGATCTTTGCAGGAGCCCACTCAGGTCTACAAATCCCCTGATTTGGATCTGCTCTCCCTCAGTTCTGCAGCCAGGCTCAAGGACAGACAGCTGTCAGCATGTGGAGTTTACTCCCTGGAAGCCAACTTGCAGGATGCTTCCAATTTTGACCAAGTGGTTGTTTTCTAGAGGGTGTTTTTCATTGTATGCCAGCTTCACATGAGGCTGAGAAATGGGGGATCACGTGGTTTCCCCTAAGCATTTTGAAAGTTAAAATCTTTGATAAGTTATACTGAAAGTTATTTCTTTTTCTTTTTCAAATAGCTTTCTGACCCCCAGTCAGAAAGTCTCTCTCTCTCTCTCTCTCTCTCTCTCTCTCTCTCTCTCTCTCTTTCACACACACACACACACACACACACACACACCACACACAAACACACACACACACTTCAATATAAATATGAAATAACATACATAGACTAATATGAGAGCATCCAACAGAGTCCTCAGCTGACAGGGCCTTCAGAGCTCAGACAAGCAATGGGAGGGGAAAGCCACATACTTTCCAGTACTAAGAAAATCCCATTGGCCTTCTCTCCTTAGCGTCACAGCGAAATGTGGGCTCTTAACGGAGGAGGGAGAAAGAAATTCTGCTTTTCAGACCTGTGCTGGGTTTATAACCATGACACAAACTGGCCTTGATTCTTCTTGCCTGTGCAGGGAGAATCTGGCCTTGGAATGAGTTTAAAAGTCAAAAATTCCAGGGAGTGAAATGGGAATGAGAAAGAGAGGTGTGTGTGTGTGTGTGTGTGTGTGTGTGTAGGAGGTATTTTAAATTAATATTTCATTTTGTTGTTGAAATAACCAAGTAACATTTCCGAGTTTTAGAAATAGTTTCCATTTCAGGTTCCCTGGTCCCATTTCTTGGTCATCTGGACAGCTACTGCAAAACCCTTAGCAGGTATTTCTTCTGCTTTCCCCGTCCTTCATTCCTTCCTTTCTTCGTTCGTTCGTTCCTTCCTTTTCATGTCTTTCAATAGTTTTGCTTGTTGCTTGGTTTATTGTATCCACACATGTGTGTGGAGACCAGAGGATGACTTTGGGTGTCCTCATCTATTGCCTTCCACTTTATTTTATTTATTTACTTATTTTTGAGGCAAGCTCTCTCAGTGAGCCCAGAGCTTGCAATTTCAGCTGGACTGCCTGTCCCGTAAGCCCTTTGGATCTACTTGTATTCCAGCGCCCTGCCCAGTGCACAGGTTCCAAGAACACGCTGTCTTGGCTGACTTGCCTGTGGGTGCTGGGGATCTGAGTTCCCCATGCTTACATAGCAAGTGCTTAGCGCACAGAACCATTGCCCCGGCACATTCTGCTGGTATTTTTAAAGCCGTGTATTCTGGTTTAAATGGTCTCGGTGCTCATTTTAATCATTTAGTTACCACTCACTGACTTTCTATTGCACAAGGGGAGGATTTAGGTTATTTACCTAACTCCTCAAATGGGTCAGTCTTGTCAGTCTCTTCCTCTCCTCCCCCTTCCCTCTGTCTCTCCCTTTGTCCCTCCTTTTCTTTTGCCTTTTCTTTCTCTCCCTTTCTTCCCCTCCCTTCCCCTGCTCACCAGAAGTTACAACAGGAATCTTTGCGAGCTTATCTCTCAGCTTTTACAGAGGTTCATGCTAAGCTCTGATCTATGGACACCTGGGTGACCAGAGCACCAAAAGCTCATTTCCTTCATCGTGACGCTTTTGCTCTCATCAGAAGTTATAGCCATTTCCCTTTTCAGCTTTCTTGGTTTCCTTCTCTCCTTCATCCCAAAGCTTCACAGTAGACCTGCAGATCTCCTCTGATATAAATCTGTGTGTATATGCGTCAGAGATGTGTGTATGCATGCACACGTGCAACAGAAACAAAATCGCTACCAACAATTCATTGTTTCATTTTCTCCTGGGGCCATGTGGCCCGTCTTTAGAACTCTTTTGTCAGGCCCAGCTCTTGACCTTCCTTTTTCTTCTTAGAACTCCTCTCTCCATGAGTCTCTGTTTTTTTTTTTCTTTGTTTTACTGCGGCATGGAAATGGAGCATTCTGGCTCCTTGAATGAAATGTATTTTGTTGATGTCACCCTGGATGGGTGCTGGGAAGTGATTCTTCCTGAGAACTGCTGGCATCTTTACTGAGGTGTAATACCCCCTACTACAAAGCTCCCTCATTTGAAATGTGCAGTCCTGTGGGTTTTTATACATTTGCGAGATTGTAAGTCATTACTACAATAAATTTGATAACATGTTTGTTTTCCCAGAAGGAAATCCCATCCCATTATCTCTCGGAACTCCCACTGTCTCCCATGCCCCCTTTCCTGAAGCATTACAGTGACTGATCCAAGACATCTGTTCTTGCAGACGTTTGGCTTTTATTTCCTCAGTACAGTTTTCTGGATCATGCCGATGTCCCTTGTGCTAAATACTGTACAATGTTGTATCTTATTGGCACTTGATGTGACCCAAAATTATAAGAATTTGTGTTTTTTCAGTTCTTGGAAATTTGAATATATTGTTATTATCATTAATGTCAAATCTAATTTGTCCTCCCCTCTTTCTCTCCATTCTGTCCTCTCTGTTCTCTTCTCCCTCTCTACTCTTACCTTCTCTTTTCTCTCCTTCCTTTTATCTATTCAACCATTTACCCATCCATTCATCTACCCATCCATCCATCCATCTACCTATCCATCTATTCCTCGTTCCTCTCTCTCCCTCCTTTCCTCCCCTCCTTCCATTTTTCCTTCCTTCCCCCTTTCCCACAGACTCTCCATATAGCTAAGGCTGGCTTGAACTCACTACAGAACCCAAGCTGGCCTCACACTTGTAATCTTCTTGCCTTTCCAAGTGTATATATCACCATGCTTTATCAGTCCATATTTTTGAATTATTGTTGCTTGCTTATTACTTTAGCTTTAACTTCTGTTGCTATGACAAAATACACTAACGAAAGCAATTTAGTGGGGGAAGGGTTTATTTGGTTCATAATTCCAGGTTCCAGTCCACCATTGTGGGATGTCAAGGTGGCAGGAACATCACATCCATAGACAAGAGCAAAGAGCAATAATTTAACTCATGCATGCTTGTGATCAGTTCTGTCTCTTTGCTCTTAGACAGGTCAGGATCTCCTGCCTAAGGAATGGTGCTACCCACAAGTGGACAGGATTTCCCACCTCAGTTGGCATAATCATCCCTATGGTTATGACAGGCCAACCTAATCACTGATACTTTTCCAGGCAATTCTATACTGTGTCAACTTGACAATTATAGCTAACTATCATATGCATCAAACCTCCTGCATTAATGTTTTTCTTTCTGACTTAAAAGTGAAATTGCTAACAATTTTTCCCTAGTTACTTCTTGTCTGTTCATCATATCTCAGCTCAAGCACAGCCCTTCCAGAAGGCACCCTTTCTGACATTTCCCATTTTCAAATTCTCTTTTTCTTAAATTAATTTTTTTTAAAAAACTATCTTTTCTCATTTTACATACCAATCCCAGTTCCCACTCTCCCCCCTCCTCCCGCCCTCTCCACCGTCTCCCCTTGTCCCCCATCTACTCCTCAGAGCGGGTAAGGCTTCTCATGGGAAGTCAACAAAGTCTAGCACATTGCCTTGCCCTTCCCACTTTAGCTATTTCTAGACTGAGCAAAGTATTCCTCCAAGGAGAATGGGTTCCAAAAAGCCAGTACAAGTAGTAGGAATAAATTCTGGTCTCACTGCCAGTGGCTTCACAGTCTACCCCAGCCATGCAACTGTCACCCACAACATCACAATAGCATTTCAATAACTAATTGAGTAATTAGTGATGAGGTCCTTGCCCTCTACTAGACTATGGCCTCATAGGTAAATTGGGCAAATGTACAGTTACATCCTGATGAAGCCTGTATTATAGAATATCCATTCTGATATTCAGAATGCCTTGGCCCCTGTGATCTCAAGTGGGATTGATTTGAGGGCAACTCTCTGGGGCTTGGTTCCGCCCCCCCCCCATATGGACAAATATTTGATTCTGTATCAACAAATGTGGTTCTAGCATAGCATTGTCAGGGTCCGAGCTTCAGTCCATACTTTGTGAAAGACAGCTTTGGAATTAGTCATGGTGATGCGTGCTTCTAATCTCAGCACTCAGAAAGTAGAGGCAGGGGGATTCGAAGTTCTGTGTCATCCACGTAGTGAGTTTTAGGCCAATCTGGCTACATGAAATCCTCATACAAAGGGAAAAAGAAAAGAAAACAATGTAACAATTTATGGTAAGCATACAAAACAGGTTAATGTTCATGGATGTTTAAAACATTTGAAAATACATTGTCTTCAAATATTATGAAAAAAAACCACATTATGTTACAGCAACCATTGACTGTGTGTGTCTTTAGTAACCGAGCCACATTCTGTAAACTGCCTTGGTCCTCACCTTTCTCTCCAGTCCCATACCTACTTCCAATTCCTGCCTAGACTGTTAGGTAAATATATGGGAGCATCTCGACAAAGCCTGTATTATCCAATATCCATTTTGGTGTTCAGAATGTCATGGCCTATGACAATTTAGTTCCTTTACTGATAAATCAATACTGACATTTTCCCTGGCCTTAAAAGAGTTTGGAGCATATCCAGTAGAGAATTCCACTTCATTATCTAAATTGCTCAGAGTGGGGCAGGTCATTCCGGGCTATAGAAAGCTTTCCTATGCATTTAGCAGCTCTAGTGGCATCCTTGTCCCCTATTCCCCGGGTGCCCCACCCCTCAGGTGTCTTCCCAGTCTTTATAATCATGACAACCAGGGATGTCTCTAAGCATTGTCAGTTGTCCCCCGAGGGACAGAGCCACCTCCAGCCCCCAGCAGAACACTATTGCTGTGCATACAGGCAGGGTTGCTTCTCCGTTGAAATCAGTTAGCAGTACCTACCCACACTCCTGCTGACACAGAGGGGAGCTTTCCACTCCTCACAGTATGAGGACACACTCTTGTGGTTAGCAGAAGAGCATACTGAACCTTGAGCTTGGGCTTGGAAGAGTTTTTAAAAGTCCCCAGTGTCTGACCTTACGACCTGTTGGTTCTTGCCAGTTGGGCTGACTCTGGGTCAAAAATAGATCATGCCTCTTCCAGGAACCCAGCTTCTGACTGTAGGAAGGAGCCAACTGCTTTGAGAAGTACCAGGAAATTTTAATCACAGTAAGTGGATCTTGAAGGCAGGCGCGGAGTTGTCAGGTGGGGCTGAATTTTCTCAGTGTTTATTTGAACTCTAATGTTCTCTTTAAGAGAGAGGCTGGGGGATGGGATACGGTGGGGAGGGTGGAGTGACCTAGTTTTCCCTGGCTGTGGTTTCTTAGCTGAGGCTTAAGCTTCCTATTTATTAACCGGATTTAGGGAACTATTGTTTTATCCTGTTGTGGCCAGGCTGGCAAGATGTGTCCAGACCTCAGGCCTGTGCCGGGAGAGAAGGGATGGAAAATGAAGCCGGAGTTGGAATGATGTTCCTATGGCAGCAGACACCCTCCTATAGGACACCACATGCTAGTCCCCAGAAACTGGATATGCTGCTGCATTAATTACTTTTGTCATGGCTGCGATATGTTTGACCCCTTAAGGACCTGAGGGTTCCTTATGGTTCACAGTTCCGGACTATGTGCTCCTTGCTGGGGAAGGTAAGGATGCAGGAGCATGAAGCAGCATCCATGGAGGAAACAGAGAGATGAATGCTGTTTGCTTTTTCTTTTTCCTCGGTCTAGGACCACAGCTAATGAATTGATCTCTGAGTTAGTGTGGGCTTTCCTACCTCTATTAACTCAGTCTAGAAGCTTCTTTACAGACATGCCTAGAGGTTTGTTTTCTAGGTGATTCTAGAGCTTATTGAGTTTACAAGCAATGCAAATCATCCAGTAACCTTATAAGACAAAAGTGATTTTGATGAGGAAATTAAGAATCATAGGTGGAGAGGGCACCCCAAGTTATCTAAGCGGAACCCCTACCTTATCATAGAGATTTGACGGAAGAATCTTCTTCAGCTGTGGGCAGAGGACCAGTGCCTGCTGAGTGAGCATGGTCAGAGAGATACTATGTTGCTGGTTGGTCAGAGAGATACTATGTTGTTGGTTGGTCAGAGAGCTACTATGTTGCTGATTGGTCAGAGAGATACTGTGTTGCTGATTTGTCAGAGAGATACTATGTTGCTGATTGGTCAGAGAGATACTATGTTGCTGATTGGTCAGAGAGATACTATGTTGCTGGTTGGTCAGAGAGATACTATGTTGTTGGTTGGTCAGAGAGATACTATGTTGCTGGTTGGTCAGAGAGATACTGTGTTGCTGATTTGTCAGAGAGATACTGTGTTGCTGATTTGTCAGAGAGATACTATGTTGTTGGTTGGTCAGAGAGATACTATGTTGCTGATTGGTCAGAGAGATACTATGTTGCTGATTGGTCAGAGAGATACTATGTTGCTGGTTGGTCAGAGAGATACTATGTTGCTGATTGGTCAGAGAGATACTATGTTGCTGATTGGTCAGAGAGATACTATGTTGCTGGTTTGTCAGAGAGATACTATGTTGCTGATTGGTCAGAGAGATACTATGTTGCTGATTGGTCAGAGAGATACTATGTTGCTGGTTGGTCAGAGAGATACTATGTTGTTGGTTGGTCAGAGAGATACTATGTTGCTGGTTGGTCAGAGAGATACTATGTTGCTGGTTTTAATGACAAGAAAGGGGGCCACACCAAGGGATTCGGAAAGCTGGTGGGAGCTGGGAAACAATGGATGGTGGCTCCTTTGGAGTACCAGGGAGACAACCCTTCAGACACATGGACTCTAGCCCAGCGGGAGCAGGAGTCTAATCTACTCGTTGGAACTCTGAAGTGATGTCTGTGTTGTTTAAGCATCTGTGACTGGGGTAAGTCATTGCAGGAGCTGTAGGGAACCCATACAGCTCTCAGAGGTCTGCATAGGTCATCACAAGCAAGCAGAAATCCTCAAATTGGGTATTGATAAGCAAACATTATGGAATAGGTACTGCATCCCTGTTTTGCAGGGAAACAAACACTCTGGGCCTACAAGATGTGAGCATGTGGAAAGCCGTGTTTGTACGAGCCATACTACAGGCTCGCCCTCTGAGACTTATAAGCCTGAACAGAAAGTTACATCTGGGGTCATTCGGAAGGACTAATATTCTGCTTCTTATAACACCGTGTGTGTATATTCCAGTTTGTTTTTTCATGGAAAAAACTGAATGTAAGAAATTATAAGAGCGATTTCATCTCCCGTGCCTTTCAGCGCCGGAGTTGAGGCAGGTGTGTATATTTCCTCCTCTGATCTTTGTCACCAGCACAGCTGGGCTAGAGACTGTGGCTGCTCTTCTCTTAGACAACACTCAGGTCTGCAGGAAAGCAGAGTGGAAAATGTAGGAGGGACTGGGGAGCCAGACTTCCCTGAGTCTCTTGATTCATCCCAGGCATTGCTATTATAGTGGCCGTTATCTCCACCTCTTAGTCAGCATGGTTACATCAGGCTGCATTGGGGAATTGCTGCTTTGTTGGTGTTTCTCAGTATGTTCTGATTACTTGGCCAGGGCTCATAGAGGAGTCTAAGGATACCACCCTTAACCCTTGTTCCCCATTAGTTTCCAAGGTTATCAGCCTGGACTGGCTATGTCACCCTTATAATAAGTACTGTATTGAAGCTGCAAGATGTAGCCAGCCTGTTCCTATCTTGGCCTTCGCTGTGTTTTCCACCTCTTTGGACCTCTGATAAGACTCACACGTGATAATGGCTTGACTGCTTTGCTCATGCGGAATCACAGCCTCCAGCCTCGCTCAGGCTTAGCCACTGCCACACCTGAGGATCGCTGGATCTCAGGCTAAATTATGAGCAGGATTTCCTTAGCTGGCTATTAGAAGCCCTTCCTTGAAGTACCCTATGAGTACAGGGGGCCTAAGTGCAGGGAGAGAGGTGGGAGTCTGACTTTTCGGCTGGAATGTCTGAGTGTCTGTCCTATGAGCTTCTCTTTCTCTTACTCCCTTTTTCCTAGAAGGCCTCTGCCTCTTCAGCCACATGAGGGCAAATGGAACTTTCTTGAGTACCCAAGGATTCTGACTCATGACGGCAGCTGCCTTGTTCTCAGATCCAGATTCTCAGGGAAGAGTGCTTTGTTCCAGTTTGGGACAAATATTTACTGTAGGCCTGTCAACTATCATTACCCTGCTTTCTGTTACAGGCCCATCTTTAGGATGCAGGGTCACCCTGCCTTAAATACCTGCGACTGAAAGTGACCATGCAGAAAGGCGAATCTCAGAAAGGGTAGGGCTGACTACGCAGTGTTTGCATTAAAGAGCACACGCCTCCAATCAAAGAGTATTTTACTAGGGCCGCTCTTATTCTGTGCACATCTTTGGATATTTGAAGTTCTCACCTTGTAGTACTGAACTTAATTGATGCTATGTGAGAATCTGAGGAAATTTCATGAAGATCTAAGTCTCATGCTGTTTTATGTGTTTCTGTAAGTGCTAGTAACTATGTTGTGAGGATGTATCGCCTCTGCTGGTGTTTGGAGAAAGGGGCATGGCTGTCAGGTGATTGAGGGATGCTGATTGTGGGTTTAATCGGACAGCATTTTTGACTGAGAATTGCTTTTTCTGTAGGAATAATTAGATTGATCTCTATATGTGAATTTCTTATATCTATATGTGTATGTATGAATCCCATCTTTTATCTATTTTAGATAGGTTCTAGCCAGTTTTCTCCCAATGCTGTCTTTCTTTACCTCTGCCTGGCCTCTGTGTGGGACGCTGATGAGGAATGCATCAGGTTTCTTCACAGTTCTCTTATCTTTTCATTTTCTACCTCCTGGTCATTTAATGCTGTATTCTTGGTAACTTCTTTAACTGTATTCCTGTTTGCTAATTCTCTCTTTAGCAGTTCCCATTCAGTACTCTCAATTTATCTGCATATTTAATTTCCATGGGATTTTCATTTTTCCAAAGTTGCTTTGTTCTTTACATCTATTTATTTTATACTAACCTATTTCCTTTTGCTGTTTTTACTTCATAATTTATTTCTTTAAATATGTCATGTGTAGAAGTGGCTGAAACCAGGAATTAGATAACCAGAGTGTTGAATTTTGAGTCTCATGTTCTACACCCTTGACCTCCTTTTGCATCTGTAGTTCAGAATAATAATACCAATGTCATTTGATTGTCGTGAAGAAAAATGAGTTAATATTTACAAAGTGCTTAGGAAGGTATCTCATGTGCTAGACAAGGATAAACAGCTTTAGAATTGTCTCACGCACTAGAAATTCATACTTTGGGTTTTGACTTTTTTATGGGCTGGTGACAATGTGTGATGTGACCCTCTCTCGTCATTCTGGCCAGAGCAGTGAGCCATAGGCATCAGTCACACATGCTCATGCAGCTATAAGACTCTGCAGTGTGCTGTGTTGCTAAGGTCTGATGTTCAGGAGAATCAGCCTGTGATGGATTTTCCTAGGACCCAACCCAACTGAAAGTAGATGAGGATTTGTACTTAGCAAACCTGGATTTAGAAACCTTAAATGTATCACGTGGCAGTTCCAAAATCTCCATTTCTTTTGGGTCTGAATTTGTTGCCCTTTATTTCTGCTGCCTCTTTCTCATGGGGAGTATTTTGTAGCTGACTAATGAGATTTTAGAACCTTCTTTGTCTGCTCCCTCTCACCTAGGGAAACCTCCAAGGGCCTAAGAGAAAGACTCCTCTGCAGAGAGTTTGGTGGACCTTGCTGGGAGCTGAGTAGACACTGATGCATTCGGACTTTCTAATGTATTTTCACTCCCTTGGAGAGTCTTGGGGGAAGGTTTCAGGTTCAGCATCCCTAGCTTTTCATGGTTGGCAGGCTTCAAGTTTTGATCCTATCCATGTGCGCATTTCCCTAAAACAATGTTGGCTTGTTAACTTATACAATGCATAATCTATTTTTTTCCTTTCAGCTCATATCCCTCAGATCCCTGGAGATTTCTCGTATTTACTCACTTGCAAACTCAGTGGTAACTTAAAACCTTTGTTTATCTTACCATGACCAGCATCCAGCTAACCTGTAGGAAAGGCCCTGCAGTAGAATGTCATAGTGTCCTAACTCCTTCCTCTGTGGTATGCCTTCCTATATTAAACCTGGTCTGATAGAAGGTTATTTGGAGGAAAGTGAGCTAGTGCCATTCAGGGGATCTTGTGTGTTTTATATTCTCAAATGAGTGAGATACCAGAGGCCAGGAAAGTAGCAGCACAGCCTCTGCCTTCTCCTGTGGTCTGGAGGCCTCTGACCCCATTGCTTCTTTGCTTGGACTGAATAGCTCTGAGTCAAGTCTGAACGTTAAGATGGTTTGTGATATGGAATAATCCCTCTAAGGGAAGTGGAAAAAAGCCACAGAAGTGCTGTGGTTGTCAAGGCTTCCCTGAAGGTTAGGAGACCAGGAAATAGGGACATTACGGCTCCAGCCTCCCACAAGGCTGGCTTATGACCACAGATGTGCCTAACATAAAGGAAAATTATGCCACTTTTTGTATTAGATGAGGGCTGTTTTCACTCTTTCACCTGCTGTGCATCCATCGTTCGACTGATCCAGCAGCTCCTTCCTTCTTCCCACCACTCTAGAACATTCCGTTCACCTCTCATCTTCCTTGTTAACCTTCAAACATCTTGGATTAAAGGATCCTGTATAATTTAGCTATGCACTCTCTGAGGTCAGAATGCTTCTATATAGTGGCTGAAAGGTCTGGGGCGTATGTACCACATTCCACATGACTTTAGCCTGTGGTGATAAATTTTTTGTTTGTGAATTAACAAAATAAAGCTTGCCTGAAGATCAGAGTGTGGAGTTAGCCCCTAGTTAGCCATAGGAGTTCTTAAACATAGGACACCCATAAACAGTCTTGCCACTACTACACTAGAGGGCATATCTTGCCTGGAAAATTGGTATTTTAGCATGCATGGTCCAGTGCTTGGGGAGACCAATGATGTCTTTTCTCCCTCAGGGGTGAGCCTGAAAACTTCTCAACAGGGAAGACGTTTTCTAGCAGGTTCAAGACCAGTCTCTCTGTGATCTGCAATCAAAGGGTGTGGTGTCTTCAGCACTTGGGTCTTATTATCTAGTTGGAATGGGCAATCGAGAGCAATGACAGGAATCTTTGTTATCCTCCAGGACTCTCTGAGAATCAGGGTTTGGCCCAGTCCTGAAGAAAGTTTCCCTGTTCTTACTTCCACATCTCTCCATGGAAGGGGTAAGCATTTTAAAGGATGCGGCTCAAGTGATGTTTTGTTTTCTCACAGGAGCGACTGGGTGACGTCCTACAAAGTCATGGTGAGCAATGACAGTCACACGTGGGTTACTGTGAAGAATGGATCTGGTGACATGGTGAGTGCCCTCTCTGCTCTACTCATGCCATTGGTGCTTGGCTATGGAGCTTTGTCCTGTCCCCGGGGAGGTTTACCAATTCTGTGTAAACTCCAACCAACCAGGAGAGTCTGATGGATAGTGACCTCCTTTTCATGGTCCACAGCTGGGGTTGATGCCTCCAGGAGCCCTAACTTTTGCTAGTCACCTTGCATGATTACCGTCAGCATGGGAGTTTTGTTACTCTCAAATTCAGCATCTCAAGTGCCACTCCTAGCGTGGCATCCAGCATCTCACACACTGACTGCAGCTCCACTTCTACGTCCTGTCTCATTTCTACTTACATCAGCAGTCCTGTGTGCACCGGCAGAACGGAGCCATCTGGTCTACCCATGAAACCCGCTGCTGGGTTTCTCCATGAATGTTTCCCTGCCTCTGGAATGCCTCCCATTCCTACCAGCCTAAGTAGCTTCCCATGACTGTTGGGCCAAACAGAACCTCTCCCTGCCCCAAAGCTTGACCTGGTCTGCCTCCCAAAAGCCTGAGCTCTAGAGCATCCTTTTGCTCTCATGATAGACTGAGAGATAGGGGTTTCCTGGGGCAGAGTGCAGGGCTGATTTGTTTATGTACTCCTTGATAGGATTCTAAGGAATGAGTGAATTTCACGATGAAGATCTTAAAGTCCTTCCTCTTTCCCCTTGAGCATCAATAGATATTTGAAGGAAACAGTGAGAAGGAGATTCCTGTACTAAATGAGTTGCCAGTCCCTATGGTGGCCCGCTACATTCGTGTAAATCCACAGTCCTGGTTTGATAATGGGAGCATCTGCATGAGGATGGAGATCTTGGGCTGCCCATTGCCAGGTGAGTTTGCCTCCTGAAGTTCCAGCAAGGCTGTTTCCTAACGGGAGACAAGTGCCTCTCTGAGATGAGTCAAAACGAGTCAATCCATCATTTTCCTGTGTTTGTTGTTAAATCTCTTAAACACATAGGTTATTCCAAAAGAAAAGGATAGGAACTTTTCATAATCCCCAACTCAGAAACACGAACGTTGGCAACACTGAGCCCTCTTGCCAAGGGTGGTTTTGCCTGTTGTAATTTTAAGATGTTTGTGTATGTCAGGGTTGACAGATCACTCAGTGCTATTTCTCAGAAGCAAGACAAAAGCGTCTAGCAGTCAGCTAGGGATGTAAATTGACGTTAAAGCATTTAGCAGTCAGCTAGGGATGTAACTTGATGGTAAAGCACATGCAAATGTGGAAGGCTCTGATTTCAGCTCTCAGCGCTACACAATATGTTTGACCTCGAGACATGTATCTGTCCTTAGCACGCTTACTGTATTGGGTGCAGAGGCAGAGCAGGGGGTGGAAGAAACCTAACTGTGAGCATTTGCAGGGTCTCTCTCTCTAAAGAGCTGACCCTGGATGCCTGTCTTTTCCCTGAACGCTTGCTCCTTCTAGTCTAATGGTCTGAGTTTTCACACGTTGTTCTTTGGATCTAACGTCAGGACATAGGCAGGAATTCACGTGCACCTTCTGGATCCCATTAGTGTCTGCTCCAGACAGGTTGGCCTGAGCTGGCATCTCAGAAAGTATCAGCTGCATCAGTGGGAACCCAGGGAATGAGCATCCTCCTCCTGACCAAACATTTCCGGGAAGGCGGCTGGCCTAAAACTCTCCCTGTAGCACCTATGAGAGCCTGCAGGAATGTTGCATTCCTGTCTGTCCCCAGGCAGGTCACAAGGGACAGGAGCAGGAGCATCTGTTATCTCACCCAGCTTTCTCCCCCACGTCTGCTCACTCTTAGGCTCATCGCGTAAACTGGAGCATTACCGCCTGTGGGTGCCCAGTCCCGTTCAGTGAAGCCAGAGGCAGTCCACCACCAGCTCTGATGCTATCTCAACAGTCACCCCAGCTCCACCACGAGCTTGCACTTGCTGTGTTTGCAAAGCATGTTTAATGCTACATTACTATTTTTCTCTCAGTCCTGTAATATGTGTGAGCTGGCTTTGCCAGCTGTAGGTGTTCAGAACATGAACCCTCCATGGGTGAGAAAGTCGGCTCTGTCTGCCTACATAGCAAATCCTCAGAGCAGACACATGTTTTGCTTTGCATTGTATGTTTGTTTGCCCTTACACATTTTCTTTTCACGTCTCAAAAGTGATTGCTGCCTGTCCTGGCTCACTTTGACAGTCAACTTGACACGGCATAGAGCTACCTGAGAAGAAAGTCTCCACTGAGGGGTCACCAAGATGAAGTGGGCCTGTGGGCAGCTCTATGTGGGGGGTGGTTTCTTGACTGTTAACTGATGTAGGAGGGCCTGGCCCTCTGTGGGCAATGCTAGTCCCTGGGCTGTATAAGAAAACTAGCTAAGCACAATCCAGAGAGTGAGGATACAGGCAGCACCCACCGTAGTTCCCACTGCCTGGCCTTGGCTGTGACTGGGTTCCCTGGTTGGAGATAATATTGCATAGAATAGTAAGTGGGTCTGCCTTCAAGTCTCTGTCCTGAATTTCCTCAACAATGAACTGTGACCTGTAAGTGAAATGAGCCCTTTGCGCTCCTAAATTGCTTTTGGTCACATCTATAGAATGAAACCACGAAAGAGGGCGTCTGTGGGTGCTTCTCCCATGGGCAACACCTCACGTCTTTGATCAGCCTGTGGTAACTGGAAACTCAATAGTTTAGAATGTTTTTGGTTCCATAAACAATCTTGCAGTTACTCTTTCTATTTCTCTGTCAATGGTGTGTGTGTGTGTGTGTGTGTGTGTGCATGTGCACATGCGTGTGTACGTGTGTGTGTCCCAATCCCTGTGTCCATCCACAGTTGTTGCTTGAATTTGGTTGTAACAAGTGGAGTTTCTGGGACATGGGCTGTGCCCATTTCCCAGGCTAACAAGGAGAGAGCATTGGCGCACTCCTGGTTGGAATTTGAGCTCCCTTTCATAGCAGTTCCTACTGTGGTCCCACATATAGCCTGCTGCCATCTGGAACCTTTTGGGATCATGGGGCTTGGGATTTCTGCTGCTACAAATCTTGGCCAGCATCTATAGGGACATTCTGTCCCTTTTCCTTCGGGCCACAAGCCTTGCCTTGTACTCCTCCATTTGCTTACTCTAAATAGTGGGGCCGTGGCTTCCCTCTGTGGGCAGGAATTCATGTGTCATTGGGAAAGGGCACAGGGAAGCCTATGTGAATATCATGAAATAATTATTTCTCTGTCAGGTTACTCTTGGTGGGCGTTTGAAACACTCTCAGAGAAGGATGAACTGGGAAACCTAGGTGGTTTTGGTTTTAAGTGTGGACTCAGTGTGGGTCTGGTTTCCACTGACAAATATATAGGGCCATTTTAAAAGCCAAATCTATTCTTAAGAAGGTTTTAATATAAATTTATATACAGGCATATATATTATATGTGTGTGTGCTAGATAGATTATAGATAGATAGGTAGGTAGATAGATAGATAGATAGATAGATAGATAAATGATAGGTAGATAGGTGAATGGATAGATAGGTGCACATGAAAAGGAGGATTATACACACTCCAGAAGACACAGTTTTCTGTATTTTGATGTCTTAACAATAGCTATTTATGTGGTTTCCATGGCTTTTGGTATTATATTGGTCAAAGTATTTGAGACATTAAATAAGAATGTTTTGGCATTCTAATTTTGTTGTTGTTGTTCTTGAAGAGCAGAGGAAATTTATCCTTTATGTCATAGGTAGGGAGATATGGTTCCCATACTTTCTTCATTAGATCAAATGACCAATTGTCTTGATCTGTCTGGAACCAGACAGGACAGTCCAGGGAAACCAATTCAGACTAGCCACTTGCTGGGTAAAATGCCACCAGAGGCAGAGTTCTCTTGGCCATTTTTTTATTATTATTTTTATTATTTCATTGATTTAAAAAAAATGAAAGCTAGACACTGTAGCACCTGCCTGGTATCCCAGTGCTTCAGAGACTGAGGCAGAAGGACTGCCATGGAATTAAAGCCAACCTGTTCTATATAGTAAATCCTAGAATAGTCTGAGTGATAGAGGGAGACTCTGTCTTAAATAAACAAAGCAAAGTAAAACAAACAAACAAAAGAATGAGCACAGAAGGACCCTTGGGGAAAACTTATTGGACCTAGAAATAGGGAGAGTATCCTGAACAGCAAGTTCAAGGTGTTGGGGAAGGCAAGGAATGGAAAATCATTCTTAATAGAACACAAGCAAAACACACCTTGGAGAGGTAAGATAAATCCTTGGGAAGGGGAGGAGCTATGTGTGCAGACCTTGGTTCTTTGCTTTTACTGAAGAAACTGTAAAATGACCCTTGTCTCAGAGAATGTGAGCCATGGGTGTGACAGCAGTGTTCCACTCTTTCAGGCCAATTAAGGGATTAACTGGTAATTAAGTATGTGTGTGTGTGCGTGTGCGTGCTTGCGTGTGTGTGTGTGTGTGAGTGCGTGCTTGTGTGTGCTTGTGTATGGGATGTATGCATTCAATGTAGACCAGAGGGGGATGTCCAGTATGCTGTTTTGTCACACCTTGTCTCTAGACACAGTCTAACTCAGATCCTAGAGTGGGGTTGGTAGCAGACAAGTCTCAGTGACCCTAAAGAGGAAACATCCAACTTTAATTATTTGGGCTTAATCTTGTCCATCAAATAAGACTTGTTCTGTGTCTTAGAATTCAGGAAAGAACAATAACTAACTACTGTCACCTACAGCAACAACAAACTACTTACCATTTTGAGTTTATCTGTTACCTTTGGGGCCAGTTTAGAACCCCTGTAGTTGGTTTGTCTTTAACGTTAGGAGCAGTTACAAGCAGCCAGTGACTTTCTCACATCCCAGGACCAGTGCTGTTTCATTTAAACCAAGCCATGGAAGGCCAGTGTGTGAACAGGAGTTTTAAGTAGCTTGGAGATCTTCATTTACAGTGTTTTAAATCTACCTCCTTTACAGCTTCCTGATTCTCTGCTTTCTGGAGTGGGCCCTGCAGTGAAGTTCTGTAGGCAGCTGCCTTTGTGGTCTCTGGGGTCTATCTATCATTAATAGGGTGATTCTTCTCATTTTCTCATTCACTGATGAGTTCTTTTCTCTTTCCATTTATCACTTTCTTAGGATACAAAAAACCCAAAACAAAATAAAAAAAGCATTGTTTAAAGAAAGAAGGGTCTTGCTTTAATGGAGTCCAGTACAGTGACATTTCAATTGTATTTTAATTAATAAAGCTTACCTGAAGATCTGAGAGGAAAACAGTCCCACTGGTCAGTCTTACAGATCAGGTAATGGTAACACACACTTTTAATTCCAGTAGCCACACTAGTTTGCCATAGAAACCAGATAGTGCATGCCTTTAATCACGGTGGTGCACACCTTCAATTCCAGTCCTAGAAAGGATTATAAAATGGGAGGAGTTCCCGATAGAACATTCCCATTGTCTTAGTGTGTGGGTGCACCCCTCGTGGTCCTGAGTTCCTTGCTCGTGCTCCGTCTCCTTCTGCTCCTGATTTGGACCTTGAGATTTCTGTCCGGTGCTCCCATGTGGGTCTCTGTCTCTGTCTCCTTTCATCGCCTGATGAAGGTTAATATTCATGAGGATGCCTATGTGTTTGTCTTTGGATTCACCAAGGCCAGCTGGCCTAGGTCTGAAAAAGCATGGGATAAATCCGGACTAGCTGAACATAGCGGACAATGAGGAATACTGAGAACTCAAGAACAATCGCAGTTGGTTTTTGATCCTACTGCGCGTACTGGCTTTGGGGGAGCCTAGGCAGTGTGGATGCTCACCCTATGAGACCTGGATAGAGGTGGGCGGTCCTTGGGCTTCCCACAGGTCAGGGAACCCTGATTGCTCTTCTCTTCGAGCAGATGAGGGAGGGGGACTTGATCGGGGGAGGGGGAGGGAAATGGGAAGCGGTTGCGGGGAGGAGGCAGAAATCCTTAATAAATAAATAAATTAAAAAAAAATGGGAGGAGACAGCGCTCAGACACAGTCTCATTCTGAGATTCCTGGAGGCAGGATTGCCATTTCAGACTGAGGTTGAAGTAAGAGCCAGTGGGCTGGCTGTTTTACTTTTCAAATCTTCAGGTTGAACCCCAATTTTTCTCTCTCTGCATTTTTATTAATCGTACTTCAGTCCAGACTTGGGAGGTAGCCAGTCACTACTTTGGGGTCACTGACCTCTGACCATGCCATGAGAAAAGGACATTGTCTTCCAGGGAGCGAATGACCACCGATACACACATTGTCCAAGAGGAATGTGAACGCTGACCTTCACATGTCCCCAGATAGCTACAGAGTTCTCTTCTTCCTTCTCTTTCTTTCCTTCCCTTCTCTTTCTTGTTGCCTAGCATCCCTGTGAGACCACACAACAGACAGTGACTCCGGCAGAAGAATTAGTAGGCCGGTGTGTCAAGAACAGAAGGTTGGAGGGGGTTAATGAGGTGAGTAGGCTGGATGAAGAGTTTTAGGTGCCATGCCTGGAGTCCTCTCTCCCTGTCGGAAAGGAGTCCCCCAAGGAATTGCTGGGGTTTAGTACAAAGGATCCTGAAAACTAACCACGTGGAAAGAGGCAGGAGGCTGGCTTGCCAGAGCTCCATCTGTGCTAATACAGGCACAGAGATGGAATCAGTCATTCAGGACTTCTGCTTCAAATGCCGGAAGTCCTACTCAGACTCACTTAAGGAGAAAAATTTGGTTGGCAAATGAAAATTGAAGGGGTGGGTGTGACAGACATTAGGCAGGGGTGGGGCTGATATCTCAGGGCCTACTTTCTGGGGTCAGGACTGTTGTTACCATCACTCCAGTTCCTGCCATCTGAGTGACCCCAGGAGGAAGAGGTTCTCCTCCAATCTGCTGCCACGGGAGTAGTCAGGGTCAGAACCTGGACCCTGGCCGCCCTGATGAATGAGGTCAGTTACTCCTGCTCACTATTCCTGTTAAAGAGACAAGCCATGTGGGAATGCAGGCCATAGTGGAATGCAGAGAAAGGAGTTAGTGTGGCCGACTAGGAAAAATAGACGACGAGCTGCAGTGGCCCCCAAGTCCATCTTATGGGTCCTGACTTGAGGTTTAGGTTTAAATAGAGGGCGGGAGTTGCACACAACTCTGAACATTCCTGGTCAAGGTACAACTCCACCCATCACCAGCCCATCATCGTCTAGACTCCAGTCTCCGCTGCTCTGAACTAGGTGAACTCTCTTCTAAGGAGACGAGTGCCTCCTCTGGCAGGCACAGGGCTTCATTCAGCCTTGTTCCTTTCCTAGTGTGAGATTCCTGGGGAGAGTTCAGTTCCTTGAAGCCCATTGGTGGAATGTTCTGACAGCCAAGGAGAGGGGGCACAAGTTATTTCCTCTTGAAGACCAGTGGGGATAGCTGCACTCAGAGCATGCATTTTGTCCCAGGATCATCTCTGAGCTAGTGACCGGCTGGGACAAGTGGGTTCACAGCCTGGACTTGGGTCACAGGCTTGTACCGGGTCTTATGGGACAAGACAGCTCCTCTGAACCATATGAAATAGGTGCCGATCGAAGAAAGGAACTTCAGGGAATAGCTGTAGATAGTTGATGGATTGATTGTGGGCTCTGAGTTCAATTCTTACTTTTAAAACTGAAAGATGGACTCTTAAGAAATTTTCAATAAGATTTTGTTCAGTCAAAGAAAAGACAAGTGAAGAAGTTTTTTATTAAATATAGACTTGGCATTGGGGCCTTGTCCTGGATCCTTCAACGTGCTGATTGGTCTCCAGGAAGGCTATTGTCTGATCAACCATTATTTTGTACACAAGAGCTCTGAGCTTTTTCTTCAACCCTTTTCCACAACCTTGAAAGCCTAACTGGTGTTTGAAAATGAAAGGGGTTTTCAGATTGGAAAGATGCCCCTGAAGCTGGGGGTGGGTGCTGAATAGCTTTTAGAAAACAGCAAATTGAAGTCAGTGTCAATAAATGCAAAATTAAAACCAAACCCAAAAACTGTCACTCTTTACCTTTGCTTTGGAACCCATGGACCTGGATAGCTCTCTCCAAAGGCATGGACATCCTGTGCCCCAAGAAATAACTGGGACCTTGGCTGAGCCTAGATTGCCTTGGCTTTCTTGCCTGGAAAAAAATGCCTATCTCCCTCCTGCAAGTTACCGCCTTTCGTGACAGCTGTTGTTTCTTATAGTATTGCTAGATCCTTCGTGAAGATTTAACATTCTATTTGGTGTTTGAGTCCCCAGTGACTCTTAATTTGTTGCGTGTGGCCCCAGACTCCAAGGCTAAAGCCATTTGTTAGGGATTCCAGCAGGGCCAGCTCATGTGGCTATGTAAGTGGGTACTGATGCCACCTTCCTGCCGGTGATGGAGTCACAGCTTGGCGCTCCTTACATAGAGCCTGCAGAGTCACCTAGGATTGTGTGGAATCGATTTGGCAGGGCTGAGGTAGGTCTATTAGGCAGCCGGTACTCCTAGTCTGGGGACTTGGGTGGCAGAGATGGCTCCCTACTGATCCTGACATCCCAGGGGTTCTTCTGCAACCCACTATTACCCCCGCTTCTAGCATGGGCCTTTGAGCGACTTGGGTGGAGCCCAAGCTTTTGTGGGCTTCCAAAGTTCTGATGCTCTTGGCATGGGGTGAGGGTCTGTGCTAACTGAGGTTTCCTGACTGAATCCTCTAATGGGGAAGTGTCAACATGAAGACCAGGACCTGGGAGCCTCTGCCATTCTTCCTCTGATGAGGACAAGGGCATTGGGGGTCCCTTCTTGTTACTCTCATTCATGTTCTTCCTCCTCCCTGCCCCAGTCTTCTGCATCATCTTTGTTTTGGAATAATATACACAACACAATAGGAATTAAAAGAAAATTCAAGTTCAGTGAAAAGGGAGCCAGGGCGAGCAGGCTGTGCTCTCTGAACCAGAGCTGTAGTCCTCAGGGTGGCCTCTTACTACACTCTGGTCACACCTGCGAGGCTGCTGTGTCAATAAGACTTTCATATCTGCGACAAAATACTTGTCATAAACAACTTTCAAGGAGGAAAGATTGATTTCTGACCTCGGCTCCAGAGGTTTCTGGAGCATAGTCCTCAGTTCCATTGACTTGTGTCAAGACCAGGCTTGTGGCAAGATGGGATGCCATGGTTGCAGGAGCATGTGGTGGAGGACGCTCTTATAGTAGACAGGAAGTAGAGAGAGGAGGGTTCTCGGGATCAGGTAGAACCTTCAAAGTCACCCCTAATGGCCTAACTCCTACGGCTAGACCCTGCCTACTAAATATTCTACTACCTCTTTTAAAATATCACTAACTGGTGACATGAACCGTGAGAACATTTCATATGCAAACTACAGCAGGTGCTTCTGTTCTAAATGTCATAGAACATAGGGCTTCAGGATTGGCTGACCAGGAGCTCTTGACATCATTGGGTTTCTGGGTCCTGCTGGTCACTGAGGTTGTGCTGGCAGTCCCTTCGTGGTCAAGTGGCCCCACAGCCAGTTGGCAGTGTTTTGGCATCCTCTGCCTGGGGAGAGATTTATCACTGTCTCCTTGGCCTCCACTGGAGTGGTCAGAGCAGCTGGGTGCTGTGATAGGTGCGGCCTGGCCCTGTGGCTGGGGCCTGAGAGTTCTGAGGTGTCTGAAGAGGGGATTCTCACATGCCGGGCTTCTGTTAGGAAGAAGGAAAGGGAACACTTCCCAGCTAAGAGACTAACGGTGGGTATATGCTTCCTAATGTCTCCAAGGATGCACATGTGGTTTCGACCTTTATAACTACTTGTTTCTCAGAGATAGAGGCCCAGGCACGTGTGTATCTCTTCTACTGCTTTCTGTAAGCCGGCAGAGGCGATGCTGTTCTTTCCCCACTTACAGATGAAAAAGTAAGGCACAGGCTTCTCAAGTGGTTTGCCCAAGGCCATCCTACATCAAGTAGAGATTTAAGCCCAGACCTTGTGACTGTACATTCTTAACCTTGAAACAGTTCCAACTCCCATGTGCCTCCTGGTGGCTTGGCATGCTGAACACACGTTAGAAGTTCAGCTTTCTGCCTCCACTGTCATCACGTAATCCAGGCCCCCAGAAGGGGCACCATAGTTGACTGTGAAGAAATTCAAAACCATCTTTCTGTCCCTAGATCCTAATAACTATTATCACCGACGCAATGAGATGACCACCACCGATGACCTGGATTTTAAGCACCACAACTATAAGGAAATGCGCCAGGTAAGACCGGAGTATGGGTTTTCCAACCTGACTTTGTCGCAGATCAGCAAGGCATGAGCCGGTAAGCAACCCGATGGGGCCTCCTTAGTTAGGAAAGGGCAGCACCTGAGTGAGTTCACCGTCTCTGGTTCCCTGTTCCTTGTTCACACCCAGCATGGGCATTCCGTGGTTCCCAGGGAGACGCAAGCAAATTCCTGCTCACCTTGGATAGGACACCGATGACAAAATCTGATTTCACTGAAGTCAAGCTTCATGAACCAATGAGTTTATTGAACTTCCATACAGAACATGTAAGTTGGGGGATACTTACAGGAATGCAGGTGATGCCCAAGCAGCTGCACCAACAGAAAGTTTCAGCCCAGAATGAATACCAATTTCTCCATACATAGCTGCGCATACAGAGTCCTTCCCCGACTTCACTTACCCTTCTGCTTTCTATACAACCCAGCACCTTCGAGATCACAAGGCTGCTTGCAGCTAGAACAGAATTACATTCAGCTGACGAGCAGGTACAGGAGGGAATGTCTGGGCTCTCAGGTGACAATCCAATGACCCTGATCACTCCTTCAGTGAGGGGAGGACAACAGCCATTGGCCTGGTTCCTGAGGGTCTCCTGCAAGTCTACTGTCACAGACGCTCTGTTGAGGACGATCATGACCTGTATGTCCAGAGGACAGGGCTCTACAGCAATGCGCTAGAAAGTATGAGAAGGCATTGGCAAGCCAAAGATTCTTAGCTATTCCAGAATCTGTTTGAAGACATAACGAGCAGAAATAACCTCGTGATTACATGGGCATGTAAGGACTCACCAAAGGCTAGTTAATGTAGCTCAGAGGGAGGGCTTGTGGGCTGAAGGAAGGAGCCAGCAGCTCAGGACGAAGGTGAGAGATGTTTCTGAGATCAGACTCATTAGTCTGAGCTTCAGTTCCACGGAATGAACATGCCTGGCTTGTCTCCCTGTCATTTTACTTGAGCTATGCATGGCTTCCAGACACCTGTCAGCACAGACGTAGAGGTGGGATGTGCTAAAGAACTCCTCTTACTGTCTTGCTCTTCAGAAGCAGAGATAATGTGGTTGGACATGAGGTTTGTGACTCATGCCTGCTGCTCCACTTTTTCGGGGTATTTTTATGAGTCTACCCACCCTTCTGTCTTCGGGAGCACTGGCAGGTTAACCCAGCCTTGCTTAATGGGTGTTTTAAGGCATCTCATCAAGTCCAGAAGTGAGACAGCTAGCAATTCAGTTGGTGTAATGAACTTCAAGTGTACGTAAAGGGAGCTGAAGGCTTAAGAGTCCCTGGGTGCTGAGACCTTGAAATAGTTGTCCCATGAGCATCACTGGGGTCCTCTTGGGAGAGCTGGTAGTATGTACTTTATGCATGAGGTGACCATGATGATTACCACTCAGGAGATGCTAGAGCCAAGAGGACTCAGAGTCAGTACAGCCATCTTGGGCCCTCTTTGAAGTGCCACCTGTCCCAAATCACTGAATTGAAAACTGTCCAGGGAGTGTTTCTCAGTCCCAGTGAGTCAAGCCAGAAGCCATTACTGTAGTAATATGGGGCGGCAGGGCTGCGTCCCCCACACCCGGCCGCCCACATGGCTAGCTTATGCTCCGAAATAACAACACACAAAACTGTATTCTTTTAATCACTGCTTGGCCCATTCTCTTCTAGGCTAATTCTCACATATTAATTTAGCCCATTCCTAATCATCTGTGTGTAGCACCCCAAGGTGCGCTTACCGGGGAGATTCTAGCCTAGTCCATCCTGGGTCCGAGCTTCATCACGTGTGTCTGCCAGGGAGCAGGGCATGGCGTCTCTCTCAGGCGTCTGCTCCAGAGAGGAGAGCTGTGGCTTCTCTGAGCTCACTTCCTCTTCCTCCCAGCATTTTGTTCTGTTTACTCCTCCCACCTATCCTCTAACTAATAAAATGGGCCAGGGCAGTGCCTTTATTAGCCAATGACCTTCCTCCATCATTTCCCCTTTTTCGGTTTAAACAAAAAAAAAGGCTTTAACATAGCAAAATTACATATAACAAAACAGTTATCAAGTAAAAGTTACAATAATCTTAATCATAACTAAGGAAAACTATAACTAACTATTCTTAACTCCATCAAAGACTCCAGAAAGATATATTACCTAAGTAAACAAGAACTAAGAAACTTCAAACTCTAGAAATGACAAAGACATCTCGCTGCCTGGACAGTCACCCAAAGTTCTTTTGTACCGTTGGGGCATCCATCTTCAGCCTTCAGGCCCATGGTATCCAGCAGACATTTCCATAAAGCAGGAAAATTCAAAGTCAGTTCAGTCACTATCTGTTGTGTCCTGCAGAATGTCTCGCAGACTCTTTCAAAATGAATCAGGAACCCCGAAAGATCATCTCACCTTAGGCAAGTTCAGTAGTCCTCTCTCTGCGGGTTCTCTGTGTCCAGTTTATGCAATAGTCCAGGCAAGAGCAGTTTCTTGCCCAAATGGCTATCAAACTCCATAAGGATCCTCTTCGATGCCCATCTTCCTCTTGAAGTAGATTGGTGCTGCCAGGAGCAGAGTGTCTCATTGTCATGAAAAGTCCTCAGTTATTAAAACATTAAATGTCCTATTCTGTAATCTTTGAAAGACATGAAGAATGTCTATCTAAAATATATCTCTATATATCTAGAAAATCTAATTAACATGACTACAAGCTTTACTATTATCGATGATTATCCATCCATTAACAACCTATATTTCTTAATTATACAGTACATATTTAAATGAACTACACAATCACAATACCTTAATCAAAATCAGAAACACTTATACATATAACAAAGTTGACCTTAAATCTCTATCAATAAAGCAAAATCTATACTAATGCAAATTATTCATATCTATATCATATCCCCCTTTAAATGTAAAAGAACATTTATAAACATATTTTGGGAATATGGGCGCAGTTATTTCTCTCCAAACTGCTTCCTGCTGAATGGGGGCGTCGTTAATTAGGTCTTTCATGGTATAACCTGTGTGTTAGCTTCATCTCAGTTGGCAGTTGAGCGAAGCAATTTTTTGAAGGCGTTCACACCAACCCTTCAGGAGGGCGTGGTCCATCATACCAAATCGGGATAAATGCAATCCGCAAGGTCTGATCCTCTGTGAAAACAAAAGAAGAATCTCTTTTCCAAAGTATCATATCCTTAGATCCAAATTCTGAAATCATACCCTCATGATATCCGTTCTGGTTCCACTTGGCAGCCCATATAATGAAATGTCTCTCTGTACTTAGCTCCTTCACAGTCAAAAATTTTAAAGAAAACACAATGTACATAATCCAGACTCTCTGTGAATTTTCCATTTTTATGTGGCTTATTTTTCTTTATTTCTTTTAATCTCTTAACTATCTGTACTCTGTCTCTTTAAAGACTTTACTTTTACTTTTTTAAACCATTAACTTTATTCTCTATATTCTTTTTCTTCTCTCTCCCAAGCCTACGTACATTCATCCACAGTGTGACTCATTTAGTGGTCTGAATCTGTCCTATTGTGAATCTGCAATTTTTTACTATCCAGGGGCACTTTTGATTTGCGCCTTTAAATCACTAGGCGCTTAAGAATCTAAGCTGTGACATTCCTAGGTTAACTTTTTGCTTTTTGAGCGTATATCTTTGACCTGGAATATCTCTGTAGACCAGGCTGTCTTTGAACTCTCAGAGATCCGCGTGTCTCTGCCTCTCAGGCAGTGGGATTAAAGGTGTACACTACTACACCTTGAACTCACAGAGAGTGAGTATGTAGATTGTTGGTTCTTGGAGTTGGATTAGAAGACAGAATTGCTATCCCTTTCCCCAGATGGAGTCTTCTAGGTGGCTATAGAAATATTTCTAGCTCAGGAAAAAGAGTTGGCTTAGTCTGCTACTGAGAGAGACTTTTCTAGCCAACGATAAAACGAGAAGCAGTAATGAGAAGGCAGTAAAACATGTGGAGATGTTCATCCCACTGTAAGAGGACAGCAGCGAGAACGTGTGTGGCTTCCATGCAGCATACGCCTGTAGAGCACTGACTTACATGGCTCCTATTCCAGACAGAGGGAGGGGGCAAGAGATGGCGAAGGCAGAGAGGAAGATGAAGACGATCCAAACATTCATATTCAAGGCAAAGAGAATTATGCCAAGAGAACATTGGAGGTCTTCTTAGTGTATGTATTTATAACTTCCTGGTTACTTGTTTAAATTTGCATTTTCGTCTCCTTCCCTTGTAATGATGGGGCAATAACGCTGTCACTTATCGTAAGTCTGTAATATGAAAATTATGCTACATGTGCTTAATGTCGTCATGACAGATGGGATGGGACAGATGGATTTGTTTGCCTGTGGCTGGAGGAAACTTTGGTTATAGCTGGACCAGGTGATATTTGGATTTCTGGTAGATGCTAGCAGACAGAAAAGGAAGAAGCTTGATCTTCTTATCCAGACAAAGAGGCCAGCAATAACAAAGGGGTGGAGTAGGAGTATCGGGTGGGTACTTGGAAAGCAATAACAAAGGGGTGGAGTAGGAGTATTGGGTGGGTACTGGGAAAGAACACAGGTCCTGAGTGAGCTGCATTCCTTCCTATGTAGAGGGAAGGTTGGTGAGCCCCACCACAGGCCCTAGGAAAGGAACTTTCGGGATGGGGTGTGAGGGGAGAGGTATTTCTGAGGTGGGTAGTTGACCTGAGCCATCCATTAAGGTGTATTTGAAGTAAGGTGTAAGACATGTTCTCATTGGGAACATTTTCTTAGTTAGAAAAGACATTGGTTTCCTGGGAAAGTGTATCTTTGTTTTGAGTCATGATATGGCTAGGTCCCAGATGTTCAAGGGATACAGGTTGTGTTGTTATTTAATATGATGCAGGTAGGTAGCCGTTAAGGGTTGAGATAGGAGTTGCAGGGCAGCTAGCTGGCAGTACTGATGTACAGCATGGTCAAGGAGTTAGCTGAGCCTGCCAGTGTGCTGTGTGTTCAGCCTGAGTGTGAGGACAGGTGATGATGGTGGAAAGCCAGAACAAGATAGTAGGTGTGAAAGTTCAAGCAACCAAAGTTTTGACCTATCTTAGTTTTGACCTATTGCTGTGAAGGGAGAGACACCTTGACCACAGCAACTCTTAGAAAAGAAACATGTTTAATTGTGGTGGTTTATATTTTCAGAGGTTTCGTCCATTTCCATCATGGTGTGACATGGTGGTGTGCAGGCAGACAGTGCAGGGGAGGTAGCTGAGTGTCCTCCATCTTGACTTGCAGGCAGCAGGAATGTGGTCTGTCTCACTGGGTGCAGCTTGTGCATAGGGAGACCTCCAAGCCCACCTCCGCAGTGACACACTTCCTCCAGCAAGGCCACACCGCCTAATAGTGCCACTTCTTTTAGGAACCATTTTCTTTCAAACCAATACATTCCAGTCCCTGGCCCCCAAAGACTTGTAGCTATATCATAGTGCAAAAATGCATTCGGTGCAACTTCAAAAGACCTCATAGTCTCTAACAATCTCAAACTTATTTAAATTTAAAGTTCAAAGTCTCTTCTGAGATTCATGCAATTTTGTAACTATAATCCCCTGTAAAATTAAAGTATTAAAAACAGATCACATACTTCCAACAAATAATGGCACAGGGTATACATTATCATTCCAAAACATAGGGAAGGGAGAAGAGTTAGGCTGTACTGGACCAAAGCAAGAGCAAAAACCAGCTGGGCAAACCCCAAACTCTGCATCTCCATGTCTGATGTCAAAGCACTCTTCAGATCTCCAACTCCTTTCAGCTTTTTTGACTGCAACACACTTCTTTCTCTTGGGCCAGTTCCACTCCCTGTTAGCAGCTCTCCTCAGCAGGTCACCCATGACTCTGGCGTCTCTAACATATTGGGGTCTCCATGGCAATCTAAGCTTCAACTTCATAGCTTCACCCAATGGCCGCTCTACTAGGCCTCCATCCAAGGGACACCCATGACATATGCCTCCTCAGTAACTTTATTCCATAACTCCTTCCTTCTCTCATTAACTCTAAAGCCAGAACCACAGGACCTAAGCTGCCAGGTTCTGCTGCTTACTGGGGCTGGAACATGGCCCCTTGTTTAATTCCATCTTCACCAGCTTTCTGTTTTCCTTCACTGCCTAAGCTTGGCTGTCCTTGAACTTGCTCTTTAGACCAGGCTGGCCTCAAACTCAGAGATTCGCCTGTCTCTGCCTTCTCAGTTCTAGGATTAAAGGTATGCCCCACCACATCTAACTCTAAGTTTTTCCTTAGTTCCTTTTCACAAGTTCGAAATTTAGCTGGGTGGGATCTGAAGTCACCATTCCCTTTGTTTCATTTCTTAATCTTATTATCTCCTTGAACACAGGATTTAGCTCCATTCCATTTCCTGTTCTTTCATGTCTTTTTAGATTGTACATTTTGAATTTTACCTTCCTCAGCTTGCCCTTTTTTATTATACACCTTTATAAACATGAACACTAATAACCACATGACAGAGTCTATACTAGGTTGTTGTGAAATTTCCTCTGCCAAGGGAATTAATCCAAATCTCTTCACTTTTGCCCGAGGCGGACTCTCCAGTCAAGGCCAAAATGCAGCCACTTCTTCACCAAAATATCACAAGAACAATCTCTAGGCAGCACACTAAAATTCTCCTCCTCTGAAACCTTTTGAGTGCCTCCCCCCATAGTTTAAATCATTCTCAGCACCACTGTCTTCCATATTTCTCCTAGTATAGCTCATTAAGTAGTAGTTAAGCAATTCCACTGCCTTCCTAACCCAAACTTCCAAAATCTAATTACTCCAAACAGAAGCATGGTCAAACCTATCACAGCAATACCCCAGTTCCTGGTACCAGCTTCTGTTTTAGTTATGGCTTCTATTGCTATGAAGAGACACCATGACCAGAGCAACTCTTAGAATGGAAAACATTTAATTGGAATGGCTTACATTTTCAGAGGTTTAGTCCATGATCATCATGGTGGGACATGGTGGTGTGCAGGCAGACATAATGCTGGAGAAGTAGCTGAGGGTCCTCCATTTTGACTTTCAGGCAACAGGAAGTGGTCTATCTCACTGGATGTAGCTTGAGCATAGGAGACCTCAAAGCCCTCCACAGTGGTACACTTCCTCAAACAAGGCCATACCTACTTCCAATGAGGCCACATCTCCTATTAGTGCCACTCAGTTTCTTGGCCATTTTCTTTAAAACCACCACATGACCCATGAATTCTCACTGTGGTTTTCTCCCTCTGATAATTCCTTCTCCATTGAATTAGAGGTAGCTTCTGAAGAAAGATGATGGAAGAAAACCTTTTCTGCTGCTTTAAACAATTTTTAAGGAATACTTCCATTCACTGGACAAGCATTCTTATATCAACAGAGAACCCCAAGTCTGAAGGATCCTCCATAAAGTCACTGTACTGATGATTTGGCAAATTTTACATCTTTCTTGCCTTGGTCTGTTCACAGATTAACAAAAGTCCAGAGAACAAGTAATTTCTAAACAATAGAAGTTAATTTTTCATAGTTCTTGATATGGGTGATCTAGAATCAAGGCATCACTAGATTCTGTATCTAGTGAGGGCTACTCTCTACTTCCAATATGGTGCCTTGTTTCTGGGTGATCATGTGGAAGATGGAAAGGCAAAGCCCTACCTAGTTTTCTCCTGTCCCTTTATAAGGATACTCATTCCACTGACAAGGGCAGAGCTTCGTGACTTGATCACCTCCTAGAAAAGCCCTCACCCCTACACATTATGAAATTGAGTCTTGGATTCCACCTTGTGAATTCAGGGAACACATACACTCAAGCTACAGCAACACACGTTTCTCTCTCCAGTGCTTGGACTTGTCTCCATAGGTTCTGCACGACTGTGATTAGAACGTAGCTCTGTCTTTGCCCCATGTCTCTCAGTTAGTGTTGGTTCCTAGCATCTCCCCACTCCTCACCCTCACTGTCTCCAGTGCTGCCACATGGGCTGGTGAGGGGCTGCATTCAGGGGAAGACATTTGTCTGCCTCCAGTGTAGAGGCTGTGACCTCTGGTGCTGGTTGCACTAAAGACTGAGGGTAACAGAGAAGGAAGGCAGGGCTGTGCTTGAAACTTAAATTTGTTGCCACTTAGTAATGGACTACCTAGGTCTTATTCTTGAAGAAATAATCTTTGGCCTGAACCCGAGACAGTGGCTTCCTTGCCAACCAGGACCTGCTAAGATCCTTGTCAGTGTGACCACACCAGGAGGGATGAGCATACAGGGCCTGGAGGCCAGTGGACTATGGCCATTGTTCACACTGCAGCAGGAGAAAGGGACACTTGCAGTTCTAGATTGTATTTCAGGGCAGCGGAGTCCTTCCAATGGATACTGCCTGCTCATCACCCTTGCCAGGGTGTTCTTCCCCTGCTCTGCCAGTGCCAGAGTGTCCCTTCTGTTCTTAACTCATGGCTCTGAAATGATCCTCTAGACCTTCCAGTCTTCACTGTCTATATGGTGCCTGGTAGAGAATGGGGTGCTCAGTAAACACAGGGTGGAGCGGGGTCCTCAGTAAACACAGAGGAGAGCGGGGTCCTCAGGAAACAGAGAGAGAATACAGTGTTCTTTACACCAGGTTCTGGTGCCTGGGGATTGCAAAAACACCTTTCATCCAGCCAATCAATGCTCACAACACCGGTCAGGGATGCGAGGCAGGCAACTTCTGAGGAGAGGATGCCACTGGTCCTCCATCCCCCTAGAAGCTGTTCTCCTACTAGAGAGCCTTCACTACATCCCCTGATAGCTCACACTATTCTGTTTGTTAACTAGCTGATCTTAAACTCTAGACCATGGTATGTGGGTTCCTTCCCCACTCTAGCCCACCACCTGGCCCATGAGGTTTGTGTCCATGGCCACCACATGAAGTTCTTCATTAGCATTCATGAGTTGCATCATCCAATGCCTCCTTCCTGTTGCACTCCCAGCTCCAGAAGGGCAGGGACACCTTCTTCAGGTGTGCAGTGATTATGAAAACTTAGTATCAAATACTCCATATTTGTACAATTTGATCTCCAAAGAGACTGGTTCAGAAAGATGTGAGACTTTCACAGTGAGAAAGTCATGACTACAACCAGGAAGAGGCTGACTGCAGCCAAGGAGGTGGTGACAACGACCAGGGAGATGGGAGGTGGTGATGACAACCAAGGGGGTAGGAGGTGGTGACAACAACCAGGGGGTGACAAACACATGTGACATCTGAGAGAGTGAAAATCCCAACCCAGGAAGATGCCTTAGACTGCTGGAGCTGTCATGGCGGACTAGTAGACCACAGAAATGCCTTGTTTGTAGTCCTAGAAGCCACTACAAACCCAAGCTCAAGGTGCTAGCAGGTGTGGTGTCTGCTGAGGGCTCACCCACTGGTTCACACATGTATGCGGCCTTCCCACTGCTCCACACACGAGTCCTTTGCCTCTTTTAAAGGGTTCTCATTGTGTTTACAAAGTCTCCACCCACATGACATAATTACCATCTAATTTTTCACTTCGTTTTATAAAAAAAAAATATGTTGTTACATTTGTTTATTAGGTGTGTTAGGATATGGGCACTTGCAGGCATCCGTGCACTTGCTGAGATCAAGACACCTTGTGGGAGTTGGTTTTTTCCTTTCTATATGTGAAGATGGAACTCAGGTTGGCAGCAAGGATCTTGAGCCACTGAGCCATCTCATTGGACTCAGTGCTTCACCTTTTAATGCTATTGCATTGGTTAGATTTCAGCTGAGGGGCCCAGACATTCAGTATGTAGCTAGAAGCTATCACTATAACATAATCAAGTGTCCTAAGAGTACCAGGCCAGGGTAGGCAATGGCCAGGAGCTTCTCCTTAGAGGAGATGGTCAAAGGATAGGTTCTGGCTGGAAAGGCGGGTATTATTCTGGGAAATAGGGGACCAGAGAGGGTGTTCTAGACAGAGGTATAGCAACAGAGCTGTGGGATGGAGGGGGTGCTGAGGTGAGAGGCTGTGGAAATAGCTGCCTTTTGGGGAACACTGCTTTTTGTCCTTTGTTTTTTAAGCCTGTGGCTATCACCATTCAAAACCTTTCATTTATCTTGTCTTTCAGTTGATGAAGGTTGTGAATGAGATGTGCCCCAATATCACCAGGATTTACAACATTGGCAAAAGCCACCAGGGCCTGAAGTTGTATGCTGTAGAGATCTCTGACCACCCTGGGGAGCATGAAGTTGGTGAGACGGATTTTTGTCTTTGTTTTCTGTTGCTGTAAGAAGAGTCATAACCAAAAGCAGCTTGGGAGGAAAGGGTCTGTCTGGACTCACAGGTATTATTAGCTCACCGTCAAGGGAAACCAGGGAAGGAGTTCAGGCAGGAATTGGAGGCAGGAATTAAAGCAGAGGCCAAGGAAGAATTTTGGTTATGGCCTTTCTCAACTACCTTTTAAATACAGTCCAGCAGCGCCTGCCTAGGGGTGGTACACCCACACTGGGCTGGGCCCTTCTATATCAACTAGTGGTTGAGAAATAACCTCACTTATGAGTGAGTACACGTGATAATTGTCATAAGTGGTTTGTTAAACACAAAGCAAAGAAAACCAGCCCACAAATTACAACCCCAGAAAACCTAGACAGCAATGAGGACCCTAAGAGAGACATACATAGATCTAATCTATATGGGAAGTAGAAAAAGACAAGATCTCTTGAGTAAATTGGGAGCATGGGGACCTTGGGAGAGGGTTAAAGGGGGGGATGCAGGGAGGAGAGTAGAGGAAAATGTAGATCTCAATAAAAATCAATTTTAAAAAAAGAAATAACCTCACAGACATGGCCACAGGCCAGTTTAATGTGGGTATATTTTCAGCCGAGGGTCTCTCTTCCCAGGTGACTCTCGGTTTGTGTCAAATTGGCAGCTGGTGCTAACTATGCCAGCTTCCCAACCAAGATGATGGCACCCCATTTTCAGTAGCTCCTTATCTAATTTGAAGACATCTCCTCACATTCTACATGAGAGCATTTGTGATTCAGGGCATGAGTCACCTATCTCACCAACAAGCAGGTTTTGGTTCTGTGTCCCTCATATCTTAGAAGAGTTGCACAGCTCCCTGAGCTAGAAGCAGCCACCTGTGCTGCTCAGGCACCACATGCAATTGTGCTCTCTGCTTCTGAGGCCAAACACAAGACAAAGGAGAAAATGGCTGGATATAAGACAGATTCCTCAGCCGGGCAGTGGTGACACACACCTTTAATCCCAGCACTTGGGAGGCAGAGGCAGGTAGATCTCTGTGAGTTCGGGACCAGCCTGACCTGGTCTACAAGAGCTAGTTCCAGGATAGGTTCCAAAGCTACAGAGAAACCGGGTCTCAACAACAACAACAACAAAAAAAAAAATTCCTCTTCCAGGAGAACATTCTGGACTCTCCGATTCATGAATGACTGAAATCACAGGGCTCACTTTCCTTCCTTCCTTCCTTCCTTCCTTCCTTCCTTCCTTCCTTCCTTCTTCCTTCCTTCCTTTCTTCCCCTACCTTCCTTCTTTTCTTTCTTTTTGTATTATATAACACACCAATTTTATTGATAAATTAATATTAGTATAGAGACAGAATCTGGCAGCTGAAATTTTGGAGACATGGAGATCAGTTCCTGATATTGCCACATTCCTGTAGAGAATCATACAGATGAAAGGAAGACCTATATGCCACAGCATGGGAGATAGAATTACCCATCTTAATATTGAGCTTAGCTTCTCATTATCTTGAGTAAAGAAACAGTTTCATAACTGTTTTGACTACAAATACGCCTTCCGCACTCTCTACTGCGGGCTCCCTTCTTTTTGAAGAATGTCTATGGTGTCTTTAAATGTAGCCAGTCTTCAGCTGTTTCCTATCCAGCCGTCACTACTCCAAGTCCCTGCATGCCGGGTGGACCTTCAGTTTTCTTGTAGGCAAAACTGACCAGGATCTCAAAATCCTCTGAAATCTAAGTGCACAAGATATGGTGCCAAAGATAGGTCTATCATTCCTCCATGTTTCCTGTCTCAGGAGTTTATCTCAGGAGTTTCTTTCAGGAGGCAAAAGCCTTACCTGTGGATAAAATCATGTTTCCTCACACAGAACCACTTGACAAGGAAGAAAAAGAAGTGCGATCAGCCATTCCCAGCATGGATATTGTAATCTGTTTAGCTGCTATAACGAAATAGACAAGACTGCATATTATAAACAGCAGAAATTTATTTTTCCCAAGTGGTGAACCTGGGAGGTTCATGATCGAGATGCTAGCACCTCTGCAGCCTGATTGGTGATGACCTGCTTTCTGCTGACCCTTGCACGATACAAGGCGGTGGAAGGCTACATTCTCCGAGGATGATAACCCCCCATCCCCTTCTAAAGGCTCTGCCTCTTCATACTATCACAGAGTCTTGACTTGAACTTGAATTTTATAGACATCCACCCATGAATCCACAGCCCCTGTCATTAACAAGCTGAATTTTGGAGGAGAGAATATCCGGACCACTCACCAGCATGTGTCCTAGCTGACTCCTTTAAGACCATTTTCTTTGTGTATTCATTCATCTTTGGCTCCTTGTAAAACACAGTAAGAAAATCCCCAAGAGAAACTACACCATCGAAGAGAAAAGCAATGGCTGTGCTTTGTGTTTAGCTTGTAATCACTAGTACTGAGGCATTTGGTTCTCCTTGCTAAGTGAGAACACACACCCCATGGCTCTAGTTGTTCAGGCTTGTTGTCTCTGCCCTTCCTACGTGCTTGAGCACTTGAGTTTAAAATAATTATCCCAATACAATTTTGGGGGGTTATTTGAAAGAAAAAAAAACATGGCTGTAAGGTGTTTGTGTCATTCAAAACTTTGCCAGGGTCTGTGTAGACGCCTGCAGGAGCCTGTGCCTCTCTTTCTTTGTCAAGGTGAGCCCGAGTTCCACTACATCGCAGGGGCCCATGGCAATGAGGTACTCGGCCGTGAGCTGCTGCTGCTGCTGCTTCAGTTCCTCTGCCAGGAGTACTTGGCGCAGAACACACGCATCGTCCGCTTGGTGGAAGAGACGCGGATCCACATTCTACCCTCCCTCAATCCTGATGGCTATGAGAAGGCCTGCGAAGGAGTAAGTGTCTTCTAGACTCCAGATGCAACCAATATGAGATCCCAGCTCCAGGGTGTGCTTAGCGCAACTCCCAGGAATCTGATTCTGCCTGTCCGTCTGTCTGTCTGTCTGCCTGCCTGTCTCTCCCTCTCTTTCTCCCCCTCTCTTATTTATTTATTTATTATGTATACAATATTCTGTCTGTGTGTATGCCCACAGGCCAGAGGAGGGCACCAGACACCATTACAGATGGTTGTGAGCCACCATGTGGTTGCTGGGAATTGAACTCAGGACCTTTGGAAGAGCAGGCAATGCTCTTAACCTCTGAGCCATCTCTCCAGCCCTCTCTCTTATTTTTGATATGTGTGTAAGTGATATATGTTGTGGGTGTGCATGTGCATGTACATGTGTGTATATGTGCACAGGGAGGCTCTGAGGCTGGCCTCAATAGCTTTCTCCATAGCTTCCCCACTTTAGTTGTTGAGATAGGGTCTATAGTTGAACTTGGACCTTACTGATTTTCTGGAGCCAAGAGCATTCAGAGATTTGGAGATGCACACAGGAGACCCAGACACATTGCACATCCTCGATTCTCCACTGCATCTGAGAGCTCTTTACCTTCTGGATCTTCTCTAGGGCTCCGAGTTGGGAGGCTGGTCCCTGGGACGCTGGACCCATGATGGGATCGATATCAACAACAACTTTCCAGATTTAAATTCGCTGCTCTGGGAGGCCGAGGACCGGCAGAATGCCCCAAGGAAAGTGCCCAACCACTACATTGCCATCCCTGAGTGGTATCTGTCTGAAAATGCCACAGTGAGTGAAAAAAAAAAACCGTCTCATTTGTAGGGCAGAGGAGGGCAGAAGACTGTCTGCTGGTATCTCCAGAGGGTGTGGCATGGAGGATTGAGACAAGGCTAGCTCTCCTTTCTCATCTCTCCAGCAGAAGGAATAACCCTAGGTCATAACTGCCTTACAAGCTGGTATTGTTGAAATTCTTTGATTGAATTTCTTTATAACTACCGAGTTGTGAAGAATCAAAATAGCAACCCCCAAAATGCATGAATTTGTTACTATCATTATCCTCATCCATATCAATTATACTCCCATGAAATTATCTTCGGCTTTCACCAATTGCTAGGTGTATAAACACTGTCACTTCTGATGACATATACAAGATGGAGTCCTGGGACATGTGGCCATTTCACTTTTGGTGATGTGTGTACCAGAACATAGCACCAGAGAGTTCAAAGCACCACGCCTCCTTACAGCAAAAGATTGACTACTTAATGTCCATTTTCACCTACATAGATAAACAGTCTCTTCATTGTAAAGTGGAAAAGACTGAGAAATAGCACTCATCAAAATCAAGAATGAATCTTAGGAGCATAAACTGGGTAAAAAAAAAAACTGAGAAAGACAAGTAAAACTAAAGAGTAAATTTGACATCTTCATGTGCAGATAAAACAAGACCGAGCCGGGCGGTGGTGGCGCACGCCTTTAATCCCAGCACTCGGGAGGCAGAGGCAGGCGGATCTCTGTGAGTTCGAGACCAGCCTGGTCTACAGAGCTAGTTCCAGGACAGGCTCCAAAGCCACAGAGAACCCTGTCACGAAAAACCAAAAAAAATAAATAAATAAATAAATAAAAAAAAAACAAGACCGAGGGGAAATGAGAGCCAGCTTATTTAGGATGGGAAGCAATGTGGTGTGTGAGGGGCTGAAATCACCCCGGTTATATAGCACCTGCACCTGAGACTTGTTTGGGTCTTGGGTTGGACTGTGTGTTCCCAGCATGGAACGATATTGATTCTGTGCAATGAGATGTGCTCTGTAATTAACCTGACTCAGGGTCTATGGTGTGCTTAAACACCAGAATCAAGGTTGATGAAGCCTGGCAAGCACATTGTACCCCTGAGTTGGCATTTCTGTCTGCACAGTAAGTGACTTCCTGTGTCCCTCTGTTGTCATCAACTTTGTCTTACTGAAATTACCTTTGCGTGACAATCGCAGTTTATTATAATCTGACTTGATTTACATGTCTATATTAAGCCACGTCAACCTTTAATTTGATCTTTTAGCACTGTCATTTCCCTCTTTTTTTAACTTTTCCCCATAAAAAGTCAAAGTACAAAAGTAAAGGGAGAAACAGAGGGCTCACAAGTCCTCGTGTCGGCGTTGACGTGTGCCAACACATGCTTCCTCCACCCAGACATCTCTCCCCACTCTAACGAAAGCAGACACCAGGTCATCTTGTCATTTCATTTGTAAACGTTTCAACAGGCGTCTCTAAACTCCAGGGAGCTCCTTTACCACATCTGGATTTTAAGTGAGTTCTGAGACCTGAACTCCAGTCATTAGGCTTGCGAGGCAAGCAATTCTACCCACAGAGTCCTCCTTAGCCCCAAATAAGATTTTTCTTGATAATGCAAGGTGTATGTCAGAGTTCCTATTTTTTTGTTTTGTTTTGCTTTGCTTTTTTGAGACAGGGTTTCTCTGTGTCACAGGCTGTCCTAGAACTTGTTTTGTAGACCACGTTGACCTTGAACTCACAGAGATCCATCTGCCTCTGCCTCCCGAGTGCTGGGATTAAAGGCGAGCACCACTACTGTCCCCACTTCATTCCTTGCACCAATCAGTGAACTCCCCTCTCCCTGTTCATAGCTCTCACCTCACTTTACCCTTCTCCCGTTTGCTTAAACCTTGATTCAAAGGAGGCCCATTCCTTTCTATTGTTTTAAAGTCATTTTACATCTTTGAACAAACTGCTCTCCATTATTTCCTCTCCTTCCCTGTCTTGCCTACATCTTCACGTCACCCTTGACTGTGTATGAGCAGCTGCCTTCACTGCCTCTGGGAGCCAGGGCTGTGTTCCTCTGATGAGTGTACGTCCTTCTCCATCTTATGGAAACAGAGAGTGACTTTAAGACTGGCAGAGACTAGACAGAGCAGACGTCCACAAACTACAGCCCACTCAGGCCTGCTTTCCCGAGTGGCCTTGGTTGGCACACCTCTGCATTTTCTGCATGGTGTTTCTTTGCTACAGGAGCATAGTTGAGTAGCTGTGGCAGAGCCTGCCTGGGCCACAAAGCCCCAAATATTCACCATCTGGCCCTTTGCAGAAAAATCAGCTGATGCCTCAGCTAGAGGTCTGGTGAGATTCAGCTTTGTGGGTTCAGGGGTGTGTGCCTTTCATCTGGAGACATCAGCTAACTCGTGTGTCTTTCTCTGCTGTCTGCCGCTGTGGGTAAAGACTCCTAACCCAGGAGTTCAGTAGAATCACAGGATGATATTGCTTTAACCCCACTTCAGTATTTACTAGACTATCCTGCTGTGGAAACTGAGCATTTCCTTGGCTGTCCCTTTTTTATCCATCGCTTCTAAAAAGTCCAGTTTTCCCAGGACACAGTTTGAGATTCTGAATATTACTAATATTATTCAACAAAATTCCTGATTTTTTTTTAAAAAAAATTTCCGTTTTTTTGAAAGCTAGGGCGATGAAGCAATTTCCTTCTCTTTGTTAAATTTGTATACTCCCAGGTGGCCATGGAGACCAGAGCTGTCATTGCCTGGATGGAGAAGATCCCCTTTGTGCTGGGAGGCAACCTACAGGGGGGTGAGCTAGTGGTGGCATACCCCTATGACATGGTGCGGTCCCTGTGGAAGATGCAGGAGCACACCCCAACACCCGATGATCATGTGTTCCGCTGGCTGGCATACTCCTATGCCTCCACTCACCGCCTCATGACGGATGCCAGGAGGCGAGTGTGCCACACAGAAGACTTTCAGAAGGAGGAGGGCACTGTCAACGGGGCTTCCTGGCACACGGTGGCTGGAAGTAAGTCTAAGATCTGCCAGTCTACATCATGTCCCTAATGGCCATGGATGGTAGTTTAGTTACTTTTCCTGTGGCCGTGACAAAATACAAAAAAGCAACTGTGGGAGGGGTAGGGGGGTATGGGTGTGATGTGTGGTGTGTGTGTGTGTGTATGTGTGTGTGCTGGGGGTATGTGTGTATGTGTAGTGTGTGTGTGTGTTGGGGGTTGTGTATGTATGGGGGGTGGGGATATGTGTGTATGTGTGTGTGGTGGTGTGGGGGGCTGGGGGTATGCGTGTATGTGTGTGTTGGGGCTTGTATATGGGGGGGACTGGGGGTATGTGTATGTGTATGTATATGTGTGGTGGCGGTGGTAGTGGTGTATGTGTGCTGGGGGTGTGTGTATGTGTATGTGGTGGTGTGGGGGACTGGTGGAGGTGGGGGAAACGTATGTATGTGTGTGTGGTGGTGGTGGTAGTGGGGTGTGTGTGTGTGTATGTGTGTGTGTGGTGGTGTTGGTAGTGGTGTGTGTGCGTGTGTGTGTGTGTGTGTATGTATGTGTGTGTGTGTTAGAGGGTCGTTGACTCACAGTAGAGGATGCAGTCCATTATGGCAGGAATGTGAGGCATGGTTACATTGCATTCATAGCCAGGAAGTAGAGACCGATGGATACAGATATTCAGTTATCTTTTTCCTTCTTGTTCAGCCCAGTAATCCAGTCTATGATGTGGTGATATCCAAGGTCTTCTCACCTTAATTGACCCAATCTAGAGAATCCCTCAGAGACATAGCCAGGGGTGTTTCTCTTAGTTTGTAGGTTCTGTCAAGTTGGTAATATTAACAATCATAGATTTTAGTCCAGAGTTAACTCCCAGATCCCTCCTCTATTATGCCCTCTGCAGATTAGTCAGGGTTCTCTAAGAAAACAGAACTGATAGGATGAATATACATATATACTCTAATATATATATATTATATACATATATACTCTAATATATATTCATATATATATACTCTAATATATATATGTATCTACATACATATATATATTAGAGTTGATTACAGGCTGTAGTCTGAGTAGCTCTTTCTCCTGACATAATGGTCAAGAATCTGGTGGTTGTTGAGTCCCAGTCTGGTACTGGAGTTCCAGGGAATTCCCAGAGAGCTCATGGTCTTCAGTCTGTGTTGGAATCCTGAAGAAATAAGTTCTAATACCAGTGGAGGGATGCTTCAGCTGTAGGATAGATGCACTTGTCAGTGAGAGTGAGGGCAAGCAGGCAAAAGGCAAAAGCTTCCTTCTTCCATGTGGGCTCCCATCAGAACGTGTGGACCAGATTCATGGTGGGTCTTCCCACCTCAAATGATCCAGTCAAGAAAATCCATCACAGGTGTGCCCAGTTGCTTGGGTTTTAGACGATCTCAGATGTAGTAAGGTTGACAACTGATGAGCTATCATACTCCCTCTCATTGTTATGCTCAGTGTGACTGCCATCAGTGGCTTCCAAAGCATCAGCACTCCCTAACGACTAGTCTTTAACCCTTACTGTGTTCTCAGAGGTAGGTGGGGCTTACTCATTTTTATGAACGAGAATGCCTGGAGATAGCAGGGACTCTGCCCAAGTGAGATACTGATAGAGGTGGAATGTTTTAGGTCTTGCCCTTAGCCACTGAGTTACTCAGACTTCACAGGACTGCAGATGGGAGAAAGCGGCAGGGCACAGTGGTGCCAGAGCTAGGGCTTTGTGCTCAGTTACCAGGATCTGGGGGACTGTCCAAGACTGGGAACCTCATCTTGGCTGAGGTGTGCCGTTACCAAGTTGGGTCCTGAGATTTCCACGTGGTGGCAATAGTTATGTGTATCTGCTGTCCACTGGCTAGTCACCCAATTTTCACCAATGATATATGTCAATGCCTGTTGTGTACAACCTGCACATTGGCCTGGAGAGGTTTTCCCAAGAGACCCCCAAATCACTTAGTAACAATCAGAGAGCCCTGTGGATCATATGGGAGAAGAGCAATGCCTCAAGTTACTGTGAGGGATTGTCTATATGGGGTTGGCCTGTGGACATGTGTGCGGGATGGGTTGTTAATGGATGTGGGAAGGCCCAGCCCACTGTGGGCAACACCATCCCCTAGGTAGGTGTCTCTGGAAATGTGAGCTGAGCATAGCCAAGCAAGTCGATATGCATGCTTATGCATTCATTTCTCTCTGCCCTTGACTGTGGCTATGACCAGTCACTCCGAGCTCCCTGCTCGGTTGGACTGTGACCTGGAATTGGACGCCAGACAGTACCCTCCCAGTTGCACTTCGTCAGACTATTTTACCACAGCACCTTCCAAGGGAACTAGAAGACCCCGTGATGTCCTGAGCCTACCCTGTTCTCCATTCCACACACTAGTTTCCATGGTATTTTACTTTACTATAAATTCAGTCTTCAAATACTTTTCAAGTATACTTTTCTCTTGGAAAAGAAAGCAAAAATAGAAATAATTGTTCCCATAGTCACTTCAAAACATGTCAAAAAGGATGCCGTATTTGTCTTGACAGCAATCCAAGTGGAGATAATTCTTTCTCTGCAACGACTTTGCACTATGCCCATTACAAAAGAAACACTGGTTTGTATTTATCGGGGACATTTCCTATTGATTAAGAAAGCATTTTTTTTTTTAAAAAAAAAGTTCAGGTTTAGCCCTAAAGACGTACCTACAAGAATCTCTGAGTAAAAGCTATTATTTTGTTTTTTTTTTTCTGCTGTGACTAAGTTGCGAACAGACAGAATTGAGTGTGACAGCATCCCATTAATAGTGACATCATGAAAGCAGGCTGCTGCAAGCTAGTGTAGGCAGCATCAGACGTTCCACTCACCCAATTCTGCTTGCCCTTATTTTGGGGACTTTGTAGCAAAGCCACATGCTCGCTTGATTCTTTTCCATCATCCTTCTGTGATGGACTCGGAAGATTCCATTCTTTGTAGATTAAAGAAATCTGATCTCTGATTTCCTCCCCCTCCCCCTCAGTCTCTCCATTGTTTTTTCACACTCATTACCCTGCACTGCAGACTTCAATGAGTGTGCAGAGGGTGGGGGTGGGGCAGTTACAAGTGAGGCTATTTCCGTTTCAAAGTGTCTAGCATGGGCAGCCTGTGCTTTTGAACTCCACTTGCTCTTCTTGGCTGCAGACTTGCACTGTCAGTCCCCAGATGGGCGGGTGCTGTGGGCAGTAGGAATGACTTCAGTCACAGAAAGGTTTGGAAAGGATGCCTCTTGCCAGGGCTGAAGGTTTGGAAGAACTCTCAGGCAGTGTGGAAGATCCTGCTCCACAGGTGCTCTGGAAAGGTGGGAAAGACACATCTTTCACTGTCGAAGCCCTTCTGTGTGGAACACTCTGAGCAAGGCCTCGCTTGGAGAGCAGGGTGTCAATGACAGAGATGGATGGGCCCAAGCCGCTCCAGGCTGAAATTTCTTATCAGTTTGCCAGCATGTCTTCGGCTTCCAGCATGTCTTAGGCTTCTAATACTTCAAAGATTCTTGAACAAAGAAAAAAGAAAGAAAATAGATCCACTCCACAGTTTTGATGATCACAATTATTTTAGTACTCATGGAGCCTAAGAATGTGAGGCTAACGACACCTTTATGTTTAAAGGAAGCCAATCCCTCCTAAGAGTCAAGACCTGCACTAGGTGGCTCTGCTCCCAGATGTCCTCAGTAATTCCTGGCGGTGGGTTGATAGAAGAGTTGATGTAGAGTTGGCCTGTCCTCGTAAAGGGCTCCCTGCATACAGTCCCATCGTGTCCCTGAATACAGTCCCACCATGTCCCTGAATACAGTCCCACCATGTCCCTGAATACAGTCCCATTGTGTCCCTAAATACAACCCCATTGTGTCCCTGAATACAGCCCCATCGTGTTCCTGAACACAGCCCCATCGTGTCCCTGAATACAGTCCCACAGTGTCCCTGAATACTGTCCCACCATGTCCCTGAATACAGTCCCACCGTGTCCCTGAATACAGTCCCACCGTGTCCCTGAATACAATCCCATAATATCCCTGAATACAGCCTTATCGTGTCCTTTAATACAGTCCCACCATGTCCCTGAATACAGTCCCATCATGTCCCTTTAGTCCCTGGTTTACTCAAGGTCACAGTTGCTGAAATTGAAGTGTCTGGAGTCTGGAAACAAGTAGAGAGAGCTCAGCTGCTAAAGGTTAAGTACTGTTGCCAGGGTGGCACAGTGGGTTAATACCCCAAAGTCTGACTTTAAAGAAAAGACCCTTCATAGAGGGCAGGAAGGGAGAAAGACTGTATGAGGGCTGAGCTGGGGAACCACATGGAGAACACGTTCCTCAGTCCACACAGAGCCTGTTTACCCAGCTTCCACCTTCTAGAACTGACCCTCAGAGAACAGAGAGGGCCCCTTAGAGGATCTCCCTGCGCCCGGAAAAGGTGCTTTCCCTACTGATATCGAGCATAGCTTGGTAGACACTTCCTGTTCAGAGGTGGAGATGTCGAGAAGGGAGAAGGAGGGAGAAGCTCAGTCGTGGAGAACAGGCTCAGTGCTGAGCATGGATAATGTCTTAGGTCCAATCCGCAGATCCCACTCACCCCAAGAGTTGGGCTACTTTATGCCTTGGGACCCTCATGATAATAATGTATTCATTCACAAATACTGGATAGTGTAGTGACTTGAGAAAGATCCCCCAAACAGCATGTCTCTTTTGTAATTGCTTTGCCCAAGTAACGGTTACTTTACTGGGAAGGCAGTCTTAGAAGATGCAGTTTAAGGGCCTGGAGATGTTCCTTCTCTGTTACTGGATGTGCCCTGCGTCAGTGAGTAGTGTCCTTAAATGGACCCAAAGAGGAAAAAGCAATTACAGAAGACTAGAGTCAAGATATTGACATAAGAAATGCCTGGGCCAGCAAAAGTCATGCAGACAGGGAGGGGGCTCCCACAAGACTCTGCAGGGAACACACATACCTGAGGACTTCCGGCCTCTCAGCCCATAGGAATGAGTGTCTTATTTAAGCCAGGATGTGGTCATGTGTAACAGTAGCCCCAGAAAGCTCATATGGGGATAGTCATACTCCAGAACGGCAGCTTCCCATCTGCACGTCAGAATGCGGGTCTGCTGCTTTGGGGCTCACTGGGTAGGTGGGATAGCCAGGCAGTTACCAAGTAGCCACAGTATTGGAGACAAGCGCAGTGGCTCCAACCTAGGCCATGGCCCTTTGTAGACACAGGAATCCTGTATCCACGTTTTGCTGATAGCAGCCTCACTTGTCTTATTTGTGAGACTGAGCTATGGCCGAGCTTGTGGGGAGGATGCAGTGACCTGTAGGACACAGCTTATGGAGAGGCACGGGAGAGGTGCAGGAAGGCAGATACACAGAAAAGACCGTGCAGACAGCATGAGCTGTGACTCGGATAGCTGTCTTAATGAACTGAAATAGGGAACTATTCAAGCTCTCGTCTGAGACCCGTATAGCTGCCAAATACAGAGAATTAAACACTTAGTCCATGGTGGTAATTAATGGTGGCTTTTCAGGCACATTTGGCTTTCTGTGTTTATCCATAGCAGATTTTTATGGCCTCCCTGTTCATTTGAAGACCTCTAAATGTTCTTGAACGTTCTTGCCACCCCGCCCCCATGCAATTCGAAGCCTAAGTTAGTTCGAATGTCTGGTTGACTTGGCAGGTCTGAATGATTTCAGCTACCTCCACACAAACTGCTTTGAGCTGTCCATCTATGTGGGCTGTGATAAATACCCTCACGAGAGTGAGCTGCCGGAGGAGTGGGAGAATAACCGGGAGTCTCTGATTGTGTTCATGGAACAGGTATGCTGGGCGCATGACTGGGAGGAGGAGGAGCTAGCTAAGAAACAGGATGTGGCTGTGAGAATCATAGTCGTGGGAAGGTCGGATGGTGCTTGCTGCCAATGCGGCTGTACCCCTGCACAGATGACTGTGGCTAGCACTGGGCACCAGCTTTCTGGTGCTGTGACTGCATCCCTGCACAGATGACTGTGGCTGACACTAAGCACCAGCTTCCTGGTGCTGTGACTGCACCCCTGCACAGATGACTGTGGTTGGCACAGGCACCGGCTTTCTGGTGCTTTGACTGCACCTCTGCACAGATGATTGTGGCTGGCATCTGGATCTTACAGCTGAGTCTGCCCTCCAAGGGTCCTAGGAGGATTCCTGGCACAGAGGGTAGAAACCAGTTTCTTCATCTCAGGAAGCTGTGAGTCCACCTTCTGCTTCAGCCTTGGAACCTCATGAGAAAGGCTAGTTTTCCTTTGTGAAAGGAAAAGAGGGAAGGCCTTGATTGTGAAAACACAGTTTTAAAGTTGTGGTCTGAGTTATTCAAAGTTGCCCCTGTCAATAATATGCCCAGACTCTCATTGGAAAGTTGCTGAGCCGTCGTGGATTGTTGCATTATCCTACAGACAGGGAGACTGAGGCACAGGTTCTGGCTAGTGTGTGTTGTACGACATGGTCAGTAGATGGGCTCTAGACAAAGCAGTCCTTTTCTTCTTTTCTTTTTGGATTGTCAAGACAGGGTTTCTTTGTTTAACAGCCTAGAACTCACTCTGCAGACCAGGCTGGTCTTGAATTCACAGAGATCCACCTGCCTCTTGCCTCCTGAGTGCTGGGATTAAAAGCATATGCCATGACTTCCCAGCTTCCAGAGCAGTCATTTTCTGATGGCCCCTGGTTCCTTTGTCTCTAACTCCTTTGTTGTTAAGTTCATGGAACCTAGGAAAATTCAAAGCAAACATGCCTGATAAAAATTATGTTTCAAGCTAGTGGTACAAGCCTTTGATACCAAAACTTGGGAGGCAGAAGTAGGAGGTTGTCTTGAGTTCAAGGCCAGTCGAGTCTCTACAGAGAATTCCAGGCCAGCTGTGGCTACATGATGAGATTTTGTCTAAAAATAAAATAAATTAATTAAAAGAAAAATCAAATTCTAGTTTCCAGAGATTTTTTGCTTTGATTTTTCAGTGCTTTAGGGCTGGAACCAGGACCTCATGCACGCTGGGCGTGCATTGTACATCTGTAGTATCTGTAGTACTACATCCCTAGCCCTAGTGGGGATATTTTAATAAAACTCTCAGACCTTCATATGTTTTCATCTCTGGGGGATTTTGATTCCAATGAGAAACTTTCTGGCTCATGGGCCACAAAACATTCTGAAAAGTTCATGCAGAGCCAAGTGCATACTGAACCAGATGTGGCCCTTGGAATGTTCTTGGTGAGGGCTGGACTGATGTTACCTGCACTGCCTACTTCCTTGTGCTGCTGCTGTCTAGAGCTGGCTGGTGATGCACTGTGTCTCACATTTGCCATAGGTTCATCGGGGCATCAAAGGCATTGTGAGAGATTTGCATGGAAAAGGGATCCCAAATGCCATCATCTCCGTCGAAGGGGTTAACCATGACATCCGGACAGGTATCTATGAATGCGCATAAATTGCTTCAGTAAGCAATACCTGCTCCTTGCAGTGTGTTGCTTGGGCTTCTCTCATGATTGGCATTTCAGAAACTTTTTCACCAGAGTGCCAGTGGCATAGTTGGTTAGCATAGGGCACTCATGTAGAAACTTCTTATTTAGGATTGAATCAGCATCTTCTAAAAGCTCCCCAAGAGATCCCTGCAAATGGGGCTTTTCAGCCTGGCTTTTTGGCTTCTTCTTGCCCCTTTCCTGGGATAGTCTGGAGCAATGATCTAAACTCCAATTGCAATGGAAGCTTCTGAGTAGTTAGGGACTGGTGTGGGGTATCATTGTTCTTTCCCCTTAGTCACCAAAGTGCTTCTCTCTGTGGGATTTCTGCCATTTGCCCTAGATATTACAGCCATTGTCCATAAGGTTTTATTAGTATTGCATGGAAATTTGTACCCAGTAGCTCCTCATGAACACCCATATATACATTCATTCATCCATCCATCCGTCCATACATACATACATCTGCCAATCCATCCATCCATCCATCCATCCATCCATCCATCCATCTGCCCATCCATCCATCCATCCATCCATCCGTCCGTTCAATTCAATGGACATGGACCAAGTCCCCATAATTTTCTAGAGATCAAGCAGGATTAGTGATCCTTATGAATGAAAGAGGGGGCCATTTGTTCTAGTTCTATGTGGGCTCTGGGTTTTAAATATTGCTTAAAAGCTCCTTTCAGAGAGTACTTCTTAAAGGAGCCCTGACCATTCCTTACACTATTTAGTGCCTGGTGGGCAATGTAGGAAAACACAGGAGCTTTACACAGTAGGAGGTAAAAAGGCCCTGGGGCACTGTAATCCTAGATGAGAATGCTTTGCTTAATGAGCTCTGAATTTCAAGCCCCTGTAATCAGGCAGACAGTTTGGACAAGCTAATGGGAAATGCATCTCAACCCCTCACTTCCTCCTATAAATAAATTCCCAGTGTTTGCTCTGGGCAGATGCCTTCCATATTCCACGTACGGCTCTTTACGGGCCTCCTTCCTTTCATGCTCTCCAGAAGTGCTGAATCTGCCTTGATTTTTGTCTGAGGCTTATATGATCTGACAACTTTCATTTCAGGAGAAGTTGGCATAATGTAAACAGAGGCATTAAGCCGAATCCCACAGGCAGGGAGTTAGAAAGAGTTTTCAGAGAGCACATTTGGGTTAGGATTGCACGTGCTTTCATTATTTAGAAGATATCAATTTGAGTGGCTAATGAATGAACACTTATTAGGCTTGGGGTGCCCCCTTTCACCCCATAAGTGACAAGCAGCTTTCACAGTTTTAACCATGCATGGTGGCTACATGAAGTGTTTACTCCAGAACACGAGGTCAGTTGTGTGATGGGACAGTACTCAGGCCATGGTTCCCTCTATGTCCTCCAATGCATGGTTGGAGGATAAGTATCATTGGGGAAGAAGTAGAAATAACAAGAGCCTTGGGTATAAAGTAGGAAAACATTGTCCATGAGCTTCTGAGAGATCTGCCAGGCAGAGGGGAAAGCAGGACATCCATGTTTCAGGAGTGGAAACTTCTATATTATAGAATGAATATCTCCTTTTCTGACTCTGTGATATGAACATGATCACCATCATTTCCTTCTTCCTTTTGGCTTGGCTCATTGGGCACTGAGCGTTTGCCAAGAACTACAGCCACGGTGGCAAAGATGTCCCTGTCCACTGAGTATGCTTTCTGGTGGAGGAGACCTGCAATTGATGGTTAGGGAGAAAAAAAAAATATTACAGATGGTAACCAGTGCCAAGTAAGAAATGCAGCAGGTAGAAACAGAGACAGGCAAGGAAGGCACGGAACGCCAGAGGAGAGAACAGGATCACAAAGCGTCTGTTCAGAGTCAGGAAAAGGAGCAGAGATGATCCAGTGGATAAAACACTTGCCACACAAGGATTTGGACCAGAGTTCGCATCCCAACATCCGTGTAAATGCTGAGACTCAGTTTAACTTCGTCTCCTATAATCCTAACGCTCAGGAATAAGAGACAGGGAATCACTGGGGTAAGCTGGATAGCTACTATAGCCAAACTGGTGAGTTCTAGCTGCAGCAAGAGACCCTAACTCAGTAAACAAAGTGACGAGCAATCAAGGAAGACACTAGACTCAACCCCTGGCCTCTGCATGTACACACATACATGCATGAGCCCCTTCACATACACATGCATGTCAACACACACATACAGAGAAAGAGCTCCCCAAAGGGTATCAGTTATTGCCTTGTGCCTTCCTTTAGTGGGAATGCAGGTTTTCCATCAAACAAGACACTCCACATGGGGTTGGGGTATAGCTCAGTGGTAGAGCTTGTCTGGCATGCAGAGGTCTGGGTTCACTACATACATAGATAGGGAGATATGTAGACAGATGTTTCAGCGAGCTCTCCCAGGAGTAGTGTCGGCCAGTCAGCCTGGCATGTAATTCTCCTTTTAAGGATCTCAGCATCCTTGAGTTTCTTGAGCCATGTTGAGCAAAGTATGTCCTCCACATGTCCTCTGCCCTCCCAACTTTCCTTCTAAAATACAGTGTCTTTGAGAGTAGGAGTGGCCCTCTGCTCCTGTCATAGCCACTGTGTGAAGATATGGCATCCTTTAGTGCCTATGTCTTGTCATGTAATCCATCTGTAACTGAATCTCAACATCACTCCTTTGAGTATGGTCGGTGAATAGAGTGGCTGAAAGGAGATGATTGGATACGAAGCCAGCACGGCTTTAATCCCAGCACTTAGCAGGCAGAGGCAGACGGATCTCTATGAGTTCGAGGCCAGCCTGGTCTATAGAGTGAGGGCCAGGACAGGCTCAAAAGCTACACAGAGGAACCTTGTCTCGAAAGACCAAAATAAACATATAAACAAACAAATAAATAAATAAATGAAGGAAGAAAGAAGAAGAGAAGAAGAAGAAGAAGAAGAAGAAGAAGAAGAAGAAGAAGAAGAAGAAGAAGAGAAGCCAGTAGGCATGCCTGCATGAGAAAGTGAACTTAGTTGGTCTCAATGGGGAATTAGTTAAGCCCAGAGTCTGCTATTGCCTGATGTTGTTCTGACCCACAGGAAGCTAAGGAAGGAACCCATGGGTAAGTGACCAGCGGTAGAACTGGTATCAGGGCTCCTCTTCAGCCTACCTGCAGCTTGCTAGTGTTCATGGGCCTTTTACTGCATTGTTGCGTCCCTGCCCTGCCTTGAGTCCCTGTGTAACTGTTCCTGCAGCTCCCAAGTTTCTCTCCATGGCCACAGAATGAGGGTTAGAGCAGTGTGCAGGCACCAGGGCTATCTCCTGGGCAGTCTGTTACTGAACTTTTAAGAATCTCTCCCCTTTTAGAAGTAATTCTTCTGCATTCATAACTATGCAGAGGGAAGCCAGGAAGCTGTGAGTTGCTGACTTTGCAAAATGCTGTTTTGTGGCAAGGACATAATGTCTGTGAGCTCACATTTAGAACAAATGCCCTGTACTATCACATAGGAAAACTGCCAGAGGTCTCATCTCCAGCTCTGCTCCTGAGCTGCAGAAGCCTACACCCCTGCCCTTTCCTGTTGAAAGATTAAGGCAGCGGCCAAGGAGAAAAACACCTTGGCTTCCCGAGTGCTGTAAGCACTTGAGCATGGGAGCTCAGGGCCCTCTCTGCTAGGCTGGTCATGCGCTGAGGCTGGGAATACTTGTGCTCCAAAGGATCTGCTCTGAGGACCCCTGCTTTCTTTTCCCAGCCAGCGACGGGGATTACTGGCGCCTACTGAACCCTGGCGAATACGTGGTCACTGCCAAGGCAGAGGGCTTCGTCTCTTCCTCCAAGAACTGCATGGTTGGCTACGACATGGGGGCCACTCGGTGTGACTTCATACTCACCAAGACGAACCTGGCTAGGATAAGAGAAATCATGGAGACATTTGGGAAGCAGCCTGTCGGCCTACCTGCCAGGCGCCTGAAGCTGCGGGGACGAAAAAGGCGGCAACGTGGGTGACCCTCTCGGATACTTGAGACACACGGCAGACTGTGCAAATGAAATACACTCCATTAGTAACTCTGTAGCAGGCTGTGACTGTTGTTTTGACTGTAATTCAAGAGACACCCCGGAGCATACCGACATGGCTTGGCTGGTTCCAAAGGGGAGGGCCGGCAGCTTAGGGTATTTTCTTCCCTTTGTTCTCATTTATCCCAATACCTTGGACAGAGCAGCGGAGAAAGGCTGGTGGGAGTGAGGAAATTTAGTGAGTCAAGCTGAAAAAGGCACATACCCACTGGCTATACGGGAAGGGAAACCGGGGCTTCCCCCTGTTTGCGTGACATCTGAGTTCACCAGTGCATTTACAAAAGGCACCGTTGACATTGCAGCACCCGGGGAACCCTTTGTCCCAGATGTTATCGTCTGAGATGCTCTCAGGCAGCCTAAGAAAATCCATCCTCTCTGGCCCCAGGGGACAATCCAAGCCGCTATAGCCACACTCTACTTTCAATTGACAATAGAGGCATTTATTACCAAGTGAGCCTGGCTGAGTCCTGAGACAGCTCTGTTGCCCTTTCCAACAAAGCTTGTCTTCCTAAGAGGGGACAGAAGCGGAAAGCATCCAAGAGTGATCGTTGGGCTGCAGACCTTGAGGGGCTTGTTGCATGCAAGTTGGGTTCCCAGAAGCCCTTAAACCCTCTGCTACTCTGTTAGCTCTGAGGTTGGGAGAGCCAGGGGACTGGGCTTGCTAAGGAGGCCAGAGCAGTCAGCCTGGGCATTCTGGGAAGAGCTTGAGGGAGGTCAACCCAGAGTTTCTCTGTCTCCTGGGTGTGAAAGCTCTAAGTTGGCCCCCATCAGGAGGGGAGTTATGGTTAGCATATGGAAGGCCACGTCTTTCCAGTCGACTCTGATGAAGAAAAGAAAGCAAGCTTAGGATTTTCTGGAACACATCAGTTTAGAAGAGGTTTTTGAACGATCATGTGAGGGAACAGTGTGTCTCATCTCTGTTCATCCTGCTGCCTCGTTGACTTGGGGAGAATAAAAAATAAAAAAAAAAAATAAAGCCAATGGTAAGAGCCTCTCATGTGGTTTTTCCATGTGGGTATGCAGCACCCAGTGCCTCTGTAGCCATCTGGTTGCCCAAGGGGAGGCACAGTGTCACTGGCCCCGCACCCTCCCTATTGTGCACGCTCAGTGGACCTACGAAATTGGACTAGCCATGGCCACATGGTGTCTTGTTTTTCAGTTAGCAAATTAAGAGCATGTGACTTCAGAAAATAGAAATCTGTCATTGGGTTTTAACCACTATCTCTTCAAGAGTCTTCACTTCTGGACTAGCGAGATGGCACAGCTAGAATAGGTGCCTGCTGCCGAGCCAAGAGTTCAATCCCAGGGACCACCTGGTGGAAGGAAAGAACTGACTCCTGAAGGCTGTCACATGCATGCCGTGGTATGTGTACCCCCTCCCACGTACACACACACACACACGCACGCACGCACGCACACACACACACACACACACACACACACACACACAGCAGTTCTTGAGTGTTAGTCATGGAGCTGCTGAGGGATCCAGCGGTTCTGCTCCGACCTAGGAGTACCTGACAGAGCTGAAAGCTTGTTGACACAAAACCTATTCATGAATACTTGCAGCAGCATGATTCCAAAAGTGGGGGGGGGGGAACAACTAAATGTTCATCATGGTGAAGAGGAAAACAAAAGGTGATCTAACCGCAGTGGAATATTATGTGCTGATGAAAAATGATGGGCTGACACCTTTTATAGTATGGATGAACCTTGAAAACATCACGCTAAGTGAAAGAAACAGGTCGTAAGAAGCCACATGTTGCCTGAATCTGTTTCTAGGAAGTGTTGCATGGGGACAAGGTAGGTAAGTGGTTGCCTAGGGCTGAGGAACAGGGGAACTGGATTAGATGCAAGCTAAGAAAACCATGGGGTTTGGAGGGAGGTATATGTCCCCAAAATGATTGTGGTGATTAAAAGAAATAAGCTACTGAATTTTTATACTTTAAATAAGTGATTTATACAGATTATATCTCATAAAGGTTTTAAATGAACGGCTGTGGTGCTGATTAATCTCAGTTATTACCTTGATGATATTAAGAATCAACTAAGAGACAAGCCTCAACATAGGTACAGAAGTGTATTTCTAGAAAGGATTAACTGATGAAAAGAGCTCCTTCCAAGCGTGGACCACGTCTTCTGATGGGGGATCCAGCCATAAAGAGATCCAAGGAGAAAGCATCTCCGCCTCCCTCCTTGCCCCTTTTTGCTAGTAGCCTCTAGGGTGGATGCTGTTGTCCCTTGCTGATGTCAGACTCCAGCTTCTCTGGCTTTCCAACATGGACTGAAAATCAACCATTCACCATGAATCCTCCAGGCCCACAAGACCAATCAGAACTAGTGAGGAATCCAGCTTCATGGACTGAGTTGCTAGTGGGTTCTCAGCTTCTCCAGTATGCAGGTAGCTATTGTTGGACCATTTGAGCCCTAGCATGTAAGCCAATCAAGAAATCCTTATTATTATTACTATTTTACAGTTGATGTGCATTCTATCAGTTCAGTTCCTCTAATTAAGTTCCTCTAATTAGAACCTTTCTAATGCAAGGGTCATACCTGGTCATGCATTCCAAGGAAGGCCATGGTACATCACCATTGTAACCATGATTCCTTAGTAAAGTCAAGCACAGTCCTGCTGTGCCTGTGTAAACAACCACACAGAGTCACACCAAGGAGACCCTGAGATTTCGAATAAAAATCAGAGACAAGCACAGTTCACTGTGTAAACTGGTCCTCCATTGGTGCCATGGTGGTCTGGGAGAAGTTGATTGTGGACCGGTCTCAGAGGTCTGCAGGGCCATCACTGGTTTAATGTCAATGTTAAGATGCTATTACCACCTGGAGCATTCGATCTTGTTCTCCAGAAATATCTCCTCATTAGTGTTTAAAATAAAACCTTCCTTTTCAGGGTCCAAGGCGGAGACATAAACAGTTAGAACCTTGTCTGTGTCTTCGGCTCCAACAAAGCAAAATCTTGTTGGGATCTTCTATGAATTTTAAGTTGAAAGGTATCTTTGAAAAAACATTTTAAAATATTTGTTTTAGTTTATGAGTGTTTTGTCTGCATGTTTATATGTGTAGCACATGTGTGTGAAAGGAGGTTAGAAGTGGGCATCACATCCCTGGGAAATGGAGTTACAGGTGGTTGTGAGATAACCTGTTGGTGCTGGGAATTGAACCTGGATCCCCTGCAAGAACAGCAAGTGCTTTAACCATTAAGCAGTCTCTCCAGCCTCCTGGATCTTTTTTTAAACTGAGACATGGCCCTTAGGGAGAACACTACTGTTTGCCCTGAAATACAGAAGGGCATACAGTGCTGTGTTTCTCCATTGGTTGCTTCTGGGTGGTCTCAGCATCAAACATACAGGGTGGCTAATGAACATGCGGTACCCTGCGGGTGGTCCTGATCTGAAGGTCTGTGGAGCCTTTACAGGTGGAGCTCCTGGGGGTGGGCCTTGAACTTTTATAGCCTAGATCTGCTTCTCATCCTCTCTCTGTTTTCTGACTACAGAGGCATACATACACACACCATACATATACACAGACCACACCTCACACACACCCTTTTCTGAAATGTTGGGATTTGAACCCAGAGACTCTTGCATGCTGGGCAAGCGCTCTATCACTGAGCTCTATCCCAGTCATTCTTGACTTTATTTGAGATAGGGCCTCATAAGTTGCCCAGTCTAGCCTCCAACTCTTGATCCTGCTGACTCTGACTCCTGAGCTTGTAACTGAGGTTACAAGTGTGAGCCCCTCTGCCAGGCTTTAAGTTATGTTAAGCAAAGTAAACCACTTTTCTTTCTCATAGTGAGCAAATGGCTCATGGTGACTTCATGTGACACATCAACCATTTACCTAAGAACACCAACTTTTTACTTAACCACTTGCTAACGCCATATTCCCTCTCCCTTATAGACCATCTCACAGCAGTGAAAACATACACACTCATTAATAAAACACAAAGCAAATAAAACTGGAATCAAATACCTATGTATTCAAAGCCATATGTGATAGTCAACATCTCATTTTGTACTAAGGAGAGCACTGGGCATGTGTGATGATTAGTGTTTCTACTAGAGAAAATCTAGAATGACCTGGAGATGGGCCTTCTGCCATGTCTGTGAGGGATTAGCTTGATTACGTTTATTGACATGGGAAGATGCATGTTGGCTGTGAATGGGACCATTTGTTCCCTGGGAAGGGATCCCTGGACCATATGAGATGGAGAGTGGGAGGCCAACAATAGCGCACATTCTTGACTCCCACTTCCCGACTGACTGTGGCCGTGATGCCACCAGCTGTTTCAAGCTCCTGCTGCCCTAACTTGCTGGGCTATCCTCTGGGATCAGCCCATTCCCTCTTATGCTTGTTGGAGTAGTTAATCACAAGAACAAGTAACTAAGGAGCAGTCCCAATCATCCATAATGCAATTTAATATCAACCCAAGGATTTAACTCAAAGATCTTGGCAACAATGTTCAACCAAACATACTACAAGTAATACAATATTTTACTGTTGGAATATAGAGTCTCTTGCAATAATGAGTCAATTTACTTAAATGCAAAATTTATGTATTTTTTATAACCGTCAACATTCACTATGAGTAACATTGTCTTATATAATGAGTAAGCCTGACAAGTTTAGAGAAAGCATATATAGTAGAATAAAACGTAGTTCATATTATTTATAGCATTAATTAGAGAAAAATTGACTGTTTTCATTAAATCTGAATGATTAAACTAGTCTCATTTGCCGAAGACTTACCTTAATTATATGCAGTCCTAAAACACTTATAAATGAGCTAACATGCTCAAAAGTTAATACCCCTTTTTTCCATGAAAATTTAATCTCTATAAGTATGTGCCTATATACCAATCAGAATCTAGCTTCTTAAATTTAAGAGTTTTAAAAAGTAATTTCTTAATAACTTCTGACTTTAGGGAAACATTCAGTGAGAATGAGGAGTGTCTGGGGGGAGGAGCCCAGTGGGAGAGCGCTTGCCTACCATGTATGAGCCAGGCTCCTGTGTTCAATCCCCAGCCACAAAAACAAATATGCAATAAAAGGCATGGTGCTCCCTGGTTGCAGGTGCCCAGAGGCATTGCCATGTTCTCACAGATAATAACTTCGAGTTCCAGATGCCAGTCACAAACTGTCACAGGTCCTTACAGAAGATCGGCTACTCTTCCCAGGAGGCATGGAATTTATGTGTTTGTTCAGGTGACAGAGGGACAAATAGAAGAGCATTCAAAGGCAAGGCAAGCTGTGCCTCTCCAGTTCCAAGGGGGACCCCGCCTTTGGAGCTCATCAGCCCATGATCAGAAAGCACTGTTGCCTGAAACATTAAAATTGAGGAGGGGTGACCTCAATAGAGACGGTTTCACCTTCATTGCTTCTGGCCTCACCTGGGTACTGTTTCTAGAACTCCAGTGGGGCTGAGTCAATGTCACCTTCAGTAGGACTTGCTTGGTGTCAATGCTTATTGGCGTCTTTCTTCTCTGATCCAAGGTCTCTGGAATTCACTTCCCAGTGAATTCTTTCCATGCCAATCCTTAGCCCGAGACCTGCTTCCAAGGTTCTACTGCACATGCCCCTAATCTGTTACAAACAGGACTTGGGTGCATTCAAAAAAGTTGTCTCTGTCCTTGCATCCTGGCATGGTGTTCCTAATTCCTTGAAACTTCCGGATGGTAAGAGCTATTCTAGTCTGATGTGGTAGTTCCTGGATGGTGCTGATCGCCACGAGGCAAACTTGTTATAATAGCTTAGGACTCTCACCTCCAGACCATCACCAAGGAAGAGCAAAGGACTTCGGGTTGACTTAATCCACCTTCACACTGAGTATTTGTAACCAAAGAGCTTGCCATATCCTGCACATTCTATGGGGTTTCTCTAAATACTTACTTATAAGGTGATTCAATTTGAATTAAGCATGGGAAGATGAATAATAATAAATATGATAATAGAAAAATTGTAACAGGGCAAATATAATAAAACTTGCTTAAGATGTATGAATTGTTTATGTCTAGAATTTTCCACGTAATATTTATAGACACCAGTTGACCTCAGGGCAGCTCCCAGACATCCAGGGGCTGGAGAAATGGTTCCGTGATGATTAATTTAGAGGGGAACCAAGCCTGAAGGATGGCAGGGCCTGGAGCCTGGAGCCACCAGAAGGCTGTCACATCAGTCCCCACCTGCCTTCCTCTGGATGTTCCAACCATCCTGGCTTAGGGTTCTGGGGGTTTAATGTTAAATGCGGCGCGACATCTAACGTTACATGCTTCAGAATGTCTGTGTCCCAGTGACCATAATGCAAAGGTCAGCATGTCCAACCCCAGACAGAGCACACTAGTCCATTTTCTCATTTTCTCCTCCTTGGGGATTTGAAACCTGAAGCCGCAATGCTGGACTGGGATTGAAACTCCATGCTTTCTGAGGCATTCGTAACTGGGGTTTCTATGTTCCGACTTACATGGAGGCCCTTTGCCCAATCTCATTCTCTGCCGTTTCTGAGCTGACACAGCCCACAGGGCAGTGGTTGTTGCTACACAGTGTGGTGGGAGTGTTCTGTGTTCTGGCATGCTGCCGTTGCTGCAGCATTGGATACTACTATCCTCGCACCTTTGCAAGGCACCCCTCAGCCTACGGAACCCCAATTCTGCATTTATAGAGAATGAAAACTCAGGTTCCAAACATTGTTTATCCTGTCTAGTTGATCAGCACACAAAGAACTTCACAAAATACTTCCTTGAATTTAGGACCAATCAGAGACAGTCTAATATTCTCCAAGGAAGCTCTGCTTGGTTCTCTACACCTTCCCATACCTGGGCACCGGCAGCCTACTCTGAGACCCGGCTGCCCATCCTTTCTTTGTCTTTAGGATCCTCCAGAACAGAAGTGACGGTGGGTGACCCCCTTGCTCAAACAAGCCCTTGCTGGGTAGCTTGCTCTCTGCCTCTGGCGATAGATTTGAGTCCACCCCATGTCTCTCCCTATCCCTGGCTAGCTGTGAACAAGCCTGCAGCCAGGAGGGACCCTCCTGCTTTGGTAAAGGCAGCTCCATTTATTTAAGGCCCACTGGGTAAATGCATTCTTTACATTTACACAGCACTTTGCCCATCATCATTTTATTTGTCTCTCCCCATGATTCCTCCCTTCCTGCCGTGCAGATGAGGAGGAGGTGGTTGGAGATGGTGGTGGCTAATTCACTGCCCTACCAGGAAGGGCTGCACAGGAGGGGTTGTGCTGGCTTTTACCCCGCCCCAATCCCTTTTATCGTGGAGCAGGCAAACCGACTGCCTTAGCTCAGCGCTGGCTCCTGAATATGTTTGCTTAGGGTTCACAGCTCCAGATAACAGCATATGGCTTCTTCTATACAGAGCGTCTTCCCTTCAGTGTCCAGGCTCTCTGCCTTCCTTCCCCTGCAGCGCTGGCTTGGATTTCAGAGACACTGTCTATCTCAGGCTGTATCTGCTGAGAGCAAACCCTGTGCTGCTGGTGCAATTGGGAACTTGCAGAAGCTAATCAGGATGCTGTTAGTCTTCACTGTTGCAAGGTCTGAGGTGAAGAAATGCCTGAGGCCCATCCTGCTGCTGCCCAGGTCCCTCTGTAGACACTGAAGGAATGAATGACACGGTATGTGAGTCCAGGCCATTTTGGAATAGCTGAGCCAAGGAGGGTTTCTCTGGTTACAAGTCACCTCTTTTCCCCACGTTGATGTCCTGGAATTTTAGAAGTGTTCAATGAGGGCTCCCAGAGTGTGGGATAGACAAGCTCCAACTTAGGTTTCTGATTCATTGCATAAGATAGAAACAGGAACCAATGGTCACCTGGAATTCTGGCCTCTTCTGTACCTCAGCCCTTGGAGGGAGCGAGGGAGCTAGGCAGGTGGAATGGGGGCAGGCCTTCAACGGAAAAAGCCTAACAACTCCTCTTTATGGCTGGGACACGTTAGAGCTAGAGGACTTTGCACAGAAATTGATCCCAACAATAACCATGTGAGGTTCTGGAACCTTCTTCCAGAAAAAGATTTCTTGTGGCCTGAGCTAAGCATGTTACAGAATACTTAAAACATTTGTTTCTTGTCAACAAATTTTTGGCGGGGAAAAATAAAAACTTCGAGTGTCTGCTGTGGTCACACTGATGCCGCTGGGACTCTTGTGTGGGAAAATCCCCTGCCTCCTGGTGGGAAGAGGGTGGAAACAGAAGGTCCGAGAAACTAGCGCTCCGTGAAAGGATTGATACTTGCCAAGTTTTCCAGTTGGGATTTGGGGTGCAATGAGTTCAGTGAACTGTTCCCAAAAGTCAAGTCTCAATGAGAACTGGAGTGCTGGGAGCTTACTTGGGGGTGATGGTCACTGAATCGGAGCTGGGGGACGAAGAACAGTGACAGGGAGAGAGATAAGGTCTCTGACATGAGTATCTGTCAGTCATGGCGCAGGGATGTTTAAGACGACTAGAGGTCAGAGGTTGTCCCGCTGTCGTCCAGGGAAGAACAGAAGGTGGTGAGAGCATTGGACCCCCTGCTTCTTGTGCTCTGTCCCTGGGTGGCCAACTCCCTGCATGCTCTGACACATTTGGATGTGACTTAGTGGACTCAAGGGAAGAGGGGTTCCCAGGAGAGCTGGGTGTGAAACGTGAGCAACACAAAGTACTTGGGGTGAGGCAGACTCTGGCAGCAGAACGTGAAAGTGGAACTGGTATCAGGGGCCCAGAAGACGGAGGCACCATGCCCCATGAGCAACTGGGACATGCTCCACGCAGGTGATGACTGAAGGGCAGATGTTCTGAGTCCCTCATGACAACAACTCTTGGACTATGACGACCCACTAATGTCTCTCTTCTCATCCCCTGAAACAGTAATGGCTGTGAGAAATCTGCATGAAATCTCCCGTATTCAAGAAGCAGGAATTGAATGGACCATTGATCAGGCAGAACCCTGGTTCACTAAGTCATTCACTTAACAAGCTCTTTAGGGAACCCCCACTGCTTACCAAACATCATGCTGGGGGCAGCAGCAAGGGTGGGAACAGGAGAGGACTCTGTCCTTAGGGACATCTTTTGGAATCTCTTCCATCCTTAGTTTCAGCCCCAGTGGGCATGCCACGGGTATGTAAAATAAATTATTTCTAGAATATCAGAGTTTGTGCTGCTTGTCACCACAGAGGTCAATGAGCAGAGATGGGAATCGAATCTTTAGGTTACTCTTTATTTAGGGAGCTAGCTGTCGGAGAAAGCAGCAGGTTACCACCCGATAGGCCTTAGCCCTTATCTATAGCAAGCAATGCTATATTCTATGAGCTAAAAGTGGGTGGGCAAAAAGAGCCAGTTGCTCTGAAGCTCAGCCCCACCCTAAGTCTCAGGATGTCTGGTCTTATCTTGCACTCTTCCCTCCTTTTTTTTTTTTAAATTTATTTATTTATTAAAGATTTCTGTCTCTTCCCCGCCATCACCTCCCATTTCCCTCCACCTCCCCCAATCAAGTTCCCTTCCCTCGTCAGCCCAAAGAGCAATCAGGGTTCCCTGCCCTATGGGAAGTCCAAGGACCACCCACCTCCATCCAGGTCTAGTAAGGTGAGCATCCAAACTGCCTAGGCTCCCATAAAGCCAGTACGCGCAGTAAGATCAAAAACCCATTGCCATTGTTCTTGAGTTCTCAGTAGTCCTCATTGTCCGCTATGTTCAGCAAGTCCAGTTTTATCCCAGGCTTTTTTAGATCCAGGCCAGCTGGCCTTGGTGAGTTTCCCATAGAACATCCCCATTGTCTCAGTGTGTGGGTGCACCCCTCGCGGTCCTGGGTTCCTTGCTCGTGCTCTCTCTCCTTCTGCTCCTGATTTGGACCTTGAGATTTTTGTCCAGTGCTCCAACGTGAGTCTCTGTCTCTGTCTCCTTTCATCGCCTGATGAAGGTTAATAATCAGGAGGATGCCTATATGTTTTTCTTTGGGTTCTACTTCTTATTTAGCTTCTCTAGGATCACGAATTATAGGCTCAATGTCCTTTATTTATGGCTAGAAACCAAATATGAGTGAGTACATCCCATGTTCCTCTTTTTGGGTCTGGCTTACCTCACTCAGGATAGTGTTTTCTATTTCCATCCATTTGCATGCAAAATTCAAGAAGTCCTTGTTTTTTACTGCTGAGTAGTACTCTAATATGTATATATTCCATACTTTCTTCATCCATTCTTCCATTGAAGGGCATCTAGGTTGTTTCCAGGTTCTGGCTATTACAAACAATGCTGCTATGAACATAGTAGAGCATATACTTTTGTTGTATGATAAGGCCTCTCTTGGGTATATTCCCAAGAGTGGTATTGCTGGGTCCAGGGGTAGGTTGATTCCGAATTTCCTGAGAAACCACCACACTGCTTTCCAAAGTGGTAGCACAAGTTTGCATTCCCACCAGCAATGGATGAGTGTACCCCTTTCTCCACAACCTCTCCAGCAAAGGCTATCATTGGTGTTTTTGATTTTAGCCATTCTGACAGGTGTAAGATGGTATCTTAAAGTTGTCTTGATTTGCATTTCCCTGATCGCTAAGGAAGTTGAGCATGACCTTAAGTGTCTTTTGGCCATTTGAACTTCTTCTGTTGAGAGTTCTCTGTTCAGCTCAGTGCCCCATTTTATAATTGTATTGATTAGCCTTTTACGGTCTAGTTTCTTGAGTTCTTTATATATTTTGGAGATCAGACCTTTGTTAGTTGTGGGGTTGGTGAAGATCTTCTCCCAGTCAGTGGGTTGCCTTTCTGTCTTAGTGACAATGTCCTTTGCTTTACAGAAGCTTCTCAGTCTCAGGAGGTTCCATTTATTCAATAAGGCCCTTAATGTTTGTGCTGCTGGGGTTATACGTAGGAAGTGGTCTCCTGTGCCCACATGTTGTAGAGTACTTCCCACTTTCTCTTCTATGAGGTTCAGTGTGTTCAGACTGATATTGAGGTCTTTAATCCACTTGGACTTGAGTTTTGTGCATGGTGATAGATATGGATCTATTTTCATTCTTCCACAGATTGACATCCAGTTTTGCCAGCACAATTTGTTGAAGATGCTCTCTTTTTTCCACTGTATACTTTTAGCTCCTTTATCAAGAATCAGGTGTTCATAGGTTTGTGGGTTAAAGTCCAGGTCTTCTATTCGATTCCATTGGTCGACTTCTCTGTTTTTAATGCCAATACCAAGCTGTTTTCAATACTGTAGCTCTGTAATAGAGTTTGAAGTCAGGGATGGTAATGCCTCCAGATGATCCTTTATTGTATAAGATTGTTTTGGCTATCCTGGGTTTTTTGTTTTTCCAAATAAAGTTGATTATTGTCTTCTCCAGATCTGTGAAGAATTTAATGGGGATTGCATTGAATCTATAGATTTTGGTAGAATTGCCATTTTTACTATGTTGATCCTCCCAATCCAAGAGCAAGGGAGATCCTTCCATTTTCTGGTGTCCTCTTCAATTTCTTTCTTCAAAGACTTAAAGTTCTTGTCAAATAGATCTTTCACTTCCTTGGTCAGAGTTACCCCAAGATATTTTATGCTATTTGTGGCTATTGTGAAAGGTGATGCTTCTCTGATTTCCCTCTCTGTTTCCTTATCCTTAGTGTATAGGACGGCAACTGATTTTTTGGAGTTGATCTTGTATCCTGCCACATTACTAAAGGTGTTTATCAGCTGTAGGAGTTCTTTGGTAGAGTTTTGGGGTCGCTTATGTATACTATCATATCATCTGCAAATAACGAAAGCTTAAGTTCTTCCTTTCCAATACAAATCCCCTTGATCCCCTTATGTTGTCTTATTGTTATTGCTAGAACTTCAAGCACTATATTGAAGAGGTATGGAGAGAGTGGATTTTAGTGGGATGGCTTTGAATTTTTCTCCATTTAATTTAATGTTAGCTGCCGGCTTGCTGTAAATAGCTTTTATTATATTTAGGTATGACCCTTTTATCCCCAATCTCTCCAAGACCTTTATCATAAAGGGGTGTTGAATTTTGTCGAATGCTTTTTCAGCATCTAATGAAATGATCATATGGTTTTTTTCTTTCAGTTTATTTATATGGTGAATTACATTGATAGATTTGCGTATGTTGAACCAGCCCTGCATCTCTGGGATGAAGCCTACTTGATCATAATGGATAATTTTCCTAATGTGTTCTTGGATTCGGTTTGCCAGTATTTTATTGAGAATTTTTGCGTCAATATTCATGAGTGAGATAGGCCTGTAATTCTCTTTCTTGGTTGGTTCTTTGTGTGGTTTTGGTATCAGGGTAACTGTAGCTTCATAAAAGGAATTTGGCAATGACTCCTCTGTTTCTATATTGTGAAATACATTAAGGAGTATAGGTATTAGCTCTTCTTGGAAGTTCTGATAGAATTCTGCATTGAAACCATCTGGTCCTGGGCTTCTTTTGGAAGGGAGATTTTTGATAACAGTTTCTAGTTCTTCGCAACTAACAGGTCTATTTAGATTGTTCACCTGGTCTTGGTTTAGCTTTGGTATATGGTACTTATCTAAAAAATGTCCATTTCTTTTGCATTTTCCAATTTTGTGGCATACAGGCTTTTGTAGTAAGATCTAATGATTCTCTGAATTTCCTCTGTGTCTGTGGTTATGTCCCCCTTTTCATTTCTGATCTTATTTATTTGCATGTTCTCTCTCTGTCGTTTAATTTGTTTGGATAGGGGTTTGTTGATCTTGTTGATTTTCTCCAAGAACCAACTTTTTGTTTCATTGATTCTTTGGACTGTGTTCTGTGTTTCTATTTTGTTGATTTCAGCTCTCAGTTTGATTATTTCCAGTCTTCTACTCCTCCTGGGCACGTCTGCTTCTTTTTTTTCTAAAGCTTTCAGGTGTGCTGTTAAGTCCCCAATGTATGCTTTCTCCATTTTCTTTAAGTGGGCACTTAGTGCTATGAACTTTCCTCTTAGCACTGCTTTCATTGTGTCCCATAGGTTTGAGTATGTTGTCTCTTTATTTTCATTAAATTCAAGGAAGACTTTAATTTCTTTCTTAATTTCTTCCTTGACCCAGGTGTGGTTCAGTAGTTGACTGTTCAGTTTCCATGAGTTTGTCGGCTTTCTGGGGGTAGCATTGTTGTTGCCTTCTAACTTTAATCCATGGTGATCTGATAAGATACAGGTGGATACTGATATTTTTTTGTATCTGTGGAGGTTTCCTTTGTTTCCAAGTATGTGGTCAATTTTTGAGAAGGTTCCATGAGCTGCAGAGAAGAAGGTATATTCTTTCCTATTTAGGTGGAGTGTTCTATAGATGTCTGTTAAGTCCATTTGTTTCATTACCTCCAATAACTCTCTTAATTCTCTATTAGGTTTCTGTCTGATTGACCTGTCCATTGGAGAGAGAGGTGTGTTGAAGTCTCCTACTACTAGTGTGTGTGGTTTGATGTCTGCCTTGAGTTCTAGTAATATTTCTTTTACATAAGTGGGTGCTTTTATATTAGGGGCATAGATATTCAGGATTGAGACGTCATCCTGATGAATTGTTCCTGTTATGAGTATAAAGTGTTCATCTTGATCTCTTCTGATTGATTTTAGTTTGAAGTCAGTTATGTTACAAATTAGTATGGCTACACCTGCTTTTTTCTTAGGACCATTTGCTTGAAAGACCTTTTCCCAACCCTTTACTCTGAGTAGATGCCTGTCTTTGTGGTTGAGATGTGTTTCTTGCAAACAGCAGAATGTTGGATCCTATTTTTGTATCCAATCTCTTACTCTGTGCCTTTTTATAGGTGAATTGAGACCTTTAATATTAAGTGATATTAATGACCAGTGGTTGTTTACTCCAGTTATTCTTATTATTTTTGGTAGTAGATTTTGCGTGTCTCCCTTCTTTGAGTTGTGCTCGTGAAGGGTCGCTAGATGCCTGAGTTATTGTAGGCAGTGTTGGCAATGTTGGGTTCCTTGGGTTGCGATTTTCCTTCTATTACTTTCTGTAGGGCTGGATTTGTGGCTACGTATTGTTTAAATTTGTTCTTATCCTGGAATGTCTTGTTTTCTCCATTGATAGTGAACAATAGCTTGGCAGGGTATAGTAGTTTGGGTTTGCATCCATGGTCTCTTAGCTTCTGCAGTACCTCTCTCCAGGACCTTCTGACTTTCATGGTTTCCATAGAGAAGTCAGGTGTAAGTCTGATCGGTTTACCTTTATAAGTTACTTGGCCTTTTTCCTTTGCAGCTCTTAATATTCTTTCTTTAATCTGTATATTTTGTGTTCTGATTATTATTTGGCAAGGGGATGTTTTTCTTTGATCCAGTCTGTTTGGTGTTCTGTATGCTTCTTGAATATTCAAAGGAATATCTTTCTTTATGTTGGGAAAGTTTTCTTCCATAATTTTGTTAAAAATATTTTCTGGGCCTTTGAGCTGTGACTCTTCTTCTTCTTCTAGTCCTATTACTCTTAGGCTTGGTCTTTTTATTGTGTCCCATATTTCCTGAATGTTTTGTGATGAGAATTTGTTGGCTTTGCTGTTTTCTTTGATCAGTGTGTTCATTTTCTCTATGGTGTCCTCAGAATCTGTGATTCTTTCTTCTATCTCTTGTATTCTATTGATTATGCTTGTTTCTGTAGGCTCTGCTCATTGACCTAGATTTTCCATCTCCAGCTGGTCCTCAGTTTGTGTTTTCTTCCTTGCTTCCATTTCAGTTTTCAATTCTTGAACTCTTTCCATTACCTGTTTGATCGTTTTTTCTTGGTTTCCCAGGGTATCATGTATGTATTTACTCATTTCTTCAAACGTTTTGTTATACTTTTCATCCATTTCTATAAGGACGTCTTTTACATGTTGTTTAAGGGACTCTATTGCTTTCATAAAGTCAATTTTTTCCACTTCTTCTGTGTTAGGATGTTCAAGTTCTTCTGTTGTAAGATCATTGGGTTCTGGTGTTTTCATGTTGTTTTTGAGATTATTGGGTGAATTTTTGCCTTGGTGCCTGCCCATCTCCTCGTATAGATGCTATCTAATCGGTCTTTTAAAACTGGATCAGGTTTCTCTGCTGGCCAGGGGCTCCTCTTACAAAATGCCCTCTGTGAGTTCGAGACCAGCCTGGTCTACAGAGCTAGTTCCAGGACAGGCTCCAAAACCACAGAGAAACTTTGTGTCGAAAAAACCAAAAAAAAAAAAAAACACAAAATGCCCTCGCTCTGTTTCCTGGCTCCTGCCGGGGGCCAAGGTCCCTCTCACCCCTCAGAAGGGTCTTCAGGAACAGGACCAGGCTCCACGTTTGCCAGGGACCTCGCCAACCAGAGGCCTACCTCTTTGATTTAATTGTAGGGGGGCGATCTGCTCTCGGTGTTGCGCGCTGGTCCCTGCCACCTGTATCTGCACCGCGCCCGTCCCCGCCAGTCCCCTCAGCCTGCAGCCTGTGTCTGCTGCAGCGCAGGTCCCCGGCAGTCCGGCCGCCTGCGGCCTGCATCATCTGCCGCTGCCTGCGTCGTCTGCCCTCTTTCCTCCTTCTGTGGATGCCTGGTCTCAGATATTTCTTGCAACACAGAGACTAGTTAGTTTGTGCTGGTACAAGCTTTTATGTTCCAGGGGCATCTGGGCTGGGTTGGGTGGGTGGGTGTTAGCTCAAAACAAATCATTTAACCATGTAGACATACTAAGCTACTAATAACATGTATATGTGGACTTTTATTCTAGAACATGGAGTACAGGGTGCCTGTTTAGTGCCAGACATGTGAGCACCCTTATCCATCCCTTCTCTCTGCAATTATTCTCCACTGTCAGTAGTAACTCCAGCATCTGTGAGGTCTATATCTTATGAAGTACTGAAGTCTGTCTCCATGTACCTGGTTGATTAACGGCATAGTTTTTTTTTTTTATTTTAGCACATCTAGCAACAGCAAGCAGTTAAGACTTGATGTGGACTTGTATGAACTATGCCTGTTTCTAGAACAGATATCACATACAGAACACTGGGAACAAGTGTTAGAAAGCATTGAGGAAGTATCAGGTGGCCTCAGGTAAGAAACACCTTTTTAACCGCTTCGTCTTGGGACAGGTGGAAGGGCTGATCCCAGTGTTGCTGGTTTGGAGACAGGGCTGGTCATGGAGCCCAGTGTACCCTCAAACTCATCATCCTCCTGCTTCAGTCTCCCAAGTGCTGTGATTCAGAACATGTGGCACCATACCAGACACGAGTCTGTCTCAATCCTAACAACTCCCCTGCCCCCAACCCCACTTGCTTTTGAAGTTATTGCTGATTCTATCCTGATTATCCCTGGTCATTGGGATGAGCTATGTCCAGGTTGTCCAGATCTGGTTACATTGGTGGGGAAATAAGTGGAAATGTGTAGGATTTAGTTCCAATCAAGCTCTCTAGGTGTGGTTTTAGGCAAATAAGAGGTGTGCGTATGTCAACAGACAGCAGTGTTTAACAGGGAGGACACAAAACACACTCACCAGGATCACAAAAGGGAAGGACCTAAACCATGGATGACAAAGACCTGGAACAGCCACAGCTAGGACTTCATAGACAGCCTAGCACTTGACCTTTGACCTTTCTATATGCATATACTTGACTTCTTGACTCCATTTCCCAGGCAGTTAAAGTCCTGATAACTTAGGGAAAAAAAGTCAAGTAATTATCTTGATCAAACTTATTTTTAAACCCATTGTTGTAAATGTTATGGAGAGTAAGTTAATATCTTAAGATAACCTCTTTGTTTTAAATAGAGAATTAGCTTCTAGCTTTATATCAGTGTACTGAATTTTGACCTTAGGAATTTAATTAATAACTTTTAATTACATATACCACTGTTAATTTTTGTCTTCCACAAACTTTCTGTGACTTACACAACCCGTAGTATGCTTATGCTCCCTGGTTTTGCCCTCAGTTTTCCTCTTCCAGCTTGGAAAAATCCAGCCCTTAATTGTTACAACAAACCCTTGTTTTATTACATGAACATCTCTCTTTATAAAAAACAATTTCTCCTTCCCCTTAATTTTCCTTATAAAATATATACATTTACTTGTCTCCCCTTTGTTAGTTCCTTTTCAGTTTATTTCTTTTCCTAATATCATGAGACAGGGCAGCAGATAAACAAAACTACTCACTTATTAAGAGAGAGCTGAACCCAAATAACATTCACAACATAATGTAATACATTAAGATCACCTGTCAACATACTAACACACTAGAAAGGTTTTGTCGGATGCGAGGCCCTGGGCAGACTTTATTGCCACTTGGAATTTTTTTAAAAGGCAATTTTACACATTTCTTCTGCATCTCACACAATTCTGAGAGCTACAGAATGCTATAGTCTAGCAAAATCTAGCCAAGGACATGGAAGCTCCGGTGACCTTGGCTAGAAAGCCTTTTAGTGTAGGCAAAGGCACAAAGGAGAGGACAGAGGCCTGGACGTCCTCGGGCACTTAATCCAGAGTTACAGTTTGGGATACAAAAGGCGTCTGCTCCTCTGATGAAACAGAGAGGACAGCAAGCAGGCTCCTTTTCTTTCCCCAGAGGCATGAGTTAGTTAGACCAGAATTGCCGAACATGCCCAAAGATGTTCAAGAAATGAAGGCTATGATATCCACTCTAGAAGCTAGAGCTCTGACAGAAACCAGGCAGAATAGAAAACAGGAAAACACCTTTAATTCTGAAGCCACAAATCAGGAAGGGGAGCCAAGTAGAACAGAAGCCAGACAAGCCTTAGTCTGGCAGCCAAATCAGGAGTTATAGCCAATCAGTTTGTTAGGCGTGAGTGACGGCTGCTTGGGGCTTTCCCAGCCCAAATTCCAGCATCCTCCTGGCCAGGCAACCTTTGAATTCTACAGACTAACTCTGTGAGTTACTAGAGAGTCCCCAAACTGCACATAATATGAGATTCAGGAGTCGATACTGCCTATCACCACAGGGACTAGTGAACGGATTTGGAATAGAACTTTCAAGTTGTGATTTGTTCAGAGATCCAGCTAGCTGAGGAGGCAGAGACTTGACACCTGAAAAGTTACTTCCCATCTCACCTCCAGACAGGAGATTATGCGGGGAGAAGGGCTGAGGGGAAGCAAAGGTGGTCAGTCACCTCAGAGTTCAGTCTTGCTCCTCTGATCAGGGGGTCAGCCACATCTCTGAGACTCGTGTTTTCCGTGTTCCTCTGGTCATCATTTCTTGCACTCATCTCTCACTGCGTCATATCTGTGTTCATGCCTGGAAACTCTTGAGTCTTGTTAGTATCTGCCAGAATCAACCTTGTCCTCCTCCAGGGGCATCTCGGTTGGCAGGGTGGTGGTAACAGAACAACAAGCAAATCACTAACCATGCGTATCTGCTAAGCTGTCAATCACGTGCATGCACACATTCCTTTCTGCAATGTGGGTATAAATGTAGGCTATAGGCATGGTTCGATTGTTCCATATTGTCCCCTCAAGCATTGGACTACAGGCAGAGGAAGTGAAGAGAAGGGAGTTCTTGCCAAGTGTAGGAAAGTGATCATTTGCTTCAGGTAACAGTCTTTCAGGAGGGACCTGTGGTGGGAGCTCAAGAACGTTACTTCCAAGAGAAGTAAGAGGCCAGGGGTGAGCCTCAAGCACTTACAGTATCTGGAAGATGGTGGGATCAGGAGGTGAGGGGGTCATCTCATTGAAGGAGAATAAGATGTCCCAAGGGAAAAGTATTCCCCTTGGTTGTAAATTTTGCCTAGACTGGCAGGATCCAGTATCCACATGTCCTTAAGGACCACTTAATTAAATTAGCACACAGGTGTGGCTGTTCAGTTAGGACAGGTGGCCATTTTCCAACTTGTTTGTTCCACATTTGAGTAAAGAGGCTTTAAAGTTGCAGGAGTAACGGAATTGGCCCAAGAAAGACTGAGGCCAGGAGGGGCTATCAGAGGGACCGGTGTAGGTAAGAGTTGCTGATGCAGGCCTGGACAGGGCAGTGAGGCACGCATTGTAACTTGCTCATGGGGACTCCATGCTGTGGGTTTCTGTGGAGATGCTAAGTTGCAGCTTAAACATGTTTAACTCCCCCAGTCACTACTTACATGACATGGAAACTGGACGCAGGCTCATGTGTTTTCAACCTGATCACTCCTCCCTCTCATTTGACAGGACTCAGGCCAAGGTAGCCAGAGAGCTTCCATGGATCTTCCCCACCCACCTCACCCTTCCTTGAGGCCATATTTCTTGAGCTTTAACCAGACACACCAGGGTGCTGCTGGCACATTGCAGAATCTCCTCTTTGGACAAGGTTCTGCTCAGCTCTCAAATGTCTGCAGCAAAATCCACCCGCCTCTTCCTCATTCCGAGTTGAAGGGAACAGAAATCATCATCATTAGCACCCCAAGAACATATGCTTTCATTTCATTAATCGCTTAGACTTCTTGCAGATGAGTATGCTATTTCTCTCTATGAGGATTCGAAGAGGATTCGAAGGTGTGCCAAGCTTTCTAAATGATGCGTCCTGGGGCCAGCAGCACAGTGGGCTTGGCCCGTATTGGTGAACAACCCGTAGCACATAATTGGCTGAGCTTTGCAGAGCTCGCTGTGCAGGCCCCTACATGGTGCTGTGCAGCCCCTACATGGTGCTGTGCAGGTCCCTACATGGTGTTGTGTTTCCCACACAGAAAGAAGTAGAACTACTATCTATCGGGAGTGGAAATGCACCTTCTGTGGGAATGAAAATAGTTGTTGACAATATCTGTGTCCTGTGAGGAAATGACATGGTCTTGTGGCCATGCATCCACCTCCTGAAAAATTAACAGGATCAGATTACGTATTTAAGGACTGCCACCCATCATCCCTCGGCAGAAATGCCAGAGGCAGATCTTCATTCTTGGTTTTGACAAGACTTCTGTATTTAACATTTACTAGGCGATAGATAGTTGTAGGCAGGAGATTGTGTGGCTTCTCCAGGGCCTCCTTCCTCAGCATCCCTTGCCTGCTCTCAGCCCCCTACTTGTTATGATAATTTCCTCTGTCTACTTGATTGGATTAAGAAACACCCAGGGCATTAATGAAGAGCACTTTTCCGTAGAGGTTTAACCAAGGAGAAAAGACCTGCCTTGAATGTGGCTGAGGTCCTGTGCTGAAAAAAGGAAAATGTCAGCATTCTCCTTTCTCTGCTTTCATGATTATACCTTGGTTCTAAGCTGCCTCCACTCCCAGGCTTCCTCGCAATGATGGAAATGAGGGACACTGGGACCACTTGGCAAATACCAGCCAATGAAACAGAGGCAGACTGCAGATTTATTGTTATTAAATAAACTCTGATACTGGGGAAAGACACCAACCAGTCCCTCTGTGCCTCATCCAAATGGCTTTGGACTTGATTGAACTGAGGCCACAAGGGAATGAAGAAAGAACAGATGCTCAGAAATACGTTGAGAAAGGTTGGAACCAGGTGGGCTGTTCAGGCTCTGATGGAGTACCTCCGCCTGCAACAAGCCAGAACCTTGGCACATTTATTATGTGCTGTGCAGGTTAGCTAGGTCTCTGGAGGGAAGCAATGTCAGGTTGTAAACATCCAGGAGAAGGGAGCTGTGGTCAATGCTTTCTGTGCGTACTGTCAACATTCACACAGGGACTGGAGGAAGACTTTGCCAGTCCCCTGAGCCTGAGCTGGGGAAGGCTTTGCCAGTGTGCATGAGTCTGAGGCATTGGAGTCTTGACATGGCTGTGCTCATGTCAAGAACACATGCTCACCCACAGCATGTCATCCGCTCCGTATACTTTCACTCTGGACTTTCCAACACTTGTGTATCTAGCAAAACAAACTCACACACAGTGTCAAGGTCGGCTGAGTTCTCCAGCAGAGCTACCACTCGGGATCTGGGAATGGCATGTACACTAGTCACTAACTTGAATTCAAACAATGCCTGTGTCTGGATTCAGCTTATGACCTCTGATCATACAACTCTGCTAATTTTCCATCCCGTCACTTTTCCCTTCCCCGTTAGACGCTCTCGCTGATGAAGAGCCAAGACAATAAGCACACAGCCACATCAGATGCTCTGGGCTGCAAGAGGCATCGTTGTTTAAACTTCTGGAATCGTAGCTCGGTGACTGCCCGAGTCAGCCTCCAACGCATCAGCACAGAGAGATAGGAGCGCTGGAGGTTTAGAGCCAGGCTGACTCTGACATCTTCAATTAACCTTTGGTGGAATAAGACACACTTGTCTCAACGTATGTCAAATAAAGCCTCATTATGTTCACCCTTGTTCATCACCCCCACTGTTTGCTGATCCCGAAGAGGAAGGATGGTAGTCTGCATATCTTGAGTTTTCTTTTTCTTCATCTCAGTAAAAGGGGGAGAAAACATAAGCACTAATGAGAGACTTCCTGCTACTTATTCTGGTTTTCATCTCCTGGCAGGGAAGCCAGTGGAAAGAGTTTCCTGAGCTCGAGATGAAAGGAGGTAAAAGACTTTGGCCAAGCTGCAGTCCCTGGCACTAGAAGTGATTCTAAGGGAGAAGGGCCCAGATGGGGATGACCATTCAGTTGGTGCACTGGCTACTTTTATGTCAACTTGACACAAGCTAGAGTCATCTGAGAGGAAGGATCCTCAATTGAAAAATAGGCCTCATTAAGGTTGGGCTATAGGCAAGCCTATAAGGCATTTCCTTAATTAGTGACTGATAGGGGAGGGTCCAGCTCATTGTGGGTGGTGCTGTATTCTGGGTTGGTGGTTCTAAGTTCTATAAGAAAACATCTACACATGTGCACACCATGCATAACACACACACACACACACACACACACACACACACACACACACAGACGAACAAACGAGGTTTTCCCAGGATAAGAGGGCTGCTGGGATGCAGAGAAGCACTGGGCTCTGAAAAGCCAGGATTCTTGCTGTTTGATTGACAGCTGTGTCACGGGTAGCATGGGACTGAATGAGTGTGCACTTCACTATGAGCAGGAACAGGGTGATCTGGACGCAGATGCACCGAGCTCTTGTAAGTTAATTAGATAAAAATCGCAGCACATTAGCGTCCTCTGTGCCTTTTCGCAGTCTCTGAGTCTGCTGAGTTTGAATCCACAAGCACTGGAGCAGATGAGTCTCTCTGCTGATGTGAGCACCCCATGACTTCTCTCTGTGTCTGGGGCACCCCATGTCTGCTCTCTGTGTCTGGAGCATCCAACATCTGTACTCTGTGTTCGGGGCACCCCATGTCTGTTCTCTCTGTCTGGGGCACCCAACGTCTGCTCTCTGTGTTTGGGGCACCCCATGTCTGTTCTCTGTGCCTGGGGCACCCAACGTCTGTACTCTGTGTTCGGGGCACCCCATGTCTGTTCTCTATGTTTGGGGCACCCCATATCTGTTCTCTGTGTCTGGAGCACCCAATGTCTGTACTCTGTGTTTGGGGCACTCAATGTCTATTCTCTGTGTCCAGGGCACCCCACGTCTGTACTCTATCTCTGTGGCACACTGTTTGGTTGGAAGTGTCACCTCAGCCCCTAACATCTTATCCAAAAAGTCTGAAATGTTTTGTTGGAAGTGTCACCCCAGCTCCTAGCATCCATCCCAAACCCCCTCCCCTGGAAGTTGCCACAGTCCAGACTCCACCTCTGAGAAAGCCTGCCAAATGATGACCTCTCCCCAGAGAGGGTCAAGAATACTCCCACAGGCTATTTAAACCATCCTCCAGAGAATAAACATGTGGTCTTTCTGGTCCTCCCCCCACCCCGTGTTTTCCCACAAGGCCACCCAGGAGCACTGGCATCCATTAAACCTGGGCTTTTCCTATTTTGGTTTGATATGGTCTGATTTGGATTATTGCATCGGTGGAAAGGTTTTTCAGGCCAAAAAATCTTTAGACACCCCATGTCTGTATGCTGTGTCCAGGGCACCCCCATGTCTGTACTCTGTGTCCACGGCACCTCCATGTCTGTACTTTGTGTCTGGGGCACCCATGTCTGTACTTTGTGTCCAGGGCACCCCATGTCTGGGGCACCTCCAAGTCTGTATGCTGTGTCCGAGGCACCCCATGTCTGTATGCTGTGTCCAGGGCACCTCCATGTCTGTACGCTGTGTCCAGGACACCTCCATGTCTGTACTCTATGTCCAGAGCACCTCCATGTCTGTACTCTATGTCCGGGGCACCCCCATGTCTGTACTCTGTGTCCAGGGCACCTCCATGTCTGTACTCTGTGTCTGGGGCACCTCCATGTCTGTACACTGTGTCTGGAGCTACTACTTATTGCAGAGAGTGTTGACTGAGCCTGAAATAGAGCAGCCAGGAGCAGCCAGATCCTACTTACCCATGCTGATTCCATAAGCCTGGAGAAGATCCTTTTATATTTGATATTTCATAGCCTCAAAGGAAGCGCTATGGTGAGGGGGTGAGGGCAATCGGTCTGGGGGGCTGATGTGTGAATGAAACACATTCAGAGGACACAGATGTTGCAAACATGTGGCTTCAGTTCATGGGTATGTCTCATTAGCATTTGTTTTCCGAACCCCATCATGACCCTCTGTGCTGGTGGCTTGGTGGCCCTCCTAATTTGCAAAAAATAAGAAGATACCCAGTGACCCTTGAACATGTAGCAAAGTGGGTCTCCCCTTAGAACACAGGCTGTTGGTTTTCTTACTTCGTTAGGACACTCAGTAAGACTGCAGTTCTCAATGTCAAGATGACTCTATCCCAGGCTGGAGGCATTGAGAAAATTGGATTAATTATTTGGGTCTGAATGAGACTGAGCTCACGGACCTAGTAAAGGAAAACTGTATGGTCCTGGAAGTCATGCCGGTCAGTGGTCCTCCTCTGTCTACCTGCTAGTCTACTAGTCTCTCTCTTCTCTCCTAACTGATTCTGACCAAACCTGGTTTCTGGTCTCTGCACTGGAGACACACCTCATGGTGCCCATGGAAATACTGGGAAATTCAAGGCAGGTTGATCTGTAGCTCCTTCTTTAGAACTGCTGGGCCATGTGTGTGTGTGTGGGGGGGGGGTCTGATGATGGAAAACAGTCTGGGTACCACATTTATTTGCAATAAAGAGCTGAAGTTGAGGGGATCCTATGAAGAGGTTGTCTGGAGTATGGGGGCACACTGGTCTAGCCTGGAGTGCATGCCCTGAGCTTTCCTGAGAGTAAGGTAGACCTGTTGCTGAGACATAGGTGACCCCCATAGCCTGGGCTGACCTTTAGGCAAATGGGATCCAGCAAGACCCCATGACTACCTGCCCCTCAAGAGAGATATCCACAGCACAACCAGGGAACAGAGTCGCCCCCTCCCCATGCTGTATTACTGAAGCTCTTCCCTACCAACACTGAGTGACCATATCCATCACTTGCATCCCTATCCACCATCCTCCTCTGGTCTCCCTACACCCAGTGGTCCCTTCTTTCAGAGGTAACCAGAGCTGGGTATCCAGGACCTTGGGGACCACAGGCTGCATAGCAGATACTTTACCCCTACTATTTAAACCTCTCTATGAGGCATGGGAAGGCTTAATTGGAATTGGGACTCAACACTTAGTTAGCCTACAGTCCCAAGCCCCATGAGCCTAAATGTTTTCATCCTTCAACAGGAGGGAACACTACCACACTCTAGGGATGTTACAGTGTTAGATATGACAGTGTTTGCAAAGGACTTGACATGCAAATCGCTTATTAACCGCTGTGAATCCTTTCCTGTGAAAAGCAAATCTGCAGGAAGTTTAACAGAGCTGGTGCCACTGTCATTTCAGTCTCTGTGGTCCACGAAGGCAGACGAGTGTAAAGTAATAGCTCCCGCACACCCTTCATGATTATTACACTTCCACTTATCCGTGGCACTCTCAAGTTTCCAGACAATATTTGATTTTCCTTCTCTTCTTCCACCTTCTCCCATGAGACCCCCAAACTGCTCCCCTTTTTTCCTTTCAGAATTTCCCCAGTGCTGAACTAGACCTTGTCATCCCTGCATCTGCCACCACCTCCTCCCCTTCCTACCTTTTCTTTCTCCTCTCCCCACTTCTCCCTCTTCTCCCCTACTCATTGCCTCTTCCCCTGTTCTTTCCTCCCCTCCTATTCCTTCTCTCTCCTCTCTCTTCTTCTCCTGTTCCTTCCCTCCCCTTTCTCACCCTCTCCCCTTTCCTTCCCCCATTCACTCCCTTCTCCCCCTCTTCTTTCTCTTTCTTCTCCTCCTCTTTCCCACTGTGCAGCAGCTGTGTGGAGAAGCTCATGAGTGGAGTACACTAAGCTTTGTTCTGAACAGCCTGTCTCCTCAGCGACCAACCTGCAGACACTAACAGAAAGCCATGGCCCTTGTCCTAACCAAATGTGGACTCTGTGTCTGGCAGTAGGGACATTCTTACCACAGTCCCTTTGGGTTCAGAGATGCCTGGAGCCGATATTTTGGGCCAGTATACTCCAGGTGTTGTACTGGGGCTCTAGAGAGAGGTGGTGATAGAGGAGACCAACTGGCCTGGGCTCTGAAGGGAGGTCAGTGATGGACAGAGGAGACCCACTAACCTGACTGGTCTCTTGGACTGTGTTGGGCTCCTTCACTGGTTCTCAAGCCCATATTCCATTCAGCCTGCCCTGACCCCAGCCCAGGGCAGAGTCATCTTGACGTTGCAAAGAGCAGTTTTATACAGAAATTCCTAATTAAACAAGTAACCTACAGCCTGGATTCAGGCAACAGTTATGCGGAGTGAGCGCTAAGGAAGCATCACGTGGGATGGTGGGTACTGATTTCTCCCAAACATCAGTCCTGGAAGCCTTGACTTGATTTCACGTGAGCAAATTCCTACCTGGTGGTGTTCGCAGCCTGGTGCTTTGAGCACCTCCAATAGCTGACAGGGTGAAGATTTGGGTGGCTGGGGAGGAAGACCTTTCTTTAGAGGGTTCTGCTGGGAACACTTCTCCAAACAGAGTCTGTAGTTTCCTTCTCTGGAGTGGAGGTGGGTATTCTTTATAGACCTTAGATGAAAGACTCGAGAAGACCAGTGAAGCGCTTAGTATTGACGTTGCATCTCCTTCTACTCCTTCTGGGCTTCAGAAACTCTTCAGAGTATTCCACTCTGTATTACTGGAGCTGCATTAATAGATGGCTCTTGTTTCCTTCATTTTATTTTTTAAAGATTTATTTATTTTCATTTCCTGCATGCGGTGTTGTGACCACATATATGTATATGCACCACATGTATGCCTGGTGTCCTTGGAGGACAGAGGAGGGCACTGGATTCCCTTCAGCTGGAGTTGCAGACATCTGTGAGCGACCATGTGGGTGCCGAGAATGAAATCTGAATTCTCTGAATGAGCAGAGAGTGCTCAGAACCACCAAGCCATCCCTCCAACCTCTCGGTTCCTATTTTCTAAGAGGGAGATCAGGCCTCAGAACGCTCTGTGGGAAACACTAGAGTGAGATTGTTTATGGACATGTGATTTGGATTCAGGCCTTGAGCTTGAATCCTTGCTTCATCCTGATGGCATTCCACATACTCATCAAAATCCGATGCCGTTCAGCTTATCCTCAGGCTGCCTTGTGGACTGTGCCTTCGGGTTTGTATCAAAGACGTATTTGTCTCACCCGAGGTCATAAACACTTCCCCGTTATCTTTTGTGCATTTAGATTTGTGACGTTGTTTCTATGGTTCAATGCTGGGAGAGAACCTTTGCAAAGGATTGGTCTGATAGGAAATTTGTATTCAGATATAGAAGAAAATTCCTTAAAGTAATTAAGGAAACTAAAGAGAGGGTCCTGGCTGATTCCAGCTAAACTCTTGAGAAATCACAATATTGTACCAAGCCACCGAATCTTGGAGTGGTGTGTTACAGATCAGTAGTCAACTCCAATGAATTACATTTGATTTACTGAATCTTGGAGTGCTGTGTTATGGATCAATAGTTAGCTCCACAAATCATTAGTTAACCCCAATGAGTTACTCGGAGTCTGACAAACACATCCTAAGCCAGGTATGGTGGTGTACACCTGTAATTCCAGTTACTCGGGGGCTGAGGCTCAATGTTCTGATGGTTCCAATTAAAGAATGAACAGGACCTTGAATGAGCTTTGTAGAAAAAAAAAATCATGTGAAAATACATCCAGCACCATCAGTCCTCAGGGAAGTAAAATTTAAAGCCACAGTGAGATGCACATCACACCTATGGGAACAACCACAATAAAATTAGGCAACCATATCAAATGTTGGTGAGTATGTGAGATACATTAGTCAGGGGTCTCCAGGGAACAGAACTGATTCTATTGTCTATCTATCTATCTATCTATCTATCTATCTATCTATCTATCTATCTAATCATCCATCCATTTATCTATTTTGTTATGACACATATGTTAAAATAGGGGTTTACTAGGTTGCCTTACATGATATGGTCTGGGTAGTTGGACAGTGACTGCTTCACACTGGAGGGACTGAGAATTTGTTAGTTGCTCAGCCGTTCCAATCTGGTGCTGAGAACCTGGAGGATTCTTGGAGAGCTGCCCATCTTCTATCCACGCTGGAAGTCCAGAGAAGTTGATTCTAACATCAGCAAAGGTGTGCTGCAGCCACAGGATGGATGAACCCTCAGCAAGGGTGGGGGCAAGTAGACAAGAAGCAAAGCTTTCCTTCCGCCACACCCTGTTACTTGGGCTGCCATAGAAGGTGCCATCTGCAATAAGAGAGGGGCTTCCCTCTTCAAACACTCTGAAGAAGAGAATTTCTCCCACAAGCACCTAGTACGTTGTGTTTTAGTTGATTCTGAATCCAGTCAAATTGATAACCAAGATCAGAATGATTCTTATGTACAGCTGTGGGAAGGTAAAGTGATTAATAACTTTGGAAAACAGTGTGGTATTTCTTCAATATTAAAATACAGGCTCACTAAGTAACCTAGTGATTCCACTACGGGGATAACACAGAAGAAGTAAATAGCAATTCCACTCATGAGGTTTATATTAAAGAAGCTTTGCCCATGGATGAATAGATCCCCAGAAGCTTCGTTTGTAATAGACCGCAATGGGAAAGCACCTGAGTGTTCATCAAACAAGTGAATGGTTTTCAAAAATACTACAATAAACACAGTATTCCTGTACAATGTTTATACTTTTGGGCATCAGTTAAAATACATTTAATTTTAAAAATTGGGGTACATGCATCCCCTGGAATAGTATTCAGTGACAGAACGGAGTGAACTGTGGCTATCCACATGTGCTAGGGGACCTTTAGAGTCATGTGAGTGATAAAGGCAAGCCCATAAGATTTTGTGTGAGTGACATTTCTGAGTGACTTGCTAAGGTTCATTTTTAGACCTCACTGGCCATATGTGAGAAGTCCTATAGAAGACAAAGACCTTGTCAGTTGCCCTACCAGCCAACATCCATCATCAGATGCTGGCTCTACTGGGCTGAAGCCCCACCATCATCGCAGGAAGCAGGGAGTGTCCTGGTTGATCCCAGTTAAAGTACAAAAGTCATAAGGAATCATGACATTGTTCTTGCTTTAAGCCCTCAGGTCCCGGAGAGGCTGGTCATAGAACAATGCTAACCCCAATGAGTTACTGACAATCTGGAAACTACAGCCTAAATTAGATATGCCTACATATGACTGTAGTCCCAGCTACTCAGGAGGCTGAGGCAGGATGTACTTACTTAAGAGAAGTAAGTACATGAGGTAGATGCCAGTAGTGAAGTGCCAACTCTCAGAGCAAACAAGCAAAAGCAACTGTCATCTTCCTCAGTGACTCTGGTGTAAAAGTCTGCCTGTTTATGCCAACCGTCTGGGCTTCTGCATAGGACTCATAGAATGACTACAGCCAAAGAGGGCGCCAGTGAGCTTTTGGGGCACCTCCACCGCCAGCCCGGGAGCTAGGATGGAGTCAGGTCCTATTGAATATTACCCATACTGTGTGTAGAAGGGAATGTGAAATCTCACTCACCAGAAGAAGGGCAAAGGGACTCTGTGTCAACAAGAACTGAGTGGGTTCAGGAAACTCAGGTTGTTTACATCCCTACAAGAAAGATTAGGAGTTTACACACATTATAGGGATGATTTGAAGAAAATCCTCTTACCCCCTTCCCAAATAAGTATTCAGGTACTGGTGGTGGTCATTGCTATTTTTTTTAAAAATTATCATTATCAGAGAGTAGCATTCAGATTTCACAGATATCCTCCCTTTGCAGAAATGAACCCATAGCTGGTCCCACTGTGGCTATCTTTGCACATAAGTACATTTGGCCATGTGAAGGGAGTGTCCTGGTATACCTGGGTGTGGTGTTGGGCAAAGGAGTGTTGTACTTGTCTATTTGAGAAGTCCTTGTCTTATTAACTCAGAGCCCTGGGGACTTGGTTCTTTTATGACTATTCATTGAGGAGACAAATAACTCAGCTGGGCTTCATGTCTGGTTTCAAGGTTTCCATGGAGACCTGGATGAAGACAGATGCAGCTTTCAAAACCTCCACACTTTCCCTTTGCAGTTGGGTAGCAAGGGGATCTTCTGTGAGATAGACCCTCTTCCTCCTCGCCTGCCTCTCTCCTTCCCTCCTTGTGCATGTGTGTACACAGATGTTTGTACGTGTTAAAAGCTTGACATTATTTTACAGACACATGTGCAGGCTCATCTTCTCTGATGAGAGACAACTTACCCTGGAAACCACGAAAAGCCACCACACATACCTAGTATGGTGTAAGAGCAATCCCCCCGGGGAGATAGTCTAGGTGTCTCTAGCCTGCTTGTCATGGTCCTCCCATGAAAGGGGATTTGCTGCAAAGCTGACTGGGCCACTTGGTAGCTGGCAGGGACTGATAGACAGTCTTAGAGGCCACATATATCATATTTTCAGTCATCTGGTTGCAAATGACTCAGGTGCAAGAACTTGTCGTGCCACAGAAGTCAAGGTAGGCGACATGACTGCGGCTTCGTGGGGCCTGAGCATTTCTGTTAGGGGTAAGGAGATGTTCTTGGTGCTGGGTTTCTCTTGTGGTTGGAAGAGGAGGAGAAAGTGAAGAGGTGTTTGTGTATCTCTAGTATATATTCTCTATCTATTTCTGTAATCAATTTCTGTTATTTATGATGTGATACCTTGTGCCTTATGATACTAGCTAACAGTCCATGGGGAAGTCAGACATAGTTCAGGAACTGGAACACATGACTTTGAGACTCAGAGAAGTCTATGCTAGGAAGGCCACTTAGCTCTCTTGCCAAGAAGGCCACCTCTGTCTACCTCCAAATACCTGACTCTAGTCTCTGTTCTGTTTGCACCACAAGCAGCGGGCATCCTCAATAGAGAATTCTTGGTGGATAGATCTCAAGAAGAAGAAAACAACTCTAGGAAGAAAGAAGATAAGAAATATATTGAATTAGGCAAATAGAAAATGGCAAGATGAGTCTAGATATTTTGAATGTCTGAAAACTCAAGGCGGATTTACAGGATAAGACTGAAAGGAAAGATGAGCTATGCTTCCAGTTGCCAGGATCAGGTGAGCTCGGAGGGTGGATGCCATTACAGCAGAGATTCTTGCAGGATTTCCCACCCTCTGACTCACCCAGTCAGGGAAGCGACCCTGTGACCAGTGATCATTGTCTGCATCCTGGTGACTTGTGGCGCACTCTACTCCGTATTGGCTTGGTTCTTCCCCCACTGAGTCTGGAGGGCTCTCTGTGGCAAAGGTCACATGGAATTTGTCTTCCAATGTTCCTCAGGGTCTGTGGAAGCATCACACACCCGGAAAACGTGCATAACGTCGTAGGCACGTGTTCTTGCCAAAACTTCAAGCAATCATTAATTAGACAAAACTTCAGGAGGTTTAGCTGGTTCTTTCTGAAATTCCCTCAGCCACACTGCAGCCCTCATCGAGTACTCAGATGCATTTCTTGACGCCATTATAATCATTTTCAGTGGAACTGTCTATCATGTGAATGTCCTTACCCTTCCCTTTTCATTTCTCTATTATATGGTATTTGATGGTTACCTATTAACTTTAAATATTGCCTTAAGTACTAGAGACAAAAGCAAGTTATAGACAGGATTTCCATCCTGACACACCTGGCTGCCCAGGACTGTGGCTCTAACTAAATATGTCAACCAAAGCACACTGAGAAATCACAGATCACACAGCTATATGAGTTCAATATTCCCATAGCACATTAGACATGCTCTTCTAGTTTCTATCTTATTTATCGTTCCTTAAAGCAAATACTCACAATCCATTCAATGGATTTCCTGACCCATGGCTACCTGGATCGTTCCTGCAATTTGAAAGGCATTGATCCAGGGCATTGACTCAGATTCTCCTCTCTGTCGTGGATCCCTCGGCTTCATCTACTGCCCTATACAAAATGACGGACGTAAGACTATGAAGGAAAACTATTCATTCAAAATGTCTTTATCACAATTAAAATGTCTTAAGAGACAAACGATGCAGCCATGGATAAGCCTCATTATCGGCGCATTCAATGCAAACTCTCAGTCCCCGACTCAATGGCAACATCTTTTGAAGTTAGCAGCGAGCAGAAATGCTATACTTAAAATTCTGCAACTATAATTCTATTTCCAAATACCTGATTTGATTATGTGATGTTTATGGGTAACAGGCACAGTGCTGCTGACACTGCTTTGAAGTATCATCTGCACTAACAATGGCAGAAATGATAACTTTCAGAAGTTGAAGACAAAGAAGCATCCAGCTTCCTTGAGAGTGGAGTTTTGTGGAGTCCCATAGCAGAACGCTGTTTTATCTCAAAAAGCACAGCCCTTTCTCTGCAGCAGGATCAAGGGGTTGCTCTTGACAATGGGACGAGAGTATACAAAGGAAGAAGTAGGCAAAGGCAGGCATGTTAGTTCAGGGATCCCAGCACTCACCGGAGGCACAAGCAGGAGGGCTGTAAGTTCAAGGCCAGCCTGGGCTACAGACATAGTGACTACTTCTCACACAAACAGAACAGGAAGAGGCAGGTGAATTAGGTCCACCCATTGGTTGTCCGAATAAGTAGAAACCCTTGGCTAACCAATACTAGTCAATTTTCCATGTCCAGTAGTCTCACGGTTTGGGTTCAGAAGCATGGGTCCACATCCCGGATAGAGCCACAAGCACACTTTATTTGGGTGCTGGTCAACATGGACCTACCATTTTTATAAGGTGGGTAAAGAATAACTGCTATGGGGAGCTGGAGTAGCCAGCCCACTACCAAGATACCTCTTCCCCCTCCAGCTGCTCAGTCTTGATCTGCAGCAGGAGACCTTCCAGCAGGGAGTCAGCCCCCATACAGTCATTTGGGAAGAAGGGTTGCCCAGGTGGGCCACTCAGCAGCCTCTCACATTGGCTGCGCTGACTGACGTGTGGCCTTGGAAACATCTGTTTAAGCTGCTAAGGTGGAGGATACTCTCGCAGGCTGGACAAATTTAGTCTTGTCAAATCCACCCTGAGAACGGAGAGTGGGAGGGAGCACTTTATCAGCTCACTGAAAAGCCGCCTGCTTGTTAACATGTTATGGAGAAAGTCACTCTGAGATTACAACTGTTAGATAAATAACACGACTCTTCTTCGGAAGACATTTATAGGCCAAGTGGGGTGAATTCTAAGGAGTTGAAACCATGCGAGAAGTGAGGCTGTTGTTTCTCTCTTGTTCTCTCATAGGGACAAGGAGGACTCCCATGTCCCTCCCCCTCCTCTGTGTGTGGGAGGCGTGTGTTGGTTGTACACACCTATGTATGCATACATGTGAGAATGTGAGGGCCAAAGGACAATGTCCGCTGTTGTCCCTCAGGGACTGTCCGCCGCTCACTGGCTTGAGACTCACCCATCAGATTAAGTTAACCTACCAATGAGCCCCAAGGATCTGCCTGTGTCTGCTTCCCGAGCAGTGGGTATCAGGAGAGTGTGTGCCACCGCACCCAGCGTGTTTTATATATGGGCTCAGGGGGTGGAATTCATGTGTCTTTGTTTTCAAGGCAAGTGCTTTATCAGTTGTATTCCATCAGACATGACAGCCTGTCCACTTGCCCACTTGAGTAGAACACTTTAGTGTGCGCGATGGTTTATGTGTTAACTTTGCTATTCAATCTAACCCCAGTCTTAGTGAGCTATTGGGATGGTATTTACATATGTAGTGAATGTCTGCTATCAGATGACTTTCAGTCAAGGAGCTGCTACCCACAAGAATGGGATGGGGGTGGGGTGGGGCATCTAAACAGTCAAGGGCCTTAAAAAGAAATCAGAGGTCCTCTGGAACAGAAGAGTTCAGTATTCATTCTTGCCTGAGTTTCTAGCTCAGGTTCCCACAAGCTCATGCACCAGACTTTTAAAAATAAATGTCTTAATATATATATTCTATTTCTCTGAAGAGCCCTGATGAATGTGGAGTACTTTATGCTTTTCTCTTTTAGATCATTCAAGGCACAATTTTAAAGCAAAGGGCCTCACAAAAGAGACACATAGACACACATATAGACATACACACACATGTACACACATAGAGAAAGGTGGGGTGCTGGAAGAAGGTTCTGGGAGACCTAAACCTCTTTTTTTTTTTTAAGCTTTGCTTAGTCTTCCACGAGCCTCTGAGTCTTCACCGCCTGGTAAGGCCCCACAGTTCCTGGTTCTCATTATCATCCTTATGTATGACTTGAGAGTGGTCTAGACAAGGCCATCTTGGTGCTCTCACCTAGTTGACCCTTTCTGACATGTTTTCTCCTTCTTGAGACTTCTTCATGAGGCTAAGGAATTACTGTGCTCCCTGGTTTTCCTCCTACGTCTTCTGTGCCCAACCTTCTCTTTCCACCTGCTCCCAGGACACCCTCACTTGATTGACAAATAGATGCTCCACCTGGATGGTCTTGGTCATTCCCCTTCTAAATCTTCATCATTCCTAGATCCTCGTCTCCATCCTCAAATTCTCTTTCCTTTATCAAAATCACCCAGCCAACGGCCCACCGGACTTCCCAACCTGAGTGCCCTGCAGCTATTCCAACCACGTGAATCCCCACATGGACCCAGACTTCTCACTGCCACATTCTGAGTCTCAGTTAACGAGATTCCCACTTGTGATCCACCCCAGTTTGAATATCCCCTACTGACAAGCTTATCTTTAAGCTTTATCGTTTCCAAGTCTTATCTTTAAAAAATATTTATTTATTTTCACTTTGTGTGTGTGCCTCAAGGTATGTATGTGTTCTGCATGTGGGCAAGTGTGTCAGGGGTGCCAGAAAAAGTGTAGCTAGAGTTATAAGTGGTTGTGAGCCATCCAAGGTGAGTTCTGAAAGCCAAACGCACGTCTTTAACCACTGAGGCATCTCCCTCATACCTCATCTTAATAGCAACGCAAATGCTTTTTATAAATGCACAGGTGAATGAAATGGCCTCACTCGGAAGCATAACCACTATTCTGAGTACCCTATGTGACTTCTGTGATGGGAGAGCTGGCTGCCTGGAGCCTAGAAGACACCTGCAGTAAGTAACCTGTGCACCTGTGCAGTAAATCAAAGAAAACAAATAGCCAGGGACCATCGAGATGCATGGTGACATGTCAGTGTGCTTCCAGTACATCCACGCCAGTGAGCAGGTAGAACGGCCTTTTGGGTTTCCCAATGAAATTCCCCTAAAATGGACTGCCTGTAAGACAAAGAAATGTATCTCTCAGGGACTGGGGTCAGAGAACTCCAAAGCCAAGGCTCTGGTAGACATGGTGTCTGCTGAAGGCTGTTTCCTGGTTCATCAATGATCGTCACCTGTGTCTCTTTTGCAAAGGTGCCAATCCCACCCACAAGATAGCCATCCTTGTGGCCTAATCACCCCTAAAGGTGATTGTCATTGTCTCCTAATGACAAGTACTTTCTAAGGAAGGGTCTCCAGCTATTCTGCTCCTGGGCTCATACCCATATAACTCCATATTCTAACACATAGATAATTGCACATCTACTGTGATTCCTGCTCTGTTTACGACAGCAAGGAAATGGAATCCATCAAGACGTTCATCAATAGAAGACTGGATAATGAAAATGTGGTACATATACAAAATGGAATATTATTCAGTCATAATGGCAAAAGGAATCAGAAATTTGCATGGCAGTGGATGGCCTTGGAAAGTATAGTGTTAAACAAGGCAACCCAAACTCAGAGACCCTCTAATGTATACAGGTACATATGTAAAAAGATGTGAGTGCCGGGATAGTAGAATATTACAAAGGAAACCAAGAGATGGTAATATCAGGTGATTAAGAAGGCAAGGTAATATCAGGTGAATACAGGTGAGAGGACTCATGAGTCACGCAAAAGGTTATAAAGCTAGCATTTTTTCTAACTTCAACTTGGCCATATTTATTTCCTTTTTGTGTTATCTAAGTGCAAAAAAATGTAATCGGTAGGGAAAGTATAAAACTATAAACAAAGCTATATGGCTTCAGAATGGCCATTCTAACTGCATAGGAGTTCAGTAAGATGAGCTGAGTTTACGCCTGGCAAGTGCGTGAGTGACCTCGTTAAACTAGCAGTGAGCTGGTTTGTGAACTAATTAGAATAGGTGATTTGTTAAAGAAAGAGGAGAAGGAGGATGAAGAAGAAAAGGAAGAAAAGGAAAAGGAGAAGGGAGTCTTTGATGGATGGGCTGGGCATGGACTTTGCGTCTACAGAGAAATGGGAGGGTGGGACATGCTACAAAGAACAGCTCTCAGGGGACCTGGGGCATTGGTAAAATACACTGTGTTGTTTATAATGAGAAACCACAGGTTCTAAGGGGGCCGTGAGATGTTCTAGGAGACCTCATTGAGATGCATGCAGTTGGGGCCAGAATAGAGCTCAGATTCTCTGTTCTGATTTGTCTGCCTGTGGTGGCATCTGTAGATTTGTAGTTTTCATATAGAATTGTAATATGAGACTTTATTACTAAATCTTCCAAAAGAGCAGCCCCCACTGTACTCACACAAGAATGATGTGTCTAGCCTCAGCCACAGAGATCTTACATAGGGTTGGAATATCTCCACATTTCTAGTCTAAATACCCCTGTGTGCTCAGTTTTGGTCTCTGCGTAGAGCAAATTAATAACACAATGCCCTCAACAACCCGAGTGTAAACTCTCTGACATCTTGGCTCCCTTCCTCCATACATCTATTTTCGTCAATGCACAATGAAGAACATATGACCCCTGATGTCTTCAAGTCATCCTTCTAGTACCGTCCATATGACAACTTGCATGCACATCTTCTTAAAGGAATTCTGAGTTGTACAGCATCTGCATGTATGTGTGCAAATGTATATACATTCTATTTGTGTGTGTGTGTGTGTTTGCACATGTGTTTGCAAATGCAGACATATGTGGAGACCAGCGGTGAACTTCAGATATCATTTCTCAGGAGACACCCATCCTGCTTTTTGTTTTGTAAGACAAAGTCTCTCTCTGGGACCAGAAACTCAACAACTGCACTAGACTGACTGTCCAATTAGTGCCAGGGATCTTCTGGCCTTCACCTCCCTGGCACTGAGATTACAAGCATGTGCCCCTATGCCCAGTTTTTTACATGAGAATAGAACTCAGGTCCTCTTGCATATGTGGCACACAGTTTACTCATGGAACTCTCTCTCCAGCCCCATGCCCATGGTTTTCTTTTTAAACTGGCCATAAACTCTAGAGAGCAATCCTTATCAGGCCACCATACCCTACCAGATCCTTTAAAAAGCTGTGTGGTCTTTCAGTGCCCAGCTGTGCCATGGTGTGCTTAAGCCGTCCCCAAGAGTTCCCGAACATTTGCTATGATGAACAAGACAGACACGGGCTCCTTACATTGCCCATAACATTTTCCATGGGTTCGCATTATGATTTGAGACAGTGCAGGCTGGCCAGAAAGGGATCTAGGTTCCTTGCTAGTTTTGAGACTTATTGTCAATTTACATCCAACAGAATAGCGCCAGCTTTCTGTGTGGGTTCAGCTCAGGGGAGCCGTGTGTTCTCTACTCTTTTCCCAACTAGGGCACAGACCATTTCATGTTGCTTTCCTGGGATTCTTTGGCACGGAAGCACACTAGCAATTTCTGTGTGGCTTGCTGACCCCAGGGCCACTCTCACTCTTACCCTAGTTGCTTTATCTCTCATAAAAAAAAAAAAAACCTCAGCTCTGAACCTTCCATTTGACCTCAACCACTTTGCAGCCGTACAATCTCTAAGATCTTTGTGATGTACTGCTAGGCCAGTTTTCTTCCATTTTGTGGCCAGGATATTGGATTTATATATCAGGATACAGAAAAGTGCATTCATCTGTATACTAATGTTTTGGACTGATGCAACACACCCCTTTAAGTGAGAGCAGACTTCATCCTCTGGTCCTGTTGCTCAGAAGTCCAAACTGAGCTTCCCTGAGCTAAAACTAGGTGTCTGCCTGAGGGCTGTGCTCCTCAGAGGGCTCTGGAGGTGGTATCCAGTTACTGCCCCAGCAGCTTCCGTAGGTCACTTGTGTCCTTGGCTTCTGGCCCTTCTCTGTCACGGCCAGCAGTCTGCACCATTAGGTTCCTTCTGATTGGTTCCAGTTGTTACATCTCTTTCTCTGACTAGCCTGCTCCTTTAATCATCTTTCTTTTAAAAAGTCATTTTTATTGCATTGTTATTGCTCTCCTGTCTCTCAGTATGTGTGTGTGTTTGCATCTACACTGGGTGCACATTTCATGGGTGTGGAGGGCAGAGGGTGTCTTGTGAGAATCGATTCTCTTCTTCTATCATGTAGGGTCAACTACCTGATATCCATCATGCAACTCTACCTGCTGAACCATATTTACCCACCCACCCTGTTCATCTTTCAAGAACCCTATAGAAGGCAACTGAGGTGCTAATTACACCATACAGGATGCTGTCCTATCTTCGGTTGATTAACTTAACCATTCTGGCAAAGTTATGTGATTGTGTTGCAAGACATCTTTAGGAAGGCACTATTAATCATCAAACATCCTTCTGATTCTAAAGCTTGTGGCTTTTCCTCTCTCTCCTTCCAGAGTGACTCATAGAAATGAATTTATAGTCAAATAAGCAAAATCTAGTACCTTTTAAAGGATAGTGTGGCATTAGGAACCCTACGTGTCTAGGGCAGGTTTGCAGGTGACTTTATCAAAGGGCATGCCTCTTGTGGGAGCGGAGGGAAACTGTCCCCTGGCTGGGGTCCACTGACCCACATCACAGAGAGCAGCTGCAAACAGTTCTTCCCCTCTCAAGGAGGTGGATGCCGGTGAGTGCTGTCAGAGACCGGAGAGAAGCGGAGCCAATTATTGGGTAAAGTCTCCAAACGAATAGCTAGAGGCTCGTCCACAAATGTCCCCCTGGCTTATTTTGTTCACCATTTGTTTGAACTGAGCTTCATTTCAGTCTTCCCTTCACGCCAGATCCCATGTGCTGCTTGGTGTGTCTGAGCCCACTGCCAGAGACACGGGCGTGCAATTATCCAGCTCCTACGCATTTTCTTCTTCCCGTGCTCTTTGAGCTTAATTTCCCCGAGAGGCCGTGCCTCGAGCTTTCTTTCAAACCCGCAATTACAAGGAGGCACCTAATGAGTCCAGGAACAAACTTCAGCACCGCACAGCGATTTGGTTTTAATGAGATAAACAGGGGGGAAACGTCAAACAGGGTGATCTTCGTTTTATCTCCTGGCGTTTGTGTGCCTGAAGGGCGCCCAGCTTTCTGAGTCGCTTGATGCAGTCCACACGTTTCTGGGGAATTGTGATGGAGTCCTGGAGCATCTTACATCCATCTTGATGTCATCCAGGCTGGTGACCCTAGCTGCTCTAGCATATCGAGAAAGCTTCTTGATTGGGATCAGCGGACAAGTACACCACCAAGGTCACCAAGGGCAGAGCAGGGCTCTGATCTCAGCTGTCACACCGTGGCATTCCCAGGAGAGGACTGATTTCCTCCCCAGGCATACTCCAGGGTAGTGACTCAGGCGGAGGAAATTGCAAACAGCATGGATCATAATGAATATTTTGATTTAGAAAACAGCGTTTTCTGTGATGTCTAATGTCTACAGGAACTTGAGAGGTGACAGAAAAATCTATTATCAAAGTTCCGTTCCCACAGTGTTGTTAGTAACGGGAATTGGCTGAGAGAGGTACCTGCTGAGTACCTGGTGCTATGTTGGGTACTTAGGACATGGGGAGGAGAATGGAGGTGGGAGAAAAAAAAAACAGAAGATGGAGCATATAAGCTTGTAAGTAAATACAGGAGCTTCCAAGCAAGACTGTTCACAAGGAAGACAACAGAATACAATAGTGGGGAAAACAGATAAGAACGGTGGTGGCCAGTGTTCCAAGGAGCATCAGCCAGTGCTGACTCTCAGCTGTCAGGCAGCCATCAGTCCCATTCCCCCACTCCCCATGACTACAGCTGACCCTTTCTAGACTGAAGCAACCCCTAAAAGTGCAAAGCCTGTTCCCCAATAACTGTACTCCCTTCTTTCCTGAAGGATAAAACAAAAAGGTGCGGGCACATGGGAAGCATGATGGGGTGAAAAGGGACAGAGGGAAAAATCTCTGCAGACACCCTGAAAGCAGGGCCTGGCATGACTGAGTCAGTGAGAAGACTGATACAGGGAGATCACGACACCCAACTTATGTGTTGACTAAGTCCCGAGGTCATCAAACTGGAAGTCCAGCATTGACACCTTCTGCTTGGTCTTAGCTCGGCTAAGACCCATCTTCCCTCCCAACCTCCCGTTTCCCATCCTCTTTTCCAGATGTGGCCAACAAAAAGAGCAGAAGACAGCTTTAGGGCCTCCTTGTGGGGCCTTTGTAGCAGATGTTCTGCCTCATTCCCACTATGCCCATCTGATCATAGCTCAGAGTCCAGGGTAGCCCCTGAGGTCCCCATCCAACCTTTTCTTGAGATGCATATGAGAACTGTTCTTGAGTTGTTACCAGCCATGCAAATGCCAGGCTCCTCTGCAGAGACCCTGGTCTCAAAGGTGTAAGAGAAGTGTCAAGAGACCCTGTTTGAATGAACTGTCTAGGTGACTCTGAAGTAGGGTCAGTCTGGAAGCTGCTGTCCCCAGAGCCAGCATATAATCCCACCATCTACCAACTCAAGTTAATGATCAGAGCCCATTCTTTTGTCTGGGAAACATTCTCCTGTCTATTGAAATAGGCTGGAGTCTGGGGATAGGGCTCACCTGGTATAGTACTTGACTAGCAAGTACTAAGTCTTGGATTTGGCCCCTAGTACTGCATAAACTGTGTGTGGCACATACATGTAATCCTAGCATTCCAGAGGTAGAGGAAGGGGGATGTTTTAGTGGGTAAATCACTCATTGTGCAAGCGTGAGGACCTGAGAGTCGATGCTAAGCACCCACATAGAAACTGAGCATGTAACCCCGCACCTAGGAGGGTCATGGAGACAGGAAGTTTTCCTGTCTCAAAAATCGATTGGAGGGCCATTGAGATGGTTGGGTGGATAAATGTGCTTGCCCCTCAGCATGGATGGGATAACCTGAGTTTGATCCCTGGGATCCACATAGTGGAAGGGGAGAATTAACTCCTACAAGTTATGCTTGCCCCCCCCACACACACAATAAATTGAAATGCAATGGAAAACCTTTTTAAATGAGGTGGAGAATGACCGAGGAGACACTCAACATCAATGTGTGTGTCCTCCACACACATATGCATTCCCAGCCAAACATGCACCGCTAGACATATGTGCACCCCAAGCAACACATGTACCCCCTACCTGTGCACATGTAGTCATATGTACACCCCAGCAACACATGTAATCCCTCTACTTGTGCATCCCTAGACACATGTGCACTCCAGCAACACACACACAAACTCTCTACCTGTGTACCCATCGTCACATATGCACCCCAAGAAACACACATAACCCTTGTACCTATGCTCTTACAGCCACAGAAGCATACACAGGCACACAAACACCAGATCACTTTACATCCCCAAGCCCAAAGTGTGACTTTCAATCATTCCATATCCTTTGGCTGACCTGTTCCAGGGGTGTGTGATGGTGTGGTGACTCACTGCAGTTTTAATTTCCATTTGCCTGATGATTCTTGATATCAAGACTTTTTGGTATGCCGTTGGTCATTTGCAAACCTTTCTTTGGTGATGTTTTGTTTCTTCTACCCATTCCATAAGGCTATCTCTCTTATGTATTATGGATGCAATTTTTTGCCAGACATGTGAATTGCAAATGTCCCACTTTGCCCTTGCTTTTTTTTTGATTTTTCTTAGTGGTGTTTCAGGAGCAGGCATTTCCCATTGTGATGAAGCCCGGTCCATCACTTACAATCATTTTTTGTTCCCCAAAGGCATATTTTTGCATGCCCCTGATGTGGGAGTGTCTTATATCAATCTGTTGATTTCATTGGTTAAGTAATAAAGAAACTGCTTGGCCCTCATAGGTTAGAAAATAGGTGGGTGGAGTAAAAAGAACAGATGCTGGGAGGAAGAGGAAGTGAGCTCAGGTGCCAGACCACTACTCTTTAGGGCAGACGCGATGAAGCTCCGACCCAGGATGGACGTAGGCTAGAATATTCCCAGTAAGCGCACCTTGGGGTGCTACACACATTATTAGAAATGGGCTAGTCCAGGTGCGAGAGTTAGCCGAGAAGAGGCTAGATATAATGGGCCAAGCAGTGTTTATATGAATACAGTTTGTGTGTTGTTATTTTGGGGCATAAGCTAGCCAGGTGGCCGGGAGCCAGGCTGGGGAAGAGGCCTGCAGCTCCCACAACATGCCCCCAAAGTTGTTGATATTTCCTCCAGTGTTTTCTTCCATGAAGTTTCAACTTTTGACTTTCCATTTGTGTGTGAGAGAGTTTCAGGAGAAGCTAGTGCACGGGGCAGAGGAGAAGCTAGTGCACGGGGCAGGTTCACTTATTTGGGGGCCTGGACATGCAGCTCTTTCCACACCATTTGATGCAAGACTCTCCAATCAATCAGGGGATTGGCTTAGCACCTGCACGGGGGGTTGATTGACCATCAAGGTATTATCTATTTCTGAACGCTGTTCTCTTTTTAATTGATTCCCATGTCTAAAAATTTATCACAGCTTAATTTTTTAAAGATGGAAAAACTGGAGCCGACAGACAGAAGAGTCTTGTACAAAGGCAGATAAAGTAAGTCAGAAGCCAGGCTAGAACACGGCCCTTCTAAATACGCACCTCGGAGGAGGGGAGTTGGGGGCGGATGTGATCTAAATACATTCTATGCATGTATGAAAGTGTCAAAGAATTTGAAAATGCATATAAGACTTACCAGAAGTTAGAAAAATTAAGAAGACAGTGATCTATCCTTATCCTGGGGGAGTCTGTTCCAAGATTTTTTTTTTTTTGATTTTTCGAGACAGGGTTTCTCCGTAGCTTTTGGTTCCTGTCCTGGAACTAGCTCTTGTAGACCAGGCTGGCTTCGAACTCACAGAGATCCGCCTGCCTTTGCCTCCCGAGTGCTGGGATTAAAGGCGTGAGCCACCACCGCCCGACTGTTCCAAGATTTTTACCAATGGGTGCCCAAAACCATGGAAAGTGCAGAGAAGTTAAGGTTTTCTTCATAGGCACCAAGCTCACCATTTCTGTAGTTTCTTGTGCAGTGGCAAAATTAGCAGACATTTTTCTCTTTCCTTCTTTGTGATTTCCCCACAAGGATATTGCTTCCTTCTTCCTACTAGATCTTAGCACCAGCAAATGACTTTTTTCTGTCCTTACATTGAGGACTTTCCTCTTTTTTTCTTAAATGAAACACTCCCGTGATCTTTCTTAGTCTTATCCACATGGCCAGCATCACTATTCTTGTGCTTTGGGGTTGACATTAAGTAACAGGACTTACCTGAACATAAAACTCATAGGTACTGTGACAGCCATTGAAGCTTCTAAGCAGCTGTGAGCAGGTAGTGTGTGGGTATCGAGGAACACTGTTCATGTAAAGGTCCGAGTCCCATCCTGGTGGGACAGAGCAGGGTGACATAAGATTTCAACATTGAAGGCGTAAGTCATAAACAATGCCACACCAGTTTGGAATTATGATTAATAGGGTGGTATTTATTTAAAGGGGAAAAAACTTACAGATCACCATCAGCCCTCTGCGCAACCAGGAAGGGAGTCTAGTTGCCAGCGGAGCAGGAAGTGAAGAGAGAGAGGAGAGGGAAGTGGCCGCATTTTAAAGGGAGAGAGACCACGCCCCAATGGGCTGGTATCTCAGCGGCGATAGGCTGGAGGAGTGGGAGGACCTCCCGTAACACAACATTCTTCTTAGAACCATATGCAATTGCAAAAATGTAAATTGTTTACCTCTGGAATTTTTCATTTGGTACTTTTGGACTGTGGCTCACTTGAAAAGAAAACCAAGGTTAAGGGGAGATCACAGACATAAAGAATAGTGGGGCAATGGATGCTCAGGAGCCCACCAGCCTGCCTAGAGGAAAACTGCAGAAGGAACAGACCAGCCAGAGTCCTCCTGGAGCATCTCTTTCACTTTGCATACATTGCTCCACACCTGTAGACCCTCTGCTGGAAGATGAGGGTGGGAAGAATGTCATCTCTATGTGAACCATGAATGCAGGGTCACAGAGGCAATGCGGCTGATGTGTGGCATGCAGCATCTTGGCCACAGCAGGTGCTCAGGTGACTGTGATGCTCTACACCCTCACTCAGCACCTTACCCCTGAAGTGGCCTAAAGGCTGACCCTTGGTGGTGAGGATAGCCTCTGTGGACCCGGGCATTCCATCTGCAGGCACAGATTCCTTCCTGATTCAGGTCCCGAGTCTCTGCAGTACTTCTCTGCGGCATAAAAGAGAAAACTTTATAGCTGGAGCTCTTAGGAAGTAGACCTGGCTGAGACCCCAGTACCATGTATATGGCAGCAAGAGGGTGACTTCTTCCCCTTGCAGAATTCTGTCTCTGGAACCCAGCTCATGGATCATTGGCAAAGCCCTGAGAGCCTGCCCAAAGGTTAAAAGTTGCATGGTGCTGAGGCTTGAGTCTGCTTCCCCTCCCCCAAGCAAGTGATGGAAACTGAGTCTCCAGTGCAAGAGTGTCAGGAGGCAGAGTCTAATGAGAGGCCCTTAAGTAGTGAGGCTCCAACTTCAAGCCTGGATTAACACCAACTACAAGGGGATCTGGAAGCCTCAAGTTTAGTTTCTTATGTTCTTTCTTTCTCACCATATGATGCCTTCCACCATGCCTGACATCAGCCCCTCAGTCTTGGGCTTCCCAGAGTTCAGTGCTGCTCTTGGCACATTACCCAGCCTCAAGTACTCTGCTATGGCAACAATGAATGATTTGAAACTCATTGCATTTGGAAGTAGTAGAGGGCAAACCTCTCCCATGGCAGGTCTGTTTTGGGGGCATGTAGCACAGATTGTGTGAGTTTGCACAAATTAAGATGACTGTCTCAAACTCAGAGCTGCATGAGGCCAGAGGCAGTGACAGGGTGTAGAAAAGAGAATATAGTCTCAAAAGGCAAGGGAGAAAAGAAAGGCAAATGTTGGTGCCACCATTTCTGACACTTTGCTTATACACAGCAGTGTGCCCACACTAAGTCAGTCAAGTACAGGTGAGATTTTATAACAGTTATCTTTATTGGACAGAATCACAATATATATTTATATATTTCCCTTGTATTAACCATCAAGTCTATCATAAAAATATATTACAACATTTGATATATATTCACAAAACACAAGCCATTGTAAACAGAGCAGGCAGCGTTGGCCTTGGATTCAAATCTCTCTCGAGTCCCGTTCCAGTAGAATACAGCTGTTGGCAGGTGCATCACAGGGAAGGTAAATGTCGCCACATTGGGAGAGAGAGTAGAGTAGTGATACTTCACGTAAGAATAAATGGAGTCACAGTTTCATTCATTAAATTAGAAAGCAACGTTAAAACTACAATGACGTAAGACACTAAACTTTTGCTCCATTTGGCGCTCGGCGTTCAGCTGTTGGTGTGGAACCTCCACTGTGTGTCGTATGCACACACGGGCAGGCACACTGGTGGGAGGGGCACTGACTCGGCAGACACATGAGCTTTCATTCATCTCCCTAAGAATCTCCTGGGGAGGACCACAACACCATGGGGACCCCAATCAAATGTCGCCAGAAATATCTTTTATTCTCCTAAATCCTAAAGTTTTCTTGAAATGTTAAGATATAAAGTGCATTCCCTTGTAGGAGTCTAGCCTCAGCCTTGCTGGACACAGGTTTCCCAGCCGTGAGGACCCTTATGTCATCTACTGGCCGTTTTCTGGATGCCTCAAGCTATAAATGACACGAGCCTCCTCACCTTCCTTTGTGGATATCAAAAACAAAGTAAATACATGAAAACACAGGGGCTCAAAGCATTGGTTGTTGGTGCCCTGGTGCCCAGGAGCCTCCAGGATGGCCTGCTAGCAGGGGCTTTCCACCAGCTCGCCTCTCACCCACAAGAAATGATGCTGCTTCTACGGGATACAGGGCAAGATCATTCTGCTGTGTTTGCTTGGGGAGGAAGGATGGACATGGCTCATAGTGTCTGTTCTCATCTACTATAAAGGACACACCACCAGAGGGAGAGTTATGGCCACCCAAGAGCATCCTCCCCAAATGAGAAGTCGGCATTTAGGTGCAAGGTTTCAACTCCTCCCAGAGGTGCATAAGCAAAGAATGTGATTCATTCAGCATCGAGTTAACTGCCCCAGGTGGCAGGGAGGCCAAGGCGAGGTACCCTTTTGATTTGCTACTTGCAACTCAGAGCAATTGGGTTTCCTGCAGGGGACCCGGATGGGATTGGTGGGACACCGGATCCCATGAATGCCCCTATGCTCCAGGAGAGATTGTATTTACACACTTCTTGTAAAACAGGATTGTTGAGGTTTGGAATCGTTTCAGTTTGCAAGGAAACTTGGCATTCGAAGCTTTCACAAGCAGGGCGAGTTGGTTACTATTAATAATTCAAGTAAAGGTTTGGCAAACAAGGAGCTGAAGGAAGGCAATGGGAGGCTGGGGTTTTGGGGATTGGGTGTTAGGGATTTTAACCAGCCTGAGAAATTACTACAACCTGATTCCAATCACCCAGACACATTGCAGGAATGTCATTGTGATGGCCTCTGTTGCTCTCTACCCTAAACCTGTTCTCATTGGGTGCTGTGGAGTGTAGCTGAAGCCTGGGACTGCCTGTCTCCAAAAAGGAATTCTAAACCCTTTGAAACCATCACGACAAGATCTCTACTTCCGTACTAGGGAATACGTAAGATGGTGACTATGCAGACTTACTGGGCATGTGTGAGGGGACATGGGTGTTCCGAAGACCATATATATCCGAGGGGTACACATAGGCTTTTGACGCTAAAATATCAATTGATTAAAAAAAAATCCTTAAACGTGGGTGTGCATGATAAAACAGCCGTGCTGCTGTTGGTTCGAGTCACATTTGACTTTTAAATGTGAAGTATGCATTTACATGACACATTGCAGGAATGAACTATTCGTCTTCCCTGCAAAGGAAGGTGAGGGTGTGGGATGTCTAATAAGTGTGAGGACAGCCTTTGCACCACGACTGTGTTATGGTACACTATGCTATGTCAGTTCTTCATTTGTTCCTGGGGATTGGCAGCAGTATATCTCAGTCCCAGCACGGACGCTAACTGTGTAGCGCTCACCTAGAGAAAATGAAGACACTCCTTGGCTTTCTCTCAGGCTATCATCAGAGGAGGTGCTCTAGGAAAAGATGCCTGGATTTGGTCTCTTGGGACTTAATCGTAGCTGTGTGGTGGCTCATGTCTACAATGTCAGCACCCAGGAGGCTGAGGCAGGGGGATTGCTGATCACTGTAAGATCTGGTGCAAGTTTGAGACCAGTGTGGGCTATATGGTGAGTTCAAGGCCAGCTGGGATAGCCTGTCTTAAAAATAAGCAAATAAGTAAGTAAGCATCTAAACAAACAAAAGAGGGATGAACACCCTCAGTAGCAATGAATGTTGGCTTGGTTGCATACCAGAGCTTGACAATAGAACCCTATTGCTGAAAATACTGCACACATTAATCACAGGACATGGTAAAATCAATACTGACCAGGAAGCTTCATCCGTTGTTGGCTAGCTCTCATAGTACTAGAAGGTGCTGTGCAGGCTGCTGGAGAAAATGTCATCAACAGTCTTAGCCATCTGTGAGCCCTGATAACTATGATAAAGACAAACATAGCAAGATTTGCCCAAGGGTATGTACAATAGTGTCACAAATGTTATGGGGTAACCAATCATTTTCTGCTTGGATTTAAGGTCTACTACACAGGAAGAAACACATGCCTGGTATTGCAAATCTGTCCAAGAATCCACAGATAGGGAGTTCACAGGCTCCGTGTGTATATGTGTGTGTGTGTATGTGTGTGTGTGTGTATTGTGTGTGTGTATGTGTGTGTTATTTTAAAGATTTATGTTATTATTTTGATAAATGGAGACAGCATTAAACTGCCCTCTTAATTTATATATTTGTTCTATTCATAGATGAGTGCAGCTTGTAGACCTCATCAGAGAAGCTTCTTTATGCAGTGAATGATGGTTTGTGGAAAAAGTACAGAGAATAAATAAGTGTGGAGTGTTTAGTCACAAACACGATATCTAAATTACACACACACACACACACACACACACACACACCAAGGCTCATGGCCCATCATGGGAACTGAAAGATTTGAGAATCAGCGGTTGGGGAGGAGCAGACTGACATCGCCGTGTCTTCTGGCCATGAAAGAACTACAGTGCTCGCTCTCACAGCAGCTGTGGCTGCCTATGTGATATCAAGCCAGGCAACTTTCGAGCCCAGGATAGGAAGTGGCTCATGAGCCCTCAGCCCTAACTGAGAAGGTATGGACAGTTTCTGCCTTCCGGAGGAGGGAGAGTCAGTTTTGAAACATGTTGTCTGATAGGATGACCATGTTCCACACCTAGAAATATGTGAACAGCCCAAATAGGAGTTGATAGCTTTAAAATGTGGGGCGGGGTAGGAAGGTAGGGGCAGAACTGGGAGATGTTAAGGAGAGGACTTGTGAGTAACTAGGAGCAAAACACATTATATAAAATTCTCAAAGAAATATATAGATATCTTTAAACATTGACCTCCAGGATCTCACTTCCCTGCACCTTCAGATTGGGCAGTTTTCAACTCTCAGCGAAGTCTTTTTTTGCTGTAAATGGAGTTTAGTATAGAGACCCATAGCGGGTCAAACTACAGAATGTAAGAGTCTCCGAGAGTATTCATCTTTGAGTTCTCTTTATGTGTAAGACATCTATCTGATGCCTCCTCCTCCAAGGCTCATTGAAGAGCAAGTAGGAAGATGGGCAGAGCCAGAGGTTGGGAAGACTGCAGCATAAAGATGTCTTCTGGTCATGACAGTGACCCATTGTACACATGAAGTCATGGCGGCTGTGGCTGCATTCTCCTGCATAAATTAAAGCCAGTCAAAATCCTAACGTGGATCGGGGAGGAGATTACAAAGCTCCATTCTCCGGCTGAGGAGCTATTGGCAGTGATGGCTGCTTTGGGAGTATCCGTTTTCTTCTGAGGTCTGTCTCTGGGTGGATTGCCCTGCTCTGATAGACAGCCCTACACACCCACACATACCAGTGACACCTTTAGAACTCGGTGGTTAAAAGATAAAAAAACAAAAAGTGCATGAAGATGGGAGGGAGAGGGTGGAAAGGAGTGGAGGGGCAGACTAGGTGGTGAGTAAATAAGTATATAAAATAGTTAATTAAAATGATACGTGTCACTCCCCTCAAAATGAATGCAGCTCCATTTGCCTTTTCCCTCTCTATCCTTCCTTCCCTTTCTTCCTTTTTTTCCCTCCTGCTTTTTCATTCTTCTCTTAGATAGCTAAATATCTGTCCATTTTTCTCCCTATCATCTTTTTCTATGTTGTTCTGACTTTAAGAATATGCATCCTGCTGGTCACAGATGGCACTCCCTGTGTCTCAGAAGTTACTGCTCATTTCTGAACACTCCCCCCTTCCAGTGTTTCTGAATGTACACTAAGCCCCGCCTACCTGGACCTTTCCCAGGCTGGTCCATATCTCCTATGTCTCACCCCTTTGTTGTGGCAGTTCTGGCCCAAAGTTCACTGCCTCTGCAAAGTCTTCCAGGGTCTCTGGTTAACAGCGCTGAGCAACACCTTTCACCTAGGCCCACGTAGAACTCATATTCCCTGGGGGGCTGGCACAGGAGACTCTGGCTTGCAGAACTATGGGGTGACAGGTGAGCACTCCCACGTAACTCATAACTGCCTGTCACTCTTGCTCAGTTCCAGTTTTGCCACCAACCGCTCAACATGCCATGGCAGGAGCCCATTCCTTGGCCCTCCGTTACTGAGCAGGCCCTGATTTCTGACGTCTGAGTCAGGCTGACAGGAACCACCCTCAGTTTCAGCTGTGCCCTTTCTATATTCCAGATCACTGAAGTTGGACAGTTCCATTCCTTAGGACCCATGGCTCCTCCCTCCTGGGAAGCTGACTGCCCAAAGTGTCCAGCTCCTGCACTTCACTCTGTGTATGGGGAAGGAGATGAAAAGGCCTTTTACCACACAGTAGGGCCTGAAGAAAGGCAGGAAAAACTCGAGTGGACATAGGAGCTGCCAGGGAAGGCAGGGAGCTTACAAGGCAGACTCCCTCTTCACACAGAGATTCATCTGCTGAGCCTGAAGGAATAAAACGGAGCTTCGAATCCTCTCCTCACCAAAGGCTCTGCACATCATCTCCATGCGAATTTTAAGGGTCCAGGGACTGAGAAGCCTCACTTGGGCTCGTGGGGCTGGGGGAGGGGAGTGCTGCATACTACTGATGCTCATGGAGCTAATGACCCAAAGTTTCTGAGTTTCTTGAAAATGCCAGTTGACAAGGAGTTCTCAACACCTAAAACACTAACCCTGTAGTGTCTCTGAAGGTGAGCTATCACCTGAGTCAGCTGCCTGGACACCAGTATGTAGATCACAGAATCCCAAGTCCTGCCATCTGGCCTGAATTCACCTCTGAAGGGGGAACTCAGGAGTTCGTACTGAAGCACGTCCCTTGGCGACAGCGGGGATGGGGAAGTTTAATAGCCACTGTCTCCATTCAGATCCTCAGATTCTCAGGAAGGTAATGGGAGACTCACAGTCTCCAGCTCTTCCCCCATGGTGTTCATGGGCTGTAGGATGTGAGCTGATCCAAGAGGTTTCTGGCACCTTAAAAAATCTCTACACCAGGTGGTGGTGGCGCACTCCTTTAATCCCAGTACTCGGAGGCAGAGGCAGAAGGACCTCTGTGAGTATGAGACCAGCCTGGTCTATAAGAGCTAGTTCCAGGATTGGCTCAAAAGCTGCAGAGAAACCCTGTCTTGAAAATCAAAAAAAAAAAAAAAAAAAAAAAAAAAAAAAGTCCTCATATCCTCAGTAAAATCAGGCAACTGACTTAACCCTGTGTTAAGGCCAAATCCTGACAATACACCATCTTTGGGTTCATCCAACAGCCACATCACAGCCAAGAGCTGATGACTACCTGCCTCTAAGCCTGGGCAAGAGTGACAATGAGCGCACAAGCCTGGCCCTATTCTGTCTACCTTCTCTCGAGGAGAGAGACACATGAAAAACAAAACAAAGTGTATCTCATAAATGCAAGACAAGAGTTTTATTGCTCAGAGTGACAGGAGCCTGAACTGAGCCCTGGAAGAAAACACAGTAGGAAACAAGCCAAGGAGATCACCAAGCCCTGTTCATTTCCCAGCTGAATACAGACACCTGTCTATGGGCGGTGAGCTAGCCAGACACCAGTAGTGTGCCATTCAGCAAGTATCCTCTATGCCCAAGGGCCCCAGGTTTCTGAATTCCTGACCTCCTAGAAGGGAATGCAAGAAAAAGGCAGATGGGGCAGAGAGATTATAAAAGGCAAGCCATGTGTGTGAGGCCGGAACTGAGCCCTCTGAGTGGATTTGGGATGTGGAAGAGGCCTCTCCTCTGTTGGCAGTACTCCCAAGCTTCACAAAATGGTTTCACCTGCCCAGTGGCCCTCGAGTCCAAGTGCCGTGAAGTGTCTCCAGGAACCAGCGGGAGTCAAGCAAGTCACTGAGACCTTTCACCTTGGGGGGACGGAGTCTTGTTTCATATACCTCACACCTGAGAAAATCACACGTTGTTTGCTTAATTAAATTGCCAGAATGAGGTAGATCACTCAGGTGGAAGCAGTGACCTCCAGGGGCATGTTTTAGAGATGTGCGGACTGCTATCAACTTTTATGGGAGGCAATTGCCGTGGCATTGGCTGGTGCTCATTGCCAATGGAGCCGCTTCCTTCTCGCTTCCCTTGGGTTTTCAAGCCTGTGCCTAAGTGATAATGAAAACTCTCCATCAATGGGCTTATCTGGGGTTCTTGTCGGTGGCATGATGCCAATGTAGTGGGTTTTATTAGATGGTAAGCAGTTTTAGAGGCATAGTGAAAATTACAGCATACATCCTTCCGGATAAGAGGTGTCGTGGGTGGCAATTCCTGCTTCTTAGTTATGGAAGGGACAGCGAGAACTTAGTGCAACTCAGGGTGCAATATGTTGCCAACACAGAGCAGGCAGAGAAAGGATTGATAGGGTTACTCTCCCTCCAAACCAATATGGGAGAAGAGGATGTCCCTACTCACCTCTGCCTATCTACTGACTTCTCCCTCTGGGTCACCATTCCTATTTTGCCCAACTTTAGCAGTATTTGTGTGAAGGGGGAGATTATTTGGTGCATGCTGTCTTGGCTCCCTACTTGATTTGAGCTTCCCTAGCACTTTGAGTTTTGGGACAGCAGAGGGTAGATACAGCTGCTCTTCTCTAGCCGAGCTATAGAAATGATTGCGGTGATTTGTGCTAGATGGGGCCAAATGGACTCTGAACCAGGACAGTTTTGTCCCAGAAACAAATGTGTGTCAGTGTTGTTCTAGTAGATGGGTGACAACCAGCTCTGGGGAAAGGAAGGCCTGATTTACAACACTTAGTTATTCTGGGTGCATTAAAACTTTCACCGTGGCTAAATTCAAGCTACCTGGGTGACATCTCTTGTCACAGGAGGGAGGAGTGGACCTCACCAACTCCCCCATAAGGTTGGCTGGACAGAGATAGGTACAAAGTGAAACAAGTGTCCTGAGGAGTCCCCGCTGGAGCCCAGGTTCTTTTTCCCCAACAAGGTAGGAGCAAGTACATCTCTCCCAGCAACAGGAAGATAGTAAAGCCTCCTTAGATGTTACAACGGTCTCCATGGAAACTCTGAAGCCTGACAACACCAGGCCTGGTGGAGTTGTTTTCTAAATGAATTGCCAAGAGTTAATGATAGGCTCTCTTTTCAAATAGACAAGTAGAGATTTCTCTGCCTTTAACCACCGGGGCTGCGTGGCAAGGAAAACCAATGGTCTTCGGCTTGGTCCCTGGTGGAGAGTTCCCTTTGTATTTGTGAGGCTAGGTTGTGTAAAGTTACAAGGAAGGAAAGATGCTTCTGACTTGATGGCGCTCCACCCTTCCCACCCAGGGAAGTCTCTTACAGCGCAAAGCAACAGCTGTTCTGAGCATTCTCAAGTCAGTCTGTAATGATGAGACAGGAAGTCACGCACGTTTGTGTGTGTGTGTGTGTGTGTGTGTGTGTGTGTGTGTGTGTGTGTACATGCACGCTGCTCTATGGTGGGGTTAGAGGTTAACTTCAGGTGTTGTTTCTCAGCTGCCATCTACATTGTTCTTTCTTTTTGAGGCCCATCACTGGCTTGTAACTTACCAGTTCAGCTAAATCTTGGCTGACCAGTGAGCCCTGGGGAGCGACTTCTCTCGCTTCTCCAGCGCATGCCACCATGGCCAGTTTGCCTTCAGTGTGGATTCTTGGGGTCAGACTCGGGGCTTTATAGTAAGCACTTTACTGGCTAAGCTATCTTTCCAGTCCTTATCTTAGATTTTAATGAGACCAAGACAACGGTTCCCAACAGATCTGCATGTATCTTACTGGAAGAGCATCCTGTACTAATTGCAGTCTCTCATCAGTGCCACAAAGCACTTTTGTGGTGACCTTGGACCGTCCCTGCTTTCCCTTTCCCAGGACAGAATTGCAGAATGAGGGTAATGAACCACCAGGATAGTGGAACCCACTATCTGAAAACGAAGACTGCCTCCCTGTTCAGGCAGCTCCTGGGCATCCACCTCACAGGAGATGATGGGCAAGATGTCTAAGACAAGAGGGAGTCCTTCCTACCAGCTTAGATCCCATGTGGGGCAGTAGGACAGACCGGACACCTTCTTCGTACTTTACTGGGCTCTCAAAACTATGACATGCAAATCAGAAGAAGGTGACTTCCTTCTCAGATTTCAGAGAATCTAGTGTTATCTATTACCCGTCTATTGAGACCACTTTCATGCTAAGATTGTCAATACACGCAAACATTAGTTTGTTTGATGTAAGAGGGGCAGAAGTTGAATCCAAATTCCCATTCCTACGACAACTGGTGGGCAGCAAACAGGTTGTTAAACCCTTTTCCATTGAGCACAGAGCCCAAGGGTGTTAGCCGAGCGTACTGTAGTTGGCACCAGCTGGATAATATTTGGGTTACAGCAGCCACCACTACCAAGTGGAAAAGGGTTGCCATATTAGTTATGGATCAGAAGGTCGCAGCCAACCTCACTTTCAGCATCACTGAAATGTCCCTTGGAGCATGGAACGCCATGACCAGTAGCGAGCAAACAGGTGTGTACCATACCCTACACCCGCCATCAACACTCTGTGTCCTTGACAGTGACTAGCCTACCATTCTTTGGGAGGCCTTTGGTGAGTCTAAATGCTCAAAATACACTCCCAGAAAGAAAGACCAGGCCTCGGCCCATGGCCATCCTTTGGTGATGGAACAGTCTGACATCTACCCTGGAAAAGCCAAGAAGCGGGCCCCGGAACTTGTTCAGACATCAACATCACTGCAATCACCCGGCAATGGCGGCAGTAAATGTCCACCCAGGAGACCAGCCCACCTCCCTTTGCTCTGTCCTCTCGTTCTGAACGCCCCGGCAGGAGAGCCGTCCTTCATTCCGACACCGGCAGAATGTTCTGGCTGTGAGAGTCACCTGTGAGACCCACGGAGCGGGAGCGGATGGAGCGTCTGTTGAAGATTCTGTTCAGAAGCTCCTTGCAGCTCCGACGGTATTGGTGTCGCAGTAAGGAGTACACAAAGGGGTCAGATGCAGCCTTGCTGTAGGCCAAGCACTTGGACAGCACGCCCCAGTGGGAGCCGATGGGTGCTGTAGAGAAGAGTTCCACCAGCCTGTGGAGAGATGGGAGTGTGTCACTGAGGGTGCTGTGGGCGTGTGTTAGGGGCATGGAACCGTGTCAGGTAACAAGGAAAGCAATGATTCCCAAGCGCTCTGTCAACTGTGCACACAGGTTACTGTAGTGAAGCTGGGAGACATGACCACCTCATATCCTCAAACTCATAGGGGCATTCAACAATAAAGGAGGGATTTAAAGCCGTCGCCTCTGCTTCTGACCCCACAAGTCTTTATGCTCTGTAGGCCTGCATGTCTTATCTGTAGAGTAAGGAAGTCAGATGGGCTTATTTCTATGATCTTTTAATCCATGAGAGTCTGGTTTGGCTCTGCCTCAAGTTCAGTTCCGCCTTCCTGGGAGTCTATGTGGGAGAGAGGGCTGAGAAAAAAAAAAAAAACCTTGGCAAACATTCTGCAGAGCTCCAGCAGAACATCTGCCAGTGAGGAAGAGCTATTCCTAGGACTGGGGTCCTGGTGGCCTCTGACAGTAGCAGTAGTCAAGAGACCAGAAAGTGACCTTTGTCTCCTGAGGAGCGCAAGGGAGATACATCCTAAGTGTTCAAGAGTTCAGTTTTTCGAGTTCTTCTGATAGCCATGGAACTCACTGAGTGGTGCGAACTCCAGCCTTCAAGGGCGGTAAGAATTCCTCGGTCTCCACTCCTATCCCTAATTATGATTGCTCTCTCCCAAGGGTTCGCAGCCCCACTGGTCAGACTTAAGAAAGCATGTATCATTAGCATAAGATCAAAAAGACCCACAAAGCTTGGAGAGTTTGGAGACCCTACATCACTTCTCCTCCACCCACTGTCAAATGAGAAGGTTGAGATCCAGAAAGGAGAAGGGTCGTAGCAAGCCTAGTGCCTGTAACCAGCTAGGTAGGCTCTGGCAGCTGGCCACCACCTGGGACATCTTCTGGAGAGCAGGCAGTGATGGTTCTCAGCTTGGTGGGTTGCCTGGGAGAGGGCTCAGAGACAAGAAGGATCGAGCATGACTCTGCTGCCAATTTAGTTTTCCTGGCTTGGTCTTTGGGTTGAAGTTGTGTGATGGGTCTTAGAGTCAGTGGGAAGAACGGACAGGTGCTTTATGCCACTCCCCACTGGAACACTTTGTTTCCAACGGATCTCCAGTGAGTTTGTCATGAGACCACTGTCTTTGCCCCATCGTTCCTTCATCACCCTTTAGTCCTGGGGAGAACCAGAGATACCTTTCTCCTCATTTCACTGACAGATTGCATGAGGAGCTGAGGAACTGAAGATGTGAGCAGAAGGGAAATATTCACTTTTTTTTAAAAAAAAAATCTATGCTTTAGAAGTGATGAATCAAAAGAGACAAGAGCCCTAAACTGACAATGTCACACTTAATGAAATAGCCAAATGCTGGCTCACTGTTGCTGTGTGTCTATTGCTGCAAATAAAATGCCATGACTGAAAAGTAACTTGAGGAGGAAAGGGTGTATTTGGCTCACACTTCCAGATGGCTGTTCATCATCAAAGGAAGTCAGGATAGAAACTCAAACAGGGCAGGAACCTGGAGGCAGGAGCTGATGAAGAGGCCATGGAGGGGTGCTGCTTACTGGCTTGCTCCTCATGTCTTATAGAACCCAAGACCACCAGCCCAGAGATAGCATCACCCACAATGGGCTGGGCCCTCTCCCATCAATCACGAACTAACAGAAAACCCTACAGGCTTGCCTACATCCTGATCTTATGGACATATTGTCTTAATTGAGTCTCCCTCCTCTCAGATGACTTTAGCTTGTGTCTAGTTGACATAAAACTATCCATCACACCATGTGATGCCCAATCATGTTTCCCAAATGACCTGTATTCTGTATATTGTTAAGGTTGATCCTATCATCGTGGATCGCCCCAAAGGATAGGTGTGTGTGTTCATGTGTATATGTCGATACACACATGAATGCATGAATGCATTCATGGAAATCAAAGAACAGCCTGGGTGTGTTTCTTCCTCAGACACCTTCCACATTTTATCTCGGATAGCAGGGTACATCACTGGGCTGGAACGTCACCAGGTTGGATAGGTTATCTGGCCAACAGCTTTGCAAGGATCTGCCTGACTCCATCACACATTTTGTCCTGCCTGAAGTTACAGGCATCTGCTGCTCCACCTAGTCTTTGACATGGGTTCTGGGGACCTGAACTCTGGACTTATGCTTGCATGACAAACACATTGCTGTTTGAGCTATCCCTCCAGACTCCCCAAAAGAATTTTTTTTCAATACTTGATTATCAAACCGCCCAACAAGATCAAAAGTAGTGTTTGGAGGCTGTGTAGGGTAAAGTTATAGTGTTTACTTTCCCAAACTTTTATCTGAGGTCTGAACTCCCTCAGATAATTCCCAGCTTGTGCCTCCTTTGAACCCAAGTCCTCACTGTGTACACTCTCTTGCCTCACAATGACCCTGCAGAGAAGGGCTCATTCCCATCTTACAGATGAGGTCATTGAGGTCCAAAGAGATTGAGCAGCAAGCCAGGGTCTCCTGCCACAAAGTGAAAGTCCACCCTCAAAGCCTGGCTAGAGGCCACGCTGAACCCTGGAAGTCAGCATTGTAGAGAGACAAGATGAGTTTTGGGGACCCTTTAATCCCCAAGAGGCTCTTTCCATGAAGTCATGATTCACTGTGCTAAACCATTGTCTCTTGTCCCTCCCCATAAAACCTGTGGCAAGTTCTAGCCTTTGACAGACCCCAGACAAAGGAGGGCTTCAAATGAACACAAACCAGATTTGGTTCCATGTAATTTTGGCCAAAGAGATACTAGGATGTCTTCCTGCTGTTTAAGCCTCGCAGTGTGGTACTCAGTTCGGGCAGTGCCAATACTCCAAAACACCCAGAAAGAACCCCACAGGGACGTGGATGTGCTGTTAGGTTGCTTGGTTGTTTTGAGGTCGCTGACTGTAACAACACTGAAATGGAACCAGATACCCACCCTATTCCCATAGAAGCCAAGGAGACACTGGGACTTCCACGGTTTGGCACCTCTGGAGCAGCATGGCCCCTGCCACTCCCCAGCTGACAGCCTTGTCCCTTAAGTACCATTCCTGCCACCTGCCCTCACCTTTCACTAAGCACAAGGGGTTCTCTGTATGCTTCCTGGGGTGTGAGGTGGAAAAACCTCTGCTTGCCCTAAGGCTCCAGCCATAGTGACACTTAGGTTTGTGTGCTCAAAACGCACGTAGAAAAGTCCTGCACACCTCCCTGTTCCCAATCATATCCCCTCAGGAGAGTCCACCCCAGTCAGCAGCCTGGGGTACAGCAGGATGCATGAAGGGCAGGGTCTGCCTCTCCGAACACTCGAGGCCATTTTTGAGAAGGCATTTGAGCCCTTTAGAGAAGTCTGAGCAGTGAAGTGACCTGTGTCTGTGTATGTACCCTGGGAATGACCATGTATACTTGTCTTATCACATGTGTGTGTTGTAGTACTTGTGCATCATATGGCTGTATGTGCTTCTTGCTGTGCATGCATGTGTGCCATGTGTTGTATGCACTGTGAGCACGTTTGCTTGTATGTGCATATTGTGTTTTGTGCACGTGAGGACATGTGCCAAATGTATGTAAGCACATTGTGACACCTGAACGTATGCGCATGTGCTCATGAGGTATGTGCATGTATATTACACATGTGTACGTTTGTGCTGTGTAAATGTATGCAGGTGCATCTTATGTGTGTGCATGTGAGGGTCATGTGCATGTGTGCCTTGTGTTGTGTGTATATGTGCATTGTGCATATATTTGCATATTGTATGCATGTTTGCCACATGGGTGCATGAGTTATGTACATGTATGCCCATGTGCATCATGTGTGGGTCAGGTGTATCTACATTAAATGTACCATGTGTGTTGTCTACATATATATGATGTATATATCTCGTGTATGTTCGTTGAGGAGTAAAAGTGCTTCAAGATTCAGAGCTTGCTGACAGAGAATATGGACACAGAGAATCGGCTGACATAGGTGATAGCCACAGATTATACCCCTGAATCCTGCATGCCTGTCCATGCCTCTGTGTATGTGGGACTTCTCTGAACTGTGACTCTCTTTGGTGTGGGCCCCTTCTGACGCTTGTTGGCAGCACTCCAAAGTGACTGCCACAGAAAAGGGCTAAGGTGATAGGAAGCTGCCCGCCCTTGCCCTTACCCATAGGGGATCCTCACACTACCCACAGTCTGAGCCACCATGGTCCCTGGAGGAGAGGGTATACTTGTCTGAATTCTGAGGCATTCTTTGGATCCTGGAGGAAGTAATATCCAGACCTGTTCCCAGTGGGCATCTCTGTGGAGAGAGGCTCAGGGTGAGAGGCACAGTGCTGCTGGACCACAGCTCTCAGTACCCTGGGACTCAGCACCTTCAGATCCCATCCTTGTATCATCTTCCCTAACACACAGAGACCTCATGCTTTCTGGTTCCAGACTGCCTCACGGGCTGCTGCACTGTTTCCAGTTCAGCTGTGCACCTGACACTGTTGCTTTCAAATTCTGAAAGCAAAGCAGCAGATCAGAGCCCCTTCTGCGTATGTCCTCTGCCCATCACCGCTCCTCTCACTTTTGTTCTTTCTGTTTCTGTCCTTGTAGGTCTCTCTTTGTAACATTCTGCACACACACACACACACACACACACACACACACACAGAAATACAGACACAGAGACACAGAGACATAGACACAGAGACACAGACACAGAGACAGGCAGACACAGACAGAGAGACACAGAAACATGGAGATACAGACACACACAGAGAGACATGCAGATACAGACACACAAACACACACACACACACAAACACACATGTACACACATACACACAGTGTATTGTATTAAAGTACAATTCGAGTAACAGAACACTGCTTAGGGAAACAGCCCAAAAGTCCTTGAGGCTTCTGGAGACTCAATCTGCATACGTTTGCATACGCAAAGACCTGCAAGCTCTAAGGGGATGCTTTAAGCTTTCATGAGACATTAGAGTGGAGGAGTCATTTATTAATAGACCGCTAACTGTCGGGAGCCACCTGCACATTAACCCCTCCCCCCCCCATCATCCCATTACTCTGAAAAGCTGTAATAATGGGGCCATCAGATCCACAAATGCCTCCAAATCTGATCCTGATGATTTATGACAACTGTAATTATTTGTAAGTATAGATTGTGACACAAACAATAGGCTTACAATCACTTGAAGACATGCGAATGTTAATTCAGAAAACATTTCCCAAGAGCCTGTGGGTCGGAATGTGCAGTGGACCTGGGCCCTGCCTGGTCACTCCAGGAAGAGTCTAACTGACCCAGAGCTCAGGGGAGCAGCCTGACTGTGAAAGAGATAGGTCAGGCTTCCGTAAGAACTCTCAAAAAAAGAAAATGCAGACAATGCCTGAGCAACACCTACAGCCTAGTTTACACACACATACACACGCACGACCTACACACACACACACACACACACACACAATTTAGATTAGACGAATCTAAATTTTATTGTACTTACTATCCTACTAGGGACTTGCTTTGAGAAGAATTGATTGTATTTTTTAATCATATTAAATCTTGGACGTTATAAACCTGAAGTAGGTGCACCTTAATTTGGACAAGTCATATTTCAAGTGCTTCACAGCAGCCCATGTCTGGTGGTTGTCATACTAGAAAACACCACTCTAGGTGCCATTCATGCTGTCTCTCCTGCTTCTCTTCTTACTCCTCACACCCACACTTCACAAGCTTTGCCCATTAGCTTAGCCAGGAGGCTCCATTCTTTCTCTTAGCTCTGGATTCTGGGCCTGCCTGATGGAAGGGATCTGCCTAACTACAGGCTCTATTTTCAGACCAAGGTTCCTACCAGGGGACTCTTGGGGGTCTCTGCAATTCATCTTTATTCTTCAGGGGAACTTTTATAGTCGTCAAGAGAAGGTGCTGGAGACATGTGCGACAGAGTGATGGGAGGTGAACATGAGTGCTGTCATCAAAGATTTGCTTGGGGTGGTTCTGCATACATATAGAGAAGACACTGGGAAGACGTAATGGGGTGGTGTGGAGTCCCCTGACCCAGGTTCTATACTGGAGGAGGTGATGGGGTGGGGTGACATCCCCTGATCCAGGTTCTATGCTGGAAGTGATGGGGTGGGGTGACATCCCCTGACACAGGTTCTACACTAGAGGAGGTGATGGGGTGGGGTGGGGTGGAGTCCCCTGACACAGGCTCTATACTGGAGAAGGTGAGGCCTTTATTCCCATGGAAATGTTGCTTATCCTCATGCAAGATGCACAGTTTTGTTAATTTTTTTTTAACCTCAATTACATTAACTCCTTAACTCCATTTGAATCTGCTAGCAATCTGACTGAAACATTGTCTGGGCACTATTAGAAGGAAATGGGCTATAATAAAAAAAAAAGAGGTATATAGAGAGAAAGAGAGAGAGAGAAGAGGAAGAGGGAGGGAAAGAAGAAGGGAGGAAGGAAGAGATAGAGATAAATCGATCAGTAGATAGATGATAGACATATAGAAGATAGGTAGACAGACATATAGATGATAGATAGATAGATAGATAGATAGATAGACAGACATATAGAAGATAGATAGACAGACAGATAGATAGATAGACAGAGAGACAGACAGACATATAGTAGATAGATAGACAGAGAGATAGATAGATAGATAGATAGATAGATAGATAGATAGATAGATAGATAGAACTAGAAAATGAGCTCAAGCCTGAGAAAAGCCTAGCTGCCAGCAGTGGGAGTCATATCACTTTTTCTCTGAGGATTCACGTTCACCTCCTCAGTCCCTTTTCCCTGAGGTCTAAGAGGAAGGGTCTCTGTATACTTTCTTGCTCACCCGCATTCTCTGGCTAGCTAGATCTCCTTCAGTCTCAGGGTGTCAGGGGAAGGAAAGATACTGTCCCAAAAATCCATACAGGCACGTCTGTCTCACACACTCTAGTGCCCCCGTCCTTTAACCTCAGGATTCCACAGTGTTTTCTGGAGGCCCAGAGAGGTGATGACACTGGGCCAAACTTGTATAATAGGAGGGCAGAGCTGAGGAGGCCTCTCTGTCTCTCTATGTTAGGTCTATGCAGAGTCCTGAGCTAAGCCAGCTCTGGCTTCCTGGCTGGGGTATAGGTCTAGACTACAGCTTTTTTTGCTTGTTTGTTTGTTTGTTTGTTTGGTTGGTTTTGTTTTCTTCAGCCAGGGTAACTCTGGTCATAGGGAACACTTGGCAATATCTGGAAACGTGGTTATCAAGCTGGGGACATTGGTGGGAGGATAGAGATGTTCCTGGTATCCAGCTGGTGGAACCAAGGAGCCCCTGATACATCTTATACTCCCCGGGCAGCCCCTCTTTGCCAAGAGTCATGTATGTGCAACACAGCAATAGTTCTGAGGCCTAGTGCGCAGTTCCAGAAGGAAAAACTGATGACTCTGCCCTGGTCCGTGGTCGGACCATCCAGGGACCCACATACAAGTCTCGTGTTCAAAGTGAGAGATGGGCTGAGTTGGGCTCCCCATGAGGAAACACATACTTTGGAAGGCAGTGGGTGGCACTGTACTTAGGCCTGGGCTGTCTGCGGAAGAGAAGAGAGAGCTAGAGAGGCGATCAAGGCTCCCTAGCTGCCTGTCTTTTGTTCTTGTGGGTCCTGTGGGCAAAGGACCGTCTCCTGGATTGAAGAAATAACTGGAGGTCATGGTTGAAAGAGCAAGCAACCATGCTGAGGTCTGTGTGAGGACAAGAGGGGAGAGCAGAGAGGGCTGTCGCCATCATTGGCTTGTCCTCACAGGGAACAGGAGGCTGGGTTACAGCAAAGGGGATGCCCATCTGCACTCCTGCACTGGCACTAGCTGTGTTCTCTCTCTCTCTCTCTCTCTCTCTCTCTCTCTCTCTCTCTCTCTCTCCCTCTCTTGCACACACACACACGCACACTCATACACAGAGGAAACGATTTCCTAGACTCAATCAAAGCTCCCACTTCCATGTCTCAACAGAACCACTGTCCTTTGTGATCTCCCAACTGCACAGATCACAGAACTACTTAGCATACAAAGCTGCAGGATTCCACCCCCACCCCCACCAGTCCACAAAGGAGCTTGGAAGAGAGAGGAGACAATCCTTTTCTATCTATCTATCTATCTATCTATCTATCTATCTATCTATCTATCTATCTTTTTCTCCTTTTTTATTTTTCTGACTGAAACTGGCAGGAGGAACTGTCACAGCTGGAGCAGGCTAGTCTGAGGAATGCAGGTCCCTGGTGCCAGTGAACTACAGCCCCGCCTAGCTCTTGGCGCTCTGGGAAGGGGAATAACTGACAGTCACTGGCCTAACAGCACAGCCGCAGGAGAGGTGGCCTGCCTGGAAGGGCACGGAGAGAAATATCTACTTTTATGCAAGTGGCTGGTATCTCTGAAGTAGACCGCTCAGGGGCTGGCTACCCAGCCCAGGGGCAGTGGGACCCTGCACTGTGCAGTATTTCCCTCCCACCCCGTTTCTTCTGTTCAGCACATGGAGTGTGGGTGTGGGTGAAGAGTTAGCATGAGGTTGTCTGGAGATCAAGTGAAGAGGTACTGAGTTTAACACATAAGAATCCAAGGCTGATTATGGAGCTCAATGCCAAGGTTTCCCCCAAACCCAATAGTTCCACCATATGGAACAGCTGGCCCACTTCTGGGTATATGACCAAAAGAAATGAAATGCATTTACTGTGTGTTATGTTTATTGACACACTGTTACTAGCAGCTAAGGCAGAAGCCAACCTAGGAGCTGTAATGGTCGCATAAAGAAAATGCAGAATAGATACACAAAAGGATATCATTTGGACAAATGGGTGAACCCAGAGGACACGATGGAATAACTCAGACAGGGTGCCACCTGTTCTCTCATAAAAAAACATACCTTAACAAGCCTGTCAGAATATGCAGCCGTGATGCCCAGGAGCTGGGATGAAGGGGATGATGGAGGGAGAGTGGATAATGGGCATTAAAACAGACACATGTTCTCCCATTCCCCACCCTAGTGGGGGACTGCACGTCACAACAACCTGTAACATGTGTTATAAATAATAAGCAGAGAGGGGCTTGGAGGCTCCAAACACATGCAAATGGCAGGGAGGTGGAAAACAAACTCGCCCAATTTGATGAGCACATATTGTGTATGAGCAGTTTAATCTTGCGTTGTGCCTTATAGGTTTGTGCAGTGATTATGGGATAATCAAAACTGTTAAAGCTGTTAAAGGAACAGGACATGCCAACTGCCCTAACTTCATTGGTACTCATGTACACATGTATTGGATCATCACAAGGTATCGGTAGCCAGTGCAAAAAAATGTTAATTAAGGGCTAGAGAGATAGCTCAGTGGCTACAAGCTCCGACTACTTAAGACCTGAGTTCAGTTCTCAGCAGCACACAACTGCCTATAACAACTCCAGCTCCAGGGAATCAAAAACTCTCATTTGGCCTCTACAGATGTTTGCTCTCACCTGCGCTCACATAGACACATCAGACACATGATTAAAATTAAAAATCAATCTTTAAAATGTTAGTTATTGATAAGGGAGAGTCTGAGGCTGAAGAGAAGCAGCTAAGTGTTCGTTCTCACTCTGCCATGCTCTCAGGAGATACATGTGGCCAGGAGGGGCCCCACTCTGGCTCTCCAAGCCCTGGTTCCCATCCACAAGTCAGCTCACCTGGTAATCACGTAGGGAGCAAAGCACACGAGGAAGGTCCCTATGAAGGTGCTGATCTTTTTGGTGGCACGCTGTCGCCTCCGCTTCTGCTCCTCCAGACATCGTTCCCTCACACTGTATGGGACAGAGAGGAAAAGGTAATTTGTGGGGCGGCCTGGCCAGGACACTGGGAGGTGCTACTCATGAACACAAACAATGCATTCTAGGTGTGTGGTTATGAAGCCAGAGACCTGGGGCCCTGTGTTAAGCCCTTGGGTAAGGTGTGTGACAATGACAAGGTCATTATTTACAGTGTGATATCACACACCACGTTTTACTGATGTGCTTTCTTATAGACAACACAACATAATGTTAGCTGGATTGTTTGAAGGGTTTAGTGCACAAGGCACAACAGAGTTTTGTTTTCCTTTGTTTCTTCAATAAAACACCCTGACCAAAAGCAACTCAGGGAAGACACAGGGTTTATCTGGCTCACACTCCCATGATACAGCCTATTATTTGGTGGAAGGCAGGAACTCAAGCAACTAGTCACATCACACCTACAATCCAGAGAAGAGAGAAGCAAACGAAACCATGCTGCCTGCTCGCTTATGCAACCGCCAGCTCCCTCCTGCCCCAAGTTCAGAACCCTCCGCAGGGGGAACGGTGCTACTCTTATGTTAAAGACTCATCAAGACATCCCCCACAGATAGGCCTATAATTCCTCAACTGAAATGCTCTTCCCCGGTAATTCTAGATGGTGGCGAGTTGACATTTAAAACCAGCGCTCACACATAAAGATACAGAAAAATGTATCCAGTGTGCAAACGAATAACACAATGAATACAAACAGAGAAGAACTCATGGGTTTACTGCTTATGTCACGCACTGACTTCCCTGCACAGTCCTGGAGGGCTACACCCCCTGCCTCCGGGGCTCATCTACTATGACAGTTAGTGCTAGCTGTCAAGCTGACAGAAGCTGGAACCCCCCCGGGAGATGGACCTCTGTGTTTACCTGGGGGAAATTATCTTGATTGCATCCATTGCCATAGGAAGACCCAGCTTAGTTGTGGGCATGTGCGGTTCCTGGCATGATTCCTCCCGGGACTAAGATGGGAGAAGCTAAGTCACAGCCAAGTCCTCTTGACATCGAGGATGTAGCTTAGACGATGGGGTCAAGAGCCACCTATGCCTCTAATCACACCCTGTTCCTGCTCCACTGTGCTCTAAGCCCTGAAGGAACTGATTCCTTTCCACCAAGAGAAATCAGAGTATCACAGGAAAACAGCTGTGCATGCAGCCAGCTCCAGGCTCCTGACTCTGTCTTGTAGCATCCAGTATGGACACAGGTGAGCAGAGAGGGTGACTGGAGGCTGTGCTGCCCCGCAAGCCAACTTGGCAGAGCCTGGCTTGGTCTGAAGTGACTTGCTCCTGAAGACAGGCTGGCCTGCTCCATGAAAGCAAGCGGTAGAGAAGAAGTTCATAAGCTAGATTCAAGAATGATGTTAAAGCAAGTGCTACCCACTGCGTCTAGGAGAGTGACCGTTTTAATCCTTAAGTCTCTCCTCAATAGATTTCTTCTCATATGAACATTTTGGACGGACGAATCTGGAATCCTTCCTTGCAGGTCCCCTTTTGACCTTCTGCCTTTATATAAATTTATAGAATTAGGAACCAGATTGGGGCTTGGAATCAAAGTTCCCCACTGTCTGAAAATGTTCTTCACAACTAACGGTACTAATTACTTTATAATAATTAACACTATTGCCGGGCGGTGGTGGCGCATGCCTTTAATCCCAGCACTTGACTCGGGAGACAGAGGTGGGTGGATCTCTGTGAATTGAAGGCCAGCCTGGTCTACAAGGGCTAGTTCCAGGACAGGCTCCAAAGCTACAGAGAAAACCTGTCTCAAAAAACCAAAACTAAAACAAACAAACAACAAAAAAATAACACTAATAATGGTCTGAGTCTCTGCCACGTGTCATGCTAGGTTCTATGATGGGGTTTCATGTTTAGTTAGTACATGTGTCTAGGAGTCAAGGACGATGTCGTTACAGTCTGCATATTTGAGAAGCGATTGAGACTCTAGAGAGGTAAGATATTTTCTCAGGATCACACAGCGTTCACAAGGCTCCTAAGCGGTAACTATGAAGTGGTCAGCATTTGGTCAGGCAATGCCTCGGCCTCTGTTTAGTATTGAAAGTATTCCGTCCTCAATGGTTTTCGTGGGGTGGTTTCCAAAGTGGATCCTATGTCTGAGTACCCTTCTCCATCCCTGGCAAGTCAGGCTGGCAGATGATGGCAGGAATTGAATCTAGACCAGAGTCCAGAACCAAGCTCATCCCTCCCCCTACACAAACAGTCTACCTGTGTCGTCACAGGGGGAAGTCCCATGGATTGGTATATGGGGGGCCCCCGAGGTCACCGAATCCTGCTCAACTCAAATCCCCAGGCCTTCTGACCACATGCGTGTTTCTGTATCATTTTCTGCTAAGGTTCACGGGCTCCTGTGACTTGCACAGCCTGTGGTTGGAGGTCTGGGTACAGGGACATGGCCAGCTCAGCTGTCTTGGTTTAAAACTCAAAGTCCCTCTCTCTGGGAGTCTCAACCCAGGGCAAAGAAGACCAGTGGTGACCACAAATGCAGGAGGCTCAGGGTTACTCTTCACGGCTGAGCTCTGTCTGTTCCAGTGTTCACGGATTGCCACGGATGAATGGTGGGGTGCAGATTTGGGGTGTTAGCCGAGTACCCTGAACCATCACACAACTTTCTTCCATGACAGCAAAGGACCATTCTGACACCCAATAAATAAGCATGCCAAATTCACACAAAGAACTCTGTGAGGGGGATAAGACCACCTACGTTTCTGTCCTCCTCAGTGTGTGACAGTGTTACAGCCCTCGGGTGCTGTAGAGTAAAAGCCCTCTTAGGTGCACTCCCTTAGAAGGGCCCTGCTCTCCTAACTGTGGCCACAGGCAAATCCCCACGCCTCTGTGCGTGAGTCCCCACTTTTCAGAGGAGGCTTTCACCATACCTTAAAGCAGACCTACGGTTCATTATGAAGATAGGCGTGGCTCACTGAGCAATAGGGCAGAGAGATGGGGAGCTTCCTTATGCTCCCCAAGGAGTCAAGGTTCTGATGAGGGGCTACAGCCCCTCCCCTATCCATAGCAGACTCTCTCTCCTTCAAAGCATGGGGAACTAATGTCTATAAAGGCATTGGGGGTCTGCAGAGAGACACTTGCATGACTGAAGGAAGGAACGGCTAGAACTGTCACGGGACTGTCACTGTCACACCCCCAGGCTGCACAGATCCCCAGAGACCTGCTGCATTGCCCCTTTAAGGACAGGTTAAGCAGAAGACACTTTGCAGCTGTGTGTCTTCTTTGACCTTCGCTTCTTGGCTAGTGGTTAGGTTTGAAGAGCCAAGGTTAGAACTTCAGATTCAAACCCAGACACTTAATTTGAGGTGGCTTTTGTACATCAGATGCCTCATCTCTAGAAAGAAGGGTGATGAGAGGACCTGCCTTTTAGGGTCACACTGAGAGTGCCTGAGTTAAAATATGAAAAATACCAAGAACTGTGGCTGACCCTGTGAACACTTAGTGCGCGCTAACCAAACTATTCTCAACTCAATATACACTCACTGGGGAACTCTGTACTGTGTTCCACCTCTGCCTTGAACCTCCAAGCCACAGAATTTCCTCTTTCTGTAAAAGTCCTCCTTACCCTATGCTATGTCCACAGGAGAGGCAGCCCTGGCTAGGGACTGTGCCAGGGGTGCTGTGAATTAGCATCATGCAACTGAACATTGAATCCTGATTTGACTCTGTAGCCCATTTGGGGCTTACAGGGACATCACAGATTTTAATGTGACTCACCAGTAGAATGCAGAGAGTGTCTACAGAGGGTACTCTGCCCCCAGAATCATGTTATTAGGTTATCATGATAGCAGCATATTATCATACTGTCAGGACAGAACAGTAGACTCTCCAACTTATGCCTACCCAAGCTCACAGATAGGGAAACTGAGGCTTACAGGAGTGAAGGACCTGCCTGTCCTGGGAGTCAGGTACAAGTGGGACTTCAGACACATGGGAATTGGCTACCAGCCCAGCGCTTTCAGCTAGGGGTGTGCCACTCCTTCCCTGAGCTATTGTAAAGGAAAGGGCTAAAGCCAGCTCTGCCCTTCCTCCGTGGGCTCTGCTGTTTCCTGGGTAACAGTACAGTGGTGGTAGGAGCACCCCCATCACTTAGGTGGGAGACAGCTCACTGGGCTCTCCAAATGATAGGACCACAAAACCTCCTGTTGTCATTTTCCTCCCCATGGCTTTGCAACCCTGAGATCCTGAAAATCTTGTATGCCTATGGGCTGTCATTGTGCTATTCTCAGATGAGGACCCGAGTGGTTTAGGACATGCCCAAGAAACATCCTGGCAGTTTGGGACAGAACCAAGGCTCATCTCAGATCTCCTGACCTGACTCTAGAGTGTTCCCCTTACTCTCACTGCCACCCCTAGTCTGGTGGAGGCACCCAGAGTCCTTGGACTCCTGGGCAGAGTCTGTGGTGCAGAGAATATGAGGTACAAGGGGAGCCCCGATTGTGGTCTGAACATGTGTGCTAGCCTGGAGTTGGAGGAGGCGGGTATCACAAGGTTTGAGACCAAAGTGGACAGGCTCTCTGGCTTTTTGACATGTGAGGTCAAAGAGATGCATTCCGCAGGCTCCAGTAACAGCAACTCTGGATGGATCTAAACAGAAAGCGGGGAGATGGCCTCGGAAGTCTCTGAGATGGCTCTCTAGGTCCTCGATGATCTGAGATGTTCATTGTCCTTCCAGAGCCCACACCTGGAGCCCTCACAGCCTGACCCCTATTGGTTTTCTGGCTTTTAAGCCATGAGACAAGACGGCTGATGGTAAGAAAGAGCCCTGAATTTGCAGTTAGGATGCTGATGTCCCCCTTGCAGATCTAGGAAGCATGGTCCCTGCTCTAGGTCCTGGACATTAAAACTGAAGCTCACACAATCTACTCTAGGGGAAAAACCCCTAATTTTCTATGGCACATAATTCTTGTGCAAATGCCTTGATTCAGGGTTAGGTCTAGGGATAGGGTTAGGTTTAGGGTTAGGGTTAGGGCTAGGGCCAGGTTTATGGCTAAGGCGTGGGTTAGGTTTATGTTTAGGGCTAGGGTTAGTGTTAGGGCTAGGGCCTGGATTATGTTTAGATCTAGGTCGAGAGTTTGGGCTAGGGTTAGGGTTAGACCTAGTGCTAGTGTTAGGGTTAAGGTTAGGGCTAGGTTTAGGGTTAGGATTAAGGCTAATTTTAGGTTTAGGGTTAGGGCTAGGGTTCTGGTCAGGGTTAGAATAGGGCGAGGGCTATGGCTAGATTTAGGTTTAGGGCTAGTGTTAGACACAGACCCCTGGTCCCCACCCAGTGGTGGACTACACTGTAGATGTACTCAGTTTAAGGCTCGAGGAGCATCCCATGCATATGGAACGTGACTGTATGACTTGAGGTGTGCGCATGACCCAAGAAAGGCACCTGTGCTGCTGGGTAGAGTCAGGGATGGAGAAGTAATGCAAGTGGACCACTTAGAGTGTTCTCTAGCCCAGATGAGGCTAGCCTCAACGGAGTCTATAGATTCTAAATTTGAGCCCCAGTTTTAGGAAGTATATCTGCCAAGATAGGGGAATTAGAACATATTCCATGGCCCCACCTATAAGCTAAAGTAGAACTTCTAAGCATCTACACAGAGAGCTTGTGAGCCTCCATCTACCTGGTTGCTCCATCTACAAATCTCAAGGACAGACTTGGGCGTGGCCCCGGGTGTATTCTACTTTCTAGAGTTCATCAAATGCCTTCCTTTTGGGATCTACTTCTGCCTCTGTAAAGTCAAGGGCCCAGTGCAGCTCTACCTCCTTGGTCAACCTCTGACATCCTGCAGAGCTAACCCTCAGGCAGCCCCTGTGGTCATGATTCACAGCATGTTACGGGCTTAGAGAGAGACCCTGGTAACACTGAGAGGAAGTCCTCACTCAGCTTTTAGGAGAGACTCTGTCACCAGCAGCTTAGCTCCAGGAGGTCATCTCCCTGGCATGGGTGAGCCTGGTCTGGGCTAGAAAGAGGGCAGTGATGCTGGGCCACGGAGCCTGATCTGCTTGGTTGTACCCGGCAGCAGCAGAAGAGATCTAACCAGAGCCTGCCGAGAGCTTTGGCTGGGAGAGCTGAATAGCAGACACTGGGCAGGTGAAGATCCGAGTGTGGACCAAACACTGCAAGGTGAAACCCGCTTCCTAAATTTAGTAAATTGACCACAGAACAACAGAAATAGGAGATGCCACTCTGGGCCTCGGATTTAGAAAAGAGAGACTTCCTGCTGCTTAGGTAGTGATTGTGGCAAAGGGATGAAGCTTGCTACTCAGCATGCAGAAGAATAAACTACCTCTTGTCGCTTCCTAACAAATGGTACCTGGGCTCCAGGCAGCCCAAAGCAGGTCTCCTTTAGCTAAATTCTGGGGTAAGTGGTGGATGACAGGTGGGATGACTTCCAGTGAGCTGAGACTTCACTTGCTCCTCTAGCTGTCCAGGAGACTGTCCTGGAACTGACACCCTAAGACCACATAGGTTCTTGGCACCAAAGGATGTCAGAGCCTGAACTGGGGCAGGATTCCACCACAGCCTTCAGAGCTAAGACCAAAACTTCTCCACAGTGCCACCAAAGTAACGGCCAGCAGATCAGCTGTCAGGGAAGTAACTGTCTGTCGTATTCTGTGGAATTCACCTCCCACACTCCTGCTTGAGACCCCTGGAAAGGGCAGTTTGTGTTCACAAAGGAGCCAGCGGCTCTGTGACCTGATGAAGCTCCCTGGAGGGTCTAGAAGCAGGGCCTCCTCCAAATGGCCCGAAGCTCAGAGGAGGTCAAGGTTCTCTGCAAAACTGACAAAGGCCTGGATTCCAGCCCAGTGTCTGTCTTTGCTTATGAGACCCCCTACATACTGTCTGTCATTCTGACCTAAAGTCAGGGAGACAGGTAAGAGAAGAGGAAGCCCCTGTCCCTCACTAGAATGCAAAGTGGCCTCTACCCTCCTCTCTGGGGGATTAAGAGCAGAAATTGGGCTTTCCCTCACTCTAAGAGGACTGGCTCCTTTCCTGCTGGGTTTCCATTTCTCTTTTCCTCCACTGGGAGGCTCGGTGAACCGGCTTTCTAGGACTAGCTCAAGTCTGCAAGAGTTAACATTTCCATGCATCCTCGGGATGGAGCTGCCCCAGCCCCAGCCCTGGGGATGGCCCTTTCTAAAGTGAATGCTGATGAACAGTGGGGAAGATTCTATGTAGGGAAGACTAGAGGAGCCTGTCCTCTAGAATGACTCTCAGAGGGGGACCGTCAGTAGACACACTCAACCATGCCCTGCCAATGTGCAGGCATGCTGAAATTCAGCAGCTTCTTATTGCTCAAGGCAGGGAAGTCCCACAAGGGGCCTTTGCTCAGACTCACACGTTCTGTTTGTTTGCTGTGCCCTCTAGGGCAAATACACATTAGGGTCTACACTCTTCCCTACCTACCCCAAGGTTTCCTGAATCCTGGACTTGGGCTCACACATAGAACCATAACATCTCACTACCAGTGCTCTCTGTGTGCTATATCTTATGTGCCAAGTGGATGCCAAAGCTCTTATCCGGAGTCCCAGGCATCAGAGAGGAAGGCAGCTTTTAATGTAAATAAATCGGCAGAGACTAGAAAAACACCCTCCCTCAATGCCCTAGTCTCAAAAAGAAAAGATGAGGTGAGCTCAGGACAGCCTGATTGACAGTTCTCTCCTTCTCTCCTGAAGGGACATTAAGGACCACAGAGGTCCCCAGCCAGTCCTCTCATTTGCTTCCTTCTATCTTCTCCCGAGAGGTAGTGGGTCAAGAGGAAGGGGGTGGGTGGACAGGCTTAGTTTCAGGAGTCGGAGGTAGAAATTCTTGAAGGGACCTTGAGGTGCCAAGTCCAGAACACACAGGACAGAGCCCCCTAGGGAGGCAAGACAACCCAGGCCCTCAGGACCCACCACAGGGAGAAAGTGCAATGGATTCTGTTTGGTGGGAACTCAGACACATACACAAGAGGAGGAGATCAAGTTAGCACCACACCCAGACTGACAAGGATCCAGAGGAGTAACACCCGCAGTGTGAAGAGTTCTTAAGCATTGTCTAAGCCTACCATATGCCCTCTCAGGGCCATATCCAAACCCTTTCCTAGCTTAGCACAGTGAACAAAGCTCACTGCTCAGGATACATCTAAGGATAAGGAGGAATTTCTGGCTGAGAGTTCAGTCCGGTGCTTCAGAAAGTGAAGCTCTGGGTACCCTTTAAATAGCACCTGCCATTCCAGCCTTGCTTAATGCAGTGCGGTGGACAGGGGACTCTCCCACGGCCCTACCTTGGGTACTGGGACCTGCCCAACTCACTACAGTGTCCCTGAATCAGGCCTCTCACCTGGGGTGGATGTCCACCAAAAGCACGAGTGTCTGCATGGTGATCACGTCGATGCGCTTGCAGTGGAAGCGGGCCACCTTGAGCACCTTGAGGTACGTGAAGCAGAGTACGATGAAGGAGAGCAGAAAACTGAGCGCATGGAAGGCGCTGGTGAAGATAGCAAAGCGCAGGCGCTCCTCGGGCCGCCGGCTGCACAACGTACACGAGGCATACAGCTGGTGGAAGCCCAGCCAGGACAGGGCGAGCGCAGTGGCCGGGAAGGTGAGCGCGTGCAGCCACGTGTAGGCCACCATGAACGCGGCATCGCGGAGGCGCATCTTGGCACGATAGCTTAGCGGGAAGACCACAGCCACCCAGCGGTCGATGCTGAGTGCAGCCATGCTGAGCATTGAATTGGCGGCCAGGAAGGTGTCGAGAAAGGCAGCCAGGCGGCACAGGCGATCCCCGGCCGGTTGCCGCTGTGCCACGACGCCGGCCAGCGTGAGTGGCATGTTGACCACGGTGCACAGCAGGTTGCCACAAGTGAGGTTGAGGGTGAAGAGCGCGGGCGCCTGGCGGCGGATGTCAGCGCTGTGCAGGAGGCAGAGCAGCACCAGCCCGTTGGACAGCAGCGACACGCCGATAGTGCCCACCAACAGCCCCGCCAGGCCCGCGTCCCACGAGTTCATGGTGCGCGCCCGCAGCTGGCGCTCAGGGCCCGCAACCCTGCGCCGCCATGGCGCAGTCCGCTGCCGGCTCAGCCCCGCGGCGTCGCGGCGGCCCAGAGACCCCTGGTCCCCGTCGCCATGGCTACCCGAAGGGCGTCCAGCAACCCAGAACCCCGCTCCACCCCCTGGACAAGCACCTAAGAATGCAGTCACCCGGAGCCCCGCACCACCTCCCAGGCAAGCACCTGGGTGCGGAACCACTCGGACTCTGGGTCACCTCACCACCGGCGAGCACCTGGGAGAGCCGTCACCCCCAGCCCCGCACCACCTCTTGGCCAGTCGCCCGGTGCAACGCTGAACTCCTGTGGTCCCCTGGAATCCTGGGTTGCAGGCGCCTGTGGTCACAGGCTTTGCCTCTGCCCGCACCCGCCCTCACCGGGTCCTTCTAAGCTCTGGCTCTGCTCCGCACACCCTCCTGCTTTGTGGCTTTCTCTCTGTCTCCCTCTCTCTGCCTCTGTGCTCAATCTCGTGTGCTCTCACTTTCTGTTCCCCCTCCCCCATCTGTCTCTCCCACCTCCAATTTTTTCCTCCCCTCCTTCCTCCCTCCCTTTCTCCTTTCTCTCTTCTTTCTCTCAGGAAACCGGCTGCTTCTGCGAAGGAAATCCCACTGATTCTCTCTCTCTCTCTCTCTCTCTCTCTCTCTCTCTCTCTCTCTCTCTCACACACACACACACACACACACTCACCACATACACACATACACTTGGAAGGAAGGAGCCCTGCAGGCTCCCTTGCAGAGTGACTGGCTCCCTGTGGCTCCCCTCCTCCTCTTCCCTCCATCCTCCCCTCTATGTGCAGGAGACAGGCTGAGTCAAAAGAATCTAAGAAACAAGAAGGATGCCTGGGCACCCTCATGCCTCAGTGCCACTTGGTCCCTCTTAGCTGACCAGACCTTGACCCAGCTCACCTGTCCCATAGCTGCCCAGCCTCGGGGCTCGCTGCTGTTATCTAATAGGAAATGGGGAGCTTGGTTAGGCTTCTGCTAGAATGGAATGTAATTCACAGCTCTCTCTTGCATTAGGACCAAATATCTCCTGAGATCTCCCCCGCATCTGTCCACAGGCAGCTGCTGCCCTACTGGGCATTGAGTCCCCAAGGCTTCATCCCATCACTCTGTAGTAATTCAGTTGCATTCTCAGACTTGGTGGAAGGACACTCAAGGCTCATTGGGACGTCCCTTAGGCAAACCTTCAGTCAAGAGAACACTTTATCTGTCCTTAGTTACCAGAAGCAGCTCTGGTGTGGCTGGTATTGGGTACATGTGGTGTCCAGTGCTTGCTGTTGGATTTCCATTCTGGGTCTGGTGAGAAGCAAGTTATTGCTGATGAGAAACCAGTGATGCTTATTAGGCATGTGGGAGAACTGTTCAGAGAATGGGAGGACAGGGCATGGCATGATTTGATCCAGATCATGGGAACTCGGGATATAAAGGGTCTCAGTCTCCCCCACCCTCCCCCGATCCTTAGATAAACCTGTCCCCAGTTCAGACTCTGCAGTTTCAAAAGGACTTGGTGGACAGCCAGGTGAGAACTTTTGGAGCTTCCTCAGTCCCGTCCCTTTCTGTAAGATGCTACCTCCTGAAGTGACCACCTCCTCTGTATCTCAGAGCCTGGTGATATGGACAGTCATGAGTGCACATGACCAGACCTCAGTCTAACAGAAGCCAAGCACAGACAGCTTCCCCAAGGGAGCTATTTTGTCTCCCCCATCTCACTAAATATTTCCCCTCACATAGTTTTAAGTATGGGGGGGGGAGCTCATATAAAGCACTGGGAAGGCAAGGGAAACAATGTTCTCTCTCCTCTGCACCCTGAAAGATGCTCATTGACAACCATTGTAGTTAATGATAGCTGTACACAGTAGAGTGCTGGGACCACTTCTTACCAGCTTCCTAGGGTGGCCTGGGGGCTCCTCTACAGCTCCATTCAGAGGCAGAATGCTGATAGTTGAAATCTAACATGCTAAGGGCATTTACACCATAGAATCAAGCAAATGCCACAGCTTAGCCCCCTCCCCATCATCATCATCATCATCATCTAAGCCTGTGGTTAAGCATTTACCCGCACACCACTCATTAACATCACAGGACCCAAGGCAAGGCACCCAGCTTCCCCGAGTCTCAGCTTCTTTATCTGTGTTTTCAGAACTGTGTTGATGCTGTGTGGAGGTGGATTCGCTTCTCGGGAAAGAGAAGAGCAAGCAGAATACTGGCAATCTTCTCAGCCCTTGGTCTCCTCATGTGGCCTAGGGAATTCAGGTTGGCTGTGTGTCTTCACCTCTTGCTTGGTTGATGACAACATAGTGGGCTGTCCACCTGCATGTCTTCCTGCTTCACAGATTTCCTTGGCAAACCACCTCTGGGAGGAGACAGGTGTTCAGGATTACTTCTGGAGTAAATCAATATATTCTGAGGCACACCAATGGGCCCTTAGCTCTTACATTACAGTGTTCTATAGGATTACCTTATGTGCTGGTTAAAGATTCAGGTTCCTGGGTCACCTCCTCCCAGGGTTTCAAGGTCATAGAGCCTGAGATCCTGCCTTGTTTACTACTTCTACAAATGATGATCAGACATGATCAGGCTAGATAGCTGATGCCTAACCATGCCCTGGACACATCCTCCATCAGTGGCCTGATGCTGTGGCCTCACAGGACTGCCAGTGATTGTCGGAGCACAGACATTAACACATTAAACATTACCTAATGTATTTATAGCACATGAGTTGCCAAAGCCTGTCCAAATACCACACTTGATCTGATCCTTGCAAGAACGATGGATTGGAAAGTTAGCTACTGCTGGTATCTCAGAGATGAGGGCAACAACATACAGAGGAGTTAAGTGACAGAACTGGCTATATGGGCTGCCTTTAAACTATGTGCTCCAGAGCTCCTCAGTCACCTTCTCAATGAGATACCTTTGGTCTATAACTTATAAGAACCTCAACTTCTCAGCATCAAAATGATGCTGATAACAAGATCACTGGGGCCAATAGTAAAAAACTCTCTCTCTTCCTCTCTCTTTTCTTCTCTCTTTTCCTCCCTCCCTTTCTCCCAACCTTGCCCCTCCCTCCTACCCACCCACCCCCCTCTCTTTTACACACAGCATACTGAAGATCATTTGCTCTCTGAATTCCTAAAGGCAACCCTGAAAGGTTAAGATGCCAGAATAGAAATTCAGAATATTCTAACTCAGTTTGCTGAGGAACTGAAGCTCATTTTTATCTGCCTCTTTAAACGAAATATCCTGGGATTGTTGGAGGGCTGATCTCCATAGCGACCAGGTCCCAGCCTTGTTGGTTTTTATTCAGGGCAGTCTTCATTAAGCTCAGGTCTAGCATAGCTTTACACACCGATAATGAGGTTATAGTCATAGAACACAGCTCTTTGTGGAACTTGATACTAGCCTCTGCTGACCGTCCACAGGAGAATCTAAGAATCCAGCCCACTCACGCAGGGGCTGCAAAGCCTGGAGTATGCCTGCCAGGGAACCACACTGGTTCTTTAGAGCATGCACTTTCAAGCCAGAGGGAAGTCGGCACTGGTGGAATGTTGATGACAGCATTAACATGACTCATAAAATGCTGTAACTGTGCCCCCTAGGGATGCTCAGCAACAGGACTCCGTAGAGGCAGAGGAATGCACACGTCTTTGTCAACCCTTGCAAGAACGTTCCAGTGTGTCTACCCTGAAGTGAAAGAACACTCCCAGAACAGGCAATTTGCTCAAGGTCACTTTCAGTCACATCAGTTGACAGAATCAAGTGAATTAGTTAGAGATCCACATCTTTTCTCTACTGCGCTGCTCTCTATCACACACATGCATGTGCATGCATGAGCACGCGTGCGCGCGCGCGCGCGCACACACACACACACACACAGATATGCTGCTGACAGAGGTGATCTCTTTCACAGTTGCATTCAGAGAGGAATGAAATGCTATAACAAGAACCAGACTGGCACCAGTGCCTCAAGAAAATTGGGACAGTAGAAGTGCTATGGATACAAGAATATTGGTGGTCATTTGGGGGAGAACCAGGGGATTCTGGATTTGTACAAGTTAAAGAGAGAAGGTCAAGATTCTGGAAATTCCATAGAGAAAGAAGTATCTGGGGAAATGCCTATGGACCTGAGGCTAGAAACCCTTCAGAATTGTGCCTCTGCAGCAGAAAGTGGACCTTCAGGAAGATGGGAGACACAGATGGATGGACCAGCCCCATGACAGGCACAAAATGTAAGGCCTGTTGAGTGATGACTTCCATAGCCTGGAGTATCCAGTCAGCCTGCCAGACTCCCAACTGAGACTAACAGCAGGATTCCATTTTCAAAACATGTACTCAACTGATGCTGAAAGTCCTCATAGTAGCACTGTAACCAGAGGCCAACCACAGATGGTCTGATCATCCGGATTAGGACACTGAGACCCTAGAGAAGGCATTCCTTCTTTGCAGAACGTATGACTCAGAGTGGGGGACTAGATCCTTGAATGCTGCCCAGGACCTAGCTGACTGTCTAGTACTCTCTCTATTACAGCTAACATGCCAAACTAGTGGTCTCTCTCTAACTGCATGCCCTCATGCTAAGTAAACAGAACCAATTGTACATTCTGACATTCCAGCAGGTCACAGAGTCTCTGGCTCAATTGACCATAAACATGGGACTTTTTGAGACAGGATTTCAATTAGCCCAGACTTGCTATACAGCTAAGGATGAACTTGAACTTGATCCTCCTGCTTCTACCTCCATAATGTTGGAATTGCAAGCATGCATCTCTATACCAGGTTCACCTGCTCATTGCCAAAGATGAGAATTGATTCTCTGGCCCTGGACCTTTACCATTCCCAAGTCTTCACAATGGATTCAGACCAGACGAACCAGTTATGGACAGTGATAAGTTCAGAAAGAGGGAAGAGAAATCTCATGGTCTGATAGCCTTTCCTGGTAATCTCCCAAAAGAATCCAAAGCTTTGTTGTCTGAAGGAATTCAGAAGGCAAGGCAACATTTATCTGAGCCTTGCCAGGATCCAGACACTCTGCCTGCCTTATCTCATGTAATCTTTGCAGTATTTTTGAGATGCTTCTGCTGCAAGTAGATAAGGTAACAGAGGTTGAGAGAGGCTAGGCATGATACCCAAGGACCAGAGCTAGTGGAAAAAGTGAGGGAGACGTAGGCCCAAGTACATGATGGCTCTGGCTCTGTTTTGATGCCATACTTGATCTCCCAGTCTCTCCCAGTCATTCCCCCTAACAGCCATTTCCACTCTGCTCTTGTCTACTCTCTTCCCACCTATGTTCTTAGCCTGGGCATCAGCTAAACAGTGTGATAACTTAGTGTCTGGGAGAGGGCTTCTGCCTAGGACACTGCTTTTGCTGCCCCACTTATGGTTCATGGAACAGGGCTTACTCCTTTGCATGTAGACTGGGTGTTGGAGTGAGGCTTGACATGAATCATTCTGCCCAAGGATTCTCAAATAACTTGGGTATATCAGAGAAAAGGTCTTTCCCAGGCCAGGGATTCAGTTCCTAGACCACAACTGTCCCCCGGATGGTGAGAGGGGAGAAATTTCCATCTAACTAGAGTCTGTCTGGCCAAGATGAGATGCTGCTTTCTCTGCTGGACCCACATGCTCACACAGCCAGCAAGCAGTGGGGTGCATTGTACCCTGCTTTGGAAATCCATATCACCTGCCTGTAGAAGGGAAGCCTCTTTATTTGTAACTTGAACTTGAACTGGCATGTGTGATTGGCCTTTCTGGGTTTTAGACTATGAAGCCCCTAACCCATCACAGACAATGTCTCCTCTGAGTTTGTGCAGACCCCTAAAAATGTCTGAGTCCTGTCTCTGAACTGGAGAAGGGCAGTGAGTGGAGCTTGACTTATATTTCCAGGAATGAGGGCTTCAGGTCCTTGTGTCTGTCATGGTTTCCAGTTACCTACAGCCACTGGGATTGTTAGACAGCCTGAAAGTTTGGAAATCTGCATGGTGGCTTGCGAGATCAGCACCAGGAAGACGGACAGCTCCTGCATCCTGCTGTATATGTTTCCAGTGACTAGATGAACGAAAGGCCCTCATCCCCTTTGTTGGTGGTGACTCCAAAATTTCCCATGATGTTCCCCCACCCTAAGTCAAGGGAAACAGTCACATCACATCCTTCGAAAGTCACTGGAGGAGCCCCTAACCTGGGTGCCACTGTCTAACACTTGTCAATGGAGAGAGATCTTGGCCTGGAAGCACTGTGTTGTTGACAAAACTTTGTGCTGGAAGCCAAGGAGCTCAGGAATCTAGTCTAGTCTCCGAACCCAATCAATCATATGCCTTTGGGCAAGTCTTTACGTTCCCACCATCTCGGGAATGAGGTGGGTGGATAAGGCGACTTCACCTGGGAATTTAGTTTGCTTGGAAATGCCACACAAGGAACATGGATAAGAAAGGAGGAAGAAAAAGGGCCAGAAACAGGCACCCAAAGGCCTTCCTTCCCCAGATGGTAGAAATTAAGTCCCTTCTGCTGCAGTGGCAACTGAAACCCATGTACCACTTTAGCTTTTGAGGGCTGTGTGGGTGGACATGTGGGGGAGAATTCATTTTCCTGTAAGTGTGAGCTAGTGGGAACAATCTCTGAGCTCAGCTCTTGGCCCTCAGCACACCCAAAGGGTCTATGCTTTTTAGGCCCTGCTCAATATAAGCATTCAAGGGCTGAGCCTGCCAGCAACTGCTGGAGGCAGAGCCAAGGTGTGTGCTTGTGTGGTCAAGGAGGTGTGTGCTGGAGAGGTCAAACCAGCCAATGACATCAAAGTGCTGGCTTCTTGTGGAGTTGGTTTGGAATCAGGGAAACCAAGGCAGACATGAGTCTTTTTAGAAATGACTCAATTCTTTGGGAGGCTTAGCAAGATTTAGAAAGTAGGAAAAATAGTTCTTAATTTGCATGAATACCGAGAGCAACTTTAAAGGGAAAAACAAATTATTTGCCCATGCTGAGTGAGAGGGATGTTGCTAGGTGCAGGGGTGTGTGACTGTGGTCTCAGCTGTTCCAGAAGCTGGGAAAGGATCTTTGAGGCCTGGTAAACCCTATCTGAAGAAAAAAAGACCAAAGAAAATCAGAAACAAGCCCAGTGCACTGTGCTTATTGGAACTTCCCTGACCCCAGATGGACTTGTTCAGGCACCATCTGTTAGCATCTGAGGTCTACTCACTCAGCCGGATGAATGCTTTGGTACTTGAAGGATCCATCAAAATGTGTCTTCATGGGCTGATTCAGACAGATGAGAATGGAAGAATTGGTTCAGTGTCCCACGCCTCTGATGTGCTTCCTCTCTCTATCCGTAGTCCTCTTCCCTGCCCTTTGCCTATTGGTGCAGTAGACATCAAATCACCACGTCACTCTACACTATATGCTGTGGCTCTTAGAATAGAAGCATCTCCCGTATGCAGACTATGATAAGAGGTTCTCTTCATCAAGTTTACATTTACATAATGAGATGGGAAGTCCTGGGCATAGCATCTGATGAGTTTGATAAGCTCGGCATCGATGTCATCTGTGCATTTGCTAAGACAGTGCTTCCGTCTCCCCAGAAAGGTCCCTTATGTCCCTTTAGACTCAACCCGCAACCATCCGCTCCAGATGCTCATTGTTCTCTTCTTTAACCATTTTTAATTAATTTTCTGCTTGAACAGAACTAGACACCATGAGTTTTGCTAATCAAGCTTCTTTTACATAGCACAATATATTTTAGGTTTATCCACCCTGTTGCATCCTTTGCAAATTCATTTCTTTCTGTTGCTTAATATAAACCTAGTGTATGAACATACCTATGAATTTTAGCCATTATCGTTTTGATAGACATTTGTGCTAGATCCTGTCTTAGGGTTACTATTGCTGTGATGGAGTATCATGGCCAAAAGCAAGTTAGGGAAGAAAGGTTTAATTTGGCTTACACTTCTAGATCATAATCCATCACTGGAAGAAGTCAAGACAGAAACTCTAACAGGGAAGGAGCCTAGAGCCAGGAGCTGATGCAGAAGCCACAGTAAGGTGCTACTTACTGGCTTGTTCCCCATGACTTGCTCATCTTGCTTTCTTATAGAACTCAGGACCACCAGTCTAGTGCATCCCCCATCAATCACTAATTAAGTAAGTGCCATACAGCTGGATCTTAATGGAGGCTTTTTCTCAGGTGAGGTTCCCTCAGATAACTGTAGCTTGTGTCAAGTTGACATACTAGTCAGCACAGATCTAATTCATAAATATTCTGAGTCGAAGCACTTGTGGACATTCCTGTGATAGATTTTAAACAGTTGAGCTGGTTCCTACCTACTGACTAGCATTCACCCCTACTGACTAGCGTTCCTGGTACTGGAAGGTACTCTGCATACTACCAAAGGAGAAAGGTAAATTCCAACATGGCTACAAACTCTTATATCTGCAGTGGTGACCTGCCTGCAAGAAGGACTGGTGAAATAGTGGCATATAGCTTGTAGAACTCACCAACCAATATCTGGATGGATTTGAGGCCCAGTCCATGAAATGGAACCCATTCCTGATACTGCTCAGAGGGCCAAGAACCCAAAACTAGGCAGGCTGTGGATCTAGGGGAAAACCAAATTCTACTATTCTACTAAAGGAACATTAGCAATAAGATGACTCTTAATCTTCTGCTATATTCATATATAAGAGTCTCACTCAGCCATCAACAGAGAATCTGCCTTCTGCAGTAAGATGGGCAGTAATACAGAGATTTACAGCTAGATGTGTGGAGAGTAAGAGATCTTGGAACACTAAGCCCTCAAAGGACCATCACTGCCTCCATCAGTCCCTTCCCCTCAGAAGAGGAAAAAGAAAGAGACCAAGAGCCAGGGGGGATGGAGGACACCAGGCAAACAAGGCCTTCCAAACACAGCAGATCCAGCACATATGAACTCACAAAGACTGTGGCAGCATGCACAGGGCTGCACTAGGCTGGGCCTCATAGGGTTCCAGCACTGAGAAGAGAAATGGACCCAGACCCCCGTTCCTAACCCAGAAGCGATCTCCAATCGATAATTGCTCACAAATGAAAAAAAAATTAGCTTTCTTCAGTGGAATCCCACTGGGTACACAAACCACTCTTAAGGTCACGACCAGCAGTAGACGGCCAGCACAAAATGAGCTCAGTGGCATTTTTGGAGGTTATTTGTCTTATAATGCTTTGTCAGGGCTTTCTCTCTGCCAACCTCACAGATCCCTTGTGTATATCTTATGGTTTCTGGTTTTGTGTTTTTATGGGATTTCTGTGTGCATGGATATGTGTGTCTCTGTAGCTGCATGTGTTTCTTGAACTCCTTTGGCTCTTTTTCTTCTGTTTGTTTGTTTTGTCCTATTCTAGCTGGTTTGTTTTTGTTGTGTATAATTTAATATCATCATCATTTTAGATGCCTGTTTTTATCCTAATAAAAGAAAGAAAGGGTAGTTGGGGAAGTGGGGAGGATCTGGAAGAAGTTTGGGGAGGGGAAACTATATTAGGATATACATTGTTTTTAAAAAATCTATTTTCTAAAAAAAAATGCCAGTTTCAAAAGTGTCAATGCAGTTATACCATGTAACCTATAGTAAATCAGATTGTCTTTTTTCTACTGAATTATAAAGTTTTAAGATATGTTTGCATTCAAATCATTTATTAGATATATAAATCTTAAATACTCTTCTAAGCTGCCAATCATCTACTTTTTAAGTTATTTTAAAATAAGTATTATTGTGTCTGTGCAAATGTGTGCATGTGTGTACCTGCATATGATTGGCGAGGGTATACATGCCAAGACATACATATAGAGACCAGAGGACACTTTTTCAGACTCAATTCTCTCTTTCTACCTTTACATAGACTCTAGGGATTGAACTCAGACTACCAGGCATGTGCAGCAAGTGCCTTTATCCCCTAGGCCATCTTGCCAGCTCTCTACTCTTTTTTTTTTAATATTTTAGATTTACTTATTTTATTTCTCATGTATGAGTGTTTTGCCTGTATGTATGTATGCATGTAAGTATGTATGTATGTGTATGTATGCATGTCTATGCTTATTGCCCACAGAGGTCAGGAGAGGGTTTCAGATCCTCTAGAACTGGAGTTCTGTATGGTTATGAGCTAGCATGTGGGTGCTGGGAACTGAACCTGGGTCCTCTGTAAGAGCAGACAGTGTTCTTAAACACTCTTCAGCCATCTCCTCATACCTTTTATTAATGATGAGGTGAAATGCATTATTTATGAAGTCAAAGTTTTTAATATTCATGAAACCAAACTTGTTAATATTCGTGAAGCTGAGCCTATCTTGTTTTTATGATTACTGTTCTCTGCTTCCTGTAAACATTTCCCAAAATCAATCCAAGCTGGCAATGTTTTTTTCTTCTTTCTTTCTAGAAGTCTTGTTTCTATCTTTAACTTTTATACCAAGGCAAAGGGCTCATGCAAATTAATCCTTGTGCATGGTATAAGGTAGGGTTGAGGTGAGTTTATTTTTTACATTTGATATCGTTATCAAGCAGCTTAGATTGAACCTATTTTGCTTCCTACATTAAATTACTTTGGGGGCTTTGTCAAAACCACTGAGCACTTAACATTTGCTGTTCTTTATTTTATTCTGTTTCTTGGTGTGTCTTGACACCAGTCTATACTCTTTTGATTATTTTTCCTTCATAGTAAGTCATAAAAGCCTATTTAATACCCCCTTTTTTAACACTTCCAAATACAACATAATGTTATAGAATTTCTCCTATTTTACTCTTCTTTTTTCATTCTTTTTCTTTCAATTTTTCCTGCAAGCTTTACCAAGTTTTTAAATATATATGTATATTTAAAAGCATTCTGGAATATATATGTATATTATATATCATAATTCCTTATTTCTTTTTGGGGAATTTCACATCATGTGCCCCAATCCTGCTCACCTCCCAGTCCCTCCATATCCACCTCTCACTCCTGCAGTGTCCCCAAATTAATTAAAACAAATTAAAAACAAAAAAATAAAAACCACCTTACTCCTCCTTCTTTCCCACCTCTCCAACACCTCTTCATTTGTCCTGTGGCATTGGGAGCTGCAGCGTGTCAGGCAGTATAGCCTTTTGTCCCATCGGTCCCACCTTCAATGTTCACTGAAATGAGTCATTGGTCTGGTTCAAGGCCTCTGGCCTCTGGCCCACCATCATCACGGGAACCTCAGCGAAACTCCTCTCAGATAGCCTGCTGTTGCCCCAAGTATGGGATCCTGTGACTCTGGCCCAGCAGGACCAGTCCTTTCATGCACTCTAGCAGGTCACGTGTGGGGCATATGTTAGGGTGGGCCAACTAAGGTCCAGGATGTAGGTCTGGGAGGTAGTTGAGCTGGTCACTCCAGGCCTGTGAGACCACTTCCCTCCGGCCAGGGGTGGAGTCAGTTTTCCTCGGCCCATACCTTTTGGGCCATCTTTCCCATGCCCATGGTGAGGGGTGTGGTCATCTCTCCTGAGTGTGGGGACCAGCTCTCTTGCTAAAGTGTCCAGTAAGGAGCAGGTCCAGCTATCCTAGGGCCCTCAAAGGGCAGGGGCAGCTCAGCATGTATCTTGAGTTTCAAATTACATGGTTCCTTTGGCCCCCCCTGTGATAACACAGACCACGGACATCAACACAGACCCCAGCTGCAGCAGGATCATGGACCCAGACACAGCCCTTAGCTGCAGCTTGGGCCTGGACATCACCATGGCTTCGGTGACAGTTCAGGTCATCCAGATCAGTATGGCCCTGGTGGTAGCATGTCCCACGGATACCAATATGGTCTCAGGTAGCTGACCAGACACCAGGCATCCTCATGAGACACAGTGCCCTCAGTGGTAACAGAAGCCACAGACATCAAATCAAATTCTGGCTGCTATAGGGCCACAGACCCATACATGGCATCCATGTGGCCTTTGGTGGTATCATGGGCCTCGAACATTAACACAGACCCCAGCTATGGTAGGACCATGGACCCAGACATGGTCCTCAGCAGCATCCCAGGTCTGGACCTCACCATGACCACTATAGCAGTGCAGATCACCCAGATCAGCATGGACATGGTAGCAGCATGGCCCTCAGTCACCAATATGGCCCCAGGTGGCTGACCAGAACCTGGGCATCTGAATAGGCCTGGGTGGTAACAGGAACCATAGACTTGGAGCCTGGCTGCCGCAGGGCCAGGAACATGCTGGGGTTTATACTGGGTAACATTGTACCGATAGGTTGGTTTGAGGAAATTTGTCATTTTAAAGACCTCAAATCCTCCCGTCTCTGAACAGGGAATTCTGTCTGGGAGCTTTCCTAGAGTTCTCCTCAGCACTCTGTCATTTTCCGTCTTGTGTTTCTTTTTTCGTCTCCACACATATTATGCTTTAATGTTACCATTTGTGCCATTGTCTTGTAAATTTGTTCTTGATTTGTTCACCGCCAGCATACACAAATACAGCTGATTTGTGCTGGGGGAGGAGGGCTGGTTCTGGGCCCGCGGTGAATTAGCATATGAGTGAGTTTAGGATGGCTTCATGAATTTCTTGTTTTTTGTGAATCTATAATCGTGTTGTCTATGAATTAAAACAAAACAATGGTTTTGTTTTCCTTGTCTGTTCCACTGGCCAGGGCTTCCTGCGCCCTATCAGATGACGGTGGGGTGACTTTCACTTGGCTCGCATTTTCAGAGAAACAGTGTGTCTCATCCCTTATTCATTACAATGCCCATTGTTAGCTTTGCATAGATGTCTATTTTTTTAATCACATTAAGAAAGGATAATTTACTGGGGATGGTGATGTGTGCTTGTGACCCCAGCACTTGGGAAGTGGAGCTAGGTGGACCTGGAGACCAAGGTCTTGCTTGGATATATAGCAAGCTTGAGACTAGCCTGAGCTACATGGAGAGAGACAGAGGAAGGGAGAGGCGAGATACACACACACACACACACACACACACACACAAAGAGAGAGAGAGAGATAGGAAACATGGAAACATCACTATTTATACCATTTATTTTGACTTGTAGCACTGATGCTTGGCAGCCTTGATTTATTACCAATCATAGGTGAAAGCATTTGGTCTCTCAGCTTTGATGACAGTGTCTAGCTGGATGTAATCTGTAGATGTTCTAACATGCATCAAGCTAAGAAGGTTCCCTTTTATTTCTATTTTCAGAGGTGGGGTGCACAACCAAGGAGAGCTGATGTCATCGTCGTAATCCTATGCCCATGGGAACAATTGTGAGGTTTTTCTTTCAATCTTAATTCAGTGAATTACACTGAGAGTTGAGCCAGCCCTGCTCTCCTAGAAAGAAACCACAGCTTGTCTTCATTTACCAGCCCTTTGTTGTATTGTTAGATTCTCTTGGCCTGGGCTACATCCTGAACATTTGCATCTGTGTTCACAAAGTGTATCTGTTTATATTTATCCTTTTATAATATTTGCCTAGTTTTCATAGCAGGAGTGTGCTAGCCCGGGGAAAGTAGTTAGGAGGTAATCTTCCCTCTTTGTGTAAATTTTGAGAGTTTGTGCTTGGCTTATCTCCTTGATATGCACTTCAGGACCCACATCTAAAACAGTGCTGTACACGTTTAGGTGGTGCAAATTCCCATAATTAACCCATTAGGAAAGTCCCTTGTAGACACGCCCACAGGCCAACCTCATTTGGTGTGGGATTCCTCTCTATATGCTATGAATATGTTTTATTACCATTGGTTATTAAAGAAGCTGTTTTGGCCAATGACTTAGTAAAGCCAGGCAAGAAATCCGAGCAGAGATATATAGAGAAAGTAGGCACAGTCAGGGAGATGCCATGTAGCTGCCGAAGGGAAAAGATGCCAGCCACCTGCTAGAACCTTACCAGTAGGCCACAACCTCATGGTGATTCACAGATTAATATAAATGGGTTAAATTCAGATGTAAGAGTTAGCTAGAAATATGCATAAGCTATTGGCCAAACAGTGCTGTAATTAATATAGTTTCTATGTGATTATCCACATTTGGGTGACCAGGAAACAAACGGGTAGTGTCCGTCTACGTTAATTTAGACAATCCTTCCTTGAGACTCTCTTCCCAGGTATTCCAGATCCTGCTAAACTGAGCTGAAATTAGCCATTACAGAGGGGCTGAGAGTCAGGAGGCTTGAATGGGTGCAGAATGGGGAAAGAAGCAAAGACAGAGTCTTAAAACATGCGGAAGGGACATATTTGTGCAGCACAGTGTAAAAACTGCTCTGATTGGCTAGACTATCCATGAGAGCAAAGGAGAACAGTGTCTGACCCTCTGCTGGGGCCACACTGAGCCACACTGAGCCTCGCTGAGAAGCTGGTTTGTCCAGAGAGGAACATGCTGGTGTTCTAGAAGCAGCATTTTAGTGCCCAACCCTGAAGCCCAGCTGGAGTAACATGGGCAGTGCAAGCAGCACCAGGATCCCAGGGGAATGACCCAGGACTACAGCTGCCTTCTGCATGAGGGTGTCACAGGCAGGAACTGTTGCATCACACTTAGTGTAACAAGTCCTTGGACACGAAGAACTATGTCTAGAACGTTTAAGATACTCTCAACACCACGATAAGCATTATTTTCACCGTCGCTGTGCAAGTAAAGAATACATTTCTCTACTGTGATGCTCTGGGCACGCAAACTGCCAGACAGGCTGGGGACTTCGGGTGCACATGGGAGCGCTGGGTTCTAAGCTCCCGTCTATTCAGCCTATCTTCACCTCCTGATAGTTTGCTCCATGGCACCATGAACAGTCACTTGATCCAGGAAAACATAGGTTCACTATTGCGGTGGTTGGTCCTGGCTGTCAGCGTGAGTGGATTAAGAGATGTTAGGGCTGGTCAAGTCCACTTGTGTGTCCATGGGGGTGTGTCCAGAGGGAACTAACATGTGGGACGGTGACAAAAGGGAAAGACTTAAATGTGGGCAGCACCCTAAAGTGAGCAGGGTCTCTCACTGAGACCTCAGCCTGGCTAAGGCTAAGCTGGCTGGAGTCTACCTGTCTCCAGTCTCACAGCATGCACTTCCATGTGAAGCCTCTTACGTGGTTTCCCGATATCCGACTCATATCCTTCTACGGTGAGCACCTCACTGAATGAGCCACCTCCTCAACCCTTCACCTTGCTTCCTGTTGGGGTATGAGCAAGCAACAGCCATAGGAAGGTTTTAAAAGGCCCCCAGTAAGGCCATAGATGCTTCTGTCTACAAACAAATGTCACCAGCCGAAGCTGTCTGCCCCGTGGGAGTGGATACCCTGTGTCAGGTCAATGCGCAGCTATGTGGACAACACATTACGACACGGCAGTGCCCCCACAGGCATGGACCCCTCTCCAATCTTAAGGTACCACCCACGTTTCTCCCCAATCCAATCCTTTTCCTTATCAAATATGGTTAGAAAAATCTTCACAGCTGGAAATCTAGAAACAGAGAACACCTGCCTACCAATATCTAAGAAACAAGCCTGCTGTTGCCCACTGTTGTCTCTGAGAATTGTTAGGTTATTCCTGAGTATTCATCTGGGGTGTGTGGGGCTCTGTCTTCTGAGTTTAATAATACACACATGCCTTTGTTTACTTCCAACTAGGAACCAGAGTACATATTAACATATTAGTCTCCTCTCTCTCTCTCTCTCTCTCTCTCTCTCTCTCTCTCTCTCTGATTGACCACAGTTAGAATTAGTTGCTCAATTTCTTCCTTTCTTCCCACTAGATCTATTCCAGGAGGTCAGAGGTTACAAAGAGACTACACAGGCACAGATCCAGTTATCTTAGCAAGAGTATTGTGTTTATAACACAATTTTTAACTAGGTCAGACAAAAGAAGAGATTGCTTAGAAGGAGATTGGAAGATATAGATCACCTTGAGTCAAGGAACACCTGTGCCCACAAGCAGTTTCCATCCCTGAGGATATCTGGGAGCAGGATGGAATAGAGCCCCCTCCTTATGCAACCATTCCAACTTCTTGCTGTGTTCCACTTGTCTTTCTCTCTGCCAGCTTCATTAGTCCAGTAGACAACAGGGTGACCAAGGCTGTGACCCACTGGTAAAAGGGACCTACCCTCATCCATTAGTTAGACATGGACAAATCCCAGGGAGGCCCTGACTGCCAAGCTGGGGTCAGGTGTCTATGCCTGAGCCACGGGGCAGCAGCACTTTATGCTCTAACAGCTGCGAGAGGAAAAACAGATGAGGTGCAGCTCCCATCTTCCCGATGGTCAACTTCATGCTTCATGCGTGTGTGGTGGACAAACGCAGAGGATCTGAGCCCTTCAAGGGAAAACCACATCATAGGTTAGTTTTGTCTAGAATTAAGTTGGAAACAGACCAAGAGTGAGTCTTTGAATGGTCACAGTTCCCGAAGGCTCTAGAAAGCCAGGGCTCAGTGGGTAAAGCGTTTGCTGTGAAAGTGAGAGGACCTGAGCCTGAGTCCCCAGAACCCATGGGAAACTAAGTGCAGGAGTGTGCGTCTGTAGCCCCAGGGCGTCTGTGCTGAGATGAGAAGCAGAGGCAAGAGATCCCCAGAAGTTCTTCAGCCAGCTAACCTGGTGTATGCAATGGCAAATACCAAAGAAGCTTTACTTTCCACCCTAGTGGAGGCTGGGATTGTGGCCCAAGGTTGCCCTGATCACCAAGTGCACACCGTGGCACACATATGCCCACACTCACACATATATACATCATACATGCAGGAGGATCACACATACACCAGATATTCACACACATAAAGACTTTTTTTTTTAAAGAAGCAAACAGAGTGGCCTCAAATGCTGTGATACATCCCTCACAGAGGGGAGGGTATTCAGATGCAGGCTTAAGGACCACAATGCTTCCGGGGGGGGGGGTCCACTTTACCTTGTCCACTCGCATCCCACAGTAAAAGAAAGACAAGCTGGGCAGCCTGGGTGACTGACAGTAAAACTGGGCCAATGCTGTCTACGGCTAGACTATTTGGTCTGCATCTTTAAAGTGGAGAAAATTCCATATGGTAGCCCAGGCTTCCGCTGGAGAGAAGTCATTGGCACCACTTAGATGGTGCTTTCTATATGTGGAGATCTGTCCTAAGTGGGTTATGTAGAACGGCCCATTTTCTAAGAGCAACCATGTGATGGAAGTGTGGTTATTGTCCCGTCTGCGCTGGGTTGATAAGCCTCCATTCCTCCAATTCAAGTCTCCCTGGAACCTCAGAATGTGGCCGTATTTGAGAAAATGGCCTGTGCAGATGTAATTAATTACTTAGGATGGGGTTTTCTTGGGTGAGGAGGCTAATCTGGTGCCTGGTACCTCTATGAGGAGAGGGACCTTTTGACAGAGAGACTCCTAGAAAGCAGAGGGTTGTGTCAAGACAGAAGCTACAAGAAATGATGCTGTCACAAGCCAAGGAGCAGCAAGGGTTGCCAGCAACCACATTAAACCGGGAAGAAGCAAGGAAAAGATCTGCCTTGGAGCCTTTGGAGGAGGCACAGCCCTGCCAATGCTTTGAATTTTAACAGGAAGCTTCCAGGGCTATGAGACACAGAAGAGCTGGTGGTTCAAAGTCCACAGCTGGAATTTGTCATAGAAACCCCTGGGGAATAAGCATGGTGTCTAATAGTCGTAAAAACAGCAAGGGGTTGAAACCCCTTGCCCAGAGCCACACAAGGAAAAGGTGACAGAGGTGGAGAGTATTGGGGAGACAGGACTAGGAAGAGACTCGGGGATGGCACTACTCCAATGTGACACAGCCTCATCATGCATTCTGGGCTGTCTTGGTTGCTTCCGTGGAAACCCAGGTTTCTGAGATGAGAGAGTCCCCTTAGCACCCATTTCTCTAGACCCTGCTTTTGTCAGGGTCTGGCCACAGTCAGACAACTAGGCGTTATCTCCGCCTCCCCGAGGCTGCTTCCTAAGTGATGCTGTGACAAATGTCTGACCAAAGTGACCCAAGCGTGGAAAGGCTTGTCTGGGCTCACAGTGCGAGTCCTCAGTCCTTTGGCGGGAAAAGCATGTTGGCAGGGGTAGCTCTGAGGCAGCAGAAGCATGAGACAGCTGGTCACATGATAACCACAGCCAGGTAGCCCAGTGTGGGGTACTGGTGCTAAGTCCACTAAGTTCTCCTTTTCCCTTTTATTTCATCTGAGATCCAGCCCCCTGGAAGCATGCTGCCCATAATCATGACAGTATCTCGCTTCTCGGTTAAATTTCTCTGGAAATGCTCTCACAGATACCCTAGGTTATTTCAACTCCTGACAAGTCGGCAATGAAGACTGACTGTGGCATCAGGCCTCTGCTATGGTCACACCTTCTAGCTTCTAGCCTGGGTCTTGCTCCTGAACTGGCCTCACTTCCCTTTGCTTCTGGGCTTTTTTTTTTTTTTTTTTCTGGGGATGAGGCCTCCTGACCAGCTCCCGGGTGTGTGTGAGAATTGACCAGCACACAGTGACTGCCATTTGCCCCTGGTTTCATTCATCTTCCTGCACTCCTGCAAGCTGGACCACTTTCCAAAACCCTGGGTAGACTCCCATCAACGTCTGGATACATGGAAGCAGAGAAGGTCAGATCGACTTGTCATCCTGCACCCCAGCAGGATGCTGTAGACAGCCCTGGGGTTCTTTTTTTCTCTTTTCTTCATACTTCTTTCTGCCCATGTGTTCTCCCCAGTTGGGCTCACACTGTTGAAGCATACTTCTCACTGTTCGAACAAGACCAGCCCACAGTCTTTTAACCTCTTTGGGATAATCAGTCTAAGGACTGTTAATCCTCCAGGGGCTGGATCTAAAGACTTACAGCTTTTCAGAATTGTAAAAAATGTAATGCCCCTCACATTTTCCACCTAATAGGGAAATTCTCTTCTCAATGCTGGTGATCAAACCAGGGTCTTGTTTGTAAACGTCAGGCAAGGGTCCCGTGCTGAGCCATGGACTCAGCCCTAGCTGCTTTTTGCTTCATTCTGAGTTGTCCTTTTCTTTAAGAAAGAAGCCCAGAGCCAAGCAGTGGTGGTGCACGCCTTTAATGCTAGCACTCAGGAGGCAGAGGCAGGCAGACCTCTGTGAGTTCAAGGCCAGCCTGGGCTACAGGGAGCTAGTTCCAGGACAGTCAGGGCTACACAAAGAAACCCTGTCTTGAAGAAGCCCCCTGCACTGAAAGAAAGAAAAAAGGAAAGGAAGGAAGGAAGGAAGGAAGGAAAAAGGAAGGAAGGAAGACCAGAAGTAGAATTGATGTGTGGAAGTCTTGTAAGGTTTGATAATCTCCACAATGGAGGGAGTGGCCACGCCCACCGACACCTCTTCATACCTCAGTTCAGACCCAGGTTCTCATCTTTTCAATGCATATTAATCAGAGGGGTGGGAATTTGGCTCTTTGTTCTACTTTGCCTGTCGTTGCTTACTAATGAGGCTGAGCATTTGCAAATATACCAATCATTTCCCTACCCTTGTTTGTGGGTCGCCTTCCCCAGCCTCCTTTCCTGCCTGGGTGCTTTCTCCCCAGCTCCTGGGAATGCTTGCCTTCGGTTGGTAACCTTGTTCTGCCAAGCTCACTTACTGACATGGCCCAAACGGATGGGGTTTTTAATTTTTAAACAGTCTCGCGTTGTTCCTGGAGCTCTGCTTATAAATTGGGAGAAAATGGAAGACACGGGCAGGCAATGGTAAAAAGGAAGATTCTGCCATCCCTGCCTTCCAGAGATTTCCACTTTTAACACCTTAGTATGTCTCATTCCATTTTCACTTCACCCAAATGAGATCACTTTGTACATAATGTTTTATAATCTGGTACTTTTCTTCAGCCAACAGTCTCCACTTTCCCGTCATGTTGGAACATTCTAGGCACCGAACTCCCAGGCTGTTCTCCGGTTGCCCCAATTGGCCACATAATGTTCTTTGGAGCTACTTTGTCCAAAGCAGTGCACTCTGCAATAACCCCTGGAGCATGTCATTTCCAGGCCTCTTTGAGCACAGCAGAGTCCCAGTCAAGTGTCACAGATTTGTTGAGGAAGCCAAGACAGTCCCTCGATAGACAAACTCACCAGCTGGAATTGTCTATCTTCTGTGACTAATACCCCCTGCCCGCCAGGTTTTCAGTAATGACAATTCTGAGCTGTGATTAGCATATCTGCTCTAAACTCCTCTAGGATTTTGTTCTTCGGTTTGGGGTCTGGGAGTCCCCCCACCCCATGGCTGTGCTGCCCTGACTCTGGGCCCGTGGTTCCTTCCTACGTGGGTGGGATGCTGAAGTATAGCCCCTCTCCTGACTTGACATTTAAGACCCTCACGGGGATGAATCTCTCACACTGAGTTCCCAGAAAAGACCTAGTTATGTCTGGAGGCTGGGGCCTGAGAGGTGAGCCGCTCTCCCGTTTCCTGCAAAGAGAAGCTGAAGCAGGCGTTTTACACATCTCTCTATTTTAGGGGTGACTCTGCCTCAGCCACCTGCCTCCAAAGCAAAAATATCCCAGTCCCAGAGTGTTCAATCTGCTTTATTTGCACAGACCATTCTATGAGGTCAATGGGTCTCTTCCTGGGGACTGTGTGAGCAGGTTCTCATGGGCTCGGCTGTAAGGGAGAAGCTCCCCGAGAACACTGCAGAGGACAAGGAAAAGCCACAAAGAGGAATCTGCATTCTGCTGGTGGCTTCAGCAGTATCATGTATGTTCCCAGAAAAACACAGCAGCAGTACCCAGAAGGCAGGGAGGACCCAAGCCCAGAAGCGGAGCAGGCAGGCTGAAGCTCTGGGTCTGTGGGCGCATTGCTCATCCCTCCAACTCCAATTTCTATTGTTCCGTTGTACAATGGGGATAATAATAACCCAGGGGCAGGAATAAATTACAGAGGAATCCTATCTAACCCCCTATGCGGAGGTTGCCGAGCCACCGAGCGCTCAGGCAGCAGGTCCTCTGATGGCTCCATCTGGGCTGATGTTGGCAGACCCGTCCAGCAGCAGCAGGCAGGATGAACCAACCGGTGATGTGGGGGCAAGGAGTTGATCCTCTCAGGACAAAGTTACAGAGGCTACTCTTTCTCTGACATCACAATGTCTATTTCCTCGTTCAGCACAATGGCTGTGCAGGAGTCAGGGTGGGGGTTGGGGTGGAGTGGGGTGGGGAAAGTGGGGGAAAGTGGAGGTGGGGATGGGAACATGGAGAGTGTACTTTGGCTACCTCCAAGCCTCTGAGGATTCTCAGGGAGCACCATGGCAGAGCGAGGGCAGGCCGAAAAGGCTCCCAGGCAGAGCGAAGAGGCTTTACGCAGAAGTGAGTGGGACTATAAGCAGGCTGTGAGGCGGAGGCAGAGGCAGGTCCCAGGAGCTCACCCTGATCACACATGGAATATAGCCTACCTCAGGAAGAAGGGTATGAGTTCACAGTTCCATGTGAGCATGAGAACGACCCCTTTGCAAAAATCCTAGAATTCTCTCCTTTGTGCTCCAAAGAACTGAGCCTTAGTGGAAGATTCCAGATACTCATTCTAGTCCAAACTAAGTCATTAAGAGACTTTTGAAAACAATTGTCTATACACCTTACCTTGTCTCATTTTCTTCAGCTATAAATGGAGTGTTGCGCAGAAACCCTCACACAGGATGACAAAAAAAAAATGCATGTCGCATGTCTAGAAAACAGTCTTGTGACACTGTTCCAGATGCACAGAATGGAAACAGCCTCCACCTCCATTGCTGGGAAACCGGCAAAATTAGAACTTAATCTTTGCTCAGGATTTAAAAAAGAAGTCCTTTAAGATACACCATTGAGACCAGTTTCCAGAATGCTATGCATGTGTGCAAGACAGTGTCCATATTAAAACACACATGTGTATGCGTATGTAATGCAGATGTGTAGCAAAAGGGCTCGAAGGCTACCCCAGAACCTTCTGAGTCAGATGGTGTGAGAGGACACGTGAGCATGGAAGACAGCTGCTTTTCCTATTCCACACTGTGACTCACCTGCCCTTTGCTTCTTTTCTAACAAGCACACAGTTGTCATCTCTGTGCGGCACATAATATATGAGGTGCACTTCATTCTGGGAGGCTTTCAGTATTAGAGCCGCAGGACTAATGGGTGGTGAGGGGCATGGTGCTGGGCAGAAGAGGGCGGGGCAGTGAAAGGGTCAGTGAGCTATGCCGTGAGACCCAGTAGTGTCTGTTGCTTGTGTCAAGATGCCTGGCCTCCCCAGGCCTACTTCCTTGGATGGATGGGACAAAGGACTTGCCTCCAACATAGGGAAGGACTGGGTGAGGTGATATGAACAAAAATGCCATGCCATATCCCAACGATAACTTGCACCTGATCATAGTAAGATGAGGAGGGTGCACCTGTCGGGGGGAAGAGAGGAGAGGGAGTGGCCATTTTCTGACACTCAAGATGTTATTACTGCCACCATGCTATAAGCTGGCACTGTTATCTCTGTGTAATGGAAGAAAAACCAGGCTGAGTGAATCGTCTGAGGTCATATGGCTTCTGAGTGGCAGGTACGGCCCAGAGTCCGTGTGCAGGGCTGCTCCTTCCTGAGCATCCAGGCAGCGCCCATCACTTGTGTGTAGGTTGGTGAGTACAGCCTCCCACCACCAGAATCCTGGGAACTTGTCACTGCTGGAGACTTCTGAAATGGGTATTCATTCAACACCAGGGTCTCCCCAGGGCTCAGACTCACCAGCACACTGTGCTGAACCTACAATGAGCTGAACTCTGAGTCAGGGACTGGAGCACAGAATGCCACTTGCCAGCATGGGAGACTGTCAGGCTTCAGCCCCTTACCTTAGTGAAAACTCACCCTAACCAGCTTCCCTTGCCTAGGTGCTCACAGTCAATGCCACCTTTGAAAGCAGCGTGCATTCCCTAAGATATGCAGAATACCATGGAGGGTTTGCTCAGGTCTACTTCAGGGGACATCTCCACTCTGTGTCAAGAAGCGCAGTCCATGCTGGGCCAAGAGGGACCTGTGTATTGGCAGGTGATCCTACTAGGATGCAGGTGTCAGTATCCTCCTCAACCCCCAGCTTAAGAAATGTTGGAGACTATGTGAGGGTCTGATTTCTCATTACTATCCGGTAATGAGAAACCACCATTTGTAATTGTAATGAAAAATTGTCACGGGCCCAGAGTTCAGCTAATTGTGTTGATTTCTTTTCTGTCCACCCCAAGGAACAAAAGAAGATGAGAAAGACAGTAACCCACAGACTACAACAGAAGAGTTCAGTCCGAGCTCTGGGCAGCATGATTTAAAGCAGTGGCTCTCAACCTTCCTAATGCTATGACCCTTTTATACAGTTCCTCACATTGTGGTGACCCCAACCATACAATTATTTTCATTGCTACTTCATAATTGTAATTTTGATATGGTTATGAGCTGTAATGCAAATATTTGGGGGAATGGAGGTTTGACAGAGAACTGCTTGTTTAAAGGCTCTTTTGGACCCTGGTTCTCTCTACTTGAAGATGTCTGAAATTCCTTGTGCAGAAAAGCAAAAGGACCCAGAGCTGCCTCCAGGGCCTGTCAAGGGAGAGTCCCTGGGAGATGACGGGACTGAGACACTTTAACATTTAAACATTTATTCTTCTACGAATCCTTCTGCCTTGTCCCATCCCGCCTGCGGTGCCTCCTCCTCATCCACTGAGGTCCAAATGCTTTCTTCATTGTGTTGGGCCAACTCCCAGACCCACCTAACAGACATTCACTTTCTGCATTTAGCTTGCCAATGTTCTGGCTCTATGGCTCTTGATTCATATTTCCCAATTCAAGCCTGATACTGTTCTACAATAATTATACATGTTTATGTGCAAGATAAACACAGACACACACACTTTTAGGGTGACTCTTGAACAGTTCGTTTCTTTCCTAGAATGCTAACAATGTCAATGCATACTATGTAGAAAGTTTTGTGCTAGAACAAAGCGGGGCATCCCAGGTGTTCTGAGAAGGGTCTAGGTCTGTGCTCATTTCAGCTCTGGAGTGAGAAGACTTGACAGTGAATCATACACTTTCTGTGATCATAGCTCCATGCACAATGGCTGGTAACTACAATAATAAACAAACCATGCAAATGTCCCATACCCGGTTCCAGCCACAGTCTGAACAGGCCCTTGTTTGATTGATGTGTAAGTGATTGTCCAACACTGGCAATGTCATAAGGTGTCTTTTACACCTGTCGAGGAACAGGACACCTCACTAACATGGCACTTGCAGAGTCTTCCTGAGAAACATTGGTGATGCCTTCTCTGAGTGCCCAGGACTGGCAAACAGTTGCTTTGGCACATCTGATATTTCAGGATACATGACTGGGCTTTTTCAAGCTTTCTGGGCATGGATTTTTCTTTTTTCTTTTTTTACAAAACTGATTTATTGAGACAAAATTAACATCATGGTTTGCACATTTGAAGAATGTACTTCAATATCCCATTGTACATTTGAAGTCCTATGGCCATAACCATGCACCACTGCCCCCTCAAGTTTCCCTGAACCCAGGCTGTCTCTGATTTCTGAGTTCTATGACTTGCCTGTTCTGGTCATTTTGTAGATATGGAATCAGACAGTATTGTCTTTGTGAGTTGTTTTTTTCTTTCAACATAATGCCTTCAGTGCCCATCTGCTATGTAGTAGATATCAACAGATTCAAAAGGATTCTTTCCTTTTGATTATCAATTACAATTCCACTATCAGAATAAGAAGTGTGTTGTCCTCACACTGAGCAGCTGATGGACCTTTCTGTTTGGGCTACCACGGACTTTTCTGTTTGGGCTATCATGGACTTTTCTGTTTGGGCTATCACGGGCTTTTCTGTTTGGGCTATCATGGACTTTTCTGTTTGGGCTATCATGGACTTTTCTGTTTGGGCTATCATGGACTTTTCTGTTTGGGCTATCATGGACTTTTCTGTTTGGGCTATCACAGACTTTTCTCTTTGGGCTATCACAGACTTTTCTGTTTGGGCTATCATGGACTTTTCTGTTTGGGCTATCATGGACTTTTCTGTTTGGGCTATCACAGATTTTCTGTTTGGGCTATCACGGACTTTTCTGTTTGGGCTATCATGGACATTTCTGTTTGGGCTGTCATGAACAGGACAGCTGTGAACACCCATGGCTATAGACATGTTTTTAGTTCTCTTGATTCTGTATCTAAGAGTGGAATTCTGTGTCCATTAAGATACATATGACATCTCTTGTTCTGGGAAATCCCAAACTCTTCCAGGACGACTATACCATTTTGCGTTCCTACCAGCCAGGTGTCAGGGTCCTAACTTCTCCATACTCTTCTAAACACTTGATATTATCTGACTTCCTTATTATAAATGTGAAAGTGATCAGATTTAAGATGAAGTCACTAACAACTAATGGTTCAGTTCCCCCATCCTATATAAATCTAATGTGGTGGTTTGTGTATCTCTAGCAATTAGGAGATAGATGTAGAAAGATCAGAAGTTCAAGGTCACCCTTGGCTACATATTAAGTTATAAGCCTATTTTAGATACATGATACCATGTCTCTCTCTAAACATCCAGAAACAACAGCACAAAAATCATCAAAGCTAGGAGAGTGTGGGGAGAGCATCTCATACCTGTGGATCTGACGAGAGCCACCATAGGAGACTGTGAGAACCATGGCTATGTCCCAAGGCCACCACAAACTGACATCAAACGCAAAAGAACTTTTTCCAGGATGCCTGGGCAGCCTTGGACTGCTGCCACTCTGGTCACTGACCCAAGAGGACAGATGTTACAGTGATGCTGCTCTTCTGTTTTATCTCTAGAGACCCTCATCTTCCTGCTCGTGGGGATCCCCACTGCAGCGTTCAGTCCCAGGTGAATTCATCACCCTGGGAATTGCCTCCAAGTGTTCAGCAGCTTCATCAAGCTCTCCCAGGGGTGGGAAGTGGTGCCTCTCACGGCTTTGATTCTCATGTGTTTAATAAGTGATAATGTTGGGGGTTTCACCCCGTGCTTGTTGGTTACTCATACAGCTGCTTTGGAGAATCACCCCTCCTAATCCTTTTTGCTTGCTTTTTTGGTTTGACTTTTGTGTTTTGAAACAGGTTCTCATGTAGCCTAGGCAGGCCTCAAATGTGCTACGTAACTAAGGCAGCTTTGAGCTCCTGATCCTCTTGTCTTCATTCTGAGTGCTGGAAATCCAGGTGTGTACCACCATGCCCCATTAATTTTGCCCATTTCTAGAGCTGAATTATTTGGCTTTTTTTTTTTCCCCATCCGCTTGTAAAAGTTCTTCATGTATGACTTTAAAATGATCTATATGTATTTTGGACAGAAGTCTCTTGTTTTACACACACACATATAGGTACATTCTCTCTCTCTCTCTCTCTCTCTCTCTCTCTCTCTCCTTCTCTCCCACCTGCACATCAGGATGTAAAATGCTCAGCTTCTGCTTCAGCACCGTGCCTGCCTGATTCCCACCATAATGATCATGGACTAACCCTCTGAAACGGTAAGCCAGCCCTGAACTAAACACTTGCTTTTCTAAGAGTTGCCGTGGTCATGACGTCCCTTCACAGCAATAGGACAGTGACTAAGATTCAAGGCAGCACAGGGTCTGTCCTACTCAACATAGAATTCTGCAACCAGCACTGCTCTGACTTGAAAGATGTTCACTGAATAAGACTTACATGGATATGTGAGTGTGCCCTACTTTTAGCTGATAACTCTAGGCCCTCTGAGAGCTGTCACACCCAGATGATAGCCATTTGGCCAGCCCTGTGAGCCCAGCACTGTGGGAAAGAACACAAGTGCCATCATTCTCCAACGCCCCTGCACCTGAACCCACCCCACCCAGGATGCCCTCCAGGTTTTGTGCTGTTGTTTCTTTTTTGATGTTTAGAGAGAGACATGGTATCATGTATCCAAGATAGGCTTATAACTTAATACGGTGCCAAGGGTGACCTTGAACTTCTCATCTTTTGACATCCATCTCCTAATTGCTAGCGATGTACAAACCACCACATTAGATTTATATAGGATGGGGGATTGAACCCAGAATTCGTGGACACACTAAGCAAGCACTCACCGACTCAAGTCGCATCCTCAGTCCTGCCCCTTCTTTTGACCTGGATTTTCCAAGGAAAAGCAAAACCTGTATGTGAGCCATTCCTGGGCCCTACATACGATGTCTTCCGGCCTCTATATAACCCTACAAGGCAGTGACTGACATCTCATTTTGCCAGTGAAGAAACAAGGAGAGTTGTCCTGTTGATGAGGGGTTCAAGCCTTTGTCTTGTCCTAGACAGTGATGCGTTTTATTAATTAATCCAAGTTATTTGCGAGTTTGCTGAGATGGACCATAAAGCCCTACCAACCAACCATTTCTTTTCTCTGCTCCTTTTAAAGAGGAATTTCCAACAGTATCTGAGGGGCATGTTTTGTTTTGTTTTTATTTATTTACTTGGCTTTTGCGAGACAGGGTTTCTCTGCAGCTTTTAAGCTTGTCCTGGAACTCACTCTGCAGACCAAACTGGCCCCGAACTCACAGAGATCCGCCTGCCTTTGCCTCCTGAGTGCTAGGATTAAAGGTGTACAACAGCACCACCCGGATTGTTTTTATTTTTTCACTGTTAACAGTTGAATAGTTTGGGTCTGCCATCTGTCCAGCTGTGTGATCAGGGCAGAAACAAATGGTTCCTCCTTTGAGCATTATGCTGAAGTCCATGAAGTAACTCACTTGGAACTACTCAAGAGCATTGAGACAGCTACATGGAGTTACCCTAATGGCCCTTGCCATTCTCCAGGCCCCTTGTCCTCCACTCAAGGAAGGCAGGAACAGCTTCATGTCAGAGAAAACCTCCTCATGTTGACTATGATTCTGTCATGTGCACCAAGCGATCTGAGGGTGTGGATTGGATGGGCTGTGTGGTGAGTCCAATTACACTGGTAGTTGAAGCTGCCGGAACTTGTCTCATTAGGGGGAAAGAATCTGAAAACTTGATCCCTTGTTTCTGTGTGGGCCCAGTCTTTCAGGGCGATGGGAGCTCCACAAACCTCTCTGCCTGTCAGGAGCAGTGAAGAAGACCTGCCTTGAGTCCTGAAAATGTCACTCCCTCCCTCTCTGCTGCCACACAAAGCCCTGAAAAAGAGGCGAATCATGGTGACAAAGCCTCATGTGAAGACACTGGCCTCTGGCTAGTGACAGACTCCAAATGCTGATCATCTCAGGCAGCAGGAGTCTGAGAGCTGAGTTGCTGACCTTCAGCAAGGACAGCAGTGTACTCAATGTTCCCACAAGTGCCAAGCACCTGCAGCCAGGGAAGATTCCCCAGTTAAAATCCCTGGGCTTCCCGAAGACATGCTACTCTGGACTAAAGAAGAAACAAAGCAGGACAGAGGACGGTCACTCAGACTTTCAGGCTGGGATGGTCAAGAAGCTATTTCAAAGCTTCTTCACACTCCAGAGTTTTCTGTGGCCGACTGAACCACTTGGTCCTAACCTTTGCACAATGCAGGCACATGCTCTTCTCTTCTGATTTGCAACCGTTATCCATTTTTAATGCCTGGAGAAAAGACAACGCTCTGCACCATTGGCCTCTTCAAGTGTTTTATTGTGATCAGTAATGCCAGGGCACTTAAGGAAGAAAGCATTTGGTTAGACCAATCAAAATCAGCTAATTAGCTTTTTCAAACACACGAATTTTGGAGGTGCAGATGATTGACAGGCTGTTCCCATTTTCATTAGGCCATTTGTTGTTGTCTTTAGAGGCAAAAGGCCAGAACATGCGGGTTGAACTTGATGCAGAGCTAGTGTGTGCCTGAAGGTATTTACATGGGCTTTTCTGCTCTCTGTCTCCCTAGGGTGTTCATGGCCTTTAAATGGATTTTTCATAACATGAGGGGGAGAATGAATTTTTTATAAATTGAAAGGACATTGCATTAGTTAGTTACTTTCCTCGTTCTTATGGCCAAATATCTAACATCTTAGAGGAAGAAAGATTTCTTCGGGCTCATGGATTTAGAGGTGTTGGCTCATTGTAGCAGAGAAGGCATGGTAGAACAAGGCAGTTCACATCATGGTGGACTCTAAATCTCTATAGGGGGATTCCAGGAAAAGGTCAGGAAGAGATGTAGACCCCAAAGACGGCCCCCACTGGTCTACTTCTTCCAAGTAGGCTCCATTCCCTAGGTTTTACCACCTCCCAATAATGCTATCATCTTATGAACCCAGAATGGGTTATTCCATTAATTAGATCAGAGCCAGGTCAATCTGATTGTATCTGGAGGAGTGCTTTCCTAATCTGCAGGGACTTATTGATGCTATCAAGTTGACAAGATTAATCATGACAACACTGATCCTGATAGGATTTTTAAAGAATTCCAAACTCTGTGTCTGAGAATTAATGGTGCAGTGTGTTCATGCCCATGGATGAAACCCCTCTCAGCTTTGGAGGGAGCTGCCCGTAGCCAATACATAGTATTAACAGACATCCCAATGTACAGGAGGAATCTGGGCCATAACTATACAGCAGGGAGTTAAGACTTGACATTATATAGTCCCATTATCTTTGATGGGGTGCCCACTATACTTTAGAAATCCTTTCTGGAACTGGAAATATCAGCTTGGACAAGATGCTATCTATGATCTGGAGGAGTTTAGGACACTTATCACAGGACATGTGTCAGTCACTGAGATATAGGAAGAGAGGTCACACCAACTCATAGAGATGGCACTTTCTAAGAGCTCCAAGGACAGCTTCACAGCAGTGGGGGATTAGGGAAGGACATCATGAAAGGATGATGTGATGATTGATGCCAGGGGTCAACTTGACAGAATCTAGACTCACCTGAGAGATGGACCTCTGGGCGTGCCTGCAGGAGATTATCCCGACAGAATTAATTAAGGAGGATAGCTTTGCCCACTGCGCGGCAGGCTGTTTTATGGATAAAGATCCTGAACAGTGTAAGTGGAGAGAGGATGCTGAACAGCAGCTTGTAATCATTGCTCTCTCCCTTCCTGTCTGTGCAGGTGATGAGGCTGGCTGCATCAAGCTCTCATTGCCTTGATTCCCTGAAATGTAGGCTGTAATAGATCCTTCCTCCCTTAAACTGCATTTCTCAGGGTATTTAACAGCATCAACAGGAAAAAGAGCAGATAAATAGATAGCATACCAATAAGCTTTGAAGGAGATGCAAGAGTTCAAGGGTATGAAATAGGAGCAAGACTACTCAGTCTAAGAAAATATCAAAATATAATGTTCTAGGCTGAATAAGGAAAAAGGATACTTGTACCTCCTCCAAGTAATGGGATTATTGAACTGAGAAAACACTTAGTAACTGGCCAATTAACTTTGAGAGACGCCAAGTACCAGAGATGAGAAGGGGCTGATGTAAAGGGAGAACTAATCTCCCATCTTGATGGAAACTGGAATCCTTAGAAAGGACCAATGGGAGGAGAGCAGGTTAAAGAGCTTAGAGGGGGCTAGGAACCTTGTCTTGCTCTGCTCTGTTACAAGGCACTGGCGTCCTCATCAGCTGAGGATGGGATAGAGGCTAAGCTGCCCACTGCTCCCCAAAATCAACGTAGGGTTGTGCTCCCATTGGTTTCCAGTGGAGGCTAAAAAGCCAGCCACGGATTTTTGAGAATCACTTGAACAAATAATGGCATTTATGTTCTGTCTTTAGTCACATTGTAGGGTACCAAATTATAAACCCTTGAACCAGTTAGGCCTCTAACACTGGTTTGTTTTTTTTTTTAACTCTAAGGTCTTCATGTTCTTCCCACGCCCTTTGTACACAGGTAGCGGTATCATCCAGTATATCCAAAGGAAGAGCCATGACCCACATAGAGCTGAGGATGCTCCAAACTTCTCAGACCCTACTGGGACTGCCTTCCTCATTTTAGAAAAGGATGACTCAAGGCAGATGCTGACAGAAGCAGGACTGTGTCAAAAGTGGCACCAAGGGAGCTGGCTCTGTCCTCTCTCCTCCTGGGGCGTGACTGCGGATCTCATCCTTCAGTGGCTGCAGCTCAGAAAGATCTTCTGTGAGACAATATGAGTCACCAGAAACATGGGCTTCTTTTGGCAGCTTCTGAGGTGCAGTGAACCATGCACTCCACCTCAGAGCAACTCTGCCTCGAACTTCAGCTTCCTGCCTCCAGCCTGCAGGAGCCAAACGAGGACAGAGATCCCTTTATCACCTGTCTCCATGTCCAAATCATAGACTGTTAGATTTGGGGGCTTCATCCAGTTTAATATTACCAACTCCGAAATGCTCAAGTACTTCTCAGACATTCACCATCCTTTCCGCTGGAGACCTTCCAGCAATGAGTATCTTACTAAATGAATCACCCAGCGTGGGTACATCCCGCCACCAAGTCCACCCACAGTTCAAATCTATGCATTTCCAAAGCTACTTTGCCATGGAAATTGAGGGCTGCAATTTTGTTCATTTCAGTTAACGCTGTTTGGGGTCAAGATGACCAGCCTGGATCTGTAGCTGAATAGGCCAGCAGAATGGAGAGCTGAGGAATTGGCTTCTCAGTGTGGCTCTCATGGACACAGCTGGCCAGAACAGTTTTCTTTACAGCTTCATGTTGCAGGCCTGGTCCTGAGCTCCATCTTTTCAAGTCTGGTTGTATATAGTGGTCTCCTGACCCCCTTTCTCCTTCACTCTGAGTGCCCTATTTCTGGTCACTGCTTAAACTGCTCCTGGGTGACTCCTCCTTCACCCATGCTCCTGCTGGGTGAGTCCTCCATTTCCACAAATCTTTACTCTGCCTCCCCATCATCTGGGTGATAGAATGCAAGATCCTCAGTGGTATTGATGTTCCAACCCAGCAACCCATAGACGCCTTTTGCCACATCGACTCAAGTATTCCGCTCTCATGAAGTCGCACACTCTAGTGTCCTCACCTCTCTACTGTTCTCCAAGCTTTGTCCTTCCTGCCCTGGAGATCCTTCAGGACCCAAGGCTACATTCCCTTTAAAGATGCCCTCAGGCCTCAGTTATGAGCTGCCCTTCCTGGATCCATGCTCCAGACCATACTCTGTTGTGGGGGCACTCTGATGTGGGGGCACTTTGTTATGGGAGACCCCCCCCGCCCAGATGTGTCTATGCAAATACCATATCCTCTGAAGAGATGTGTTCCTCGAGCTGTGGTGGTTAGTTTTGTCAATTTCTTGCACTATAGAATGCCTAGGAAGAGAGTCTCCAGGAGAGATAGCCCAGATTAACTGGGCCTGTGGACGCACCTGTGGGGGACTGACTTTACTGCATTAATTGAGAAGAACTGCCCATTGTGGCCTGTTGCTTTTCACTCTTTACTCTGTTGGCTCTTTGGGGGCCCGCAATCCAGCTCCCAAATAAATACATGGAGACTTATTCTTACTGATGAATGCCCAGCTTTACCTTGGCTTATTTCTAACCAGTTTTCCTTAATTTAAATTATTCTGTCTACCTTTTGCCTCTGAACTTTTTCCTTTTCTTACTTCTGTATATCTTATTTCCCCCTCTTACCCCATGGCTTGCTGTGTAGCTGGGTGGCTGGCCCTGTTGTCCTCCTCTCCTTTTCTGCTTGCTCCTTTGATCTTGCTCCCAGATTTCTCCTCCTCTTTTATTCTCTCTGCCTGATAACCCTGCCTGTCCTTTCTTCTGACTTGCTATTGGCCGTTCAGCTCTTTATTAGACCATTCAGGTGTTTTAGACAGGCAACGCAACACAGCTTCACAGAGTTAAACAAACGCAACATAAAAGAATGCAACACGTCTTTGCATCATTAAACAAATGTTCCACAGTATCAACAAATGTAACACATCATTAGCTAATACGCTACAACAGTGGCCAGCACCGTTTCCTGTGGTTGGCTCCTCATCTGTGTAAATATCGCTACTCTATGAATGCATCCTTTTTCCTCTCTGCTCTTGACTGTGATGTGATCTGCTGCTTCAAGTTCTTGCCTTGACTTCCTGGCAACAAGGAAGTGTAACCTGAATAAATCTTCTCTCTCTCCAAGTTACTTGTGTTGGGGTATTTTGTCACAGCAACAGAAATGAAACTTGGGCAGACACTGTCCAGCATTGTGTGTTCATATTTAGCATCTAGTGAAGCAGATGAGCAGTACGTGGCTTGTGAATAAGTGGATGAAGAAAGACAGAGCCCATGCCTTCGTATCTGCATGGAGCCACCAGGCAGAAGACAAACAGCACCACTCATGACTGACAGCCATGGCAAATTCTGCTCAAGTCCAGCAGACCAAAGGAACAAGAAGGAATCTGGTTGTGGAGGCAAACTAGGAACGCTAGGTCAGCACCGCCTTTTTCATGGTTTCTCTCTGCTCTGTGTAACTTCAGAAATTATGTGTGTGCAGGAGGGCTCTGCAGGCATTGGCCTGGCTGGTGCCTGATGTGGAGTCTCCTCCCGTGGTGCTGTGCTTTCTGAAAGCCCCCTGCTATCGTCCAACAGCTATGTCAATTTGTTTCTCCTTAGAATCCCTGAAGTGAGCCCATGTTCTCCTCACAGAGACCAGTGGAGATACCACTAGGATGAGAGCTTTGTAAACACACAGAGAACTGCAGCAACCAGCCTTCCCCAGAAACCAACAGGAGAGCAGACTCCTCTGCTATGTCAGCGTGAGTCTCACTTCATCTGCTTCCTGAGTATCTGCTGAATCCTCTTGAGAAGGGCCTGGGACTTGCGTGTGTTTGTACTCATTGCTAGATTTACACAGCATCTGCTTTGCTGGCTATGGGCACCGCCGGTGTGGTGGAAAGAGCACTGGATTCCCATAGAGACTGTGAAAGCTGCCTCAGTATTTACTGACTGTATGGTGTGATCAGACCATCCCACTTCCCTGTGCATGAATTCATCTGCAGAATGGGGCCAATTGTTTCATTTTAAGGGGGCGAGGGCACACGGACATAAACCAAGGTTCAAGAGTAATGAGTTTCCATCCTCAGCATCTTCACTTTCTAAGGAAAGATTTCAAAAGGTCTTTGGGGGCAGTGATTGCTGTTAGACTTAAGCTAGGGAGTAATCAGGATCCATTTGCCAAGTCCATCTTCAACTTCAACCCTCTCTGTTTCCATCCTTATAGTTGACTCTGGGATCCTTGCTGCTATGGGAAGAGACAGACATCCTACTAGCACAGTCCAGATTCCAGAATGGCAGGGGCCAGACCTCAGGTTCTAGTCTAGAAGGCATCCGGGGACTAGTAACTCCCACACTACCCCCACACACCTGTAAAAGGAATATATATTAATTAAACGTGTTCCTCCTCCATGCCTCTCCTATATCCTCTAAGTTAAACATTAACAAGATTCCTTCCTTCCTCACTGTGTGAGACATGTCCCCTCCTGATCCCTTCCACAAAAGCATTAAAATAGCTGCTTTGTCCTTCCTGGCAGTCCAAAAGACTTTCCTTTCTGTTAGGAATCTGTCACACTTTCTGGAATCTTTTGGCCTCTATCAAACTCAAGACTATATAATCTCCCTGATGGGTGTGTCCCTCCCTTTCTACTCTGCCCCCGCCCCTGCTTCCTTCTCATTGAAGGGACTCTTATTTTTAATCTCTCTAGTGATAATGTCCTGGCCTGAGAGAGGATTGGTGGTTCGGTGATGGACAGCAAGTTTGAGATCTGCGGATTAAGGAAGAAAATGAATGCCCCAGGCTTTGGTGGGGAAAAAACAAACAAACAAACCAAAACCAGGAAAGTCCCTCTCAATCTGGGAAGAACCAGGACAAGTGTCTTGTCTGCTTGCTCCCTCTCTGCCTGTCAAGACATTAGCCTATCTCCTTTCAGTTTCGTGCCTTCAGCTGAAGAGACTGGTGTTGACTTTGTAAAGGTAACTTGTCCTCTTGCTTCTGCTCTTCACTAGCTCCATCCCCATGTGCTTAGTGTGCCTTTTCATTTACTCGTGCTGCTCAGGATTTGAGGGTTTCTTGGACATTTTAGGCTAATGCATCTGGCCACCAGCCTTCATTTCTTAGATAATGCCTCTAGCCCATTTCCCCTTCACCTGTGGGATTATAATGATAGGTATGCCAATGGACCCTGCCTAGTATGTCTTTCAGGCGTGGCATTGCCTGTCACGCTGCTAGTAGTAGGGTTGGTGCTAGTCTGTTAGCAGCATTTCAAATCAGAAACACGCCAAGAAGCAACTATTGATCACACGTCTAAGCAGCCGATGGGTTAAGAAGTAAATGATAAGGTGGATTTGTGGAGGCTCACAGAGGTGGATCCATTCCATCTGGGCTAAGAGAGTTCAGACCTATTCTTGCTCCTTCGAGGTTAAACAGATAAGATGTTTGATCAAAAGTGTGGCTACTGGATGCCATACTCTTCAAAGGCCAGTCAACAGGATATTTTGCTGTAAGGCATGATTAACAGGTGTTTTGAGAGGAGGTAATTATGCTTGCTTATTCTTTATATCAGGGAAGTCATTTGTCTTCCCTCTCTTGACCGGGGAATATAAGAACTTTGAGGAATAAACTTGGGAATGATCACAGTATTCTATGGGTGCCCTCCCAACTTTATCTTCTGTCTCTTGTCCATTTGTTTGTTTGTTTGTTTGTTTGGACGTTTGTTTGTTTCTCAGTCCACACTCCCCTCCTCTGGAATGTAGGGACCCTCGGGTGGACGCGACAGATATCACCTCAACCTCAACATGGGCCCAGAAAGCAGAGGATAGAAGTGACGGACCCAACAGATGGTGCCCCAGACGTTGGTCCAGAGTACAGGAATACTCCGTAAATGAACGGACACCACCTGTGTAAAGTGAAAAGTGAGTGCTCAGGTAAAGTGAAGGTGTGGAGAGAACTCGGGAGTAAAATTGTAAATAAAATTATAAATATGGGGCAAAATAATAGTAGTCAGCTGTTTGTACATTTGCTTAAAGATACTTTGAAAACCAGAGGGGCTCAACAGCAAGTGACGAATTTTTTAGTTCGTACATTTTTAAAAACTCCCTCTCCCTCGCCTGCACTGGAGCCAGCCCCATATCTGGCCTGCTCTGGGGCTCGGAGAAGAGGGTGTGGCCCGCCCACCCGTCTGCTACAGGTCAGGGTAGTGAAAGCCTGTGGCCCCTGGGCAATGGCGGCCGCAAGGGCCCCAGTGCTGCAGCTAAGTTTGCCAGCCACCCTTGCTACTGGCCTCAGTGGGATTGCTGAGGCCTCTTGGAGCTGTGCAGCCACTGCCCCAGTCAGCGGCCTGACCTCCAAGCACAGAATGTGTGGCCTGTGCCCCCCCCCCCCCCAAGGCCCAGCAGTAATAGTGAACCAGCATCTCTGGGTCCTCAGTTCTGGGTGCAGCTGCGGTTCAACCCTAGGCCAGAGGGCAATGGCAGGAAGTGACCTCCAGAGCTGCCCCAACTGCCTGGGCTCAGCCCTGATACACATGCTTTTAGGGAAAACAGTTTAGGATGTTCTTTTCCAAGCAAGAAATTTGATCAAAAGAAATTAGGAAATATTTGTCATAAATAAATTTGAGAAGTATGGGTAGATCATTGGCCTCTAACAGAAGAAAACAAATGCAAGCTGCCCAAGAGTCAGCGCAGGAACATCTGCATCGTGGTCAGATTATGCCTTCTAATTCCCTCTGGAATTCTCCTAATTTTGTGATTAAAAGAAAATCTGGGAAATGGAGATTAATATAAGATTTAAGAAAAGTTAATGGAACTGTGAAGCTAATGGGAGCTTTACAGCCTGGATGGCTTCCTCTTACAGCCATACTAAAAGATACCCATAAGATTATTTTAGATTTAAAGGATTGTTTCTGTACCATCATCTGCATTTAGTGTTCATCAGTTAATTTCAAAGAGCCCATGAGGAGATATCATTGAAATGTCTTGCCTCTGGGCGTGGCTAATAGTGCAACATTGTGCCAGAAGTTTGTGGCTCAAGCTATACAAAATGTTAGAGATCAATTCCCTGAAGTTTATGTTATTCATTATATGGATGATATTTTTGCTTGCCTGTAAAAATGAAGGAATTTTGCTTGCAACATATGGACAGCTTCAGCAGAGTCTGGCCTATACAGGGTTAGTAATTGCCCCCAGAGAAACTGCAAAGGCAGCCAGCCACCTTTCTACTATTTGGGACATATTTTGTCTCCTAAAGAAATTAAGCCTCAGAAATTGGAAATTAGGAAAGATAGCTTACAGACTTTGAAAGATTTTCAGAAATCAAGGAGATAATCAAGGCATATAACACAAACAGAAAAAGAAGGAAAAGGTGACGATGGGAGAGAAGGAGATAAAGTAGAAGGGGAAGAGGGGGAGGAAGGAAGGGAGGAGGAGGGGGAAGGAGAGGAGAAGAGAAGAAGGAGGACCAAGTTATGTACATGAGCAAATGAAGACTGGAATAATATTAAATAGCTGATGAAAACCCTTTGACCAACATATTGGCAGTATGGATGTGATAGATGAAATGAGAATAGCCCTTGACAAATAAAAACTACCAAACTAGATTCAAGAATAGGAAAATCAGAATGGGCCATTAGTTATTGAGTAAACATGATTTAAAAAAAAAAAATCTTCCCACCATTACAGTGAAACTGCAGCCTTGCATTTTTATAGACGTCAATGCTTCAGGTCAATATCTGTCAAATAAGTTGAATTCATTTTATCTCTCTGCAAAGACAAATGTAGTCCTAAATTTCCTTTGCTAATGATGGTTTTTAAGCATATAAATAGCACAATTTGTTTGTCAAAGTCAAGGACCTGGAACAATAAAAACAATTTTGAAAAATAGAACGAAGCTCAAGATATTTGCCTGATTTCAAGGCCTACTTTGAAGTTATGATAATCAAATAATTGAGATGCAGCTGTATTGACACAGAAACCCAAAAAACTCACAGTCAGGACGGGGAGTCCAGAAAGAGGACTGCATAGGTGTAACTTGTAAGAGGGCCCCCTCAGCCCTTAGCTCAACTGACTCCATGATGGAACCATTCAGATCATAAATTCAGCATGTAGACAGTACCACCAGCCAAAATGAGAACAAAGACCCAATCCATGAAAATCCATAGTTCTGAGAAAACACTTTAAATGTACTAAACCTTGCATTTCGGGTTCTGTAGTTCCACTTTTGGCTAGGCATTCTTGTTGACTGAAATATGTCAACCCAGGATATGGCTTTTGTGCTTAAAAGCTCACCCCGAGAAAGACTCAGGTGTTTACTGGAATCCTGAACACCCCGTGTAGTTGCCAGCTGGCTAATAAAGATTTCCTATTGGCTTAAACCCATGTCTGAGTGGTCTTCTCTGGCAGATACCCCCTAACATGACGGAGTGAAATCTGGCAAAGCTTTCGATGTTAATCAATGAGGAAAGAATAGTTCTTTTCAATATGCTACCTTGCAAATGGTAAATAGAAAAAAATGAATGTTACTACTTCATATCATATACAAATACTAAGCTTGAAATAAGTCATTGACCTAACTACATATCTTTTACAACAGTATATTCAACACTTTAGATGGAGAAAGTTCATTGGGACCCAGCCAGTAAACACCACACCTACAGACAGATGAAATGAATCTCGTCAAAATTAAAATCTTTCTAAAGACTTTTTCAAGAAGATGAAAACAGCAGAAGAAACATTTGTTATTACACATCTGACAAAAATATTATAGCCAGAACACCTGCAATGTGAGAATAAACATAATCCCAGATTTTAAACACACATGGAGCCAGATGTGGCCAAGCTTGTAGCCCCAGCCCTCAGGAGACAGGGGCAGATAGATTGTGAGTTTCAGGCCAGTCTAAGCTACACAGTAAGATAGTATCTCAAGGAAGAAAATAAAATGCATGAAATTGGAAGAAATAATTTATGTGAGATAAGCAAATCTACATTATGTAAAAATAGTCAATAGCATTTATCATGAGGGGAACAGAAAATACCGACAGCATGATGTACCTGCCAAATATCCAAAACTAAAAATTAAGAAGAAACTACCATTGTCAAGTGCTAACAAGAATGGGAAGAGACTGGAATGGTAATGTTTGGCTGATGAAAATAAGAAATGACTTGGAATACAGTTCTATAATTTCCAGTTAAAAACACATGACTTGCATGACACAGTCACTATACTATGTAAGGATGTCAACATCCACAGAGATTTCTACAGTGTTCTTGGCGGATTTATTCATGATGTCCCTAATCAGAATCGTGTGGCTATCCCATAGACAGAAGGATAAATGAGCCTGGAAAGTCACACGGTGGAGTATCACTGGGGAATAAAAACACAATTTCTGGATCTTTCTTATTACTATTTCTGGAGAGATGTAAAGAAACATCTGAGAGAGAGAGAGAGAGAGAGAGAGAGAGAGAGAGAGAGAGAGAGAGAGAGAGCAGAAGGAAGAAAGAGAGTGAACAGACAAAAAAAAGTTGGGGGGGGGGGGGATTCGATCAAGTCCAGGTCCAGGTGGGTGAGCCTACAGATTTACTAGGATAGCTTACAAAAGCATGGGTAACTTGCTAGCTGCCCTATCATAAAAATGTCCCAATCTCCACATAGCTGGCCACTGAAGAGACCCATCCCCCCACTCACCAGCTTGCTCCTTGCCTTATACAAAGGGAGGGTCTTGCGGGGATATCATGAGGCTCTTAAAGACCTGCTAAGCCTCCTGAGCCTCCCCCTCCCTCCTGACACCACACAGGTTCATGTGGGTGCCACAGCTGCCCTGGATTCCAGACTGCAATGCTCATGTCTAGCTACACTACAGACACACAATGGGAGTGAACCTCAGACATCACAAAATCAAAGACAAAGATTACACATTGGCTATGGAAAGTCCTAGAAAGTCGTCCCCAAATCTAACCTGTAGTCACCCAGATCAGAGTAGTGGTTTGCTAGTCCTGACGTTTGGAACCCCAGTCTGTTGGGAAAGCTTTCTGTGGCAACAGGAATGTCCTATGTGTTAATGTGATGGGCTGTCACGTTGATGGAAAACTACCAAACTGTGTACATGAAATGGGTCCGTTTGTTGCATGTAAATTTTACCCTTGTAAAGTTAGAATTGGAAACAGAGCAACAGGAAAAAGTGTTTTAGAGAGAAGACACTGGAAAGTGGGCACTGGGGCTTTCTTGTCTTTGTACTGGTTTATACACAAGAGTAACCCACTCATGTATTATTGATCTACCACTGGAGAGCAAACAACAGATAAAACCAGCTGAAATGCCACTCACTGCAAAACCTTTCCTCTCTGCCCCCAGGAAGCTCAGACCTCTGCATTCCAGGTCTGGACTGGGTTCCAATCCCTGCCACAATCGCAGATCCAGATATATGTGATCCCACCTAGAACAGCCTTCCTGGGGAGCCAGCACCAGCCTGGGTATGTTTGGGGTTCATTATGAGCTTCTGGACCCAAGGACTTCAGAATGATCTGAACGTGAATAGAGAAAGGAAGGGTAGTCGGTTTTCACGTTCTGGAAGCCTGGCCTTTCTCCTACCCTTTGTTCCTGACTTGGGGAACACTCACCACAGTCAAACTTCCTTTGCTTGTTTCTTTTCACCGTTTTTTATACTAGAATGAGGCTATATAAAATCTTGGCAGAGGCACTGTGTGGAGAGAGAACTGGGGCTACTCTTTGATTCAGACTTCTGCCTCTTAACTAGGTTGCAGTGCTCTTGCGATCTTTCATTTGTTTTTAAAAATAATTCATTTTTATTTTATAAGCATTGATATATGTGTTTGCCTGCATGTACATTGTCCGTGTGAAGGTGTCAGATTCCCTAGAACTGGAGTTGCAGGCAGTTGTGAGCTGTCGGATGGGTGCTGGGAATTGAACCCAGGTCCTTTGGAAGAGCAGCCAAAGTTCTGAACTGCTGAGCCATCTCTCTGGCCCCTGTTCTCCGGATCTTAAAGGGCCAGCACTAAGACTGTGCATGAACCTTGTGTGTGTGTGTGTGTATACACATATGGAAATATAGCTGAAGACTTCTGACAACCAATTCTGAATGGAAGATGTGTGGAAAGGCCACAGACTGAGGTGGAAATGCCTGTGGTCGCAAGAAGGTGGGCACGTGAAAGGCATAGGCCGGCATAGGATAGGAACACAAACATTAGGAGGAGAACTAGCTGAGAAGCTTGAAGGACAAGGCTCAAAGGCTTCTCAGGAGCAGATCTATGTGCAGGGCCAGTCCTTTAACAGTGGTTCTCAACCTGTGGGACTCAACCACTTCGACAAAGTTCTATCTCCAAAAATATATATATTTTTTTTTTTTTTGGTTTTTCGAGACAGGGTTTCTCTGTGGCTTTGGAGCCTGTCCTGGAACTAGCTCTGTAGACCAGGCTGGTCTCGAACTCACAGAGATCCGCCTGCCTCTGCCTCCCGAGTGCTGGGATTAAAGGCGTGCGCCACCATTGCCCGGCCTCCAAAAATATTTACATTACATTCACAACCATAGAAAAATTTTAATTATAAAGAAGCAGCAAAAATAATTTTATGGTTGGAGCGTCATTGCAGCATGAGGAACTGTATTAAAGGGTCTCAGCATTCGGGAGGTTGAGAACCACTGCTTTAGAGGATCTACACAGAGCTCATACCACTCAGGGACATTCCATTGGACATTCCAAATTAGTCGTTATGAACCAGACTGTCCCTTTTATATGAGAGGAAACGGTTTTCCAGTTTATCAGGTTAACCTCACATCATACTTGGGAGGGGTTGTCCTAAAGACCTAAGGGGAGGGAAGAGACCCCCTCAAGGCCACTAGTGGATGGTCAGGCCAGCTGCTGCCTCCAGAGGAGACACTGGCCCCTGTACATCCCTTGCCACGTTGAGACTCCATGCCCTTTTGCCAGCCTTCTCCAGTATTGTCAGTACAGATCATATTTTTCTGGAAGAGCTAACACTGTGGAACCATGGTAGAATCCTCTAACCTCCTCTTTTCCTAAATGCACCCTGGTCCCAAGGTGACTCTTTTTACTGAGCAGCGGAAGGGTCAGAAGCTTCTCTTGTTAAGCTGCTGTCAGGCTAAGTGCTATGATATATGTACGGATGGGGTTCTGATATGGGATTCCCCTCTGTATGCTGTGAATACTATTGGTTAATAAAGAATCTGCTTTGGGCCTATTGCAGTGCAGAACAGGGCAAGGTGGGAATTCCAAGCAGATAGATGTAGAGAGAGAGAGAGAGAGTAGGTAGACTCAGTGAGAAGTCATGTAGCCACTGCAGGAGACAGATGCCGGATGCCTAACAGAACCTTACTAGTAGGCCACAACCACGTGGTGATACACAGATTAATAGAAATGGGTTAATTTAAGATGTAAGTGTTAGCTAGGAATATGCTAGAGTCATTGGCCAAGCAGTGTTGCAATTAATATAGTTTCAGTGTGATTATTTCGGGTCTGGGCAGCCAGGAAATGAAAAAGTGATCTCTGCCCACAGGGTTACCAGAAGGAGTCATGTGTGCACGAGGGAAGTCTAGGGACATTAGTCATTTAAAAGCTACGTTCAACACACTTTATCTCACTGTCTGGCCAGCATAGACAAATTTCCAAGCCCCAGGTCTTAGTGAGAGACTCTGTCTCAAAGCAACAATGTGGACGGCTCTCAAGGAACAATGATGGAGGCTGACTTCTAATCTCATACGCAAGCACACGCACATGCACATACATGTACGTCTGCATTCATACACCCACACATATGGATACATACACAGAGTGAAGGGGGTCTGTGCTTATAATCCCATCACTCTGGAGGAAGACTATAGGAAGACGTTGGGTGCTTGTGCGCACGCACACACACACACATACACACACACACACTGCCATCTGTCACTGTCCCTGGTTATGTTTCGCCTCTTACTCCCTTTGCTTTCCACTTTTCTCTTCCCATGAACCCTTTGGAAATGTAGATGCAGTTCAAATGCTTACCTTTGTCTTGGCTGTATGCAGGGCAGCCTCCAGTCTGATCACCAAACACGCAGAGTAGTATTGAGGGCCGCCCTACTGACGTATTAGGCGCCCCCCTCAGAAACCTTCATGAGATACCTCATTGGTGCTCTGCCTCTGAGGCCACACCCATCGATGGTTGAGCAGTACTTTTTCCAGCTCCTTTTCCTTCTTTCTCTCCTCTGTCTTGACCCTGGTTGCTACAGAAAAAGCCCCTGGGCTGCTGGTTTGTTTCTTCTTGTAGACCACAGGACTATTGTCTCAATAGAGTGCTGGGTACGGCTGTGCAGTCTTTGGCTTTCCGGTCTAGACGAGTAGCTACTTACCTTCTGTTTTACAAGTAGACACAAGCTTTGCTGTCCCTAGACTGTCCCTGGAGGAAGATGTTAGAGGTCTCTGATCCCTTGCTGGGGTGAGGAAGGGTTTCCCCTAAGCCTCACCTAACTCTCCCAAGCTTCACCCTCCTGGGGGTCTCTGCTTCTCACAAAGAAGTGGACCTAGGATAAGAGTGTATGGTTCGTGAGGCCAAGACCTACAAGAAGAAAGTGTCTGAGGATTCACGCTTGCCCAGGAGCAATGACCCCTCTCCCATTGCTCCATGCCGGCTGTGTTTATCATGTCTTTTTCTGCTCACTGAGTTTTCTGACAGGGGAAGAAGGCCAGGGGAGTTATGGAGCTGAAGCATCAGCGTGGGCAGTGTTAGAATTCCGTGTGGGAAGCTGGCTTGTGTGACTGATGGAAAGGTCAGAGAAACGGCTCCAGGTAGATGAAGCTCATGCATTCATGAACTCATTCATTCATCCCAAAAACATGTGTTTGTTAAAGCTCAGGGATAGACACAGAGAAAACGAAATCAAGGCAATGGCCAGTGTTCTTGTCAGCCTCTCTGCTGTTGTGCTAAATTACTTGAACCCAGACAAGCCTGGGGCCAAAGGGGTTGTTTCTTTTGCAGCTTAGAGCATCTTCGAGGGGAGCCAGGGCAGGAACCTGGACCATGGAGGAGCGCTGCTTGCTTACTGAGTTGTTTTCCATGGCTTGCTTAGGCTGCTTTCTTACACAATCCAGGGCCACCTTCCCAGGATTAATGGTGTTCCCAGTGGGCTGGGCCTCCCACGTCAATCGTTAATCAAGAGATGCACCACAGGTGAGCCCACAGAGACAAACCCTTAAGTGAGGTTTCCCTTTTGCAGGTTAGTCTATATCAAGTGAGCAAAAACTAACCAGCTCGAATAGAAAGGTTAGCGAGGGTCAAACCATAAATGCTTGTGTGGTGAGAAAAGGAATTTGAATGTGCCATGGGAAGGGAAATGTTGGAGAAATTTAAGGAACTGTGTGACTTGATTTTGAAAAGATGACACCTGGAACACAAAAATGAATGCAAATGGGGCTGCTGGGGTAACGATTTTGGAGAATTAATTTCACTGAGTGATCTGGGCGAGACCCCATACCCTGAATAAATGAATGAACTTTCAGCCCATCTCCTGAATAAATTTGTTGTCTTAATGTTGTGGATCAAGGGTGTGGTGAATATAGGATTAAGAAAAAGTAGTTCTTGAACTTGCTAGACTGTTTTTGGGGGTTTTGTTTTTGTTGTTTACTTGTTTGTTTGTTGAGACAGGGTTTTTCTGGGTAGCTCTGACTGTCCTGGAACTCACTCTATAAACCAAGCTGGCCTCGAACTCAGAGATCCATCTGCTTCTGCTTCCCATGTACTGGGATTAAAATTATGCACTACCACTGCCTAGCTGTTTTGTTTTCAAACTTACCATATTATCTCTTTTAAAGGGATATAGTATGATTGTGGGGTAACAGCAAGGTAGAGGGCTTGCCTAGCACTTGTGGAATCCTGGGTTCAAGACCCAAGCACTCCACAGAGAAAGAAAAGAGAAAAGAGGAAGAAATGAAGGAAGGAAGGAAGGAAGGAAGGAAGGAAGGAAGGAAGGAAGGGGCAGTTATGGCTCAGTTGGTAGGATGCTTGCTTAACATGCACAAAATGTTGGATTTGCATCCCAGTACCACCAGTGGGAGATGGAGGTGGAAGGATCAAGAGTTCAAAGTCATTGTTATCTTCATAGGGAGTCTGAAGCCAGCCTAGTCTACATGAGACTCTGCCTCAAAATAAATAACTAAATAAATAAAACTCAGTGAAGGGAGAACGGAAGAGAGGGAGGAAGGAAGAAGTGTAGGAAGGGAGGAAATAGTGGTTTGAATGGGAATTGCCTCCACAGGCTCGTATATTTAAACACTTGGTCTCCAGTTGGAATTTTGAGAAGGAACAGGAGGTGTGGCCTCTTTGGAGGTTTATCTCTGGGGGTGGACTCTGATGGTTCAAAACTCAACCATTCCTAAGCAGTTCTCTCTGTCTTATGGAATCAGAATGCATGCTCTCAGCTACTGCTCCAGAGCCATGCCCAACTGTCTACTGCCATGCTCCCCGCTATAATGGTCACCCACTTACCCTCTGTACTGTAGGCCCCAAATTAACTCTTTCCTCTGTAAGTTGCCTTAGTCATGGTGCTTTGTCACAACAATTGAAAGTAATTAAGACAGAGGAAAGAAGTGGGCAGGGGAGGGGAGGGAGGATGGGAGAAGAGAAAAAGAGAAAGGAAAAAGGGAAGGGAGGGAGGGAGATAAAAGAGAGAAAGATAAAGAAAAGGAAGGAATGGAGGGAGGAAGGGAGGGAGGAAAGAAGGAAGGAAGGAAAGAAGGAAGGAAGGAAAGAAGGAAGGAAGGAAAGAAGGAGAGGAAGAAGGAAATGAGATGCCCATGCATGTTGAGACACCCGTAGGATGGACACCATTGTCCAGGCATCAGTTGAGGAGGACTCTGTGCCAGGTGACCTTCAGCTGTGACCTTCAGCTGTGACCTTCCAGCTGTGATCTTTGCTGCATAAGCCTTGTTAGTCAGCAGGTCTAACCTTTTCTGTAGGGCCAGCATTCTGGACTAAAGCAAGTGCTGGAGATCCTGGTGGTGTCCCTCTGCAACTTACCTGTATCGCCAGTCATCACCCAGGGCTGAGGATGCCTCCCCTGACATTTGACAATAGCTGTGTGGAGATTTGGTAATCTGACATTTGCATTTCCTTCTGCTGCTTCATCTTAAATTGATCAGCCAGATGAAACTCTAGAGCCAGTCCTGTTTCAATATTTAATCATTCTGCTCGGGCTGGAATGTCATTAAGCTAAAATAGGAACCTGATTTCCAAAGAGCACTTTGAACAGCACTTGTTTGCTAAAGCCGTTTGTTCTTGCAGCACAAAAATAGACTGACTGACTCTCTCTCTCTCTCTCTCTCTCTCTCTCCTATAACTCACACGTTAGCTAGATTCCCCCCCCCCAAATATAATGTGTTTGTGAAATCTGACTGTCCAGTTCACTAACAAAGCCATAGGAAGAAGCCGTGGTTTTCTGATCCCTGCTTCTGGCTAGCGAGGCTGGGACAGTCCAGAGTAACAGAACATGTAACTACAGCAGCCCTGTTATGACCACCTTGAAGACAACAGAATATATGGGAATGAGGATGCTCTGTGCATCATTCATTTAGTTCTTATCACATATATGTTTATAAGAAAATGAAAGTGTGGTCAATTGATGTGTCAAGATAGTCACGATCAAGCTCGTCATGACCATGGCCCAAGGTTGGATAATCATGGGTCACAGCAGGACCTTTCTGCTTCTATTTCAGACATGCTGTTGGTAGCTAGGGTGCAGTGAGAGCTATAGAAGGTAGAGACAAGGCTGAGCCCTCAGCTGAGGGTGCAGGCAGTCGAGGCTGTAGGAAAACCTGGAGGGAAGAAGTAGATAAGGTTTCTGAACCTGGGTTTTAAAAGAGTTCCTACCTATTGGTTTCTGCTCACCCTTCTGCTGCTCTTGTGGTGTTTGGTGCCTCTCTGTCTCCCTTCAGTACCAGTGTCCTTATTTCTAAATTAGAAATGACCATCCCTTCCCCCCAGTAGTCACAGGCTGAGATGATGTGGTGAATTCAAGCCACCTAGCACAAGGACGAGTGAGCTGTACAGCCGTAGGCTCAAACCCCCTGCAGTCCTCCTTCCCTTGGAGCTGGGGGATACATTTGACCTGGGGGTATCTGAAAGGGGATGGGGCACTGATTCCACATAAAACACCTGTACCTGTGAAGGAAGTACAGGCTCTTGGCTCCCAGAGGGACCATGTGAGCAAGTCAATGCCTTGGAATCAGAAGCAGCAAAACTTGTCAGCTGTTGACATGGCTTCTACCAGGCCAGTTCTGCAGGATCATCTTTAGCACCAGTTTCTAGCACTTCCAATAAACACAAGATTCTCAGCATCCCTCCAGTGAACTCGGGGCAGCTTCTTTCCCTCATCTGTTGTCACCGTCTAAACTCCTTGCATGGTTGGACAGATCACCACATTTTGTCATGGCCAGGAGTAGCTGGGACTCCACGTCTCCTCTTTCCAAGACCTATAAACTGTTCCCATAGTGACCTCAAAGAAAAACCCCTTTCTCTTGTCATGAGCTAGGGTAATTCCATTTTATTCTGTTCATTGTTCAATGCATAATAACCAGTTACTACATCCCAGACACTGGAAACAACACTGTGAGCAGCTATGCTTTGTTCATGAGGACCCTTGCTATAAACTGGAATCAAATGAATGGCAGGATGATGTAGCCCACGGTGAGTTCCAGAGGGTCAGAGCGAGGCTAGTGCTATGGAGACACGGGTTAGGGCCAGGTGGACAGTTCAGCCTGTAAAGTACGAGCTGTACAAACATAAGGACTAGATATGGACCCCCAGAACCAACATAAAACAGCTGAGCTCAGTGTCCTGCAATCCCAGCACTGGGGGTGCAGAAACAGCCAGGTTCCTGGGGCTCACTGATCAGCCAGCTTAGCTTAATCAGTAAGCCCCATGTTCAATGACTGTCTGAAGATCAAGGTGAGTGACAGCTGAGAAATAACAGCTGAGCTGACCTCTGGCCTCTGCCTGCAGGTGCACACTCCAAATGTGAACGTGCCCACGCGTTCTCAGGTGCTTAGGGAAGAGGAAGTCACGCTGCTGCTGGTGTAAGCAGCTGAGTGTATTTGCTGAGCTGTGTCCGTTTACAGACTGCGCATTATTCTTGGCGTGTAAACTTTTGTGCCCCAAGTCGTGGGCAAGCATTATGGAGCTCACAGTGCCGCTGAGATGTGTGTGCCCGGACCCTGTCACACCCTCACTTCTAGGACCAGAGACAAACAGACCAGGGATGAGCTGCCCTTTCCAGAGGTCCCTGCCTAGAGCACATCTTGCACCTCTTCCAAGTTTGCATGCACAGATTGCCTGGCCCCAGGTTTCCCTCCAGTAACTCAAACACGCAGTTAATGTAGTGGAAAGATCCCACACGCCCATCATTGCCGTCATTTAGGTCTGTCTAGAAATGCTGAGCTTCAGAAGCCAATTTCATCTGACTTTAATCTGCACTCAAAGCACCTGTCACCGGCAGCTCAGTCAGTAAGAGAAATCACGGGACAAATTTATCAAATCCCTCGGAACTAAACACTGTTTGGGAAATTAGCCTGCGACCTTAAGGTTTCAAATTGGATTAATTTTCTCTGTAATAATCATAAATAATGACATGACCTAAATATATGTCTCTAAAGCCCTCTTTCTGCTGCATGAGTGTGAGTAAATGTGGTGTGTGTGTGTGTGTGTGTGCATGTGTGTGTGTGTGTGCGTGTGTGTGCTTTGAATGCACTGTGATACAGACAACCTCGTTTCTCCCCTCTGTCTCTTACTAAATGTTTATGACTCTTATCACAAGTGACCATGGCCTTTCCTTTTAACTTTCTTTCAAGTAAATGTGTGCATGCATCATGACATGTGTGGGTGCACATTGTGGCCAGGTGCACATGTATGTGTATGCACACGTATGTGTATGCACACGTATGTGTGTGCACACGTATGTGGCACCCCAAGGATGGTATCAGAGTCTTCTTCAATCCCTCTCTGACTCATTCATTGAGGCTTGGTCTCTCAGTTGAACCCAGAGCTTACCAAGGCTGACACTGCTGATGTGGCCAGCCAGTTGGCTAAAAGGACCCCTGTCTTCACAATCTAAGGCTGAAATGACAGCCAGGCTTCCCCACCCACCTCACCTGGCATTTATATGGATTCTGTGACCCTGAACCCTGATCCTTGCAATTGCACAGCAAATGCTCTAACCACTGATTATTCATCCCAGCCTGGGTTTTCTTTCTTGTTTAAGGGGAGAGATAAAGGCTAAGTGCCCTTCCTGCCCAGAGACCTCAGTGGACATGCTCACCTGTGTCCACACCCATGCCGTCTCTGAGGTCCCAAGCGGAAAGAGGTGCCATCTTGTGGATTGTATTGCACATGGAATCCCATAGTTGACCTTGGACTGCTGACTCACCTGTGGGCTCTGCAGGAGTGTGTGAAGCTTGGAAGTGGGAACTGTCCACAATAATGGTTGTTACGGTGAGTCCCTAGTCAAGTCGGTGCTGACTTGACTGGATTTAGAACCACCATGGACCTACAGCTCTGGGCGTTTTTGTGAGGGCATTTTCAGAAAAGTTTAACTGAAAATGGAAGATCCACTCTAACTGTGGGTAGCACCCTACCATATGCTGGGGTCTCTGGCTGAATCAGAATGAGAAAGTCAGTGAGGGCCAGCATTTGTCTCTCTCTGCTTGCTGATTGCAGGAGCGATGTGGCTCTCCCTCCTCCACCATGCCTTCCCCAATGAGATGGACTAAACCTGCCAACTGAGAGCCAAACCACTGCTTCCTTCCCTAGGTTGCTTATGTTAGGAGGCAAGTCACCAATCCAGCAGCCATCACCCACCCTCGCCTCCACGTGGGTTTGATCCCCACCAGCAAAGGTATGTTGCATTCCTGCTCCTCAACTCGAATCTCAGTTCTTGTTATGACTTGCTTCAACTCAATGGGTGGGAAGGAGTGACAACGTGCCACTCAGGACCAGGACTTTAAGAGGCTTGTCAGGTTCTACGTTTGCCTTTGAAAATCAACTGTGCATACATGTACACACACACACGCATGCACGCACACATGCATACCTCATCTTGGTTAGAGTACTGAATTATAAGCAGGAACAAATAGAGAGATTATGTGGATAGGCATTTTTAGGTCCCAGCCAAGGAAAGTCATGTGCCATGTAAGTGCACATGGATTCTGCTGCCCCGTTCTGCAACCTAGGACAGGAGGGACCCTTCCTCGCTGGGTCTTGCCCAAACAGAATCATGAAACCACAGCTGCTTTAGGCTCTTCTATTCATGGATGTCTTGTTTCTGGGCAATAACCAGCCAGTGTCCTTTCACTTTTTCTTTTAGCTTCTAAACCTTATCACATGTGTGCAGTTACTTCACGTGGAGAGGAGTTGTGCACATGGCAGGATGCATGTGCAGAGGTCGGAGGTCAAAGGGAGGAACCAGTTCTTTTCTTCTAACACGAGGGGCCCAGAGATGAAATGCAGGCTGTCAGGCTTGAGGGTGGGTGCTTTACCTGCTGGTCCACTTTTCAGGCTCCTTTTATCTATTTTCCTAAGATGATTATACATTTACATGTAAAACATAGACTTGAGCATCTCTGATCCCCTTCTAGATTTGTCAGTAGAACATGCGACTCTTAAGTAAAATTTACCCTCAGTTTGTGTGCTTATAGCAAAACAGCATGATCTAGGTAGCTTAGAAACATGGATATCCATTCCTCACAGTTCTGCGGTGGAAAAGTCCAAAATCAAGACACCAGACAGTTCATTCTGATGGGGGTCCCTCCGAGCCCACAGAGAGCACTTTCTCAGTGTGTCTGCATGTGGCAGAACAGAGGGACAGCTATCTGGGCTGTAATCCTAACCCTGAGAGCAGAGTCCTCACCCTGAAATTAGTTTCCAGCACCCCCAACTCCTGCCCAATAAATAAACCCGGGGAAGACATTCGTTTCCATGATGACAGCACTCCTAAGTGTGCAGTTCTGTGGCACTGGGTGTATTTGAAAGACTATGGCAGAAGCACTCTCAATCTCCTCCAAACACACAAAGAAAAGCCTGTGAGGCCCAGATGCACAGCAAGGTCAAGCTCCCTTCCTTCTTTGCAGAGAACAAAGCTGCAGAGAAAGCTTCCTAGACAGAATACGGCTCCATGCTGAGCCGGCAGCCCTTCCCTATGTTCTGCTTTTTCATAAGGTAGACACAGCCCAAATGTTGCTGTTTGAGATTGGCATCCTCTGTAACCAGTAGGAGATTGTGGCCTCTGCTCACAGATCACCCGTTTTAGTTTCCAATGCTTCTGTGACTCAGTCTCAGGCAGGGTTTCTGATGCTCTGACAAAGAACCATGACCAAAGGGAACTTGATGAGGAAAGGTTTTATTGCAGCTTATCATCATCATATCACAGTTCATTGTGCAGGGAAGTCAGAGCAGGAACCTGGGACTGAAGCAGAGGCGATGGGTGAACACCGCTTGCAGGCTTCGTCCCCATGGCTTCCTCAGCTTGCCTTCTTATAGCACCCAGGATCACAAGCCTGGGGTGGCACTGCCCACAACAACAATGAACTGGGCACACCCTCCCAATCAATTGTTAACCAAGAAAACGCCCTCAGAGGCCAATCTGGGGGGCACTTTCTCAAGTGAGGTTCCTTCTCTTCAAAATGACTCTAGCTTATGTCTAGCTGGTATTCAGCTAGTCATCTTATTGTCTCCTAGGCCTTGTGAGTGGGCGAGGTTCCACTGTGGAAAGGCTCCCTTAGGAGCGGTGATGAAATGCCGGTTCTCAGTATAGGGCATTCAAAGGCTCATCCCACCTCTCCTGTCAGTTTTCCGGGAGTGGTTGACATTACACGTGTCAAGGGACCTCTCTCAGATGAATCCCTGCCTGGGAAATGGGGTGTGTGCTCTGGGGGAAGACGACATTGAGGAAACCGACAAATCTGTGAAGAGATCCTGTTTCAACCTGGGGTCAAAACAGCCCCAGTGCCCTGCTCCTTCGGCAGTCCCTTGTCATGGACGTGGCAGGTCCCTGAGTCTCATTTCAAAGCCTGGAGCTGATTTCCGGACATACCCTCTTATGCAGGACTACTTACGACAGCAGGGGTGGAGTGGGCTGGAATCCAGTTTCCCTAGCTGGAAGCTGCGCCGGCACTGTCCGTGGTGCTGACAGAAACCTTCCCCATACAACCTGATGCTCTTTTTTGTTTTGTTTGACTTTTTGTTATTTTTGAGATTGCAATTTAATTACGTTTCTTCCTTCTCTTTCCTCCATAAAGCCATACCATACACCTTCTCTATTGTCCTTCAAATTCATGGCCTCTTTTGCTTTAATTGTTACTGTGCATATATACGCATACATATATACATCCTTAAATATAACCTGCTCAGTCCATATGATGTTACTGGTATGTATGTGCTCAGGAATGTCCATTTATCACTCGGCAACAAATTGTTTACCTGGAGGAGGACCATATCTCCTCTTCCAGCTTTACTCACTGCTGGTAGTTCTTCGTGTAGAATTGAGATTCCGTGAGCTTTCCCCATCCAGTTTGACATGTTCATTGGTGTCATGCACGTTCATCTTGAATTGGGGTGGTCGTGTTGGTGAGTCTTTACTGGTGTAGCTTCTGCTGTTACTAGAAGACATAATCTCACAGCAAACTCCCCGATCATCTGGGTCTTACAATCTTCTTTCATAATGTGCCCCGAGCATCAGGTGGAGGAGTGCTGTGTAGATGTATCTATTGGGACTGGGAGCCATAATTCTACATTTTGATTGGTTGTGGACATCTTTAATAGTCTTCATCTGAAGACACCACAAATTTCAGAAACAGGGACAAGAGACCTTGAGCTGTAACTGAATTCCTGCTCCCTGAGGGCTAGGTACAAAGTACCAGAATTAGCCTTGCAAGCTTTCTAAGGAGGAAGGAGCCAACGGTTCTCATACCTAGACAGCTATGATGAGTCAGAACTGCATCAGCAACCGCATGATAGCCTAGAGGTGCAGTGATGTCACACACACATTGGTCGTCACCAACAGTTCTCGAATTGGTCTTAAGATTCAGTTAACAAGAGGTATACCATGTCTGGTCCTGGAAACCTAGCTAAGTACTCAATGCTGGTGAAAACACGGCTACTGGAGGAAAATCTATGGCTGCCAATTTACCAGTGCAATCTTGACAACAATCTATAAATATTTATCTTAATACTCACGGATAAATATAGTCTTCACCCCTCATCAAGTAAACAACCCATATGCTCTCAATGGATACCAAACACTGGCCAGCCTGGTTGTCTGCTTGTCTTAGCAAGCTTGGGTCACTTTTCTGTTCCAGGATGCCTGTCCTGCCATTCACTGTGGGCTGACTGTCCAGGTGAGCCATGCTGATCGTATCATGAATGTTCCCCCTATGCTGGAGGTAGAGCAACGTATTCCTTGTCATCTTAAAGGTATCAAATTCTACAGTTTTGGTTGTTCTTTTTTTTTTCTACATGACAGGGTTTCTCTGTGTAGCCAGCTGTCCTGGAACTCATTCTGTAGACCAGGCTGGCCTCGAACTCAGATCTGCCTGCCTCTGCCTCCCGAGTGCCGGGATGAAGGCAGTGTGCTGCCACCTCCACCTTGAAGTTATTCATTTTTATGTGAAGAAAAAAAAAAGACATAGCTCCATGATTTTGACGGCTGGAATGAGGAACCGAATTCAAATAAACTGACAAATACAGTATTTAAAACAGGTAAAGGCCCATCAGGATGAATTTTCACTTTTTTCTTGATAGTGATGATTCATCTTCATTGCCAGTGTAACAGAATTTAGAATCACCTAGGAATACAAACCTGTGGGCATAACTGTGCAGTTTAACCGAGGAGAGACAAGCCAGCCTGAGGGTGGACAGCACCATGCTGCCGGCTGGAGCTCCGGAGTGAATCAAAGAGAAAAGGTGAGCAGGGCGTCAGGATTTGTCTCTGCTGCTTCCTGACTGCAGGTACCATGTGACCAGGTGCTCCCCCCCCACACACACACACAGCTAGACCCACCCTTGCTGACACGCATTCCCCACCATGGTTGGGCTAGTTTACTATGTATTTCTATGATAAAACGCCATGGCCAAAAACAACCCGGGGAGGAAAGGGTTTATTTTACTTAAGCATGGCGATCACAGTTCAACCTTGAGGGAAGTCATGGCAGAAACCCAAGCAGGGCAGAAACCTGGAGGCAGGAACTGAAGCAGAGGCCATGGAGAAATGATGCTCACTGGCTTGCTCTCCATGGTTTACTGACTTTGTTTTCTTAAACCATCCAGTACCACCTGCCCAGAGGTGGTACCACTCACAATCAGCTGGGACCTCCTACAGCAATAATTAATCAAGACAATATTCCACAGGCCAGTCTTATGGGGGTGTTTCCTCAGTTAAGATTCCCTCTTCCCGGGGATGTCTAGGTCTGTGTCAACCAGCACAATCCTCAGGAAAAATTGGACGGAAATACCATTAAGAGTTTTTGTTTGTGAGATTCAGGAAACAGGTAAGCTTACAACTGGGATGAAGGATTCAGGATCAGTCATAGCATCCTTGCTGGGCTGAAGGGGATAGTCATGCATTTTCTCGCCTTCACCCAAGAAGAACTTTTGTTTGTGAGATTCAGGAAACAGGTAAGCTTACAAGTGGGATGCAGAATTCAGGATCAGTTGTAGCATCCTTGCTGGGCTGAAGAGAGCCGACAGGCATTTTCTCGCCTCCGCTGTTAGTGACTATCCACTCCAGTTTAACAGACTGTCACTGAGTGGCTGCTAAGAGCGGAGCATGCTAATGGACATTGCAGTCTGGCATGCAAGGAGCAATAACAAACTGCAGCCTGAGCTTCACGTGACCACGAGGCAACGGTGATGCCTAGCATGGGCTGGACCTTGACTGTATGCCCACCCACATTCTGAAGCTCCACAGGGTACTTATTCCACTAAATCTCTGCAGCAACACCACCGAGGAAGCCAGTGCTTATCTTTCGTGCGTGGAGAAAGAAACTGATACTGTGCTTAAAACAAAAAAAAATTAAGCTCAAAGTCCACAGCTGCCAAGCGGTGGAGCCAGGATTTCAGCCCAGGTCTATATAACTGAAAAGCACTACGGTTTTTAAATGGTATGTTAATTTATGCCTCTGGTGGAAAATGTAGAGCCTACACAGCAATAAAATGCAATGGATTTGCCAGACCAAGTTTAAAAATCAAGGGTTCCCAGTTAAACTTGAAGTTCCGAAAGCTGGCAAGTGAGATGGGGGAGGTGGTGACTGAATGAAAGTGGCTGATTGGTTGAGTATAGGATCTCAGGGGGGCGGGGGGAGAGATGCAGCTTACCTCCAGGGTACTCACATGTAAGAGATGAAGCAGAGAGCACGCATGGGCCCCATATCATCCATTGTCCATGCGAGCTGAGCTTCCCAGGGCAACATAGGACTACCCAGTGGAGGCTCCTCCAAATAGGAGGACATTCTTCTCCAGGGAGAGACCTTAGGATCTGCATGATAAGTCAGCATCCCCAATGGTCTCCCTGAAGAAAAAAGGCACTAGAGGGCTGAGTTCAGGAGTTTCCATGAAGTTTCTGTCTCCCACCTTCTTCAGTAAGTCCCCCTGGACTATTGCTTTGCCTTCAACACTCATAGGAACAATATTCCCCATCCTCCCATCTCTCTTCTACCTCCCTATTCCATTTACAAGGACTGCCATGGCTTCACTGGACTCCCTCAGCTCCACCACAGTAAACTTTGCACCCCAAAACTCTGGGGACTATGGACCTTAATTCCATCTACAACCCCGATCCCTCTGTACTGGCTGGTTTTATTTCAGCTTGAACCAAGCTAAAGTTCATTGGGAGGGAGCATCAGTTGAGAAAAATGCATTCAGAAGAATGAGCTGTAAGCAGACAAGCCTGTAGGGCATTTACTTAATTTGTGATTGATGGAGGAGGGCCCAGCCACTGTGGGTGGAAATATCCCTAGGCTGGTTGTCCTGGGTTCTTTGAGAAAGTAGATGGGGCAAACCATGAGGAGCAAGCCAGTAAGCAGCACCCTTCCATAGCCTCTGCATCAGCTCCTGCCTCCAGGATCCAGCACTGCTTGAGGTCCTGCTTTGGCTTCCCTCAATGGACTGTGGTTTGGGTTACATAAATCAAATAAAACCTCTGCTTTTGCAAGTTACTTTTGGTCCTGGTCACAACAATAGAAACCGTAAGTCATTCCCCTCCCCTACCATACAATCTAACATCTGTACAACTTGGTAATGACATTCACTTTGCAGAGAGATGATGGGACTCAGTGGGGGTATTCTACGAGCAGCCTTCTGCCAGCTTCTGGCCAATCATAGGCTGCCCAATTGTGAGTACCCCTTTCTCCTGCTTCCTCTTCCAGTCATCCCCACAGCCCTCCCTCTCCATTTTTCTCCTTGCAACCACATGTGATATCTTCCATCTTTGGCACAGCAATGACTGACCTCACTCAGCATTTCAAGGACTCCTACAGCCTATCACACCCACGTTCCTCCAGTATTTGGCAGGTGCCTGCCACAAAGAAAGCCCTCAAAACAGGCTGTCAAGAACCTGGAACTCACTGAGTAACTTGGGCAAAAGGGCGTATAAAACCATAAAATCATTTATCTATCCCTTCTCTCTCTCTCTCTCTCTCTCTCTCTCTCTCTCTCTCTCTCTCTCCTCTCTCTCTCTCTCTCTCCTCTCTTTATTGTTCCCCTTCTCTCTTCCTTCTCTACCTCTTTCCCTCTCCCTACCCATCCTCTTTCTGCCCAGACCATATTCAGCTTAACATAAGACAGATAAAGAATAAATACCTTGCCGGGTGGTGGTGGCTCACGCCTTTAATCCCAGCACTCGGGAGGCACAGGCAGGTGGATCTCTGTGAGTTCGAGGCCAGCCTAGTCTACAAGAGCTAGTTCCAGGACAGGAACCAAAAAGCTACAGAGAAACCCTGTCTCGAAAAATAAAAAAAAAAAAGAATAAATACCTTATTGGATGAAGAAGAACTTGATCCCACTCCAAACACGATGCACTTCAAAGAAGATTTGTTCAGAAACTGCCCCTGCCCATGCTACCCTAAGCCTCAGAGGCCTTTGGAGGGAGGAGCACTGTAGCCACCACCTATGGACTGAATGAGCACATGAGATTTTCACCTGAGGGAGACAGACCCTTTGAAACCACAAAATCATATCAATTTTATGGCTGAAATATTCAATGGGAAAATCTGGTAGATAGGGAATCATGGATGATGGAGAAGGGAGGAGGGAAGGAAGTACCTCGGGGGCCACTTTGACAGAGTTCAAGGGCAAACTGAAAGATTCTTCACCTTTATCAAACTTCCAGCGACATGATGCTCTCATTGCCTTCTAGCAGGGAAAAACTGTTCCACGACATGATAAGAGGCTGCCTGGTACCCCTGGCAGAGACATGGTTGATTAAATTACCATCATGTGACAATATATTGGATACTACTCAGAGAAGTGGGTTTGTTACTCCTCAGGGCTTCTCCTAGATCTCTGGTATAAAATCTTATTTTTGGACTTAAGGAAGAATAAACATTGTCTTGCCATGGCCACCAGCAGATCTCCAAAGACTTTCCCTGGTGTGCACCTTGATGGCTTGAGTGAGGGGATTAAGGTATGGTGGCAGGGTGTGCAGCTAGGACTCATACCTCACATCTTGGCAGAACAGGAAATAGAAAGCCAACAGGAAGTGATGCTGGGTCATAAGTCTCAAGGCCTGGCTCCATAATCCATGTTTTTCCAATGCCTTGATCTCTTAAAGGTCTCACATTCTGGGGCCAGAATGTGCTTAGTAAGCGCTTGGGGTGCAAGCATCTTGACATGGATACTCAGAACACACATTAAAACTCAGTGTGGTGGCACATGGCCTGCCATCCCAGTACTGGGAACGCCAAGAGAGAATTGCTGAGGTTTGCTGACCAGCCAGCTTAGCTAAATTGCTGAATTCAATGAGAAGAACTGTCTCAGATAACACGGCAAGGTGATTAAGGAAGTCAGCCCAATGTTTATCTCTAGCCTCCATCCACACATGTACATGAAAGCACACCTCAACACACATCAACATGGACACACAGACACATGTGAAAGGTTCCACAACCTTCTAAAAGAGCACCACCAACTGGAGAGCAGATGATTAAACATGTGAGTGGTGGGGGAGGGAGCACAACACCTAAAAGAAAGTGGAAATAGATAAAAATGATAGCAAATACATAGAACCCAAATGGGGGAGGGGGGGCGTGTAGAGCTGCCGGTCCACATGTACTAAATACCTACTTACCCTTCTATATGCAGGTAGTGATTCATCTGTAATTGTACACTCCAGGAGTTTTTGCTCCTTCTCCCACTGCATCAGCCATAGCCCATGTGTTTTATGTAAAGATAGACCTTGCAGATTTAATCCTTCTCTTTCTCTGCATCATCAGTGTCAAGCTGATATTCCCCAAGCTAAGATTCCATAGAGTCTTGTGCTACAAAGGTTAAGGTCCTTCAGGACAGTGGGGTCCCATATATCCATGGCAGTGGATGGGATACTGCAGAGAAATATGGGATTCCCTCTGACACTAAAGCCTCAGAACATTTTCTAATTGCCGTGCACCACGGCCCCTGTCTGCACTCTATGCGCTAGAACCCAGTTCGTGAGCTTCTGGCAAAGGGCTGGAGGTACACACGCAGAGACAGACTGACACACAGACCTTCAAACAGTGGTACCAAAAGCCCTCTTTAATAGCACCACGGAGGCTTAAATACCCTGCAGTCAATGGCCAACAGGTGAAAATCCCACCCTCTGATCCTCTAGGCTAGGCACAGCTTCTAGTAACTTCAATTAGAAGGCTCTAGACAGGGAAGAGCAGCTGAAAGCCAGGACTCAATTAGTCCCAACATCTAATAAAAGAGACTTCATCGAAAAAAATTAAGCTGTTAAGGACAAAGTCATGTCGTTTGCAGGGAAATGAGCTCAGGGCTAGTGCACACAGCTCCAGACCTAGTAGAATGCAGCTCCCTTTGGGCAACTAGGTTTCATGGTGGGGATTCAAGAATGAGATCTGAAAGGGAACCTTGGTCCTAATGCAATACAAGAAGAGGAAGTCTTCAGGCAACACCTCCTGTCTCTTCTAGGTTCCATTGGATTCTGTCCCTGTTGTTTGCACTGAATCTGCCATGGAGCTGTCACAGGCATCTCTATCCCTCCCCGCCCTTGCCATCCTTCAGACCATAAACCCCAGACACAATCATCTCAGCCTAGCTGCTCTGCCTCCTGAAGGCCCCTCCATTCTTCCTCTGTGCACTTCCATCTTCTTTGCTCAAGGCATCTCAATTACAGACTTTCTTCATTCATGTATGTATATGTGATCATTGCATACATGTGTGTGCATGTTCATACAAATATGTGCCTGATAAGTCATTACATACATGTGTGTGCATGCTCATACAAATGTGTGTTGACCAGAAGTCATTACATGTGTGTGTGCATGCTCTTACAAATGTGTGTTGACCAGAAGTAATTACATATGTGTGTGTGCATGCTCATACAAATGTGTGTTGACCAGAAATCAGCCTCACCGGTCATCTCTATCCTTTGCCTTATCTTTCTGAGACACGGTCTCTCACTGAACCTGGACTTCCAGATTGAGCTGGAAGGCCTCCCAACAAGGCCCGCGGTGCATCCTGTCTCCATCTCACCAACACTAGGGGTACAGGCGTGCGCTGCCTTTCATCTGGGTTCTCACACTTGCATAGTAAGCACTTTTTTCCACTGAATTCCCGCAGCCACAGAGTCTCCTTACTGCTTGCTTTACTCTGACCCCACCCTGAGCCCGCAAGCCCAGTGCATAAGTTGCATGATCTGAGGGACCAGACCCGCCACTCCTAACCTCAGTGGCTCCCCACGGCTGGGGGAAGATCTAAGCCCTTAATGAGCCAGATTCGACACATTCTGATTTTGTATAATTCTCCTTAAACACAACATAATGGTACAGTAAACGTTTTATCTTAATTTAAGGCCTGTGTCATTTATTTACCCAGAATTCCTTGGCTTACTAAAAGCCTTTCTTTGAGAAATGAACCCTTTGTTTTGAATTCCCAGTCATTTCTCTTATATAAGCCCTGTTCGGAACACTGTCTATAATTTCCAATTTCACTCTTTAAGATGAGGGAGAGCTCAAGCAGGGGCAAGTATTTTTAAATGTATATGACTCTCCACAGGCTTTTAAAACCATCTCGCCCACACCCATTTCAGAGAGTATTTTTAGGAACTTCCATTTTCAGAACAAGCTTTTCCAAAGAACTAAACTTAGTTTTCATGGAAACAACTCTGGCTCTTGGCACGCCTGTTTCGTCAGCTCCTGTAAACTTGTTTAATTACAACAGCAAGCACAGCTGATCCGGGAGGCAGGATGCCTGGCGGGCAGCGGAGGGATAGCACTGGCAGCCAGCCACGCACCGGCATCCCTGGATAAGGTAGCCATAGCTTAGGGATCTTCGCTGGAGCAGCTGCCCTTCTACTGGCCTCTGGATGCCCCCCCCCCGTCCAAAAGCCCCCACGCTCCCTTCTCACTCTGTCAGCTTCGGCATAGCCCATGTTAGTCGCGGCTCCTCGCTAGGGAAGCTTTTATTTTTAAAGATCATTTGTGTACATATGTATTATTTCTTTTTCCTTTACTTTGGAGAGTTTTACACACACACACACACACACACACACACACATTGTGGTTCTATTCACCCCCTTTACGATCACTCCTTTCCCTCTAAACGTTTTCTTCTTCCACCCCATCCTAGAGGCGGCCACTAGAGAAAGTGACACACCTTCCTCCAGCATCCATTACCAGCCATCAACTCCTCAGGAATTGTTAACACATCTTCCATTCATGGTAGAATTTGGGAGGACCCAATAATTGCACAAGTGTCCATAGTTGCAAAGTGTTCATGGCTGCAATGGCTATGTCCTATCTGGGTGGCAGCATTTTGTGATGCTCCTCTTATCCTCTGGCCTAAAAAGTCTTTCTACCCTCTCTTCTGCAGTGGTCTCTGGATTGTTAGTGGGTGGTGTAGATGTCCCATGTGAGCCTGAGTGCTCATCACTCATCTACTCTCAGCACTTTGACCAGACAAGAGTTTCTTCATTAGCCAATCCCCTTCTGCCCTGGTGTGGGAGTGGGACTAGTCCATGGACATAAACGTGAATATCTAGAAGGTATATGGACATGTCTGTGTAAGGAAGCAATGGTAGCATGTTTTCCCCTTGGGCCTCTGCTCTTCCAGCCATATGCCCTTGACCAGGTTTGGAGTGCCAATTAGTTATGTGTCTCCTCTCATGAGATGGGTCTCAAATCCAATCACAAAGCAATTGGTTATCCCAGAAATAGCCATGCCATTATCGTTCCCATGGTCACGTACTATCTGGGGGTCAGTCGTGCAGCCCAGCTGGCTATGGTGGCTGGTCCATTGCTGCGTTTCCCCCACAGTTATTTCCATGCACTGCCAATGCTAGCCAGCAGGGAGGAAGTTTCCAGTTCAGTCCTGTCTTGATTTCTTTGGCTTCTATAAGGAATGTGTATGGCATTTTCAGCAATAGGGTCTTACCACCTAGTTCTGGTGGGTAACCAATAGCAATGACAATAGTGTGTATTCTTCTGGAGATCTCTGAGTCCCAGCATTTGCTTAAAAGCCTCTAACTTCTGGAAGCAGCATTCTCTCCCCATGGAGCCTACCTCCATTTGAAGCTTTCTTTTTATGTGTTCTTGTTTTTTTAATTATAATTTTCAGTTTATGAAGTAGTAGGTTTTTATGTGCTTCTGATCAGCCCACCGACTTCTATTCCAGGACACCTGAGGGAATGACTTTCAAGTTTACTTCTATCATTAGGAGTCTCCCCTATACTCTCAATATATCAAGCTTAAGACCTCCTGCCATGGGACTGAGGAGATGATTCAGTTGGTAAGGTGTTTGCCATGCAACCTTGAGAATCTAAGTTCAATACCCAGTACTTGCATTTAAAAAAAAAACACAGACTTGATGTGGTAGCATATTATTGTCATCCCAGAACAGGAAGGTAGAAGAGGCTGGCAGACCTTATGGACAGTCAGCCTAGCCTACTTGCCCAGTTCCATGGAAGTTAGAGAATAATTAAAAAAAAAAAAAAAGACATCTGTGCTTCTGTGGTGGTTTGAAAGAAAATGGTCCCCATAGGGAGTGGTACTGTTAGGAGGTGTGGCTTTGTTGTTAAAGGAAGTGTGTCACTGTGGGGGTGGACTTTGAGGTCTCCTATTCTCAAGCTATGCCCAGTGACACAGCTCTCTTCCTGTTGCCTGCAAATCCAGATGTAGATCTCTCAGCTCCTTCTCCAGCACCATGACTGCCTGCATGCTGCCGTGTCCTGCTGTGGTGATAATAGACTAAACCTCTGAACTGTAAGTCAGTGCAATTAAATGTTTCTAACTAAGACAGCCTCTGAGGAACGTGACACCTAAAATTAACCTCTGGTCTACATATGCATGTACATACGTATGTGCCTGAACACATGTGCATACACACACACACACAGACACACACACACACACACACACACACACACACACACACACAGAGAGAGAGAGAGAGAGAGAGAGAGAGAGAGAGAGAGAGAGAGAGACATTTACCTGTTCGCAGGTTTCAAAAGTCTCAGATGAGGATTAAGCGACACTTGGTTGGATGCCTTTCTAGAGCAATGGGCAGATTCTGCCTTTACCCTTGTCCAAAGCCTTACTGGGCTGAAGGTCACTGGCCCTGTTTGTGAAGACCCTTGAGTCCCTGTATCTCTCAGCATCCAGACACTCTCCAAAACTCTTGAGGACCACTGCCTCTGTGCTTAGTGGTTTTTCAGAAACTTCTGCAGAGCTACCCGCCCCAAGCAAGAACTGAGATGTCTCTTTCCGACCCTCCCCTCCCACATTCCAAACTCACTTCCCAGACTGGCTGGCTCACTTCTCATTTCTTTCCAAAATTAAAATGTTCCTTGGATGTGCGGAAGGAAAGGATAGGGAGAGCGAAAGGGAATATTTGGAAGGAATGAAGAGGAGAGGAAAGAAATACATAGACTCTTAGCTTACCATGCCTGGGCACTTTCGTTTTTAGTTTGTATTTTGAAACTTATTTTATTTTTTGGTAGATTTTTCTAAGCATTAGTCTTGCATTAGCTAATTCCCAGTGACAGGTGCTTTTAGCAACATCGTGATAAAACCTGACGCTGGGCAGTGGAGATTCTGGGAAGCACTTTGAGCACGTTGGCTCCAGGGACATGGGAGCTAGAGCTTCATGGAAGCAGGAGCCCAGAATGATGTCTGGAGAGCCAAGGGCACAAATGCCAAGGGCCAGGGACACTCAGCACCTCAGGTCCTGCCCTTCAGGGAGCCAAAAGGTGGGTCTGTTAGTTCTGGTGTTTACATTGCTGATTGGCAGATTCACCTGATGCTAGAACACCTGGTCCCAGTGGGTTTAAGATCGTCTTGTCTTAGTAAGGCCATAAGCTCCCATAGAAACCATATGGATAACTTCTATTCAAACCTGCTAAAGCCGATGTGAGGGGAGGCATTGGACTTTCAATAGGCTCTTTGTATTAGCTCCCAAAGGCCATCCTCTGGGGTGCCTTCTATGGGACTCTCATCCAGACAGAAAGCCCAGCGCCTCCTGCTTCTGGCTGCCTCATGCAGAGTTAGCACCTGGAATTCCCATCACTTCCAGGTGGAGAGATACTTTAACTGTCAGCCCTGACTGCAGAGAAGACTCTGAAGGCTGCTAGAAGCAGGCAGTATGAGAGGAAGGCTCTCTTCCCTCGAGGGGTCTGAATGGGATTCCAACTCTAATAGGCACACTGACCTTCCCAGCCCCCAAGGGAGAATCAGATATCGCTGTTCGACCAGCTATGCCTTCCACTGTGGAGCAGGCCAGGCACTGGAAAAGACACCGAGTGATAAAGAACTCATTGATTGATCAATAAGGTAGACGGGCCATTTAACAATATGTCAATTGATCTGGACAGCCCTGGTTTGTTCCCACAGACCTATGGGCTTTGGTGTGACTTCACATAGGGAGTCTTTGCTGCTCTGAGCCTCATAGTGCTTATGTGTAAAATGACAGTGTGGCTTCTGGCATCCTAAACTCCTTTTTGTCAGGGACCTTGGCAGGAGAAAAAGAAAGAGCAGGAGAGGAGGGCGAGGTTAGATTTCTCTTAGCCCTTCCGGACTGTGTAGGAGCTCTGCTGTGTGATATGTTGGCTGTGGCAGGGTGGGAGTGGGGATGAACCTCAAGGGAGGGATGGCCAACGATGGGACAGAAATTCTCCATGCAGCAGTATCTGATCAGGAAGCACAGGAATTCCAACATGGCTGTGTTGATTCCCAGCTCTCCTGAGATGAGTTTTCAAAATGAGCTTGGGCAGAAAGAAAGATGCTGCCACTGAGACGGTTCCGCTCCGACAGGAGCTCCCTGGCTGGACTCGGCTTTGGGAGCTCCACTAGTTACAGTCCCTTTCCTGCTCAGGGTCTGGATGTCAGTCAGCAGGGATAGATATAGGACAGGAAGGGCTGCTAGAGAGTCCCAAGACTGCAGGATGATCCCAAAGCGGCAGGAGATGGCTCTCCTTCTTGCAGCCCAATCTTGGGGCTAGCTTACGCTGGGATGCTGACCAAGATACAGCTTCTCTGGGACCTCCATTATTCCCCAGCCAAAAAGAATGGGTGCTGGCCCCTTGCCACCTGCGACAAGCAGGAGAGCCAACCTCTGGGGCATGAGAGTGGAAGGGCTGGCCCTGACCATCCCCTAGTTTAGCAGTCTGGAGAGCAGGCTCTGCACCTCTCCCTGGTAGAACTGGCCCTGGTGTCATGAGTGTGGGTGAACTGGACCCGAGGGTGAGAGTGCAGGAGAACTGGCCCTGCTCCTTGTTGTCTGCTACACTGGGTGAGCCAGACGGGGCAGTGCTGGAGAGGTCACTTGGACGGTGACGATGAGGGAAAGCTGGCAGACTGACCAACCCAGCTACCCCCAGGCCCAGAATCAGGATGACAAGGTAGCCCACCCAACACTCACCTCCTCTATGTACTGTTGGAGCATATGAATGGGCTGAATATTCAGATGAAGGCTACAGAATCTCCGTGACACAAGGCAACAACAGGATACCTAAGAGGAGCCCCAGTGAGAGCTCACTATTGCTAGTGTAGCAGAAGCCAGTGGCCTTGCACCAGACCAATGACTCATTGCAATGAATGCTTACAAGTAGATGTATGGACTAAAGGATATGCTGTGTGACTCACTGGGCCACTTTACAGCTTCCATGCCAAGATCTTGTTGGTGGTGGTTTGGTTTTTTGGGGGTTTTTTTTGTTTTCTTTTTCAGTTTACTTTTAAACTTTGTTTTGTAAGGTGGAGGTTACAAGGGCAGAGGGAAGAAGCGAGGGGACAGGGAGATGAGTGGGATCAGGATGCATGACGTGAAATCCACCAAGAATCAATAAGAAGTTGTTTTTTTTTTTAAAGAAGAATGGGTGGTAGGACCCTCCAAGAGATCATCTAAAAGTATTGTGTAGGTTACTAAGGGATTGGCATCATGTTTCCACTCTGTCAGGGAAAACTGAGCCCCAAGTTTATAATGGGTGTCATCCCTCAAGTGAGTGCTAGGCCAGTACCAAGGGCTTTGCACAAACAGAAAACTCTGGTCAGTTGTCATGTCAAACTGGGCTAACGAGTTAGCCCATCAGGAAGGAGCCCAAGTCTCTGCTTTGCTCTCAGCTCATAGCCACATCTGTTGCCGCTGGTCCAGGAGACACATTTGCGCCACCAGGGTTTAAGCAGGGTAGTACGTTCCAGGGGATAAAATCTTACTCTTCTATATCTATTCTGCTAATGAAAAACCCTAGCTCTCACCTCCAAGAAAATAAGGCTTATTCTGCAATCACAGGAGAGTGACCACGGCCCAGGAACATAGGTTCAGGTTCCCTCAAATTCCACGCTCCAATGTGGTAACTGCCCTATGAAGTTTCATAGTAACAGAAATGAAGAAAGTCATAAACCAAGGCACTTTTCACATAGATTGGTAGGAGGAGGGGACATAGCCCGATTGGTAGAGTGTTTGAATAACATACACTGTAACTCGGCTTTCAACCCCAGCATATTATAAACCAGATGTGCTGGTCAGCACCTTAGAGGCAAAGACAGGAGGATCAGAAGTTCAAGGTCATTTTTGCCTACGTACAGAATTTAAGACCAGCTTAGGATACACGAGGTCCTGTCTAAAATAAAATGATAAAGTAAAATAAAATTGAATAAAAGGAAACAGCAAACAAAGTGAGGTGATCTCTACGATAGTTCTCAGAAGCTGTCTGATAACCTCGTTAAACTACAGGTGACAGAAACTAGGGGTATATTGTACAAAAGAATTTACCACATAGTCACAAGAATTTTACCGTTCATCACACATAGAGATGGACGGTAAATGGATCTTGTGGGTGGGGGGCGAATAAAGGTGGCCCAAGATCATTTGACTCCAGACCTGTAACATTCTCCACAGTCAGGGATGTTCTAATCAGTCAGTCAGCCCTGCAGTGGCTATTCTTTCCCCAGCACTACGGTTCACATTCTCGAGTCTGTCATCTTCCCAGCCTTGTTCTCAAGTAGCAGTGCCAGCCACACAGGACTGTGGTGTTTGCATCTCTGTCCCCGGGGTCAAGCTGACATAGTTTGTCTTCGCATCGCCACAGCCTGTGCAGAACTCAGCACAGAACAGCTGCTCAGGGAGGGACTTCTGTCTCTCTGAAGGAAAGACTAGAGCAGCGAGGGCTACACCGTGTTAACACAGAAGAAAAAAAGAGACCACTCTAGATCAGACTGTCCAAAATGATCAGACCCCTCCACAGCCCCTTTAGCACCAGAGCTGAGCACAGGACCAAAGTTCTTAGCGTGGGAATGTATCACAGGGCCCTAACCTTTCCTGGGTGTTTTTTTTTTTCTGATGAAAAACAAAATAAACAAAAAGCAAAATGAGCTCTGAAGGAAGGGACAGGGAAGATCAGGAAATAAGCCAAACACTACTGTGGACTGGGTCCTCTGACCGGTGGTGACAGCGAAAGAAAGAATTGCACACTGTCCCTCTGCCCTGTGACTGATGATGCCATTTCCCACAGGCTGTGGCTGACCATTAGGAAGCCACCCTGTGGGTATCCTGAGGCCAAGCAGTCAATTCATCTGACTGATGAATATGGAAGAGGGAAAGGATGGGATGACCAGGGGTGGTGGGTGGAAATTGGAGACCTAAGCGTAAGTCAAGGTTCAGGGTAGAGTAGAAACAGACAGAGAGATGGAGAGATGTTATCCATGGTGCAGACACATGCAGATGTTTCTCTGTCAGCTGAGATGCCTAGGAGCAGCACAGGGACATAGCCAGTGCCTGGATCCTGTTTTCTAAACTATTCTCAATAAAACAATAAGAACTTCTCAAGGAAATCACTGGTTCCAGGACAATCAGGGAAGTCTGGGGCATCCTGTGTCAGTTAAGTTAAAAGGTGCTGGCAATACACACACACACACACACACACACACACACACAAAACCCTACACACACAGACATATGGACACACACATACAAAAGACATTCATACCTACACGAATATACACACAAACACACACATATATACCAAGGCACATATATACACAAGTATATATGTATGCATACCTACATATATAATAAACACACAGAATCACACGATGCCCAAATAGACATACATGTATACAAAACATATATGTGTCACCACACACTAACATGCATGTAGTATATAACACTCATATGCACACACCTAGACAAATACATATATACACATAGCCATAAACACACATTCACAAACAGATATGAAAACACATATACACATAAACATATATACACACATACACTACACTAACATATAAATACATATACACACATCCTCACATATACACATGCATACACACATATGTTCACATAAATGCACATGCATATAAGCAGGTCAGCATGTGCACCCATACACATAGGCACATGTAAACATGCATGCATGCACAGGTGTACACTTACACACACACACAAATACTATGAAAGAGGTTTTTTTAGAAGGACATAGGAACAGACTAAGAGTTCCTAATCTGAAATGCAAAGTCACTCGGCAGCACTGTCCAGCCCTAAGTATAAAACATGCAGCTATGGTCCACACTGGCAGAGCTAAGTGATCAATAGGAGAGTCGGTACACCTGTGCATTAGGTGGACACTCTACCTTCAAGGGAGAGAACCATCATTCCCCATCCTTCAGTGTGGGCTGTTCTTACAGTGTGGTCTTTCCTGGAGTACAGCATAGGAAGAGATCTGGAAGGGGACAGAGGAGGAACTGTCATGAAGGAGAAACTAAGGACTGCTGTTTTCCTGGCGTGAGTAGGGTGAGTAGCGCTGGCAAGATGCACCCTTGACAGATGTGCAGGAATGACACTTGACCTCTGTGGTCTTATTCTCTAAGCCCCTCCCACAAGTCTACACAAGAGGAAAATGTCAAGTGAATTCCCACAGGGCCAGGTTACAAAACCTGACCAGCTCACTTCAGAACTTTCAAGGTCACAAGAACAAAGGGGTGAGAGACACTGTCACAAGGAGTCCCAGAACACAGGACAAGGATACAACATGGGACCTTGGATGGGATCCAGAGACAGATGGAGGCCAGGCAGCCAAGAGGAAGCCCACAAAGAATGCTGACTTCCCTAAAGAAGGCATGGCGCATACCACACTGATGGAAAATGGGAGCCACAGGAAAGTTGTGGCTACGGTCTCGGCTTTTATGTCTATCTAAATCTCTCCTGATTCAAAGTTGATTTAAGACAGCAGCAGCAGCAGTGATGGGATGAGGGGCAACTCTGACATGTTCCCAGTGTCACTGCACCATATGCTGGGGGAGCTATGCTCCTCTCTTTCTCTTTCTTTCTCTCTCTTTTTCTTTCTCTCTCTCTTTCTTTCTCTTTCTCTCTGGGATTTGGAAATTAATCATGCATAATGAATCAACTTAAAATTAGACCAAGCCTTTTGGTAACAGCTGGTCCCCCAACTCCCCAGAATCTATAATATGTAATTTATTTTGACAGGTTGCTCATGGAAGTACTGGTGTGTGTGTGTGGGGGGGGGGGTGTACAAAAAGATGCCCAGCCTTTAAAAAGGGTCTGCTGGGTCCACAGCCAAGGCCTCAGTTTGGAGGAGCTAGGCCCACCCCCAAACCTTACATCCTTAACCTAGCTAGCTCTTGCTTCCTATCTATGGGAGGGGTATGTGTGGCTGCCTTTCCCAAGCAAGAGATGAGTGCTGATATTATCCACCCTCTGCCAAAGAGCATACCAGCCTCCTCCTCACCCAGCAGGTTTTGAGTGTTGTTCCCACAGAAAGACATGCTAACACAGGACCAACAGAACTCAACAACACCACTGGGCTGGAGGCCAGGGCAGGAATAGAGGTAGCAATGATGGCATAGCTCCTGTGTGGCAGCCAAAAAGGTACTTAAGAAATGTTGCCCTCATCTCTGAACCTTGGTCTCTCCCCCTGGTGGTGGGGCTTTGTTTAATACCAGCCGGGAGGAACCAGTGAAACGCTTGCAAATGAAAACAGAAAGTATGTTCCTGAAGAGATCTCTCCACTGGGAGGAAGTCAATGCCCTGTAATGTAGGGTGATTTCTGAGTAGCAGAGGCAACAGCCAGGCCTGTGAATGCATTTTGATGTGTTCAGTCGAGGGTTTAGGAGACCTAGAGATGGACTCCAGGAGACTACGAAATAAAGGAAGGTTATAGCTCCAGTGCCATAGAGCGGCAGAGGACGTGCACATGAGTAAGGAAGAAGCTTTGAGCTCCAGGTGAGAACACATCTGGCCAGTGATTTGACCTCAGCCTCCTGAGGCTTTGAACATAGGAAACAGCCATAGCAAGCCTAGACTTTTTGCCCATAATACAGGAGTGTTTTGGTGGCCTTTGCATGATCTTGTTGGAAGCCGTTTTTATTCTGCCCTTTATAAACCTAAGAGGAAAGATAGCTAAGCATTTGTCCCTGAATAGAACCATTCCCCAATACCATAGCTGGCTGTAGGGAAGGGAAATTCCAAGAAGTTCCATTTAATAGTCAAAAAATCAATCCAGGGAACAACTGTCTATGATCTTATCTGGGTTCCCAAGTCTCTTGAGACACACGGTGTGGCTTGTGTGTTAACTGAGGTATTATCATTGGTCTCATGTTGGGTTCTTGGTGTCATTGCCCTGTCCTATGAAATGTAGTCCCATTGAATCCTGGTCCCTGGATCCTATCACTACAACCTGTACTGCCCAGTCTCCTCTGAGCTATCCTGTAAGTAGGGAGTGCAGATTTTAATCTTTGAGTATCAATCATTAATCTTTGCATCATCCAGTTATTTCATTCAAGTAAGGAAGTGCAAAAGAACCCTATTTGGTGTCAAAACAAAATAAAATGCCATCTTTGATCTCTACCCAGGTACACACTCCTAACAGGCAGTAATGCCTGGAAGAAAGCAAGTTTGGCTCTTGCAGGCTATGGGGATAAGTCTCACCATTTTTTATAAATAAAGAACAGTGTGCACAGGCCATAGATGGCTGAATTAATGAATATAATGCATTGTATTAAACGTTCACGGAAAGGGCTGGGGAGATGATTCAGTCAGCCAAGTGTTGACAAAGTCCAGGGGATCTCTGAAGCTTTCTGGCTGCCAGTCTAGCTCCATGTTTAATCCCCAGAGCCTGAATTTGTTGTTGTTGTTTGTTTGTTTGTTTGTTTGTTTTTGTTGTTTTAAGGTCAAACATGGTAACACACAGTGGTAATCCCAGCCCTGGGGAGGCAGAGGCAGGAAGATCCCTGGGGCTCACTGGTCAGTCAGCCTAGCCAAATTGATGAGTTTCAACACATTCAACAGAATCTAGACTCATCTAAAAGACCAACTTCTGGACATATCTCTGAGGGAGTTTCTGGAAAGGTTAACTGAAGTAGGAGGACCCATTCTAAAGGCAGGCAGCATGGTTCTGTGAGCCGTGATCCCAGAATGAGTAAGAAGGAGAAAGCAGGCTGAAGTCCAGCATTTTCACCCCCCCTCCCCGCATCCCTAACTGTGCCCAGTGTGACCAGCTACCTCACACTCCTGCCTCCATGTTGTCCCTGCCATGATGGATTAAAGCATCAAACTGTGAGCCGAAATCAACCCTTGTCTTAGTTAGGTTCCTATTGCTGTGATAAAATGCCACGACCCAAAGCAACTTGGGGAGGAAAGAGTTGATTTTTATCATAGAGTTCTCATGTCATAATTTACCACTCAAGGTAGTCAAGGCAGGAACCTGAAGCCAGGAACCTAGGAACTGAAGCTGAAGCCATGAAGGAGTGCTATTAACTAGTGTGTTCCCCATGGCTTGCTTAGCCTTCTTTCTTATACAGCTCAGGACCATCAGAGCAGGGATGGGACTACCCACAGTGAGCTGGGCCCTCCTACATTAATCACTAATCAAGAAAATGTACCACAGGTTTTCCCACAGACCAATCTGCTGGAGCATTTTCTCAACTGAGAGTCTGTCTTTCCACATGATTCTAACATGTATCAAGGTGGCATAAAACTAGCCAACACACCTTCCTTCCTCGAGCCATTTCCTTAAGTTAGTAAAGCGACTTGGAATGGTTTTATCATTTGCAGACATGTTTCAGGCTCTCCGAGATCAGACAATCAGCCTACAGTCTCGGGCTGAAGCCACCAACTCCAGCAGCCTCTGCTGCTGAGCGGTTGGCCATGGCTATATTGGAGGAGAACTTTCTGGCCCCGTGCATAGCTGGAACTTGATCTCCTTCCCCATCACACCCCTGTAGATCAATCTTCAGCCAAACACTATAGGGATTACCCATCTCACACCTAGAGTGCCCCCTATCCCTTCTCTTGGTCGGTTCTCTTCACTGCTGTGTCTCACCAACCTGAACTCTGTCCCTGTAAGGCTGACCTCTGTCTCCCTCCCCTCACTGCACTGCTGATGAAAAACAGTCCTGGATGCACTTAGTTGGTTTTCTTTCTAGGCCTCCACACTCTGTTCAGTGGTTCTATGTATGTTCTCCAACTTTCTCAAAGAAAGTAGGGCCAAAACTCTGGTGTGTGTGTGTGTGTGTGTGTGTGTGTGTGTGTGTGTATGTATGTTGTGTCTACTTAATGTAGACAGTGCTTTGTTACAGAATATTTGTTAAACTATGAAAAGATGTGCTGTATCTGTTTAATGATGTAAAGATGTGTTGTTACTTTACCTTGTCTGCCTAAGGCACCTGATTGGCCTAATGAAAAGCTGAATGGCCAATAGTGAGGGAGGATTATAGGTGGAAGTTCTGGGCAGGGAGAGTAGGTAGGAAGAGGAAATTAGGCTCAAAGAAGAAAGAAAAGGAGATGACAGGGAATTGCCAGTGGTCAGCCAACCAAATATGGAGGAAGCAGGAAAGGAGGACATACAGAATAAAAGAAAGGTAAAAAGCCCCAAGGAAAAACGTGAATCAAGAGAAACAGGTTAAATTAAGTTATAAGAGCTAGTGGGACAAACCTAAGATAAGGCCAAGCTTTCATAATTAAAAATAACTCTCCATGTCTTTATTTGGGAGCTGGTTGGCAGCCCAAAGGAAACCCCAACTACAGTGCTTGCTATGTAAGCTTGAGGACCCGAGCTAAGACCACAGCACCCACATAAACGCCAGGAATGGTAGCATGTGCCTGCAACCTCAGGCTGTCAGTAGAAGGAGAAGACCTCCAGGGCTCACTGAGCAGCAGGTCTAGCTGGAATGACAATCTCTGGGTTCAGAGAGACTACGTCTCAACAAATCAGATGGGGAGTGATAAGACACCTGGAGTCACCTGTGGCCTCCGTATGCACACAGACAGGAGAACAGCTCTGCAAATACATTTGCGGACACGCATGCCTGTGCACACATGTGCATGCACACACGTGCACATATCTGGTGCTCTTACCATAGCAGGACAAGAAATGAGTGTCTCTAAGCTTTCCTGAATGAGATAACTGAGACTTACAGAAGGGGAAGGCCTTGCCCAAATTCAAGAGGCCAGCCTCTCACCAACTGGATTCCTCCACTTATTTTCCCTTTCATCCCAAGTGTCTGGATGAAGCCATGTTCAGAAACCACAGCCCTTAACTATCTGTTTAAATTGTATGATTTAAGGGAATCAAATTTTTTATTCTTTTTTTTGCCACACAAAAGAATGGAGTTGATTAATATCGTAATGAAAGTATTGTCTCTTACACATGGCACTCCTCCATGCAGCACTAAGCCACCAACTATCTGAACGTCTCAATCATCTTCCTAAAGCTGCCTCTCTACACTCAGAGGAGCTTGATCCGTTCTTATTTTAATTCTTGTAACCCAGAAAGTAAATACACGCCAACGGGATAAAATACTGCTACCCCTCTGAAGCATGCATGCTGTGGAATCCCATTTAAGCGTGTTTGTTGAAAGCCAGGAGATCTGAGTAGCTTAAAATGGCTGTAGGACACAAACAGAGCTATTTCAGGGCTGGAGAGAGAGCTCAGTGCCCAAGAGCTCTTGCTGCACAAGTCTGAGGACCTGAGTTCAAAGCCCTGCCCTCACATAAGAAGACGGGTGTGTTTGCACTGTTGCCTGTCACCCCAGGACTGTGGACCAGTGAGAGGTGAGAGGATCTCCATGGCTTGCTAGCTTCCAGTCTCCCTCCGGGTTCAATGCGAGATCTTGCTTCAGGAGAATAAGGTTCAGAGTGATAGAACAGGAACCTAATGCCCCCCTGTGGGTCTCTGCAAGGACAGCTGTACAAACATGTACATACACATGACATAAAACACACAAAATTTTAATGGGTTGTTTTTTTCATTGTTGTTGCCCAAATGGCAGGTGTCTGAGTCAGAACACCTAGGTGTGTGTTGATTCTAGCAATCCTTCTGTCTCAGTTAGGGTTTCTATTGCTGTGATGAAATACCATGACCATAAGCAAGTTTGGGAGGGAAGGGTTTATTTGGCTTACACATCCACAACACTTTGCACACTATCAAATGAAGTCGGGACAAGAACTCAGACAGGACAGGAGTCTGGAGGCAGGGGCCGCTAGGAGGTCATGGAGGAACACTGCTTACTAACTTGCTCCCCGTGGCTTGCTCAACCTACTGCTTGTAGAACCCAGGACCACCAGCCCAGGGATGGCACCACCCACCATGGCTGGATCTCCCCCATCAACCACTAATTAAGAAAATGTCTTCCAGATGGGTTTTATGTAGCATCTTCTCAGTCGAGGCTCCTTCCTGTCAGATGACTCAAGCTTGTGTCAAGTTGATATTAAACTACCCAGAACACCCTCTGTTCCAGATGGTCTATGTTAGCCTGGCCTACTTGCCTGTCTACAGTTTGAGCCATGTGCTGCCCACATTTGAAAAGCTACTTGTTGGGATGCCCTAAGTATCAAGTGTAGGTGGGGATTGTGCATGTTGGAATGTAGTGGCCTCTGGCTAGTGGGATAAGGGTTAGAGATATTCTCCAAGATCCTCTTTGCTAGGTACCATCATCTCCACCTGGTCCCTAACAATACTGACCTTGGAAGACAGATGTAACTAAGCAAACCATATTTTTAGAGGCAGGCAGCCCAAGGGATGCATGCACTTGCCTGCTGAAATGAATGATCCCCTAGCACCTGGGGAGCTTGGGGAATTAGTAATAGGTGCCTTTACAGGCAGATGCATTACAAAAGTCTCGACTTCTTGTAAACTTGTAGACCCTCAACCCCAGGCCAGATTACTGTGCAACAGACTTCTGCACGGTGTTTAACATCCAGTCCCACCTGCACTCCATTGCCAAGGTGCCCGTGATCAGGATACAGTTGGCATTAAAGTGTCCACTCCTTCCCTGGTTCCTTGTATTAGTTATATTTCTTGTTGTTGACAAAGGAAATTTAGGGGGTCAGCAGGATGGCTCAGCAGGTAAAAGTATTTGCCTCAAATGCCTGTCAACCTGAATTCAATCCCCAGAAGCCATAATGGAAGGAAACTCCCTAAGGTTGTCCTGGCAACATGCCTACACACACACACACACACACACACACACACACACACACACACACAAATAGCTAAATATTTTTAAGGAAAAGAAAAAGCTTAACAGCAACCCAAAAAAAGCCACTTAAGAGAGAAAAGGTTTACATTGACCATTGACTCACAATTCAAAGTGATACAGTCCATCATGACAGAGAAGTCATGACAGCCAGGGCAAGAGGTGACTGATTCCACTGCATCCACAGCCAGGAAACAGAGGGTGAAGAGGAAATAGGGTTGGGCTCTAAGACCTCAAGGTGCTCCTCTCTTCTTCACCTCCTCCAATGTGGGGAGTCTTATAAGCTTGCAAAGACTCCTTGCTGTCTGTAGCTGGGAGTGTTTCATTTGGGAGGCAGCAGTTACACTGTGGGAAAGAGAGTGGGGAGCAGGGAGATGAGGGAGGGAGAGAGGAGGAGATAAAGGGAGGGAAGGAGGGAGAAAGGGTAAGGAGAAAAAAGGAAAGAAGAAGAGGAAGGGGGAGAGGGAAGGGAAATGTACAAATAGCTTGTATAAAGAGACCCTGGAAACAGGGGAGCCCACAGAATGGCATTCTCATGAGAACAAAGAACTTTCTAGATTTGCTTTTCATACACAATCTTTAAAAGCTAAAGAATCTAAAGAGTTAAATATAAAATCAGAGTCGCAGATGGAAAAGCCCAAACTAAGGTCTTGTGACTTCCTTGGAAGAGTGATTTTTTTTTTCTAAACTCTGAGGCTCTGGAAGAAGTTGACAAGGGCAAGGTTAACAAACTTCTGCGCAACATCTGGAAATGTCTGTGCAGAATGCCCCAACAAACCCAAGAAAAGAAAGCAAGCTGGGCCTGGCCACCACTGCTATACTGATTGCACAATAAATTTCCCAAATCAAGACACAAAACCCGAACTGACAGGCAAATTGGGATAATGCGCCATACAAAAGAGCTTGCCGTGTGCTTCTCTGGGAGGAGCAACCGGGGCATTTAAAGATCATAGATTTCTCCCAGATTTCCTTACATTCCAAGCCGCAGTACAGTAACTATACCTAGGTCCCCAGCTGTCTGGGCTCCCCACAAGCAGGGACTGGGACCACACACAGTATGCATTTGATGGCTTTAGAGGGAGAACACACCTCTAGGTTGAGGCACTGGTGAGAGTTTCTGTAATCGTCTGCTATTGAGTTTTTTGTCAACTTGACACAAAGTAGTCACCTAGAAAGAGGGACCCTCAACTGGGAAGTTGCCTCCGTCAGGCTGATGCATTGACCCGCCTGTAGGCCATTTTCTTGATTAATGATTGATGTGAGATAAGCCCAGCCCACTGTTGGAGATGGTGGTTGTAGTTTGTATAAGTAAACAGGCTGAGCAAGTCATGGAGAACAAGTCATGGAGAGCAAGCCAGTAAGCACTGATCCTTCACGGACTCTCCATTGGTTCCTGTTTCCAGGTTCCTGCCTTGGGTTCCTGCTTTGGTTCCTGGATGACGGATCATACTCCATCGACTAAGATAAACCCATTCCTTCCCAAGTTACTTTTGGTCAGTGTTTTATCACAGCAACAGAAATCAAACCAGAACACTGTCCAAGGACAGAGTTTCTTGCGTGTAAAATAGGAACAAGGAACAGGTACAAGAAGCAGGGTAGCATTCACCGCTCTAGGAAACACTTGATTCCTCTGGGACTCCACTTTTTTTTTTAATTATTAAATAAGTTTTTTAATGAGCATATATAGAAAAATTCAAAATATATATTTGCAAACTGAATACAAGACAAAAATAAGTCTGCAAATCAGTAAAAATATACTACTTATATAAATTGAGTCAGATGATATAAAAATTATTTTGTCATCTCAATACATGCATTAAAGCCCTTTATTATATTGTCCTTTATTTCTACAGGACTTTGATTTTTAGTTTAATTTTTGTTTTCTTTTATTTTTAATGTGTTTTTAAATTATTTTTAATTGTTTTTATTGAGCTATATATTTTTTCCAGTCCCCTCCCTTCCTCCCTTCCTCTCCCTTCCCCCTCCTACCCTTTCCCATGGTCCCCATGCTCCTAATTCACTCAGAAGATCTTGCCTTTTTCTACTTCCCATGTGTATTAGACCTATGTATGTCTCTCTTAGGAACCTCATTGTTGTCTATGTTCTCTGGGATAGTGAATTTTAGGCTGCTTTTTATCCCCTTTATGTCTAAAAGCCACTTATGAGTGAGTACATAAGATATTTGTCTTTCTGGGTCTGGGTTACCTCACCCAATATGATGTTTTCTAGATCCATCCATTTGCTTGCAAATTTAAGATGCCATTTTTTTTTTCTGCTGGGACTCCACTTTCTTGCCCTATTTGTCTTGACTCCTCAGTTGATCAGGAGGGTCAAGACAGTCATGTGCTACAAACCTGTGCTTTGGTTGACAATGGGAGGGGCCTCCCCCGTGACTCTGGCCCTGTAAGATTGTGATAGCACTGAAGTTTCTCACCTGCTTGGGTATCTGCAGTAACACCACAGTGCAGAGCAGTGTTTGCAACGATGCTGTGTGGAGAAGCCCACACGCCTGTCACCGGACAGTATAGAAATGGCGCACCACACACATACTATACTATGCCTGATAGTGAAAGACAAGATTTCTGGTTTGGGCGTTTGCTATAATACGCTTTCTAAAGCACTACTTTAGAACATAGGTCTACAGGTGGGGGTGTGGGGGCACAGGGCAGACCTCAGCTTTACTTGCCCCTTTCCGCCTATCTTTTGAGACAGGATCTTTCTCTAGGTTCTGGCATCCACCACTTTGGGCAGACTGACTGCCAGGGATCCACCTGACCCTACTTCCTGAGCACTGATATTTCAAGCACACTCAGCCACACCTGGCTTTTCAGGTAGATGCCAGGAACTGAACTCGGGTCCTCATGCTCGTATGGCAAGCACTTTACTAACTAAAGGAGCTCCCTAGTTCTTTCTTCTAACAAAAACAAACAGATAACCCAACAGCAACAACAAACCGCGAACAGTATATTGTCCTCCATCAGTGTGTGTTGCCACATCTCTTGATTGCATCATTGAGGCGCATGGAGGGACCCGCGTACAACATCTTAGTCGTTTAAGCAGTCTATGGTGTCTGTGGAACCATGAAACGAATAAGTCATACTGTTTCTGAAACACACCTATCATGACGTGATGCTGGTCCTATCCTGTGCCCTGCAGCTTCCCCAGGGCCTAGCACCTTACCGGAGCCTGCTAGAACCTTTCTATGAATCTCCACCTTGAAACAAACAAATCCTATTTCTGTGAGTGAAAGGCACATATAGCGAAGCATGTGAGTTTGAGGTGAGTTAGGCCATGAGGTAAAGGGTGCACAGCCTTACGTATGTTCAATGCACCAGACCCTGGGCGCCCAAGAAACTCAGGCACAAAGCTTGGGGTGGAAGCAAGTGTAGCTAAGGCTAGAGGTGGGCTGAAGTCACCTTTTACCCTTCCCTGCTGTGGTCCTTGTTGGAGCCCGAGTGGCTGGTGTCTAGGAGTTCATATGTACCAGGGGCTAGGCCTGGGAAGGAGTGGGGCATTGTGGGAGCTGAGCTTCTCCTCTAAACAAGATCCTAACCCTTCTCAGGGGTGGACCCTGGAGTGTGTGTGTGTGTGTGTGTGTGTGTGTGTGTGTGTTTTACCTACTATCCATCCCAATTTACCCAAATTGTAGTCCCTCAGGCCATCCCAAAGCCTGATCAGGTGGCTGCAGGAGCCCAGGGGTTCATCATCATGACAAAACTATCCAGCCTAGCTGAAGAGTAGCAAGGTTTGGCCCTAAGATAAGGCAATCCTGGGCGTGGAAGAGGGCAGACATGATCTTCCCAAAGGCACAGCATTGGTAACAACCCTGACGGAGGCAGACCCAGTGACAGACCATTCTCCCAAACAGGGACTCCTATTGCAAAAGGCAGCCAACTCCTTTGTGTGTCAAAAAAGAAGACTTCTACCAAATTGCTAAAAATGAGCAGTGGATAAAAATACAGTTCTGGTCCCTGGAGCCACGCATCCTGGCCATGCTGCAAACAGCCTACACACACACACACACACACACACACACACACACACACACACACACAGAGAGAGAGAGAGAGAGAGAGAGAGAGAGAGAGAGAACCAAACTTGACATTCTCTCCGAGGTGTGGTCTGCCCCCTGGTGGTAGATCTGTATAGACACCCCACTGGCAGAAGCTGGGTCAGTGAAGCAAACCTGAGTTTTGGACAGAGGCCCATGGAAGAGTGGGCTTTGAAAAATGAATGTTGGCTTTCTTCATCTTACAGACTTCTTTTTTTAATTATTTTTTATTTTATGTGTATTGCCTGCATGTGTGTCTGATTTTAGATTTGTAGACAGTTGTGAGCTGCCATATGGGTGCTGGGGGAATTGAACCCAGGACCTTTGGAAGAACAGTCAGTGTTCTTAACCACTGAGCTATCTCTCCAACCCTGGACTTCTCGCTCTAATGTCTGAAGAGGGATTATTTCCTCTCCCCTTCCAGGTGCAGCTGTGTTTTACCGAACCCTTCCTGCCTTTTCTTTAGTTCAGAACATCAGAATGACCCACCCACCTCAGCAGACAGAAAAGATGCTAAACCCTAGAGGCATGAAAAGATTTATAAGAACAGAGAAACCCCAAGCTGACTCAAATGCTTGCCCTGTGATGAGGTTCTGGGGCAGTGGGGGTCCCTGAGAGGCTGACACCCAGTCCCCAAAGTAGAAACAGAGTATACAGCTAAGAGGACCGAAAGCTTGAGTTTGACCCCTCTCTCTGCCTCTTACTAGATGTGCGACCATGGGGAGATTGTTTCATCTCTCTGCTATGTTTAGATGCAGTTCAAGCGTGAGACCCAAGGCTTCTGTGTTGGAATTTTGATCCCCACTGGAGTGCCACTAAGAGGTGTGGAACTTTCCAGAGGCTGGACCTAGAAGGAATTCACCTGCCTTAGAGATGAATGGGATGGGGCCCAAATCCTTCTGGGATTATGCATTAGCTATTTTTCTTATCACTGTGGCCCAATACCTGACAAGAAGCAACAGGAGGTTGGAAGGACTGACACTGGTTCCCAGGTTCCCAGGAGGGAAGACCGCATGGCACCTGGTGGCGGGAGCTTGTGACACACAGTTCTTGGCACCTCAGCAGGTCATGGAGCAGAGGCAGTAACTAGAGCTGGAGGCATGTCTGCCTATAAACCTTGTGTTCCACCCCATTCCCCTCAGAAACCCACTTTCCCCAGGGAGACCTTGCCCCCTAAAGTCCCACAACTTCCCCAAGCAGCAGCATCAGCCAGAGCCAAGTGTTTAAAAAAACAAGCCTGTGGGAGGCGTTTCACATCTCCCCTTCTCTGTCCCACAGTGGGGTCCTCACCAGAGTTAAAGCAAGAGAGAGTCAGTACCGCACCCTTGACTAAACGGACCTCTTTTCGTAGGCATGACACAGCTTCGGGTGTTTCCTTTGAGTAACAGAAAACAGTTTAGTAACTGCTTTCTTGTCGATAACACTGGTGTGCAGATGGAATCTGTTTGGAGCTTTCTGAGGGTTTGGTGAGTTAACAAATGTCAGGGAGTATGGCTAATGCTGGATACACGGCCAGAGCTGCAGAATCCTCAGGAAACGTGACAGCTGTCCCCATCTCCGCTCTGCCCTTGTTCTTCCAGCACACAAGCTGAGGCCGCTCTAGACTCCACTGCCAGGTCAGAAGTATGACACATACTGGTTCCGTGTAGCTACCAGGTCCAAAAAGTCCTTTCTGTCTGGGAGCTGGAAGAGTTCTAGAATCATCTGCAGACAGATGGGCTGAGACCAGGACACCCCCACTCAGGACAGGAACCCTGATTGCGGGACACAGAGAAGCAGGAATAAAGAGAAGGGTGATCAACAGTAGTGGGGGGTTCCAGAATTCTTCAGCAGGGCCAACAGCTAACCAGGGAGAGGGGACAGGAGAGACATCTCAATCTAGAAGACCTTGATGGGTCCTGGCTGTCAGCACCTGTTTGCTCTTTCCTGATTCACTCCATTCTCAGCCCTCATTGGAATCTGACAGCTTATGTTGGTCAGAGCCAGTTCTGTTTGCCTCTGCCCAAGGATCCTGACTGACTTAGAGACAGCATGTGGCCCGCTCAGAGTCATACAGCAATTGTGTGGCTTGCCCACTCTGGTACTGCACCCGGAGGAAAGAGATTCACCATAGCAGTCATAAAGGACAGTCGCAAAACCCCAACTGCTGTGGGACTGAAGACTCTCAGACAATAACGTCCCTGCTTGATGGCTCAAGGGCTCCCCACAGTGGTCATCTTGCTGACAGCAGAGATCCTAGAGGACTTTACAGAGGATTTCACAGGACTCCTTCCCCTCCTATAAAGAGAAGCAGAAGGCACAGTACCATGGCCTCTGACTTCATGCTGACCCCAGACTCACACAGAAAGGGGAAAAGTCAATCAAATATACTCCTTTAAACCTGGTACTTGGGTAACAGAGACAGAAGGATCACCACAAGTTCGAGGCCAGCCTGGGCTACACAGCAAGTTCCAAAGGGGTCAGGACTACATTTTAATAAAACTATGAAATTCTCCCACAATGAGAGAATCCTCTAGGGTTCACCCCAAAGTCACTTGTTGGCTCAGTTATTGCCTGGATCGAAAACTCAGGCTCCCAGGGTACTGAGCTCAGTGCCATGAAGGAGCTGAGCACTCTCTTCTGTGCTCCACAAACAACTAACACGAAAGGTGAAATGTGTGTGGTCCAGAAGGTGCGTGAGCATGACACACACACACACACACACACACACACACACACCCCTCCGCCACCACCAGGCAGTTTTGTTAACTCAGTCATCCTGAGCAAGCCCTGATGTTTTCTTTCTTTTGGGTTATTTCATCAGCTGCTTTGAGAGATCCCAAACTAGGAAACAAACTTTGAAACCATACAGGTTACAACTGAAATGTACGTGTTTTACCCCCTTTTGTGTGGCTCTGGTTTCATCCTCCACGCAATGGAACTTAGGGCGGAACAAGCACTTTCCAGGATGCTGTCAGGGCAGGGAAGGTATTATGGCCATGTCAGCAAGCAACAAAGAAAGTGTGGGCTGGAACTTTCAGCAGCCAGGTCCCGCTTCTGGATTAACCCAGCAAACCTGAGCACCTCACCAGGTCACTCACGACACTAAGCAACATGCCTTCACCACCTCAAAGAAGTCGTAGTTAGATGGGAAAGCCCAACATCCAGGCATCTGCAGGCTAGGCCCAGGTCCTGATAGGACAAATCCACGACCCTATGTGTTGAGACCAGGCTGCGCACTTCCCTAAGTTACTCTACTGTGTAAAACAGTGATTTTTGTTCAGACTGTGCCTTGCTCAAAGAGACTCCATTTTAAGGGCAGTTCCTGATGCCATTTTGAGGAGGGAGGATGACCCTGCACCTGGATGGATATGTGAACGGTGCCATCTGTCCTGCACCATACATATGGCAGCAAGTGATAAATTACTTATTCCTGGGAGCAGGAGGAATGCTTCTCCTCTAATTATCTTTACAGGAGGATGTGAGCTGGGACCATATGAGCACAAGGGAATTTTTTTAAAAAATCATACCATGAAATCCAGGCTTGAGAACCTATTAGATACATCAGATCAAAGATAGAGACACTGAACACTGAAGTGGCCCACTGACCAGTCAGTGTGTGGTCGAGAGACTGGTGCAAGGCAATGCCTGACTGTCCCAGGGACTTCAGCTTGACTCGGTCCCCACTGTTCACACAGCCTCCTTGAGTTGCAGCTTGCCTATCCTATTTGCCCATCTAGACCTGCTGTCCACCTATCTGTCTGCCCAGACCTGACCCTGTGAAGTGAACTATAACCTCCATGGTCTAGAACCTTGCCTCTACAGTTAACTTAACTCTATAACTCTGCTCAAGCCTGTGACCCTGCAGTGACCTGGCCTATAGCAACCTCTGCTGAAGAGCTCCAGCCAGTCCTGTATGTAACTCCTGACCCCACACAGATACTATTTACCTCTCTATCATCTTCACAGCTTTTCAAGCCTCTTTGTTCTCTAACTCTTTGTAACCATTTGGTAAACTACATAAATAGATAATATATAGATGATAGTAGATAATATATAGATGATAGATGGATTTACCTTGTGATGTACACCATGTGATCTGAGAGTTAATATTAGTAGTAAATTGGGAATAAAAAACCCTTTTATGTTTGCCTTAGCAGAGAATAAGGGAAGAGGTACTGCTTGGTAAGTTGCTGCCAACAAAACTGCCATCTCTTGTGAATTTAGTGATATTCAATAAATTCTGGTATTGTAGAAAAGTACAAACATGTTCATCTATGTTTCTGACATAGCATGTTCATGGCAACATGGGATCAAATGGTCATGAGCCTAAGAGCAGAGCATGGGGAAAAGTCATATATGACATGGCTGGAGACAAATGGAAGGATTGTGGATGGGTGATGGATGGATGATGGATGGTTGATGGATAGATGGATGGATGGGTAGATGGATGAATGATGGATGGTTGATAGATGGATGGATGGATGGATGGATGGATGGATAGATGAATGGATGGATGGATGGATGGGTAGATGAATGAATGATGGATGGTTGATGGATAGATGGATGGATGGATGGATGGATGGATGGATAGATGAATGGATGGATGGATGGGTAGATGGATGATGGATAGATGAATGGATGGATGGATGGGTAGATGGATGATGGATGGATGGATGATGGATAGATGGATGGATGGATGGATGGATAGATGGGTAGATGGATAAATGATGGATGGATAGATGGATGAATGGATGGACAGGTAGGTAGATTGGCAGATGGACGGATTAGTTGATAGGTGAGTAAAGGGTAGGTGAATAGATGGACAGATACAAAAATACACAGCATACACATATATGCCCTATTTATAGTGTATGTGCATGTTCTTGGATGAGGAGCTGGATATTTCATGCAGGGAGAAACAGAAAAGGATCAATGTCAGCCAAATGTTTGTGTTCAGAGAAGCTGAAAGGCACCTCAGCTCATGAGAAGAGAAAAGAGTGACCAGGAGAGGCTGGAGAGCCAGAAAGACAGAGCCAAGACTGAGTGGTGGTTTTCAGGATGCTAAGAGATGAAGAAGCTCTATGTGGGAGGAGCAGTGAACAGAGAAGCTAGGCAGGGCCTCAAATCAGCAGGGGATGGAGAAGGCTTGGGTAGGGAGTAGAGGAAAGAGGGATCTGGGTTGACTCCTCTAGGAGCTACATAGGCCATTTGGGCACTCGGATAGCTGGGGTGGAGATACAAGGATGAAAATTCTTTGGCTGGTGTGAACTCATTCATCCTAGTGACCAAGCCTTAGGTACTTCCTGATGAATTCGCATTGCCTGTGCATGCCTGCTGCTTGCTGTCTTAGGTTTCCACTTCCTGAGAACATGTGTAGATTCATTTCTCAGGCTTCCTTACGGACGTTTTGATCTGACTAGTAGGATGCAAACAGAATCAAGATGGACATTTCAGACATGCCCCCCATGAGCCTCCCAGACATGGGCCTTCCCCCTACTGACAGACTGGGTGGAAAAGACTCCAACGACTGCAAGCAGGAGGAGTCACAAGATGGAAGGGACTTGGGCTGTTAAGTGACTCCATAGAGCAATGAGTACCCACCATCACCGTGGCACACTGACGGGGGCTAAGCTATAGAAGTGCTGTGTGTGTTACACAAAGTGCCCTACTTTGATTGTTAGTAATTTTGGCTCCTCCATCTCTGTGCCTTCGGGCTCCCTACAGATTCCTTCCAATATTCTTTCATACTCATTCCGTCTCCTGCAATCAAATTTTAACTATGATCTACAAGTTGGAGGTGGCCTTAGAGACCATTTCCCAAAACCACAGTCCCTAAACCACTACACAGGTGTGATGGTGCATCCAGGCCTAGAAGTCAGGCCTTGAGCTCCTCCACTTGGCCCCTTTCTATTGCTCTGGAATCTGTCTTGTGCAGAACATAATAAATCTGGATTCCTTTGATAGAGCGAAATGCACAGAGTCACCTCCGAGCATCGATTTTACCCAGAGGACCCCCACACCAGCCCTGGGGGCTCAGCGTGGGGATCGATGGTGGGGTCTGGCTCTGTGGCTGTAAATTGCAGCACAGAAAGGCAGGCGGACCTGTTCACCGGCAGTAAATTCAGCTCCAGCTAGCAGCCCTGATTTTCTCCTTTAGTGACTCTACCTCATAGATCAGAAAAAAAAAAGGGAGGGAGGGAGGGAGGGAGGGAGGGAGAGAGAGAGAGAGAGAGAGAGATTTTGTTGCATTTATTTGTCCTCAATAGTTTAAATAAAGAAACCTTTAATTTTGAAACAATTTTAGGGAGAGTTGCCACGACAGTAAGGGGAGAGCCAAACACTCTGTCCAGGGTGCCCTGCTGTTAATATTTTATACAGGCCAGTTATCAAAATAGGAATTAGCATTGGTATTGCCATAAACAGAGCTACAGACTTGTTCAGACTGCCTCAATTTCCCACTAATATTCTTTTCTGTTCTACCCCAGGAAACAGAGATCATCCTACCTCCTGCATGTCTACCAGTCACTGGAGTTTTATAGACAGCCCTTCAGCTCTTGATGGGAGTGTGGCTGTGGATTCAATGGAGAGGGGAATGCAAAGCCAAAGCGTCCTTCTTTCTGCATTGCCTCCAGGAGTGCACGACACTGTGGTTTATCACTAGGGGCTGCCCCCGTACCTCCTGGAGAACGTGGTGTCTGCCAGGTTCCACCACCACAGGATTTGGGAGTCTCTCTGGTAGAGTGGTATCCTGCTCAGCACAGCTCAGGGACCCTGGAAAAAAAAGGGGAAGCCAGGGTAATTTTTGATAATTTGTCTGTCATCTTCATAACTGCTCATGGACAGGAAACAGTGGACAAAGAGCCAGGTTCAGAACTATCTCCTTTAAAAAAAGACCCACATGGGAGCACCGGACAGAAATCTCAAGGTCCAAATCAGGAGCAGAAGGAGACGGAGCACGAGCAAGGAACTCAGGACCACGAGGGGTGCACCCACACACTAAGACAATGGGGATGTTCTATTGGGAACTCACCAAGGCCAGCTGGCCTAGGTCTGAAAAAGCATGGGATAAATCCGGACTAGCTGAACATAGCGGACAATGAGGAATACTGAGAATTCAAGAACAATTGCAGTGGGTTTTTGATCCTACTGCACGTACTGGCTTTGTGGGAGCCTAGGCAGTTTGGATGCTCACCTTATGAGACCTGGATAGAGGTGGGCAGTCCTTGGGCTTCCCACAGGTCAGGGAACCCTGATTGCTCTTCGAGCAGATGAGGGAGGGGGACTTGATCGGGGGAGGGGGAGGGAAATGGGAAGCGGTTGTGGGGACGAGGCAGAAATCCTTAATAAATAAATAAATTTAAATATAAAAAAAAGACAACCATTTTAATTATGTGTGTGTGTATCTCTGTGTGCCTTGTGTGGGGGTGTATGCACATAAATCTGTATGTCTGTGTGTCTGTGCATGGGGTGTGTGCACATAAATCTGTATGTCTGTGTGTCTGTGTGTGGGGGTGTGTGCACACAAAGTGCAAGAGCCAAAGGGGACCAGAGGTATTGGATCCCCCTGGAGGGGGAGTCGGATACCATTGTGAGTCACCTGACATGGGTGCTGGGAACCAAACTTGGGTCTTCTGCAAGAGTAGTATACACACTTAACTGCTGAGCCATCTCTCCAGCCCCCAGCTGATCTCTTTTTAAGCACCTAGTGGAAGCTGGGGGCATTGGAGGTCATCTACTTCCTCCTTCTCTCTGGAATCGGAGAAAAAGACAGACAAGAGTCCCCAAACCAGACTTCTGGCCTGCTGAGGGAATAAGGACTTTGTACTTTTTTGTTCCGCAAGGCTCAGGATAAAGCCAGCAAGCAAAGCAAAGTGGCCAGTGTGGACCAGGGCCTGTTGTGTTTGTCACTGGACAGAAGCTGGAGCCAGATACTCCAACATTGGGGGTTTTGTTTGATTGGTTTGGGGGTCGTGGATATGGGACAAAGGGCCTTGAACGTGCTAGGCAAGTGCTCTACCACTGAGCCATAACCTCTCTCCAATATGAAACCTCTTCAGTAGGCAACACCCGGCAGAACAAAGCTTCCACTAAAGAGCAGCTTGCATTTGGGGGTGCAGATTAGGGGTGCCAGTGTGCTTGGGAGGAGCAGCATCAACAGAGGGAGGCTGAATCCGAGCTCCAAGCTCCAGCACATTTCCTGTATTAGCCACCTGGCCACAAGAGAACAGAGGTAGCCAGCCCTGCTTCTGGAACAATGTTCTTAGCTTTGGTTGTGTGGTAGACTCTCCAAGGGAACATTACAAACACAAATTCCCTAAGCGCTGGCCTGGAAGACGACTTCACTTGTGTTCAGGGGTCCAGGAATGCAGCAGTATTTAGAGCTCCCTTGATGAGAGTTCTGTTGTACTAACATTGCAAACCAACCCACCGGCTTCGTGGAGTGTGATCCTCCAGCAAACCCCCAGAGACAATGACAGAAGCCTGGGGTTGCCACACCCTGCTCTAATCTCAGTACCACACACTTCCCCTTTCCTCCTCTTCTCTCTTCTCACAGGTGGAATTTTTTTCTTATTTTTTTTATTTTTTTTTATTTTTTTTTAAATTTATTTATTTATTAAGGATTTCTGCCCCCTTCCCCGCAACCGCTTCCCATTTCCCTCCCCCTCCCCCGATCAAGTCCCCCTCCCTCATCTGCTCGAAGAGCAATCAGGGTTCCCTGACCTGTGGGAAGCCCAAGGACCGCCCACCTCTATCCAGGTCTCTCGTAAGGTGAGCATCCAAACTGCCTAGGCTCCCCCAAAGCCAGTACGTGCAGTAGGATCAAAAACCCATTGCGATTGTTCTTGAGTTTTCAGTATTCCTCATTGTGTGCTATGTTCAGCTAGTCACAGGTGGAATTTTAACCTACCTTCAAGGTTCCTCCTCTGCTGAGACTCAGGCCAACCCACCTCTGGTTGGAGGTGGAATGACTAGCAAGGAGGGTCAGGCTATGGTGTTCTCACCATTTCTGCTTTCTATTACTCTTGGCGGAGAATCTTCTGAGATGTTTTAAGAACAGCTACAGATACTCCTGCCCTGTACCACTCCCCAAACCTTCCAAGTTCATCGTGCAAAGTACGTTTCTGTGCCTATCGGGTGTTTGAAGAAGCTGTAGGTCAGAAAGGGTAGGAAACCTGCCCAAGCTCACAGAGCATGAAGTCCGTCTGTGAGGCCGATACTGGATGGCATCCCTCCAGCTCTGAACTCTTTTCCTGTCATGGAAACTGGGTTTGCCCTCTGCCTTTCTCTCTATGGGTTTCTTGTTTGTTTTTGTTTTATTTATTATGTGTGATGAATACATAAGCTCACACATGCCATGACATGCATGCTGTGGTCAGAGCACTGTGTGGAATTGGTCTCCCCAAACCTTTATGTGGGTTCTGTGAACCAAACTCAGTTCATCTGGATTTTTCTGGCAAGCGCCTTTACCCACTGAGCCATCTCACCAGCCCCATCCTCTGCTTCTGATCAAACCAACCTGATTAGATTTTTACTGAAAGTGAAAACCGGTGGGGTAGTGCCATCTAATCCTGCGAAGGACTGAGAATCAGCAGGACTGCCTTTACCCGAGGGCTTCCTGGGCCAGGGTTCCTGGCACTTCTAGCTACTTGCTTGGCTTGGGAAAGCACCACAGGCGACCTGTGCCAAACCCCCTTGTCTGAATCTAAGCAAGCCCCCAGGCACCTTTTCTCACCAGAGTTTGAGAAGCACAGCTTGAACCCTGGGTTTCTGTAAAGGACCTGCAGCTTCAGGCTCACCTGGAGGCTTATTAGAAAGGCAAATTCATGGGGTACACTAGCTCCTCTCAGTCAGAAGCTCAGTAGAATGTAGCAACCTGTCTTACCCAGGCTTCCAGGGGCAAACCCTGCTTGGAGCACTTTCTCTGCCTCCACATAGCCTGCTGTAACTGGAGAGATGACTGCACCCCACAGTTGTCAGTAAGATGAACATTCTGCGAAGCATCCCACCAGGGGATCGAGACCAGTCTGGGAGAATCATCCTCTGCATAGGGCCCCTCAGACCCTAATCAGGAAGATGGGCAACTGGAGGGCGTGCTGAAACCCACACCAGGACTCAATTAACTCATAAGAACTGTGAGTTATCGGGGGGGGGGTGCGGTTACCAGAAACTAGGAGACCAGCCAGGCTCAGGACAGTTCTGGCTCCTTTCAGGGTCCAGCATCCTGGAGAGCAGCTTGGCTAGGAGATGTGACAAGCAGTGAGCCTGATTGTGCTACCAAGTGACAGGAATCTCCAGAAGGCCAAGTGACTAAATTCTCCAAGATCTGAAAGTCTATGTCATGACCTGTGGGACCATTCCACAGTGGCCAATGCTCATTTAGCATCCGTGTGTGTGTGTGTGTGTGTGTGTACATCAGTAAAGAAGACTCAGGCCCCAGGTTAATTAACTTAATTGCACACTCACTGAGGTCCCAACACCTAGGAAGCTGATAACCACAACTGTTGAGCCAGGATCTTATCAGGAGACAGCTTGATACTCTACCAAATGCTCAGGAGGTCACAAAGTCGGTCCCCAAGTCCATCTGGCAGCAAGCCTGAACCCTTCTCCGGGTTCCCCTCTCATCCCAGAGACTCGCAAACAGGGCTTCTGACTGAGGAGGAAGGCCGGAAGAACCAGACTTGAACAGGCCTAAGCAGATGGCCAGCCTCTGGGCTGTCCCTGGCCACCCTGTGTAGATTGACCGTCCCCTAGAGAACTGTCACTACCCATGGACCCATGGCATGTGTCCCTGCAGCCCTATAGAGGTGAGCATAGCTTTCTCCTGCTTGTTGATCTCGGCCTCGGCGACATCAAATGGAGGGGGCCAGGCTCCCTAGGGCCAGGCTCATGACAAGCCTTTTGATCAGAAAAGGACCAGCTCTCACAAATGTATGGGACATGAAGCAGGTAGAACAGCCCAGTGCTCTCCATCCTCGGCCTCCTATGTCCCTGCAAACACATGGATGAGGTGTCATGAGAATATTTCAGGACATAAATATCCCCTCCGAGAGCCTGTGCCCTGCTGCTCAGGGGTTATGGCAATCATCTTTCGCATGTCTTAGCATCCACTGCTCAGAATGTTTCAAACCTCGAATAGAGAATGACGTTTGGGCATAAATCAGCAGTGGAGCCCAGTTCTGCCTCCTCTGGGCCCTGGGCTGGCCTGCCTCGTCTGTTCTCAGTTGCTGAGTTAGTCGTTATTTTAAGTGCCACTTGCTTTAAAAGCCTGGTGACAGATCGGTGGCTTTTCTGTGTGTGGTGGGTCATTTGTGTGACTGATTTTATGACTCGCACGCACTGCCTGCCAAAGGACAGCTCTGGACAGGTTGAAGCAGCGAGCTTTAAGGTCAGGGGGATGGCAAGCAGTGCACCGAGCCCATAGAGAGGCTCTGCTCACGTTGTTTCTTCCCAGCTGCCTGTCAAGTAGCTAGACCTGACCAGCAAATAATAAAAGAGGAACATTGTAGAGCTAAGTCTTTCCCACTGGGTGCGGAGTTTGGTAACTAACAGCCATTGGCTGACAGACTCTTCCAGACAGCCATGGGCTGCTGTTACAGCTGCAGCTGCCTGTGCAGTTCTCCAAGATGGCCAAAGGAAGAAGGAGTGGTATCGCTGCCTCGTTTCTGCAGCTCGCAGAGACCCACCAGGCCTGTCAGAAGCCTGGCTTAACTTTGTCACTCCAGGGGGACAGGCCGGTGTGTGCCACTGGCAGGCAGCATTTGCCATCCGAGTGGGTGTGCCCAATGCCCCTGTCATGAACTGTGGACAGTGGAACATAGGACACTGTCTTGCTCCAGATGGGAATGGACCTATCCAAATTGCCATACACATGCCTGTCGCTGTTTCCATTACATGGTTATTGAGCACCCCTATGGGCTTTTCATTTCATCTTAATCCTAAAACGACAGGAACCATTCTAGCCAACGTCCCATGGGACCATTTTCTCAAAAGGACCCAGTGACCTGTCTGCCACCTGCAGAGAGATTCCCTATGGTCCATAGCAGGGCCCTGTCCTCTTCCATCCACAGGAGCTGAGGAGATGCTGTCTGCTGAGCCACATACTGAGCACCCCAACCCCACAAGAACTGCCAAGGCTCTGAACAGAAGGAAAACTCCCCAAACCCAGCCCCCACCTCCCTCGGTGAGGGTGACAGGGTGGAAAGGAGTCTGTGACCATTGGCAGTGTTCAAGATATAGAAGGTACTGAAAGACAGACAGCTGCCCAATGGGAAAGATGCCCTGTGGAAAGCTACAAAGTGCCCCCATGGCTTTTAAAACATCAAACTTAAAATGTCCCGCTTAACCCAAGAGTAAAGACAAATTGTGGAAATTCCACATCTCGGGATACACAATGGCAGAAAACATCGGACTAAAATTACATGTACTGATTCAGATAAGTCTATGGCGAAACATCCATCACGTTGGGCGGAAGAATGCATAAAGTATGATGTCACACTGAAAGCCTAAAGCCCAAGCAGAGAGGACCTTGCTTTCCCTGTCCAGGCTGGTGAGTCACTGAAGAGTACAGGAGGGAAGCAGGGTGATAGGGTTCAAACTCTGTTCTGAGGCCATGAGACTGTCCTTAAAGACAGGACTGTAGGGACGGGGCTGTCACCCTCCTTCTGACGCCAGGCAAACTTGTCACTGTTGTAAGTGAACCATTGGGCCCCAGCTCTCCTTCTGTGCCCTGGACAAGCTTCCTGTCTCGCAAGAGCACGTCTACGGAGTGAGGCTGACAGTTGCCATTGGTTAACGATGAGAACTGGCCTTTGAAGAGCCAATCAGAGTGCCCGGTGCATGGTGCCTACCAAATGCAATAGTCAGAGATGTCCAACATAGAAGACATCATCTAAAATAACCAAGAGTCAGCATGACAGTCTCCAAGGAACCATGGGATTTACTTGGGAATAGCAGAACATGGCAGTGGGAGCCCATAGGTCACAGTAAAACAAGGATGTCTTCAAATAGGCTGAAGCAATTTCATAGAAACAGAAGTTGAGATATTTGCATCAAGAATTCTGAAACCATCACAGTGATAAATATCAAGGATTCCACTAGTTTGAGGGTAAGCAGACAGTGGCCAGCAGATATCCTGGTACAGGAATGTATTACATGAGGTTTTGGTGGCCTCCACGTAGGCATTCACTCCAGTGGTCTTTTGTGATAGTAGATACTTGTGCATAGGAGCTCTTTCTTGTAGCCCCCCTGGCTTTCCTGGCTTAGTTCTGATAGGGAAGACACAAGGAACTCCAGTTTTAAGCCTTTTGATCTTTATCCTATGTGTATGAGCATTTCCCTCCACATGTGCATGGGTACCACATGAGCTCTTTGTCCGAAAAGCACAGAGAGGGGATCCGAACTCCTGGAACTGGAGTTACTGGTGGTCGTGAGCCACTGCATGGGTGCTGGGAACCGAAGCTGGGTCTTCTGCAAGAACAGATGCAGCCTTAACCACAGAGCCTTCTATCCGGCCCCCAAGGAACTGCTGTGCTCCGGAGGAAGTTCCCATTTCTCTCACAGTGTGTAAGAAGTGATGTCTAGGCGTTGGTGTGTGCTGTGGAGCTGAGGAAGGCCAGAATCCACAGTGCGTGGAATAATTCTGTGTCTCTAAGCACCGTAGCCAGAGGGTCTGGAAACCCTGAGGCAGTGCTGGCATGAGCATCTGAATCCGGAGTTTGGAAAGTCAAGGTGGGAGATGTCCCAGGTCCTGAAGACAAAATGCCTCCCCCACCTTTCCCTCCTTTTCAGATCTCAAGGGAGAACTGGGCTTAACTGAATCAGATTAGGAAAAAACGAATGAATGAATCAAACCCCCATGTGTCCCTCCCCACATAGCTACCTTGTCAACCCCTTGCATGGCTCCAGCCTGAATGGAAGGAGAACTGAAGGGCTCTGTGGTTCCAAAGACCCATAGAGACCTTGACCGTTGACCCCAGGCCTCATCTCCTCTCCTGCCGCCCTCATGACCCCAGTCATGCTGGCCTCCTTCATGCTCCCTAGGCAGGCAAGGTGGGCGCCGCCTCTAGGTCCCAGCGCTTGCTGGGCCGTCTCCCTGGATTGCTGTCCCTTACATGCAAGGTGGTTTTCTCCACCCTTTCTGTCCCTACCCAAATGTCACCTTTGCCGCATACCTGCCCCCTGGCCCCTCTAACGTGGTCCCTCCCCTTATGCTTCTTAGCCTTTTCCTGCTCAGTGTTCAGCTTAGCTTTTCTTGAGAAATAAGGTGGTTTCCTTTCTTTCTTGTGTATGAGCTTCAGGAACACAAGCTACCCATGGAAATCGGAGGGCAGAACAGAGAACTGCTGGCTGGGAAGTGTGAAGCTGAGGAAAGACCCTTGGCCACACCTGAAGGGGCCACACCTGAAGGGGCCGCACCTGAAGGGGCCATGTGGAGTTTGCCCTCTTAACTGGCAGCTTCCACAGACCCGCCTCAAGGCCAGGAAGCTTCAAGAGTGACGAGAGAGGGGTGTGTGCGGCTCAGTTTCTCCACTCATGTGTAGTTCGGAACCCCCTGCCTAGGCAATGGTGCCACCCAAAGGAGGCCTGGGTCTTCCCACATCAATTGATTTAATTCAGATAACCGCCCACAGGACAACCCAACGTAGACAGCCTCACGCCGAGACTCTCCTTGGGTAATTCTGGATTGCACCCAGTTGGCAAGTAAAGCTGACAACTCTGCACCCTCATCCTTGCTGGGGACCCTGAATGTGGAAAGGGTCCAGGGAGAAAGAGAGGAAGAGTAAACAGAGTCCAGAAGAAGCTCCAATAACCCGAGTAAGCGCTGCCTGAGGAGGACGGAAGAAAGGAGACCCCACTTTTGCTGCGTATGGGGTGCAGAGCCGCTGGGATTGAGAGACTGAGGACTCCCTAACCAGTTGTGTCTTGGGAAGACTCCCAGCCTCTATGCCCTGAGTCCTCACTAGGAATAAGGGAAACAACACAGATGGGAATACACGGTGACCAGGGGTGATGCTCAGTAGGTAGGCAAGGGGATTGTGCGTGTGCCTGGGTGGCTTTGGGAAATGCTAAACACACCAGCACCACTTTCCTCCAGGCTCTCATTCACAGGGTCAGGACAACACAGGCCCAGCCCCTCGGCTCTTCTGCTTCCTGCTGCTGCTCAGCACCACCCGAGCCTTTATCCATAAAGAACTCAGATCTTTCCAGTTGGTGTGCCTGTGACGTCACTTCCTCTGCAAACCTTGTTGGTGCTCCTGCACTTCAGACTGGAATGCTGGATCCTTGAAGTCCCTCCAGTCCCCTCAGTGACCTCCTCCCCCACTGCTAGCCCAGTGACAGCACTGGGGACACCTGGCTTCTGGGCACGGAGACCCTGGCACCTAGCATCTTTAGATTTTGCCCTTACTATTCCTTCTAACTGGAGCAATTCTTCCTCCAGAACAGATGCCAATGGTTCACCACAGACCCTCTCCCTGATGCTCCCTCTTGTACCCCCACTTCATATTTAACCATCCCTGCTCCCTTTTCTCCTGATTTGTCATCTTTGTATGTATTGGAACACAGCATACTTGAGGCCCCTTGTTTACTTGGTCTCCCCACCAGAATACAAGCTCCACAAAGGTGGAGACTTTATCTTGGCCACCCTATCTTGTTTCCAGCACCTGAAATTGTGGCACAGGTGTTTACACCCAGGAACTGAGGCTCAGGGAGAGTGTATGCCTACCAGGAATTCTTGGGCCTGGGGCTGTGCTGGCGGATGTTTAAGATGCGACACTCGAGGAGCAAGGTCCTGGCTGTGTTTACTGGCTTTCCTGATGTAAATATTGTCAGAATGGATGGTGCCAAGCTGTGGTGTGCCTGGTGGGCTCTGAAACAAAACCCATGTTAGCTGACACAAAGCTGTCCTCTGCTTGGTCATTTACTGTAAAATCTCCAGTCTATGTGGCATGCAGTGCCCCCTTGACCACTAGGTGGCAGCCTTTCCTCACTGAAGACATTTACTCGCTCCTCGTCCTCAGTGCTACCGCATGGCCGAGCATAGTGGACCCGTGGGCCCATTTGGCTTATGAGTTACTGATGGTGCCCGTTCTTGGGTGGTTGTCTGCGGAAAGCACGTACTGTCTGCTCAAAAGTGAAGAAAGCAAAGCCAAACAAAACAAAACGGATTGGGACTTGAATGGGTCTCTGGTGACCCCTGGAGAGTGGCGAGCAAGTGGATAGAGGACTGAAAAGGACCCCCTCCCCCGAACCCTATGGAAGCTTTGAAGGTGGCTCTTCCCAGCATGCTTTAGGCTCTGTCTGAGCTCCTGACCCCTAAAGGCCAGCCCAGCCTCCCTCAGAGAGCTGCAGAACCAAGCTTCTAACCTAGCCTGCTGGGCGCTGTGGAAGAGTGCCGCAGGCTGTGTCTACCTGACCTCCTAATATGGCCACACACCCTCTGGTATTCACTTCAACAGAGGGTAGGGGCATTTCTTGTAAGCCCAGGCTCGGGGCCTTGTCTGGGTCTGCACCAAAGTGACTCCCGTAGCCTGGTTAAGAAGCACAGGGCAGAGTGAGGCGCCTGTGTTTCCCAGCAGTAGGACCACAGCGTTCATCTGCTGGGCAGCCCAAGGTACTGTGTGCAGTGGGATCCCTCCCACCCAAGGCCCATGGAGCCTCCCAGTGGGAGCCTAGGGCCCCTACACTGTTCCTCTTAGAATATTGTCCACCAGAGGCTCCAGAAGCCTCCAGAAGATTCCACACTTGCAAATGACAAACCTTATCATCCTCGACTCTTCTCAGGTACCGCTGAGGGCCTTTACCCCCAAAAGCCTCAAACACATACAGTGCTGAGGTCTGGAAGGAAGTCTGGACCCTCCCTAAGGAAAGAGTGTGTGATGTCATCCCACCCCAGGGGGCAGAGTTCAAAGGTGAGTTCAGGGACCAGTTCATCTACTGAAGCCTCAGAGGGAAGCACCTAGCCTTTTGGCCACAGCTTCTTTGGCTGGTCAGCTGGGACCAAACAAGACTGCTCCAGGGGTCAGCAAGAGTCATGTCCAGTCTGAGCATGGCGGCTAGGCTAGTCAAATCTGTGATCTGCCCGAAGGGAAGCTGTAGCTGTGTCTCCTGGCTGTGAGCCTGCCCTTATCATGTCAGAGGTGAACTGTGGAGCAAGACAAGGAAAGCCTTATCTTCCCGGAGTACTAACTCCGTGAGAACTAAGCCAAGTGTTCGCTCTGAGGCAAGAACTGAAGCCCTGGTGGTTGGAAACACAGGCGGCATCTTTACAAGAACACTAGCTGGCTTAAAGATGGACTTGGTGACAACGGCACACCCAGTCCCTAAGCTAACGCCTGGCCTTTCTCCCACTTGCAGCCTGTGGTGTAATCACTACTTCCCTGGCGGGAGGGCGCAGCTCTGCTCCACAGCCCTGAGGCCCTGGGGTGAGGGCCTCCTGCTCTCTGCTCGCCTGCAGTCCCTCTTGATCAGCTTCAGAAAGACCACACTGGAGGTTAAAACGGATTTGCTTTTGCTGTTTGTTTTCCTGTTTCGTTTTTCTCATCTGCCCAACTCTTTCACGAAAACAGGTAGCCTTCCAAGAAACTGAGGCCGGTGATGAGAAACATCCACATTGGGCCCTTGTGGTAGAGTTGTAGGTCATGATTCTGTCACCGGTGGGGTGGTAGCTACTCTCTGATGCCACCTGGCTCTCTCTCCTGTGCTGTTTGGATCATCCTGTCATGCCAGAGACCTCCTAACTGAAACCCAGTGACAGGACCAGTGGATCTGCCAGGGTAGCTCTACCCTCACCTCCAACCCTGCGGGCTCCCAGTGGGGGAGCCTGTGGTTGAGGGTGTCTAAGTGCGGAGCTTCCCAAAGGAAGATGGTGGGGTGGGGATGTAGGGGGACAGCTAGCATACCCCTAGATGGCCCTGCCAAGCCTGAGTACTGAGTCCCCCAGGAAGTATTCCAGTGCTCAGCCTCTGGACAGGCCCTGGGCCTCTGAGATACCTGAGACACTGTCCCGTTGGGGAGAGTCAAGTGCAGAGCAAGCACCTGCACAGGTGTTTCCAGGCCCCGTGCTACGCCCACTACCCCTGGATAATGGCACTCTGAATGAAATGGGGAAACTTAACTCCTGCTTGTCCCCTAGTGAATGGGAAGCTGGGGCTCTGCTCACAGCTCCTCAGGGGGATTGTTGCCTTACAGAGGAGGGACATTGCCCAGGCCCGGGTACCAGGCAGCTGCCCAGGGTTTTCATCATGTTCAGGTGCACTGGGGATAAGGTCTCAAAGGACCACGGGAAGATTAGGATGTTCTCAGAAGTTTGCATCCCCCCCCCCCCCCCCAGTAAGCCAGTCATCATCACTGGCTGCTCCTGGCCTTCAAAGCGTTTCAGGCATGAGGTCCCTCAGAGGGAAAGGCTTGCCAGCTGTGTCTCCATGGATCCCCTTCTCTCCCATGCTTCAAGACTCCTCAGGCCCAAGGCTCGCAGTTCATACCTGAGGTCAGTTCATGAAGCCAGCCACCTCCCCCACTCCCACCCCTACCTCTACCCCCACTTCCTTTCAAGCTCCAGTTCCCACCATTTTCCCCTCTTTTTCACTTCCCTCCACACCTCAGGGCTCTGGCAACTCTGCCGCTTTTCTGTGAAGCTCCCTATCTCTGACCCCATCCCTGACTGTGGGTACCAGATACAGTTGGTGGACGCTCAGTGAATTGGCAGACACGAGGCCAGTCCAGTTCACCAAGGCAGCCTGGCCTCAAGGAGGTGGGGATGGTGGCTTCTTGGTCAGGGCTTAAACTGGATGTGTCGGGAAGAAAAAGAAACTCAGAACAGTTCAGATTGTAATTTCAGGACTCAGGGGATCAAGAACAGAGCAAAGGCCACGAGAGGCGGCTGATTCTGCTCTGGTTCTAATCCAAAAGCCCAGTTCCTCACATGCCTGCTCACCGAGCACTCCCAGACACGACAACATGCCCTCTCTGGACCCAGACTCTGCCTTCGCAGAGTGGCATACGTCTCGGGGAGCTGAAATGTGGAAATCCCACTCGGGAGAAGATGTGAGGCTCCACTTGACTGGAAGCTGGCAGTCAAGGAACATTAGCAACCACAGGCTCCCTCGAGAAACCGGATCAAACCGGCTCAAGAAGGGCAAAGGTTGATGCACGCCAAAAGCACCTGCGTGCATTTTTATTGGGAATAAAAAGACGCTTAGTGTGCGTCTAAGGCGGAGGTTCAGTGCAATGGGGCACAGCCCATACTCTGAAGTCCTGTAGACGCAGCATCCTGACTTTATTACTCCCAACTCAGGGCCTGTAGGTGAGTCTGCTTTGTCTGTTTCATCCCTGTGGCAGCCCTGGCCCCAGAGTGCTGCCTGACCTAGGCAGTTCCATGAATGATTGCTGACTTGAAGTCACTTAAAGTTTCCTCATATCGCGGGATCCCCGCTCTTGCTTCTACAAAATCAAAGTTAGACTTGAACCTGCCACAGAGAACTACTGTGGGAACTGAATGAGATGACACGGGCAAACATCTGGTGCCCAGGCCATGAGATGCTTCCCGAAAGCCCCGCCAGCTCTGCCAGGCACAGCACCGCCAGATGCCCTGGCCCTCAGAAAGCCTTGCAAGCTAAGCTTGTGGTGGCTCTCTGAAGCGCAGCAATCTGCAGTATAAACCCTGGGAATCTACTCTTTAAAACAATATTCAGACCCCAGCGTTCGGGAGCTGAGAGGCAGGAGGATCACAGTGGGTTCTAGATGAAACTGCCTCAAAAATCAAAAATAAATAAATAAATAAATAAATAAATAAAACAAAAAATAAAACAAAACAAAAAACAACCTTGGGAGGTTTTGTCATGGTTTACCCACTCAAGGATAAGAAGGCAGAGATAAAGTTGGAACTCAGGTTTGGGGTGCAGGCCTGAGGCCCCAAGTCTGGCATGGCTGCATCGTGAATTCTCCTGCCTATTCCTTCAGGGGAAGCCAGCCAGTCTAGATCTGTTCTCTAGCCAGGATTCAACAGCCCTCGGAAGCTTCCCCTGGCTGCTAAACCAAGCGATGGAAAGAAAATTGAGGGTTTATGTATTTTTTAAATAAAGGGATTCTAATTCCAATAAAAAATATTGCCCTTCCATGGACAACTGCCATCTCCTCGGCTGCTTCTTCCCGTTTTAATAAAAATTTTTATTGTGTACATTAGGTTAACCAGACATAAGGCGGCCTCGCCGCAGCGCGAGCCATTCAAGGGGAACCATTCTGGTTCATGTCAGGACTGTGAATCAGGCTTCCTGGGAGGGAAGATGAGTACGGCCACCCTGAAGAGCATCTCGGGCTGCTCTCCAGAGCAGAGGCTGGGAGGGAGTGAGGCTTGGTCCTCAGGGGACTGTAGTTATACAGATCTACATACATATACCTGTATATATACATACACACATTAACATAACATACATTTACATTCACACATATTCACACATATTTACATTCACATATATATTCACGCACACATATACAAACATTCACACACACATATTCACTTAGACGGAGGTGAACTATGCAGCCCAGGTCGGTCTTGAACTCCCGATCCTTCTCTCTATCCGATCCTGAGCTCAGGATTACAGGAATGATTCACCACACTCAGCTAGAATCATTTTATCCATACATTTCTTTCAAAGGATACTGGCTTGAATGGTATAGAAGCCATCTCATGTCCTGCCCCTCTCTGTCTGATTACCAAGACCCGAAGCCAGGAGGAAGCTCACTGGAAGCTGAGGGTTAGAACTGTGCTATCTGAATGCATTTTTCATGGTGATATTCCATCTGCTTAAACAGACAGGAACAGAGCTGGATCCTGGTACTGGCTTTTTTGGTCTGTGTTATCTCAGGCAAATTGATTAACTTCTCGGTTCTCTAGTTTCATCCATCTGTCAAACATGAACACCGACACAAGCCTCTGGTACGGTCATGAGAATCACAACATGCGGTCCTGTAGAAGCCCCAGCAGAAGGTTCGGCACAGCCGATGCTCACTGTATCCAAGGCATTCCCGTCCTTGCAACAAAACCTGATGGAAGTGACTTAGGAAGGAGAGGTTTACTTTGGCTTTTGGTTTAGAAGGTGGACTCTATCATGGCGAGAAAGCATGGTGGCTGGAGTGTGGCAGTCTGGTGGTGAGAGCTTGTAGCATCTTACATGGCATTAGCCAGGAAGCAGAGTGCTCAAGCCAGAAACCAGGCTACACTTTCCAAAGCCTGCTTCCAGACCTACATGGGTCAGCTAAGCTCTGTATCCCAAAGATTCCACAAAATAGTGCTACCAGTACTACCAAGTGCTCAAATACACAGCCTGTGGACACACTCAAACTGTAACAGGATATAAGATATTAAAGAAGGGGGCTGGAGAGATGGCTCAGTGGTTAAGAGCATTGCCTGCTCTTCCAAAGGTCCTGAGTTCAATTCCCAGCAACCACATGGTGGCTTACAACCATCTTTAAAGAGGTCTGGTGCCCTCTTCTGGCCTGCAGACATGCACACAGACAGAATATTATATACAAAATAAATAAATAAATTAAAAAAAAGATATTAAAGAAGGGCTTGCTATGGAAATGAGTCTTAACTATTACCCATATCAACCCCCACAATTTCCTATCCCTTAGTAAGTGTTAGGTAGGGGGCTGGGTAGGCGGAAGGGCACATAAGTTAGGTTTGAAATGCCAATCAATTCTTATTCATGAGTCCAGCTAAGGATTGGCAGATCTTCCTGGCGCAGCTGACTTTCATCATGATGGGAGTTACTGGCCGTGGACGGGTCTAGATTGTCTCCTCAAGGGCTGCTATGCCACCAGCCATGGCCAAAAACCAAGCAGAACTGGGAAAGTCCTCCTGAGGCCTCAGCTCAGGCTGGCTCCCATTCTGCTTGGATTGAATTGTGTGCCACACATGGTCATAAGACTGGCCGGATTTGAGACATCATCAAAGCCACACAGCAACAAGTATGGTGCCAGAAGGAAGGGCTGAGCATAGGGACCACTGATGTAGGCAAATCCCAAAGGGTTTGCTGGTCCAGTGGTATCCAAAGGGAAAGTCAGGGAGAGCTAGTCTTTAGGAATCATCTGTGCAGACCTGGATGCCACCCTCAGCAGGGGTCTTGCAGGAGTTCACCAGGCCTCGTGGGACATACCCACAGGCCCCTGGACAGCACAGCCAGGTCTGCTGGCACAGAGTGTGGGAATAGCCAGAGACAGTCTCCCTGACTCTGAAGACTTGGGTAGGTGTCTAGGCAGTGAGGGAAGGTGATATACCTCTGCAAGGGCAGGATTCAAGCCACCTGACTCTGTCACCTCATGCAACCCTGGAGTCCTCTTTGCCACCTCTCACCTCTGACTCATGCTGACTGAAGCTCTCTCGACCCCCAGCGCGGTGTCCCTAAGTAGCCCAGAGGCCTTGGTCACCAGTCCTCACTGGACCTGGCCCACCTGGTTCAGCTGCTCCTTCCTACAAGAGGGTATCTCCTTTAGGAGTAATAAGAGACACCCCTAACCTCCTTGAGCTTCTGGGACTGTCATGGTCTTTGTCCATTCACATACAAAACCAGGATGTCTGGCTCATGATCACCCGCAGGTTCTAGAGCCCTCAGGAACAAATGGGATGAGTGCCGGGCTTGGTGGGCATGAGAGAAATATGGTCACAACTGTGAAGGGACTTATGGAGCTGACTGTGGCTTTGTCTTGCTGTGGGACAAAGGCAATGTGCCATGTCCCTACAAGAGTCAAGAGAACAGGGTGACTTTAGATTGGACAACTCTAGCAACCCTGCTCGGCCACCACTCCCCAGCTATGTGACAGAGACAAGTCTCTTGTCCCCACCCTGAGCCTCACACCAAAGATGGGGAGCCTCAGTTACACACTTAGAGCTGGTGGGCTCTGAGCGATTCAGGAACCATCACCCACTAACAAGAGAAGAGAAGAGAAGTGGCTGCAGCCAGCTTCCGCGGACCCTTCTGTGAACTCAGGGAGAGCTACAACGAAGTTTAGACCTAGCCTTTGGGGTGTCTTCATAAAACCTGCTTCTGCCTTTGCCCTTGGATTGACTCCGTGTTCAGAATGACCTTTGAAATCCCAAATTGGCTTGTGTTATTTCCAGCCCCACGCCCTTCCAAAGCCTGCCAACGGCAAGAGACACGCTCCTTACCTTTCCACGTGGGCCTCACCTTCGGCAGGACCGTTCGTATAGTTCCCTCTTCCTGTGTCCCTCAGATGGTAGAGTCAGGAGGATCAAAGCCTGGGCCCTGGCAGCCGTAGCAAACTAGGCTCAGCTACCTATCCTCATGGGATAATTAAAGAGATAATTAATAATGAAAAGCAGAGGAAGGAGATCTAGCCAATGTAGCCACATTGGGAAGCGGAACGAATAAAGAGGTACACACACACACACACACACACACACACACACACGCTCCAAGTTCATCTTTGAGATCCTATCATGAGGTTTAGATTAAAACAGAGGGCATGAGGCACGCATGGCTAAGCATTTCCAGGGAAGGTGTGGCCCCATCCGTCATCATCTTGGCGGTCCTACAAAGTGGTCTCATAAGTTGTCAGAACTGTGGAGACCAGTACCCATTCTGCTGGCACCATGGCCCCGGCCCCTTTTCTTCTCTCAGCTTGAGGTTCCTGGGGAACTCCAATTCTTTGGAGTTCATCGTCTCAGTAACCCCACAGCTGAAGGGAGGGACTCTCATCTCTCTCTTTAGAGTATCTTAGCTCTTGTCAGGATGGCTACAGACTGGAAGCTTCCTTGTACCCCTCGAACCTGCCACATTCATTTCCATGGCACGGCCTTTGCTCTGGCGATATCCTCCGTCTGGAGTGCTCTCCCTTGGTACAAAGCACTCCTTTACCTATGTCCAGTCTCCATCCAAATATCACTTCCCAGCAAAGACTCATCTAAGCTTGGTCCAGCTTTGTTTCACTAAGGGCTTGTCCCCCACAGAAATGATACCGCCCATTTATAACTGGTTGTGATTAATGATGGTGGGCATTCGCTTTTGTTTTCTGATGCTAGCAGGATACCTAGCACTCAGGAACTAGGTTGCCTCCCAGGGAGTGCATGAACACAGGTGTGCATATACAGGCCATGAGACTTGTAAGCTTTTTTGTTTGTGTGTCTACACGTGTGCACATCTGTGTTCATGTGTGTGCACATACGTGCACATTCACATGTGTGCATATACATGTTGGAAACCAGAGGTCAACATCAGATATCTTCCTCAATCACCCTTTGCCATGTTCCCCCCACCCCCACAAGGTCTTTCACTGAGTCCAAAGCTCGTGAACTCAGCTGGACTGGCTGAGCAGCAGCCCCTAGGGGCTCCTGCTGTCTCTGTCTCTACAACACTGGATTATAGGAACCAGGGTTGACTTGTCTTTCAGTACAGTTGGTTTTGTATTAACATGGACTCTGAAGAATTGAACTTGGGGTCCTGGTGCTTGCATGGTAAACACTTTACTGACTGAACCATCTTTCCTGCACCTTGCGAACCTTTTGAAAACCCAAAGATGCCTCTCATCAGCCTCAACTAATCTTCCCAAGGATCCTCTAATACAAATGAAATAGTAATCCCATTTTCTGTGAGGACAGCAGAGCTCAAAGAGCTGAAGAAACTTGCCTGGAACCACATGGCTAGTGAAACCCAGGCTTGGACCAGTCCCCTTCCCACTGCTGTGCCTGCCCATGGAGAAGTGCCAGATGGTTTTGTGATGTATGACTTTCTTCCAGGTGATGGGGCAGCGCTATGCCTAGGATGCCCCACTCAGGTGATGGGGCAGTGCTATGCCTGTGTGGCCCACTCAGGTGATGGGGAGGTGCTATGCCTGTGTGGCCCACTCAGGTGAAGGGGCAGCGCTATGCCTAGGATGGCCCACTCAGGTGATGGGGAGGTGCTATGCCTAGGATGGCCCACTCAGGTGATGGGGAGGTGCTATGCCTAGGATAGCACTCTCCACTCAGGAAGCCTCTCACTAAGAGCAATCACCACGGACAGTATGCAATCCTCACAGTGAGCCCTGTAAAAGTGGGCAGTCAAGGTCACAGGGAACCATGTCATTTGCATGCTAATGGCACGGCCAGTGTGGAAGGCTGGAACTGGAGCACTGGTTGGTACCTGACATCAATCATAGGCTTCATCTTCGGGGCATTTCGAGCTGCACACATCCTGACGGTGGAGCATGGCTCTTCTCTAGCTCGGAGCAGATGTTAATTTGCATGCAGAGCCTCCATTTGTCGATGGTTCCCATTATCCCTATAATTGCCCCCACATACAGGGCTCGATAAAGTTATAAAGCTGTCCTTCGGGAGCTCCACGTCAATAACGGGACTATTGATCAGGTGGGGAAATGGTCTCCCGGCACTCTTACTGCCCAGAAGAAAAGTCCCCTGTGGGATGGGGGGTCCAGGCCCCAAGTCTCCCAGAACCTGCGTGTTAGAAGGAGGTTTTTTTTTAAAAAAAAAAAAGTGAAGACAATATGGGGAGGCCAGTGAGCACCAGGCAGCTTATCCAGGTAGCTGGACTCTCCCTAAAAATGTACCTTGGTAACCAGAGGTGGTGGCACAAGCCTATAATCCCAGCACTCTGGAGGCTGAGTCAGAAGGACTGTCATTGCAAGTTTGAGACTGTATCCCAAGATTGTGCCAACAAATAAACGAATGAATGATGAATGAATGAATGAATGAATGAATAGCAAAAACAAAGATCAGCCCTGGGTGGCAGTCAAGTGGGCCATTCTAGTCCATGTGTGGCAAGGACAGCGAGCATTCAGGGACTTGAGTCTCATCTCTCTCCCTCTCTGGGCATGTGACCTTGAACAAGCCAATCTTCCTAAGCCCCAGTTCCTCTTAAGCAAAATGGAGGGTATACTAATCCCTTTGCCTGTCTCCTTAGGATGTGTGTGTATGGGGGGGAGGTTGAAGTCATCAGCATCTGTGCAAGGAGCGTGGTCCATGCTCCAGGGTTTGGCCCCCCCCCCACACACACACGCATGGACAGCACTGACTGGAGTCAGTAGGCTATGAAACGAGGACATGAAGTTGAGAGGGGGTGGAGGGTCGGAGAGGAGTTGGAGGGACGATGGGAGGTAGATACAATCAAACTACATGGTATACAAGTATAAAGTTCTCAGGAAATGAATAAAAACAGTAGATAAAGAGGTTTATTTCTGCTGAAATAAAAACATAAGTAAAGGGTGCTTCTGCTGTGTGGAAGCCCCTTGGGAGAATCCCACACTGTGGCCTCAGCAGCAGTCCTTTGAAGGCTTGAACCACATCAGCATCTATGATCCCACTGACACGGATCTCTGCTTGTGTGTCTGACTTCCTCAGGCACAGTGACCGGGCCGGCTAGGAATGACATTTGGAGTCACCAATGTTCCAAGTCTGGCCTTTTGTTTCAACCCTTGCAGCCTCGTTTTGCTCCACGTTGACCGTCCTGGACCTAAGCGGGTGCCTGGGGGGATGAGGGGAAATGGCAAGAGCTGAGGCCATTTTCTTTACTTCCCCCCATGAAGGCCCCTGTCTCTGAGTTCTGAAGGGTTTTCTCTCATGTACCTATGAGTCAGAGGTCAGATGTTGTCTTCCACCCACGTCTGACTTTAGTGCATGCAAAATTACTGAAAGTCCCCAATCACCTGGGTTGTCACGTTATGGCTAAGGCTAAAGTCGCAGGAGTCTGGTAAGACAATTCCTGCAAGACAGTTAGCAGAACAAGCCCAAAGCCTCTCTCTTCAGAGTCCTCCTGGGAGATGTCTGCAAAAACAGTATCAGCCAACAGCCCTCTCCACCATAAGAGGCCAGTGTGGGCTTAAAGCATGCAGCCAGTCAAGCCCACCCCTGCCAAGTTGTCTTTGCCTCGCTCACCCCCCACCACTCCCTCTTTCTCTCCCTCTCAGTGCAAGTTTAATAAGCCAATATCAAAACCATCTATGCCCAGAGCTTTCAAAGATTTAAGACTTTTAAATGTGAAGCACCTCATTATATCTGACTATTTTCAATAAAAAAAAAAAGGAGAGAGTCCCTGATAAGGCTCTGATATGATACCAGTTATCAGCAGGATTTGTTTGACGTCGATTTGAAATGGGCACTGCTTGCTTTGGGGGTAATGGAATCAAACGCCTGGCAACTGCACGGTGCAAGTAGATCGCTTTTCAGGTGTGGGCACTGAGATGGGGAGAGACTGTGTTTGGGGTTTACCAAAATAGAGCTCCCTTGTGTGGTGTTGCACACAGCGCTGGCTCCATGGACAATTGACTTCCTTCCCTATCAACCAGCTACAATGTTTACCTTCTTATTCCAACCATTTCCAAACCATTCAAACTAAGAGGATTAGCGTCATGTTTCAGCCAAGGTGTACTTTTATTTCAGCAAAGACTTCTTTCACTCTCGGGGGGATTAAAGGCCTAAAAGAAATGGCTCCTTTATGTGTCCTTCATGTGGCATTTTGTGTCACATAGGTATATGTATGTATGTATATATATATATATGTAAATATTAATATATATATATATATAATGTTTTAAAAAGACTATAGTGTCCTTATCTGGTAGTGAATTTTTTAAAAAAAGATTTAAGTTTCTGGACAAAGAGCATAAATGGTGAAGAATCATCCAGAGTCAGAACTGGATTTCCTGCCCTGCAAACGCCTGATAAAGGTGTCTATCGGTAAGGGTCCAGGAGGGCAGCGATTACCTCCACCCTGAGCAGACTTGCTGAACCACGTGGCTGGGATGGACCTTTCAGACATGTGAGTGGTAAGATCATGGATGGAGGAGCATGCCCTTGTACATTTATCCACTCATGTGGGTCCTGAGACTCTAAGTTTCAAGACTTACTACTTTCTCCTGGGGCTTGTTGGCTTTTGGGACAGGGTCTTACTGGATTTTCGAGGCTGGTCTTGAACTCAACACAACCTTCCACCCCTACCCAAGTGCTGGGATTCGGGATCATGGGCATGTGTGTATCGGCGTAAATAAATGCAATGCAGATACTAAAGAATATTTACACTTTAATGATAAACTTACAGAACCGAAGTTCTCGTGTGGCACAGGAGGTAGGAAGGAAAGGGGCCGGAGCTGCCTCCCTCGCGCCCATTTATCTGTAGGCATTCGCCCGAGGCAAACCCCGCCCCCTCAAGGGGCTGTCTTAACCCTACACATGTGTCATCATTCCCAGCTTGCTCACTCCTTCTTTGTTCCCTCCCTCCCCCCTCTTTCCCCCTCCCTCCCTCCCTCCCTCCCTCCCTCCCTCCCTTCCTTCCTTCCTTTGTTTCTTCCTCTGCTCCTCTTCCTTCAACATTTATTCTATTTACTATTGTGTGTGATATGCATGTGTGTGCACACATGCACACATGTGCCACAGCATATGTATGGAGGTCACAGAGAAACTTTTGAATCAGCGTTTTCTTTCTACCCTGGGTCCTGGGGATCAAACTCAGGTCATCAGGTTAACGTAGCAGCCACCTCTACCCACTGAACTGTCTTTCTGGCTCCCTACCTACTTATTTTTTTTAATGAGAATTTGATGTAAAACTTGAAAAAGCCATGTCTGTTTCATATCCCTCACAAGGCCCATTCTGAAGTTAGATGTTCTTTTCATATCTGTCTTTGTCCATCTGGCAGATCCTAAAGATCTACACACATGATTTATAAGATACGGTCTCACAGCCTAAACACCAGCTCAGAATTCATCAGAAACAAAATCCCAAGACCCACGGTAGAGCTGAGGTTTTGAAACTCAGGACCACAGTCTTGGGACAACATTCCCCAGCCCCAGATGACTCGAGCTAATTTAGGGCAAATGCCTGTTTGGGAGTTGTGTTCCCTAAACATTCATGTGAAACCCTAAACCACATTGTTAGCAGAGGCCGGTAGAGATGGGGTCTTTAAAGAGGGAACTGAAGTTCAATGAGGACATGCAGGTAAGTGTCCCAGGACGGCTATCCTTAGAAGGAAGGGACATCGGACACAGGGACATATACAAAGAAGAGAGGCCAGGTGAGGACCCAGCAAGAAGGGGCTGTCACAAGCCAAGGAGACCAATCTCAGGGGAATTCGATCCAGTTACCACTTTGATCCTGGGAATTTACAGCCTAAACGGCAGGTGAAAAGACACATGACTATTAACCCACGCAGTCTGGCATTTTTGGAATGGTATCTTTAGAATGCTAACATATTCTCCTATTACAAAAAGAGACCTGGAGTACGATGGTAATTTGCCCAAGGCCATATATCCTATTAGGAACAGAGCCGGGCTAAAAGCCATACAGTGACTAAATAAAATGCAGGCATGTCTTATTTCAGTTAAAGTACAGACATGGGCGTGAAAGAAACTTTAAGAGGGATGGGGCCAGCAAGGTGGCTTAGTGGATAAGGACATTTGCTGTTAAGCCTGATGACAAAGTTCAACACCCAGTACTCACGTGGTGTAAGGAGAGAAGAGATTGTTGTTGCAAGTGGTCTTTGACACACACACACACACACACACACACACACACACACCCCACTCTACTGGTTTGAATGAGAATGATCCCCATAGACTCTTATGTTTGAATACTTGGTCCCCAGTTGGTGGAACTGTTTGGGAAGGATTAGGAAGCATGACCTGGTTGGAGGTGAATCACTAGAGATAAGCCTGGAAGTTTTAAAACCCCTCACCATTCCCAGAAAGTCAGTGAAGAAGGTACAAGGAACACTTGAAGTAAAGCCCTAAATAGTTTCAAAATTTTATAAAAACTGTAAATCCATATATCTGAACATATCAATAAGCACAAGCACAAGAAGCATAAGAAATCTAGACCAGGTGAGGGCTTTGGGGTTGATGAACCACAAACAGGTCATTTACAAGGAAAAGTTTATTGGGTTCACAATTGTGGGTACTGACAGTGCAAGATCTAAAGGCTGGGAGAGGGCCTGATGTTGCTTTGCCTTGTGAGTGAAAGAAGAGGGTTGATGATCAGAAGCACATAACAGAGAGAACAAGAAGAGACAGCCAATGTATTGGTCGCTTTTATATTTCCACGAGAAGACACCATGACTAAGGTAACTTATAAAAGAAAGAGCTTGTTGGGGACTCACAGATTCTGAGGGTATGTCTGTAACTGTCGTGGTGGGAAGTGTGGCAGCAGGCAGGCAGGCATGGCCCTGGAGCAGGAGCAGAGAGCTTACATCTGATCTAAAGCACAAGGCAGGGAGAGCTAACGGAATGACACAGGCTTTTGGAATCATGCAGGACGGTGCTTGTTGGCTCACTCTCTCAGTCATTCTTAGCTAGCTTTCTTATCACACAGCCCAGGTCTGCCTCCTAGGGATGGTGCTACCCACCGTGGACTGGGGCTGCCTCCGTCAATCATCTGTCAAAACAATATCTCACATGCGTGACCACAGACCAATCTGATCTAGGTAATTACCCAATTGTGGTTCCCTCTTCCTGGTTGGCTCTAGAGTGTATAAAAGCTAACCAGCATAGAAACTGAGACTCGGTAAATGCTTTGGCAGGAGAAAAGTAGAGTGAAACCATAGCAGAAGGCAATTGAGTCATGACAGCAGACTTTTCATTAATGGAAACACTGTCTTTATAGGAGAAGCGCCAGATGGCTGCTTCGTCCCTTCTACCATGTGATTATGCAACAAAAGTTACTGTCAATGAACCAGGACTCTCACAAGACCTATCGTCTGCCAGCCCTTGGATCTTGAACCTATGAGTCTCCAGAACTGTAAGAAATACCTTTCTGTTGTGTCTAAGGTACTCGGGTTATGACTTTTCACTACAGCAGAGTAAACACAGGAAGGCAAGCTTCCTACCCTCATTCCCTGTCCTTCCTGGAGAACTCTGCCCTCCTCTCCTTGTCCAGTATCATCACTATAAGCCTGAACCTCATCCCAGGGTCTGCCCAACAGAGAAGCCTCCTCGGGCAGTGGTGTGTGTGTGTGTGTGTGTGTGTGTGTGTGTGTGTGCATGCATGGGGGGTTGAGTGTGCGTATGCATGTGTGTGTGCATGTGAGTGTATGTGCATGTGTGAGTGTGTATACAAGTGTTCTGCAAGTGTGTGTGTGTGTGAGGGTGTGCATGTGAGTGTTGTGGGGAAGTGTGCATGTGTGTGCCTGTGTGTGTGAATGTGTGTGAGTGTGTTTAATGTCCCTAAGTCCCATGTGGACAGGCATCACACCCTTTCTGTCTTTTTCTCATGATTATCACAATGAATACACATAGCAGGTGCTCAGTAAACAACCACTGAGCTAAGATGTGTCCTGACGAACTGTAAAGACCTCAAGCTCAGACAGCATGTGTCTTAAACATCAGCTACCATCCCGTTGGTTAGGAGGTAATCTTGATCAGCTTTGAATTCTTTTTTTGCAGGAGGGTTTGGTTTTTTGAGACACATTTTCTTAGTGTAGCCTTGGCTGTCCTGGAACTCACTCTGCAGATCAGGCTGGCCTCAAATTCATAGAAATCCACCTGCTTCTGCCTCCCAGCACTGGGATTAAAGACGTATGCCTGGCATCTTTGAATCTCAACCCTTCTACCAATACCTGGTATTCAAAACTGGGTGATTTAATGCTGTGCGTGCATGTGTCTGTCGTTCTATGCAGTTGGAAGCTATGGAAAGCCAGTGCCCAGAGAAGGCCGAAGTAACGGTGTTCTAACTTTTTTTGTTACAGCTACAGAATACCCTAACCAAAGACAACTTAAGGGAGAAAGGGCTTGTTTCGGCTCACAGTTCCAAGGGATACAGTTCATCAAGATGGGGAAGACATGCTGGTGGGAGAAGAAAGCTGGATTATCATATCTCACCTCATACAGGAAGCGGCAGGGGAAGGAGGAAAAGAAGGAGGAAGAAAAGGAAGAAGAGAATAGAGAGAGAAAAAAACAGGAAGTGAGACAAGGTTATAAAACTTCAAGGACTGACCCCAGTGACTTACTTCCTGCAGCAAGATTCTACCTCCAAAAGGTTCCCTAACCTTCCCCAAAAGTGCCAACAGCTGAGAACCAAGTGTTTAAAACACCTGAGGCTGTGGGGACATTTCATCCAGGTGGTGTGGATCAAGGAATGCACTGGGGTTAGTAGTCCTGGCAATCATTCAGCTATGTGGCCACAGGGCAGGCGCTCACCTGTCTGAACCCTGATAGAACCAGGCATCACCGTAGACTCATAAACAACCAAGCTGTGAATGGGTCCAAGAAACCCATCCCCATGTCCCTGTGTCCCTGGAGTTTCATTTCTTTAAGAAGTGACCTCCCCATGGCAATGTCACATTGAAACCCTGAATGTCTCCTTAATATGTCATCTCACATGGAGCTGATCCCCAAGATAGGAGAGGGCACCCTACTGCTACATTTTTTATGCCTTTCTTGTTGTGAAGTGTCTGGCCCCGAGACTTTTCCCTGTGTGGCTGGCATATTTCTCCAAGGTACCAAGTTAACTTCCAAACAAGGTGTTCCCCTCCCACCCCAACTGAGGAATCCCTGGGAGCAAGGTGTTCCAGGGCCTTTCCCCTCGGGACACCTACAGGAGAGGCCAACAGAAATCAATCTGGAGCGGTCCGAGCTCCACAAGGGCATAGAGGGAATTTATAATACAGGTGACCACAGCTGCAGCTGGCAGGGGCTGGAAGGGCAGAACAATAGCAACTCTGTCCCCAGAGTGTGCCCTCATTTCGTTTAATACCCTGCATTCCCAGGCTAAATGCAGTGGTCTCATCCACCTGTGTGAGATAGGAAAGGCACCTCAGGGCAGCCACGCATCTTTCCAGGGCGTCACACAGCCCAGGATGAGAGTTGGTAGCATTCTTCAGGTTCAAAGCTACAGACGGCAGGCACATGTCAATCATGCCTGCATTCCTTCAGTCATCTCACTGCTGAGAGCCTACTCACGCCATGTTAGGTGATGGAGAGACGAGGAGAGTGGAGCTTGCTCTTGGGCTGGTGAGATGGCTCATGGGGAATGGTGCTTGCTACCAAACCCAACGAAAGGAAGGAGATGGCTCCTGCAGGGTTGTCCTCTGACTTCGATGTGTGCTCAATGACAGGTGCACACCTGCACACAAATATATGGAAACCACAGTTAAAATTTCATTTTGGTTGGAAGGGGCTGGAGAGATGGCTCAGCAGTTAAGAGCACTGGTTGCTCTTCCAGAGGGTCCGGGTTCAATTCCCAGCAACCACATAACAGCTCACGGCTGTCTGAAACTCAAGTTCCAGTGGATCTGACACCTTTACGAAGACATGCAGGACAAACACAATTGCATCTAATTTAAAAAATAAAAAAATAAAAGGAAGAAATTTTGTTTTTGATAGCCTGCTTTTATACCTAGGGGAAAAATGGAGTGAGCAACAACCACATAGAGAAATATACAATTACATACTGTGACGTGCAGTGGGGATGTGGGCGAAAGGCCCTGGGTCCATAGCACAGGTAAGATGAACACTGCTCAGCACTACCAGTTTGCTCAGTGACCACGGGGTGACTTTGATGTGAGTCTACCAGGGGAGAAGACAGTCAATATGTCTGCGCAAATGCCAGGGCTGTGAGGCAAGAACAGGGAGTGCAGAGAGGAGCTAGCAGGTATAGAGAGAGGAGCCAGCGGGTGCGTACACACACACACACACACACACACACACACACACACACACACACAGTGGGGGTGGCAGACACAGAGAGGAGCAGGCAGGTATAAAGAGAAGAGTGTGGGTATATACACAGAGAGGGGGAAGGAAGGGAAGGAGGGAGGGAGGGAGAGAGAGAGAGAGAGAGAGAGAGAGAGAGAGAGGCAGGCAGGCAGGTACACAGAGATGCAGAGCTCTGAGCCTGACAAGCCTCTGATTCTGCCCAAATGATAACTTGCTGAGGGAAATGACCTTGCAGCTTCCAGGCTTTTCATCTAATTGCAAACCAGGCAACCTTAGCCACAGCAAGATCTGCAGATAGCCAGCACTGTCATCGCCTTGCCTGGCCTTGCTGGCACCTGTCCTGCTCCATACCCTAGAGTAAAGGCACACATGTGCCCTCAGGACAGCCAGCTATCCATGCTGCACTCAGTGCCTAGAACCCAGTGAGTGAGCACTGGGACCCCAGCAGGGAACATGGGTCCTAACTCAGACCCAGGCGGGGAAGCAGCTTAATGTAAGAGCACTGCATGAGGGCACAAAGCCCCTGGGACACCCTCCTGCAAGGCTCTGGGAAAGAGTCGCCAATGCTCCTGTGGGACCCAAGTGTGGGGACCACAAAGAGAGGGAGAGAGGGAGAGAGAGAGAATTTCAGAGAAATCTAGGGATGCAGTCTGGCATTCGTGCTAGAAGGTAAAGACTGGTCTGTGTTATTTGCCATGCTGTGTTTCCCACCTACAAAGATGAGAGTGGACCCCAGGAGTTAGGGGAGGTGATGAGGATCAGAGAGTCTGGGCTGTGAAAACCTCTGCCTCTTTGGGCTCTTTAAGACCCCTCCTTTCTCCATTACGTATATAGAGGTATGGATGTTATATAAAAGACGGAAGGCACAAAGGATAAAGACAAGCACGGCCCTCACTAGCAATCTCAAGGTGATGTACAAGATCTCTCCAGGCCAGGTAAATGCTTACCCAGACACATTGCTTCTATTCATGAAAAAGGACCCTACTGTACAATGCTATGTGCCTTGGTAAAATGTAGACATTTTACCTCTTTAGAATATACTTCTGTGATATCATCATACATTACTGTATAATGTAAATTTATTAGTCACAATTCACTTACCACACTCCCTGTTATAAGGCATTTAATTTACTTCCAAATTGGATGTCCTACAAGCTTGAAGATAAGTAAGTACATTGAAGGACTGGGGATATGGCCTCATTGGTAGAGTTTTTGCCTAATTATGGAGGAGGGTCATTTGTCTATGTGTTACTTTTATTGGTTAATAAAGAAACTGCCTTGGCCTTTGATAGGACAGAAAATTAGGTAGGCAGAGTAAACAGAACTGAATGCTGGGAGAAAGAAGGCAGTGAGGCAGACACCATGCCTCTCCTCTCTGAGACAGATGCAGGTTAAGATCCTTCCCAGTAAGCCACCACCTCGTGGTGCTACACAGATTATTAGAAATGGGTTAATCAAGATGTGAGAATCAGCCAATAAGAGGCTGAAACTAATGGGCCAGGCAGTGTTTAAAAGAACACAGTTTGCATGTAATTATATCGGGTGTAAAGCTAGCCGGGTGGCAGGATGCAGCCTGCCGCTCCTACTACAGCCTAACATGCACAGGGTCTGGATGTGGTCCTCACCACTGTATAAACAGGACATGGTAGCATGCCTGAAATCTCAGATCTTATGGGAAATGAAGGCAGAAGAATCAGGAGTTTATCTACATAGGAAGCTCAGGGTCAGGCTAGGCATGCAAGCGTATATACATATACACATATGCATGTATATATGTCTATGTGTGTGCATGCACTCTGAGCCCTGTTTTAGGAGCCCAGAAATTTAGCTACTAGTGCATTAACTCGTGAAAGGGGCACAGTGCCTATCCCCTCATTTAGTATCACAGTCACAGGTCTGAGTCAGAGCATCGGTGAAGTTCTAGTGGAGAGATGTCTTTATTTTGGAGGTATCACTAACTCTCAAGGGTATTTCAGCAAAGAACCCTTCAGTTCAGTCCCTCATGAGCAAATTACAGCATTAGCTCAGTTAGAACTGCTTTTGATTGACATGTGCACCTCCATCACCTTGCTAAGTATCTATTGAGTGTCTCTGGGTAAGAGAAATGGCACACACATCCTAGTTCAGGCTGAGTGGGAGCCTCAAAGCATTTCAACTCTGGCACCCATTAAGTCATAGCCAGCAATGCCCTCATTTGTGTTTCTAGAATGTTCTCCTTGCTCCTTTGATTAATGGGGCCAGACGTGGTAGCACAACTTCAGGTAGACTGAAAACTCTGTTTAATTATTATGACAGCGCCTGAACTTCCCTCTGTGCTCTTGAAGGTGATATAGCTGAGCAGGCTAACCCAGAGTCTGGAAGCCCCATGAGCCAAGATGAGGGTGGAGTTTAAATACCTAAATGTCAACTATAGAGAGAGTAGCAAGTATCATTCTCAAAGGGAACCAATGAAGTGTCCAGAAGCTCCAATAAAGAATCTTGTGGAACTCAGTCCAGCTCAGGCTGGCTCCAAACACTGTCTTAAACTGAAGGCCTCTGCTTCAACTACCAGAATAAGCCAATAGCCCCCAACCCTGCAAACAGGGCCTGGGTTTTGAGCTAATGTCATTTGGGGGGGGGGGTTGTAGGGGTTCTGTAGCTCTCTTTGAGAAGCAGAAGTTGGTCATTTGACACACCACCACTGTGCTCAAGAAATGGGACAGGACACAAGTGACAATAAAGCTAGGTAGGAGGAAGGTGGCTGCATCTCCAGGAGCTCCCATGAGCTGGCAGGTTCTCAACTGAAGCAGAATAGGGGCAATGCCAGCCTCGAGGGCTCTAGAAGCGAAGGCTGAGTTCATCTGGCCCAGGCCTCAAAAGAAACGCTAGCAGAGCTTTTCCCACTGGTTCCACATCCCAGGGTGAACTCTGCAATGAGCCTCGCAGATCCTCTCAGGGTCACAGTGCTTGTAATGTCTGAATGAGATGTCCCCTATGGTCAGGGCAGTTGAAGACTTAGTTCCCAGTGGGTGACTGGGGAGGCTTTGGAGGTGTACCCTTCCTGAAGGAAGAATGTCACTGGGAGTAGGCTTTGAGGTTTCAAAGGACTCGTGCCATTTGGTGTTTGCCCTCTCTGTTTCTGCTTGTGTTGGAAATGTGCGCTCTCAGCTGCTGTTCTAGCCACTGAGATGCCTGATGCCTCACTTCCCCCTCACTTCCCCCCTCACTTCCCCCTCTGATGGTGTTGGACTCTTACCCATCTGGAATTTCAAGTCCAAAATAAACCTGTCCTTGTATAAGTAGTCGGTCGTCCTCATCAGCTTAGACCATGAAACCCAGTATGGACAAGTTCAACAGAACCACCATATACCGGCTGCCCATGCGTGCTTCAGCAATGCCAGGGCATAAATTTCATCTTTTAATAAGTTGCTTTGGTCTTGGTGTTTATTACAGAAATAGAAAAGTGATGTGGTGCCTGTTCTCCCAGCTGTGGGAAGTCCCTCTTCTGGGCCTAGCCTCTTCCGAGGGGACTTGCTGATTTATAGCCCTCTCCAAGCCGTGTGACTGGCTGATGAGGTGACATATGACCCAGATCACCTACCTCAATCTAGCAACACTCTGAAGGCCACTTGTCTTCTGAGAATGCCACAGCCCAGCTTCTCCCTCAACCCACCCCACTTTACCTCCCAGAACACCTAAGAACCCAGCCCCCACCCTCGCCCCAGCACGCCCCTGGTAAATTCCTTCTGAGAGCCTGCTTCCTGGAGGCCCTATGACTTTCTTACATGTCACTTCTTGATCCTACAGCTTGCTAAGCATATGGGCTATTCTAAACGTCAGTCATCACATGGTTCTGGAAGGGCAGCATTAAGGTATTTTTCAATGTGAGGAAAAGCCCTAGAGAAATTAAGATTTCAATAATCTGTCCGAAGTCACAGAGGTGCATACACTCAGACCTGGAATCCAGAATGACTGTCAGACCTGATTTCCTTATATTCCCTCCAACATATCACACTCTCCAAAGCTGAGCTATTGTCTACCCTCTTCAGGATTCCACCAGGTTCTCTGCTGTGCATGGAAGAACTCAGAAAATTGATCCCAAGTTCATGTCCTAATCATGTGTAGAGCTGAGGCCTTGGGATGACAACTGGGCTTAGAAAGATGGTAAAAGAGGGGCCTCCATTGTTCCTTATCACCTCACGGTGATTCCCTCCAGTGTGCTGTGATGTAGCAAGGACCCTCTCGGCAGACGCTGGGCAGAGTCCAGTGCCTTGCTCTTGTCTCTTCCACCACCTATACCTATGAGCCAAATAAGCATCCTATTCCTTATAAGTTACCCAGTCTCGGGTATTTTGTGGGAGCAATAAAAAATGCACCAAGACCATCTCCTTATGATATTCTCCCTCTCCCTCCCTCCCTCCCTTCCCTCCTCCCTCTCTCTTTCTTTCTCTTGTTCTCTCTTTCTGCATAGCTCCTTGTTAAACTTCCCTATGGCAACTGCATTCTGCTTTTTATATGAGTTCCATATCCCGCACATGGAGGGAGAGCCCATGTCACCTGCAATGCTGGGTCAGCTCTCTGCCCTGCCCGGCACATACCAGATGAATGGGAGATGCTTAGATTATTGAGCTGTTTAATTCTTCACACACATAGAATCTCTATCTTCTCAGAGTTTCTAGACTACACAGTTTATGAAAATATATGTTGTTCTCGGATGTGCGTGACATATTTAATCTTCAGCAGCCATATTATCAATACAGTATCTAAGGATACACAAACACACTGGTTTCAACGTGGAGGTTTAAAAGAGACTTCTAGAAGCAATGAGAATCTTTGTTTTGGTTTTTGACTGTGGCTGTTTTTTTTTTAACATGCAAATAAATCGACATACATCCAATTCTGAACCAGAGAAAGGTCCAAAACAATCCTTCAATGTAATAACAAAAACCCATCTCCTACCTTTGGCATCAAACTGCAGGGTCACAATTCACCTGACTGAGTAATCAGTCTCCTGCTGGGCTCTCGTGACTTATCTTTTCCTTCATATAAAACCATTATTATATTGCCGTTTTGCAAGGGTGAAAGAACACCAGCTTATTGAGAGCATTACAGAGGGCACTAGGCTGGGGGGAAGAGTAGTGCATTCTGAAACCAGTGCCACCATCTGCGTCCTGGACAGAGTCCCTGTGTGTGCAACCAGCAAGCCAAGCTGAGATATACTTTGATCCTCCCTAAAATAAGTGCCGTCACCAGTGCCATTTTAGGAATCAAGGAATAGGCTATGCAAATTGCCCAAGTGATCACATGGGGATTGAAAAGCCAAGCCCACGGCCAGACCTGCAACTGTGCATTTTCCCAGATGGACAGAAGCCTGGAGGTCCCCAAGTGAGAGCCGGGATTCTCATCCATCCCAGAATTTGGAAGAGGCAAATGAGAAGCAAACAGTGAATATCACAAGTAGTCCTTGCTCCTAATCCTCTTCTGCCTCCTGTAGGAGAATTATCCTTAGTGGCCTCAAGTTTCTGCGTGTCCTAAGAGAAGGGGTCCCCAACTGTGTTGGCTCCAGACCCTTCACTATCTGTAGTGCAGCTAGCCTTAGAAGAGCAAGAGCTCCACAGGCTCCACACGTTGATTTGATGACTGATTGGTAGAATGGTATAATTAAAGAATGGGTCCAACTTCAGGGCAAAGTTCAGGTAAGCCTGTTGTCCATGATAAAAATTCCAGGTGCCCAAAGCATCCATTCTACTCCTATAGTGTCACTCCCGGTCTGCACTGGGTAACCCTGCCCACATTCCACTGCCCTGGGAGAATTACGGCTGGGAGATCTTGTGCACGCACCCTGTCTTGGCATTCATGACACATCTGTGGTGTCTCTACCTACCTGTGCTCCTTTTTATCTGTGGCTAGCTGCACAAGACCTGCATGAGGTCAAGCCAGGCAAAAACACAGCACGGATGGGGCGGGGCCTCAGAGGAGAAGCTATTAGCACTGATGGCTTCTGAGACAGACAGAGAGAGAGAGAGACAGAGAGAGACAGAAAGAGAGAGAGAGTCACTTTTCCTTTGGGAATGTGACCACGGTAGATTACTCACGCCCCAGTGGATGGTCCACGCTTACATGCATATGGGCAGCACTAACTAGACTCAGGGCATGGCTAATAATAATCAAAAGGAGGACAGGAGGCTGAAAGGGAGATGGAGTGGAGTCGCTAAGGGGAGTTGGAGGGAGGTGGTGGTAACTGGATATGATCAATACAAATGTATGAAACTTTCAGAGAATAAAACATGTTATTTTTTATAAAGTCTTTCATCTATTTCCAACGTGGTCCGCTCTATCCACAATGCCAACATGGCCACATTTAAGTCCCCAGGCCCCTGACTTTGCTAGACTTTCTCGCTTGCATTTATCAACTTCTCCAGCGCTGTACGCTTTGCTGATGTGTTGTGCTTATTGCTTTTGTCTGCTGGCTCCAGCTGGGATGGGAGCCCTGGAAGGGATTTGTGTGCTCTGCTCACGGGTGTGCCCCACAAGGACAAAGAATGCCTGGTCCTGGTAGGTCCTCAGTAAATAGAAGTTCAATAAATGAATGGATGGGCTAGACTTTGTGCATCTGGGGGAATGTCACAATTTTAGTTCTCACAGCCATCCAAGTAAGAGCTTTCATGACTTTCTGTGGCTTGAGCCATTTCTGAAATGCTGGGGGCTCCATAGAGGGGAGAACATTAATCTTCCTTTATGATTACCTGACATAGTCGTAATTTTACTTTGCCAACTGTTTCAGCTTAATTTTATTCCTTAATCACTCACTCATTCATTTAATCAATTAAGAGTGTTCAAGGTCTCCTAGGCCTAGATACTCAGAACTTTGGGGAAAGTTCTAGAAGATGCCAGGGCCATGGGTAAACAAAGGTGATACTCAGTTCAGAGAAGCTCTTCCCTTCTGACATGAAGGACCTGGGGAGGGAGAAAGGGAGATCAAGGCTCTCTGGGTGGCTTCACTCTTCAGCAAGTAAGAAGTCCACAGAACCCGAAAACCCTCTGTGTCTGTGTGGTTGAGGTCCTTGGATACCCAAAGCCTGTGCCCTGATTTGTTTTCTGGTGGTGTGATAAATATCATGACCAAAAGCAACTTGGGAGGAAAGATTTTATTTGGCTTACACATCCTGATCACAATCTATCTTGAGGGACGCCAAGGCAGGAACTCAAGACAAGAACCTAGGGCAGGAACTAATGCAGATGTCATAAAGTGCTGCTTACTGCCTTGCTCTCCGTGGCTTGTAGCCTGCGTTCTTTTACGACCAGGAACGACCTGCCCTGCCCATGGTGGCACCACTCATAGTGGGCTGGGTCCTCCCACATCAATTCCCCACAGACATTCCCTTAAAGATGCTCTCAGAAGTTTGTCACTTAGGCGATTCTAGATTCGTCAAATTGACAATCACGATCATCAGAGTCTGTATGTGGCCTGCAGGGATGTTGGCTCTCTGGGTTCAGAAGATGCTCAATGAATGGAGGATGAGCACCTGGGCCTTAAGGGAGAAGGATGGGACATAAGCTGCTTGTGAAGGCAGTTGATTTAACCTGGAGCTCATTTACTGCTTCATCCTTGGGAATCAGCACAGCATGTAATGGAACTTAGTAAATATTGACCCAACAAGTAAATGGAGAACGAAAATGAGAGACTAGCCTGTCACACAGTGGGAGGCCCTTCTGCTAAACTCTGACTCCCTAGGGACAAAGGTGGGTCTGGCCCTCTGCAGAGCCCTAGTGTCTAGTACCAACCTGGGCCCTGACAGCTTCTCTCTGCACTTGTCTAGCTAAAGATACACAAATTAAGGTAGGCTCTAGGGGGATATGCTGCAGAGGGTGACATCATTCAGAAAAAAAAAAAAAAAAACAAGGAGGAAGCCAGACTCTTGGCTTAGCTGTGAGACCCTGAGAGGAGACACACAAGTGTGATGACCTTAGGCCACAAGACTAGAGCAAACTGGACAAGGTTAGGTACCTGTGATATCTTCTCTATAGACAGCGTACACCATGGGCTGTCTGCCCAGACTTCAGGTTTCCTTCCATCTTAAATGAAGTGGAATCCCCACCCAGCCATGTTGGCTAGAAATGGATTTAAGAGAACCTCCAGTCTAGAAAGCAGGTCTTATCGTGTTCAACTGATCAGTGGGCTCTGGTGAACACACAACCTTGAGCAAGAAAGGAGTGGTCACTTAGGGGGTGCAGCAAATTTCTCCACCCTCACAAAGGGAAAGATGTGGGCAACTGTGGATGGGATTTCCTACCCCTTAGTTGGGAATAAGATAGCACTGTTCCCAAATTCCCTTTCCTGAGAAAGGGGGCATAAAAGGAAGACTCGGGCTACCTTGGCAGGGTTCTAATCCTGACCAGACCTCAACCTGTGACCCTCCGGGGTCTGGGTGAAAGTTTGATGCAGAGAGGTACATGTTCTACCTCTTAGAGTAAACAGCTCCTCCACCAGATTAGCTATATCAGGTAGGGCGGCTGCAGATCCGCTGACAGGGGGAGCTCGCCCAAAGGTAGGAGGCAACGGTAAGAGAGTGGTGGGACCAGAACTCAAAGGCCTGGCATCCTTTAGGGACCGAGCTGCTCCTTGGGGCACACTGTTAGGTCAGATTTGGGACACCTCTAACAGGATGGCGAGCAAAGCAGATGTTTCCATAGCTTGGGAAGTATTATAGTGGGAAAGAGGTTCCTCATGGCTCTCTGGGAAACCAGGTTGAGTTTGGGACATGTGCTAAGGAGGTTTCTTGCCCGTTTCACTCACCTGCAGTGGCTTCCCACTTGTGATTTCCCATCTGTACTGCCTGTAATGCACTATAATTAAAATCTAGGTCCTGATGAGGAAGCCCTGGGGCCGGGGGTAGTAGTAAATCAGTGGCCTTCCTTTCTTGGTATTTATCTAGAATCAGGGTAGAAGCCAAAGTTTGGCCAGGATGAGCAGGATCTGAAGATCAAGATAGGTGCAAGACTCTCTGTACAGCACTATCCTGTGAGCAAAACAGTTTCCATCTTCATTAGGCTAATTGTGCCTGTTTGCAAGAGTCTATCATCATCTGGCTTCTTGACTCCCTCATAAAGGGAAGAAGTGGGGGAGAGTCATTGGACCCTTCCCTGAGATTCTAGATCCATACTATGAGTGTGCAATTCTGCTCTGATTGCATGTGTCATCCGAGTCCTGAACGGTGACAGAGGGTATACACTGGGGAGGTTAATTAAAGTGGAACTCTATCTATGTGACTACAAAGAAGCCATCATCCATACTGGGGGAAGACCTTCCAGTGCAATTGCCTTGGAGCCTCCCACACTTCCACAGGCAACCTCTTGCCCATGCTCTGTAAGTAAGTCCCAAAACCTCAGTCTTCCCTGTGCTGAGCTTTGGTAGAATCTTACTATAGTTTGTTGGGATCGTGTAGGAAGGGAAGAGTCATCATGTACACCCCCCGAGGGAAGGAATTCTTTCAATGGTAGGGAAAATCATTGTGAGGTCAGATGACATTTTCATTCCCCATTCCTTGGCCTTACCTCTCATAGGCACACGGAGGACAGTGGCCTGTGCCCCTACTGCTGCCCAGACCCTGGTACCACGCTCACTGAGGGTGGAAGCTCCATGGGGTCTAAGAGCAGGAACTCCCATCTCCCCTCTGTTCTTTTTCCTCACTTTCTCAATTGAACACATATAATTTATGGTCTGTGATATACTGCCCTTCAGAATTGATTTTTGTACTCAACTGTTGTAGAACATTTTTGATGGACTAATGCCTCTGGGTGAGATATATTTTTGTTATTGATGTATGTGGGTGGGTTTTCGTCCCCACATTGCAAAACCCCATGGCCAGAGGTCACTCCCCGGTCCCCTGTAGCAAGAACATTCAGCCAAGGGCAAGGCAGCCTTTTGAACTAAAGAAAATATTAATTTAAGACATTGTTTCCTCATGAAATTACAGGAACTTTCAGAAGTCCTCGTTAGTTTGATTCAGGGCTGAGCAGCAAGGTCTATCTTAAGGTTGAGACTGGCCATGGCGAGAAAGTTGGCTGACAGGGAACTAACAGAAGAATTCAGTCAAGGACTCTAGAACTTCCAACTCCTCCATGGTCATTTCCAGTTAATTTGCCTGGGAAATCTCGTGGAGACAGGAAAGCAAAACTATCTTTGTCTTATCTTTGATATCAGAACCAGAGAGGCACTTATTGGGTCCATAATTCCTGGAGTTACAATTGGACCATGTGGTTGGCCACACTCGAATGCACTTATGGAGTTCTTGGAAGTGATGAATAGTGAAACATTCTGGGAAAAGAAGAATCCTGCTGCCATCATATATGGGATATTCCAACATAGCTCCCATTTTTCAAGTGCCCCAAGAGACCTGGACTCATTTTACAGATGACAAGGGTGGCCAAGCCAACAAGGTCATTCAATTGGGAAGGGGGTTAGGAGATGAGAGCCTAGAAGTTTCTGACCCCAACGCTCACTCTGTCCTGTTGTACTGGGCTGCACAGGACTGGGACCCTGAGGTTAGGAAAGCCTCCATTACCTTGCCAGACAAGTTCAGGAGACAAAACTCGGCAAAGTTCCTAATCTCTTTGATTCTTCTGGCTACTAATGGGTCATCGAGATGCAATTCCAATGGTCGAACTGTGGCCTCTGATGGCTGATGGCTTCTTATGGAATTGGTGAGCAAAACACACATGTTCATGAGGTACAGGGTTCCAGGTGTGTGTGTACATGTATGTTGTATACATGTGTGTATTTGTGAACATGCTATGTGGTATATGCACATGCACACATACACATGCAGACATGCATGTGGAAGCCAGAAGCTGACATTAGATATTTTCCTTTATTGCTTTCCACCTTCTTTCTTGAAACAGGGTCCCTCACCAAACCTGAAACTTGCCAATTCCACAAGGCTGTTGACTGGCCAGCAAGCCCCAGGGCTCCTCTTGTCTTCTATGTCTGGCTTCTTGCATGGGTATTGGGGATCTGAACTTAAGTCTTCATGCTGATGTGGCAATCACTTTACCAAGTGAGCTATCTCACCAGCCCCTACTTCTTCATGATCAGTGACAATATTTTCTTTTCCATTTGTATTTCCTTTAAAATTAGAAAGAAAAAAATGAATATGTGAGTCAATGAATTACAGATGAATAATAAGAAATCTAGCCAATACTATGAATATATCTATACACATATCCATATACATCTGTATTCATATCTGTATATCTATATCTATGTGGAAGAAAAGTCTGTGAAGGCAAAAGTACCCGAGTCCCCCAAAGGTCCTACTTAAGTGAATTGATGTGTAGGGTTTCCAGACATTTCCACAATGCTCTATCTATCCCCACCACCTTGCCCCTTACCAATCACACCAAGAGGAGAGAGGCTGACCTCCAGGGTACAAGCTGAGACAGGCTTCCAAGGGGTCCCATCTCCAACAGAAGGAACTTTATAGTCAACTCATAACCATCTCCAAGGACTAACATCGCAGAGACCTCCCATCCCAGCCCGCTATTTACAACTGGCAGTGCCCATAGGGAAGGCAGCCCAGCCACGCGGAGTTATCCATTCATCCCTAGAGTACTTTTTCCTTTTATAGCTCTGCCTGCAGATTAGCCCCATGTGCTATGAATCCTTTGGCCACTGCTGCCTGGGCTCACCTGCAGATTCCCTGGCAGACAGCACACAACAAAGCCAGTCTCTGCCTTTCATCCCCTGCCCGCCTTCGGTTCCCTGCCAGGAGGAGCTCCGAGCCCAAATGCCCTTGAGTCTGCGTGGGGGAACACAGGCTCCGGTGACATAATCAGGGACAAGGGACTTTCTCCCCAGGTGCCATTTATTTTCAAGCATCTGCTTGGTCCCTGCGGAGGGATGAAAACCACAGTGTCAACTGCCTTCTACTCAGCCCCATTGGAGGCCCGTGGGGTCTTAACATCAAAGCACCCTACATATTTACCATTCCTCCCTCCGCATTAAGCAAAGACATCTGACAGGCACACAAAAGCGCCATAGTCTCCACTTGGACTCTAAAAAGGCATCAGTAAGTTCAAACCCAAGTTGAAAATTCCCTCGAATAGGTATATTTTCTTTTCTGGGAAACTGGGGGTGGGGGGGTGGATTATCACTTAGCATCCTCTCCAGAATCAATTTGCGTCCACTTAGCAGTCACTTCTGTTATAAAATAAAAGCGTTTATGGTCGGCCATGCAGGATTTAGTAAGTGACACCCGGGGAGCTCTGATGAGAACATTTCTGAGGCGGAGGGGAGGATAATAGACAATACACTTGGCTTTGGTCTTACTCAGCACCCCCTGAAGAGCGATCATGTTTATGCTTTGAAATATAACAGGAACACATTAAAGTGTAGATTCAAGGATGATCTGACAAAGGGAAATATTCAACCCCGGCCATGCTCAGCATCCTTAAGCTCCCTCTGAAAAGAAGATGGCAATCTGGAACGTTAGCGAAGAAGGCATGCATTTGTTCCTGGAAAAAGACCTGAACCAGAGATCTGCTGCTGTCCTGAGTGAGCCCGTTTCTTCTGCCCTTTCAAACGTTATCTTGGTTACTTGGGTCTGCTTGGCTATGTGCATCAGCTTTGACTCCAGCAAAAGGCAAAAAAACCCTGAGTACTGTGTGTGTGTGGGGGAGGGGTTGATTTTGCTTTTCTTCTCTAGTGCTGGGGAACTCCAGTGGATGGAAGCCAGCAGGTGGAAACCCTACCAAGGGTCTCACCAGCTCCAGTATCCAAGCACTGTGATCCAGTGCTGTGGCCCCATCTTCTGCTCATAACAGGGACCAAGTTTTTCAGGCGAGGGACACAAGTTCAGAGTTTTGTACAGGCATCTGGGTACTACAATTAAACTGACTTTAAAACCTTCCAGCCAAGAGCATAGTCACAGATGGCCAAGTCTGAGTGCAGTCTTTTCCCATTACAGAGCAGAAGCAAGAGCTAGGGACAGAAAATGACCCGTTTCCCTAAGCTCAACAGACTCTGCACCCAGCCCTATTCCATAACCAACAACTAGAGACCACTACTAACCTCGGATAGGCACCTTATAACCATTTCTTGGAGACCAGGCACATGTGTTCCAGGCCCAGGAAGAAGGCCTTCCTCAAAGCCTCAGCTTAAGGAGGTGGCAGTACATGACTAAAGGCTTGTGTCTTTGGTGGGAGTCAATTCACTGGGCCCCACTCCCCAGGGAGGTCCAGCCAGATGCTTGGCCCTGAATGAACTGGGATACGGAAGATCACAGAGCGGAGGAAGCTGGCACTCCACGGTTAGTTGTTCCCCATCCGTGCAAGCCTGCGTTAAGTGTTACCTAGGCCCTTGTGTAAAGGAGGACAGGATGTGGTCAGCCTCACAGGTGACCAATCAGAGAAGACTAGTACATAGCAGAGAGGGACACTGAGGACCAGGCAGGAGCTGGAGGTGAGCATGTTCTCCTGGGGGGACCCAGGGAAGGGTCTGAGAAATTCTGCGCAGTTCTTCAGGGAGGCTGAGGGACAAAGGGTGGGGTGGGGTGGGGTGGGGTGGCTAAGAATGAAGAGAGCAGTAGTATGGGGAAGAGGCACCCCAGAAATGGTGGGTACGGAGGACTTCAGCAAGGGAGAATGCAAAGGGGGTAGAAGAGGCACAAAAATCAGGCATGTGGTAATAGAGAAGTCCCCAAAGCACAGTGGCACTACTAGAGACATTTTATCCCTTGGTCTTGGATCACACAGGGGGTCAGCCATCCCTCTTCTATCTGAGGCCGTGCTATGGCCTCCAAGGTTTCTAGGGAGGGAGTCAGCTGTGAAGACATGCCAAGCTCTAAACTGCTTCAGCCTGGAAGTATGTTGTGTCACTTTCTCTAGTATCTCATGGGTCAGAGCATCTGATAAAATCCCACTCTAGCTGCAAGGGATGCTTAGAAATGAAGGGGGACTCGGTGCAGGCGTATTTTGTAAGCCTTACCAGATTTCTGTGCATGTATATGTGTGGGTGGGGGGTGCGTGTGGGTATACATGTTTGTGTGAGAGAGTCGCACATGTGCATGGACACCAGGGGACAACCTCAGTTGTCAGTCCTAGGTGCCATGCACTTTATGTTTTGAGGCAGAGTCTTTCACTGGCTTGGGGCTCACCAGGTAGGCTAGGCTGGCTGGTCAGTGAGTCCCAAGCATCCTCCTGTCTCCAGCTCCCCGGCACTGGAGCTACAAGAGCACACCACACATACTAACCTCTGATTTGTGGGTTCTGGGGACCTAATTTGGGTCCTCATAATTACAAAGCAAGCACTTCTCTGAGCCTCAGAGAAGGAATACCTGACCAAGGTCACCCTGAGTGTCTGTCACCAGCCCATGCTGCCTTTTCTATTCTACATTCCTCCTGGACTCCTGAGTGCTGGTTAGCAAGGACATCTCTCATTCCTCCAGATATGTCAAAGAAAGTGAAGATCTGTCCCACTGAGAACCAACCCAGACATAGCGGGTGCGTGGACCATCTTCCCCCAAGGGAAGTGGACCATGAGCTTGTTTCAGTTTCCTGACATGTGCTGTTCTCACCTCTTCCCACAGGAGAAACCCAGCTCCTGTGGTCCAGCTGCTCATGTTCAAACCCCAGCTCTGCCACTAACTCCCTGGGCAGCCTTAGGAAAGTTATTGAATGTCTCTGTACCTCCACTCTTCGTTCATAAAATACAGTATCTTGTCACCTATCTTCTGAGAGATAGTAGTACAGGTAGCAGTGGTAGTTCCTAACCACCCAGCTTTCAGTGCCATAAGGAAGGAAACTTACCTATGTTATGAAGTTTGACCTTCACCTCATGCCTGGGGTAAGAAATTTATTAGCCCATTTTGCAGACCTAATTAAGGCCCCATCAGGAAAGGGGGGGCCAAATTTGGAACTTGGGCCTCTGTGGTACAAAAAGTTGCTCTTCTTACCATGGTGTTTCCAGACCTTGGCCCTGTCCCAAAAAGCCACGCTTATCTGGGAATTTGTGTCTCAGCTATGGGGCTTTGGGGCAGAATGACTAACCCTAGACTTTCTCTGATGCTAAGGCCTGTAACTCCTTCTCTGAGGTCTTAATCTTTCTGTGTCCAGCCCCAGGTGTCTGGGCCTTTGTCCTCAGGTCCTTACCAAACAAAACCCTTTGGTGACCTTCCTTATTTTTTTCCCATTGTTCCCCTACTATGCTGGACTTCACCATACCTCTTTAAAATGTGCAGTTACCAATAATTCCCTTTGTTGCACCCAAACGCGAACCCACCACCTTAAATTATTAAACAGAAGTGTTTCTGAAATATTTTATCTTGACATGTATCTCCGGAGTCAAATGACCCCAGGCAGTGTTCATAATTAATTTCATCAAAAGGGGGGACAAAGTGCTAGCAAGGGACTCCCTGAATGACCTGTCCTGGAGAAATACAGCTGGCACTTGCTTCTCCTCGTTCCCTCACCTTCCGTCCCGTTTTCAGGACTCTGGAAGGGGCGCTGGCAGAGCAAGTCAGTCCTTGGGATCCCAGAATGGCAGGCCTTGTGGGAAACCTCTGTAGGAAACAGGACCTGAGAGGAATGGAGACCTGCCCAAGGTGGCAGACACGGGAGAACACACTGAGCCTGCTGGAAGCCCGAGTCTCCCACCGTGGCCTCCTGGCACCTGCAGAGCCTGAAGCTACTGGTTCGGCCTCCTTCGGCTCAGCGCCCTTCAGGCCCACAGGAAAGACAAGCCTGCTCCTTAACGTGGAAAAAATGCCCCGAAACAAAGGGCTTTTTGTGCCCCTCCCCCACATGCCAGAAAGAAAGAGAGATTAAGTTTGAGGAGTCACTCCCAATCAGAAAGCTACCATTTAATTACAATGCGCAGGAAATTACAGAATGAATGGGCAGACGGTGATAAGGGGCTGCCTTAGGATGACAGGCCTGAAATCCAAGCACTTCATCACAGAGCTACACAGCACAAGAGGCTGTCTGGAAGGCTGACAATCTGATTGTACTGTCAACTCAATTCATAATTAATATATTTATCAAATTAATTACTGAAAATATCTCCTCGGCGCTCACCACGAAAAAACAGTGGCCAGCTTCATGGAGGGCTGGCTTCGTTTTCTGCTAATAACCCTCGCTGTCAGTTTAATGAGGGTAGAGCGGCCTCTGTTTTGCCTGCCTGACAGACAAATTGCCCTCTTACGGGGAATGATCCCTAGAATTTAAGAGAAGAAAAGAAATATGGCATTGTTTGGTGACAGCCGCAATCGCAGGCTTGTCTCGGAAACTTTGCATCAATTCTAACGTACAAGAAAGGGAGGGTGGGGCTGCTTTTGGCAGCTAAATAAATACTTTATGAATTCCTGACTGGTTCCTTCATCGGAGGCCCCACTGCAGGGCGGCTTCTCTGAGCCACCGCAGGAATCTGCCAGCTGAGGTTTAGATTTAGGGACTTCACAAGAGGGAGATTCTGGCGGGCATTTTGTAAGGAAGAGAAATCCACACTCCAAGGATTGCAATGTGAAAATGAGATGCTTTTGATCAGCTCCCTCCACTGTTTGATCTCTGGGTGGAAAGGTCACTTTTTTTCCTTTCTTGAGGCGAAGATCCAGGCCGTGAGATGATTCTGGGAGAATATCCCAGAGACTTCTGAGGGCCATCTGGTGAACCCTAGGTGCCCTCCTTCTATCTTGGCCGTGCGCTGGGTATCAGTCAGGCTGCTCTGTGTATCGGGGTCCACACCAGCCCCTGGACAAGCCTACCTCTGGGACTCACCAGCCCTTACAGAAACATACCTGCCAGGGTGAGACAAGACAGGGGGCCCAAGTCCTGTGTGGTCAAGGAGCTGCGGGAAGCCTGAACCTCAGCTGGCTGTAGTGGTAGTCCCAGGGCACAATGCTCACCCCTGTGGGTCTGAATGAGAATGGAACCACCATGGGGGACCACAGTGGAGACCCATAGTCTCCACGTCCTGGTCTGGCTGGTGACTTCCTGGAAGAGTCAGAATATCAGGAATGAGCTGGGAGGTGACACTTGGAGGAGTGTGACCCCCACACCATGCTTCTAACTCTTGATCTTTCCTCTAGGTGCCAAGTGGGCACTGCAGATGGGGGAGTGTTAAGACACAGGTTCAGGCCCCAACTACCTTCTGACAGTGTTTTACAGGAGTGTCCGCTGAGGCCCAGGGGAGGCCTCCTTTCATTCTAGTTCTTTCTGTGTGTTCTAGAGAGCCACTGTGATTCTGGTACTGCTGTTGAAATCAAGGCAGCACCAACAGTAGTGGTACAGGACTTTCTGCTACAAAACCACGTCTGGATGGAAGACAAGGATTCAAGTGACAAATGTATGAATTATACAACCATGTTAACACATTAATGCCTGTAAGAGGTTAATCATATTTAAATGAGTAATTGTATATGTATACATGCCTGTGTATGTGTGTGTACGTGTATGTGTGTGTGCATGTGTGTGTGCATATGTGTGTGCATGCCCTCGTGTGTGTGTGTGTGTGTGTGTGTGTGTGTGTGTGTGTGTGTGTGTGTGCTCTGTCATATAGGCATTTGAAGGGCTCCAAGGGTATCTTGCCAAATCCGAAATTGCAAAACTGTAGAAGGAAGATCACCATTGCACAGAAGGCTAACTGGAAAATGTATCTAGCTGTTGTTATGATTTGGTTTTGGTTTTCTTTTTAGAGGTAGGTTCCTACTCTGTTGCCCAGACTGACCTATAACTCTCTTTGTAGCTGAGGCTGGCCTCAAATTTGTGGCACTCCCTCGTGTTTCAACCTCCTGAGCACCAGGACTGCAGACTTACTGAAGCCACCGTCCCCAACTGAAGTCATTGTTAAATAGCTTGTTAAAGCCGAGGTGATGCAGGGCCTACCTGGCCCAGCCCTGTCATCAGCACAAGCCGTGAACACAGGAGGGGTCAGCAGGGAACGGTCAATGGCATGTCCTTAGAAGGCCTTTGATAGCAAAAGCAGAAGATAATTTATGCAGGGTTTAAGCAGCGCTTAAACAGCCAGTTTTTCTTGTACGGTGACTGGGTTTCCATAAAACAGATGACGCCCGCCCGTTTGTCTCAGTTTTCTAGAGGACGGTGCTGTGAAGTTAATGCACAGAGCAATGTGCGGCACTCTGGCATTAAATCCAACCTGGGACACAAAGAATTAGACTTGCTTCTCTAAGCCTTGGCCGACAGGCAGCAGAGAGATTGAGCAGTCTCTACAGATGAAAATCATCCCGGTGAGTGGAAAAGAACTGGGAGTGAAAGGCCATGAGGGAAGAGTCAGGAGCAAGAGGAGAGGGATGAGGCAGGTGGAGGCTCCTTTGTCGAAGGACTCGTGTTATAATCATCGTGCTGGGGCCTTGGAAAGCCGACCCAAGAGGAAGAAAGATGAAAAGGAAAGGGAGAAGTAAAAGGAAATCTGTGGCAGTGACAGAGACCGCGGCAGCAAAAGGCAAAGAGAGAAGAGGCAGGTAGACCATCTGAGAGGCCAAGATGGTCCTTTCAGATACAAGCGCTCACAAGCAAGTGAGAAGGAATGGGAAGGGTGCAGAATCTGCACAGAAGATAGGCCAATGGCCAGAGGCTTTCCTTGGACATCCTGTGACTGAGTACAGACAAGGGTTTTCAGAGAGAAATAGTTAAGACAGCCGAGTCATCAGATAGCTGGCCAGTTCCTTCAGGTCTCCCACCTCCACCCTGTGCGTCTGAAGATGGAGAGTGAAGGGGAGCCAAGGGTAGCAACATGCTCAAGGAGATGAATGAAGACTTGAGGGGCCAAACTTGGGGTCAAGAGGCAGAAAGACAGTTTGTGAATGAAAGGGAGCTCTCACCTGCCTTGACTACTTTAAGTGTGAGTATTGGCTGTGTCGCCTAGAGGACGGAGGGGGTGATCCCAGGAGGACAAAAGCGCTGCTCTTAAGAAAGTCAGGGAGTGGCTCACACACTCCATGAACTCCTGTGTAGATGGCCACTTCCTTATCAAGATTCAAATTCAACACCGGGAAGAACAAAGTGGATTTGAAGATGTGTAAGACAGCAGATGTCAGTCCCAGCTCATCACAGAGATGGGAAATTCATTCATGGGATTGTTAACTCCCAGTATCACTGTTGTTGCTTGTGACATTCAGGCGTCCTGTTTCCCTGTCAAAGAACAGACCCAGGAACAATGGAAGCATAGAAGATCCTTTAACATGTTTTTATACAAGAGAGAAGAGCTGGGGATCTTTGCAAGGTAGAAAGAACTTGGACTTACTGACTTCCGGGGAGATAGATAGATAGACAACGTGTTCATACTCTCTAAGTGTCTGCGCAATGGGAGCATTGATAATGACTTCTCGAGCATGAAAAGATTATAGTACAAATGCCAGGGATCAGAACAATGCCAAGCACATGGCAGGGACCAGGAAGGCTAATCTATCCCTGAACTGTGGAGTCTATCAGTCTGTGCAACAGACAGTGATTAACAAAAAGTGAGTGTCTAGAGGATTCTATGCCCCAGCTTTCCTTCCAGTAACCGCTCCCTTTGTCCTACGGGATAGACTAGAGGTATGTCCCACCCAGAGTACAGGTTACTCATCCTTTGATGTATCTGAGTGGAGCCCAATGATAGAGCTCTTGTCTAGCTTCCATGAAGCCCTGAGTACAGTCACAACACAGGGCGGCAGTGACATACACACACAGCACAAATGAAAGAAAAGGCTAAGGGCTCCATGACTGATCCCTACAGCTCTGTGCTCATCTTTTTTTAAAATAAAGATTTATTTATTTATTATATATACAATGTTCTGCCTGCATGTATATCTGTGGCCAGAAGAGGACACTAGATCTCATTACAGATGGTTGTAAACCATCATGTGCTTGCTGGGAATTGAACTCAGGACCTCTGGAAGAACAGACAGTGTTTTTAACCTCTGAGCCATCTCTCCAGCTCTGTGCTCATCTTTATACCTTCAGCCCCAGATTGCTTACATTTCTTCTCATTTTGGATGTTTTAAAGAAAAATTGAAATCAGTGCTGGGGCAGGAAAGGTACAACAGAAGCACTTGGAAAGTGCCTTCACAAGATCTCTGGGTATTCAGACAGTTCCTGATATAAAGGAATAGTCATCATTACCGTTCTAATAAAAGACTAGGTAAATACTTTTTTAAAGAACCCGGGAAAGTAATCCGGGGGCAGACCACAAAATACACTAGAAATGTTGGTCACAAGCTGGGGAAATTCTGAGGCTTTTCCCATGAAAAAGAGAGAAAAAGTCAAGTACTGGGCATCCATCTGCTCGTCCTTGAGTTCCAGCAAGGACACTCACCAGTGATAACAAGGGGCTGCATTGCAAATCCTTAGCCAGAGACTTATAGCCAGTAGACTAAATAGACTTTCTGCATGGTATGTAAACAAAGTTTTATTAGAACATTTTTTTAAATCTATCAGCTTTGGTTGCTTTGGACTTCCTTTGGTGAACATCAGTAACTGGGACAAGAGACTTTCCAGCCCCGATGACTAGAATACATGATTTTCATCTCTACCAGGAGTTGGTGACCCTAGCTTCAGCTGTCAAAAGTGAAATACTCGTACAAGGGTCTCTACTTAGAAAGGCCTTTGGGGGCAGAGGGTGTGCCACTACATCCCTTTATCTTTAGTTATTGAATGTTCATGGGGGTTTAACTGCACAGCAGGCTCCCTGCTCTACCTTGAGAACAAAAGCTGAGCACAGAATCCCTTTCCATAAGAGACAGGGTGGTGTGAAAGAGGACTGTGCAGTCCAGGTGCTGGAGAACGGGACTAGGTGAACCAAGATGGAGGCACAGGGCTTGGGAGTTGGGTATTCTAGAAAGAGGCAGCCAGTACCACCTCTGAGGAGGCAGGGTAGACTTCTGAGCAAAGATGGTCTCTGCCTTTAGAGTGTCCCAAGTGCAGGAGAGACAGAATAGGTATGGTTCAGCCTCGTGCTGTCCACGGAGACTTAGAGCTTTGCATGTCAATGTCCTTCCCACTTTAGCGGGCTTCATCTTGGATCACCTTTCAGGTGGGGAAAGAAATGGTTGAGATAGAATGCATGAATGACAGGGCACCAGCACCTGCCTGGTCGTTCTTAGGCGAGCTGCAGGTGACGGATGCCCTGGAAACCCCTCTGCGAATATCATCAGGGCACAAAGTCCAGTGAACAAGCGAGCCTTTGTCAATGGGCCTGGCACCTGGGTGCGGGAGGCAGCAGCATTTTCAGCTAAGGCTGGACATGCAGTTTTGAAGGCACCCAACACCCTTTGCCTCGAAAGCATGCATACAACAATTGGTGAAATTGCACACAACCTTCCTCCTCCCGCCCTTTATTTCCTAAGTCAGAAGTGGAGAATTTTATTGCTGTTTTCATATCACTGTTAAAAACAGAGATAGTTCATGAAAACAACCCAAACCCCAAGTCCTTCTCCTTCCACAGCCCTACTTATGTAATTAGTTAATCAGTATCTTTATTTGTGCCTAAAGGACTGGTTTGGGTCTCCATTGTGGAAAAAAAGGAAATTTTGAAGGGAAATGGGTTACAGGATAGTAGGGCCCTGTACTCTGGGGATTAACCTCGAGCCAGATTCACTTTTTTGCTTGTGGAGACCTCTGCACCCCTCTGCTGAGGGCCTTGTCTTCCTGCATCAGGTGAAGGATGGAGTTGGAGCGCAGCTGAGTGGTGGATATGCGCATTGAATGTAAAAGGTCTGGATTCTATAGATAGCACGCACACAAAAGACCAACACACCTAAAGGTGGTACAGTCATTCAGCCCCAGAGAGTGCCTTGATGCCATCCTGAGGCCCTGAGTGGTACCTTACAGCAAGACTTCTGACATAGGAGGGTCCCCATTCTTCATCTGCAAAAGGGCAAGCTGGATCTTCCCCCAAAGCCTAGGGAAGGTGGTTAAAGAAGATCCTTTGGTCTTTCTGTTTGAGACAGGGTTTCTCTGTATAGCCCTGGGCTGTCCAGAAACTCACTCTGTGGACCAGATTGGTGTCAGTCAGAGATTCCCTTGCCTCTATCTCCCATGGTCTTTCTTATAATAAACCCTTTCAACTCCTCTGCAAAACAAGCTAAACAACAGCAATGGGCCTGGGAGGTGAATACAGAAGACTTCCAAGAAACTCAGACTCCCCCTCCCCCGCAGCTGCAGTCCTCAAGCAGTGTGTAAGTGGGTCCAGGCTCTATAGCTGGCAATCTCCTGCTAACTTCCAGCCAATAAAAACCGCATCAGTGGCTCCTTGCAAAAGGAACAGGCAAGAAAGGTGTCAGAAGTCAGAGAATTCCTAACTCAACCTCAGAGTCCTGCAAGTCTCCCAAGGACCCATATGGTCACTCAGAGTGTTTGGTTTTGAAAATCTAAAGTATTTATTTACAAATCATATCTTATCAAAGGAAAGATACTTCCACAAATACGCAAAAACAACCTGGGAAAGCCAAATGTGTTGCTTGAAGGTTTAATCCGTGTAACTGAGTCATCTTTGAGATCCTCCTCCAACGAACCCACTCCCACCTGCTTCCCGTCTTCAAGGGTATCTTCCATGCGGCTCAGCTGTGGAAATCAAAGCAAGGGAATAGGGGCCTTTTTCTTGTGGTGCTGTGTTCTGGTCCTAACGTATTCCTGTTGGTCTTTGATGCCTATCCTGGGGACCCTCATTCATCTTGTTAACCTTGACATTCAAAGCTCTGGGCCAGACTTTGCCTTTGCTGGCCATCAAAGATGCTCTAATCAAAACCAAGAAAGACTGTCCATCTTCATTTGACTACCACGAGTTTGAACCATTGAAATGGTCATTGTGGGGTAAAAAGACTTTGTCAAAAATCAATTTCCAACAATTTGGCTCACATGCCAGGGCCAGTGGTAGATGCTAGGGCAGAAATGAGCACCTGACTGGCTTTATAGCAGCATCCAGAGAGGAACAAACAACCAGATGATGGGGCCATTCTCCCAAAGGGGATAGCTACTCTATTAAAGGTAGAAGAGGCAGGTTGGGGACATGAAAGGGAACTATTGAGATGGATGTGAGGTAGGGGAGGGGAGGAATACCATGCAGCGACCCAGCCCCTGGGGCTGCTAAGCAAAGAAGTGTGGGCATCGTCAGTGTTCTGAGGTATAAGGAGGGGTCTGTATTGGGAAAGGAGGAAGAACATGTGTGGACAAAGCATGGTGTGGGAGGAGAGTGGAGAAGCAACAGATGGAGAGGGAGCAAGACCCTGGGCATGATGGAGAGGAGCTGCTCTGCCCCAAGCACGCCAGCAGCCACTTAGCACTCTTAATCTGACAAATGGCAAGATCGAACTGACCATTTAGAAAAAGAATTCCCATTGCCAGTGTAGACCATTGATTAAGTCCAGTAAGAACTGGGGCAGGAAGACCAGCTGAGGGGAGAGAAGCTACGGCCCGTGGTGCTGGGGACAGAGCTGAACAGATCTTCATTGATTTTAGTCTGGGTTCCTTTGCGGTGCAATCTTGAGATTTAATAGTTGATGAGATGTGAAAGAGAGAGAAGAAGGCACCTGTCACAAGTGCTGGCTGCTTACTCAGGTAGAGGACCCAGGGAAAGGAGATGCAGCAGGAAAGCAAGAGCTCACACTTGGATTGCTGGTGCGGTGTGACTGGAGTCATCAATGAGGCTTGTATAGGCAGCAGCTTTGTCTACAGATTTGATGTTCCATGGGGCGGTCCTACAAGGGTCTGCACCAAACTTGGATGAAGCCACATCACCTCACTAGTCTTTTTACATGAGTGCTTGGGATCTGAACGCAGGTCCTTGTGCTTGCTCAGTAAACACTTTACCAACCAAACTATCTCCCTAACCCCAAGATCAAGCTTTAGTGTAAATAGAGAAATTTGTGAATACCAAATGAGGACACAGAGATCAGGGTAGGAAAAGCGACGCTGTTGGGTACACAATGTAGAAGCTGGCACTCCAAATTTAACATGCTGAGGGACTATAAGCTCAGAATTCTTAGGCTTAGCTCAACACCACCAAGGAGAGCTTCAGGGACAGGGCTGAGATCTCAGCCTCTAACCACCTCCCTGCATCACAGGAACATATCTGGAGAAGAAGACAATGACCGCAGCTCTGGAGGCACCTCTAGGTCTCCAAACACAAAAACAGAAATCGTGTGGTGAGAACCACAAAGAATGCACTCCTTTTTCTTTTAGTCCAAATGCCCTGAATGACCAAAGCACTAATTTTGCAATAAACCAATATTCTTATATCCAGGGAAACTTTTCCCCCAGGAAGCATGTGTGGTGGAAACCTTGGGCAGCCAAGTTAAACATACAAAATATGCCCATGAAAACGGAAGTGATCCTATAAGGGAGACACAAACTCGTCCGTGTGTTAGCTCAAGATTAAAAGCCACTTTAATGGGAAGACACTTGCGTCAAAGATCATGACCCACTGCAGTCAGATGTGGGGTGTCTGCCAATTGCCTGAGCTGTAGCCAAAAAGATGTAGGCTAGGACAGTCACTGCCCCCATGTCTTCATTAGGTGTCCTCGGTCCCTCTATTAGGGACATCGCAGTGAGTGAACACCTACCTGACAAGAGCGACTCGGGAGAGGAAGAGGAATTGATTTTGGCCAGCAATCTGAAGGCACGGTCCATGGTGGGGAGGGAGGAGTGACAGGAGCAGTTTGTGGCTTTGACTACAGGACTGGGAGGCTGCTTGCTCACCTCTCTACCAATCAGGAAAAACAGGGGACAGGAAGTCAGGCCCATTTCCTGGTCACTCACTTCCTCCAATTAGACCCTACTCCTTTTTGTGTCAGTCTCCCCGGGCAGGATGGACCAAGGATCAAGAATTCGTACACAGTTCACATCAAACCATGGCAATGCTTCTACTGGAGCATTCGGCCCAGCCCAGTGCTTTAAGTAGCTATTGGCCTTAAGTAGCGACCCTTCTTCGGGTACCCGGGGTGGTCATTGCATATTGGGGAATGCTTCCCTTTGCCTTGAGCCCCCTGCCCACGTGTAATTCCTGAGCACTGTTGTTTAAGCCAAAGCTTGATCTTGAGACGGAGGAGACAACTCACTAAAGGGCTGGCTACACAGGTACGAAGACCTGAGTTCAGATCCTCCCGACATACATGTAAAAAAGTCAAGTGAGGTGACATACACTTGCAATTTCAATGCTGGGGAGTCAGAGACAGGTGGATCTCTGGAGCCCAGCCAGCCTAGTGTAATTGGAGAGTTCCAGGTTAGTGAGAGAGCCTTTCTCACAAACAAGGTGGATGGCACCCGAGAAATGACACCTGAGATGGACACACACACACACACACACACACACACACACACACCTTGCTCTCAGGCTTTCTCTCTCTCCCTCTCTCTCTCTGTTTCTCTCTCTCTCTCCCTCTCTCTCTCTGTTTCTCTCTCTGTGTCTCTCTGTCTCTCTCTCTGTCTCTCTCTCTCTCTCTCTCTCTCTCTCTCTCTCACACACACACACACACACACACATACACACACACACACAGAGTTAGTCTTTAAACATGGAAATGACTTCAGGACACTAGCCCTAAATAATTTAAGGAAAACAAAGACGGCTCAGAACAGCTCAAGCAGGGCGGAGAAAGGAGAAAGAACGCCATTGCTATCAGAGTCAGGATGCAGGATGCAGGACAGAGTGGTACAGAAGGGAAAGAGCATCAGGAGCAGGCCCCTGATTTGGGATTCACTGGCTCACATGCATCTCTTCTGATAAGCCGCAAAATCTAAAACTCTTTATTAAATGTCAGATAAATCGGCTCGCCTGGGGCAAAGCCTCCGAACGGATGGCGAGTGCCGCAGTCCAGTCCTCTGTAATTGATGGGCTCTGGAAAAGCAGAACCAATCCAGGCTGATTGCAGATGAAATGACTCCAGCCAGCAAAGTTCAAACAAGAAATATGTGAACTTTAAAGTACTTGAACACAAATCAAGACAGTGAGTTTTTATAAAAATCTTTACTAGCTCAAACTGCTGAAGCTCAAAATGACCTTTATTCTTTGGGGTGAGAAGCTGGTGGGGCAGAAAATGCACTCACCATATATCAGGTCGAGCCATGGGAGAAGAGCAGGGAGGGGTACCTGCCACCATCCCCACTCCAGGCTCTCCTGCACAGTCCCTACAGGGACCTGGGGAGTGACAGCTTGGTGGAAACAGAACCCCCTCTTCCCCTGTTCCATCAGACTGGACCTTGTGTTTTTTGCAGGATGTTGGATGGGGTTTCCCATATGCTCCTTTGACAACGGACTCAGGACGCTGGGGCATAGACCCAGTTTCTTGTCTATGCTCAGACACAGTGATTCCTAAGCAAATAACAGTTAAACTCAGTAAACAGAATACCAGTTAAAACTCAGTAAACAGACACCCATGGGCCTGGTAACCATAAAACTCAAGAGATGTAGATTTATGCCATGTGCCCTCCTTCATCATCCCTGAGAGGAAGTATCCTTACATCCTTTTGGTGTATAAGGGAATGGAAGGTTCTGGAGGGCTGTGGCTGTGAAAGGATAGAGCTGGGGTTTTGGTGTCATCTGTTGGCTTCTGCATATTCTTCCACCCCAAGTGTGTCCCTTCAAGACACCAAGTGGGCATCATGTATAGTCTTATCCTACACAGGGGTCTTCCTTACTAGATTTCATTGTCACCACCAGGTGTCAGAACTAAAGCAGACATTACAAACCAGCCCCTGGCCATCTGGCTCCAAAGCTCAGGAGTATGCCCACTGAGTAATGCTGCCTCTGTGTAAGGGATGTGGGCATCTGAGGGAAGCAGGGATACTGGACTGAGGCAGAGTGTTCTGAAATTGATGGGGTCTGTGTTGGGAAGAACTGGTAGTGCTGTTTTGCTGGAGCCTGTTGTACAAGAAGGTTCCACTGTAGGATGTAAAGGAGCTATGGGCACTGAGCCAGAGATTACTTCATCATGCATTCCTCATCCAATCTCCACCAAGAACTCTGGAGATTCCACTGTGGGTTTGGGCATAAATGTAAGTCAAGCAGGATAACCATCTAGCACTGTCTAGATGTTCCATTCTGACCTGTTTGTGGTTGTCAACAGCCATTGACATCAAAGTACAAACTACATCTCTCAAGTATGGATTCTGGCGAGGCGTGGCATAGAACATGTCAGTAAACTTAGCACTTGAGAGACTGAGGCAAGAGGATCTCGAGTTTAGGGCCAGCTTAGGCTACCCATTGAGACCCCATTTTAAACAAAATAAAAAGTGGGAAGGTTTAAGCAGGAATTGGGGGATGGAAGAGAGGAGGAGGAATAGGGAAGGGTCAACCAAAGCTAAATGTGTACAAAATTGCCAGAAGGAATCTTGCTACTAAGCTATTTAAAATAATAGAAATTAAATGATAAAATAAGAAGAACAGCATAAAATCTAGATTTAGATACTACTTGTGTTTCAGATAAGAAGCAGGTCATTTATTCAGTACAAATGTATTCCAAATAATAGAATGAACATACTTAATGCTAAAATTTCTTATTTGTATATCTGAGAGTCAGGTTTAACTAGGCATCTTATATTTTTATTCGCAAAAAACATAAATAAGTAAATCCCATGTTAAACCTGAATGATCTTTAACCTTTAATTCTTTTACAGAAGAGCCTACAAAAGGGGCGAAGGGAAGGTTATCCATAGAACAGGAAAGACACTCTGAGCCCAACAGTCAGGGCTCAGGGACCCCACCCTTTCCCGCTCTACAAGGCTGCCTTCTGCGAACCCAGTGGAAGGGGTCTGAATCTAGGGACAAGCTCACAGATGAATCTAACCATTTGGTTTCCCAGTCACCACAGATGCACTGAAACGAGGTGTCCCTGTGAGCCATGCACCATCCTTAATCCTGGTGGAAAAAGGAAGAATTTTAACAGCAAAAGTTCCCAGGATTCAAGGCTACTCTGGCCCTAGAATCAAAGGCCATAACTAAAATAGGAAGCAGGCAAGTCCCAGGATGCTCCCTGCCCCACCCCCAGCCCATCATCGGAGCAGGTGTGTGGCAGCCCCCATACGGGCAGCCACATTTGGTGAAATGCTTCAGAGAAAATCAAAAAGTAATATCGCCACAGCTTAGGGGAAATCCCATTTCCTTTGCACAGCAGCCTCTCCAGAGACGGAGGCCTGTGTCAAGGCGCCTTTATCTGAATACATTCCATTTGGGAAGGAGCAGGAAGAAGGCCCAGCCTCTGCAGGTAACTCAATCAGATTCTTTGGCATTCACAGGGATATCTGTTACCATGAGCCTCTCGGGGCAGCAAGGGGATTAGCAGAAGGATCACCTGCCACTTACTGAGTGTCACCCAGAAAGAAATGGCCTCACGACCAGCCCTGCTTAATCGGGTACCAAAGGGCTGGTCTCAAAAGGAAGAGTTGACAACACCATTTCTAGGCATGTTTTAAACTGTCCCGCGTATCAGGGACAGGGACTTAGCACACAGAGACAGCAATGTCAACAGTGGCCACTGGAGGAATTTCTGACAAGTGGCTCTTTGTTAAATGGCCAGTGGGAGCTGGGCATGAGAGGGAGGCTCCAGCCCCTCTTAAATAGCCCCCCGAAGTCTGTATCTGAGGGCTCGGGATGGAGCTCAAAGACAGAGCTCTTGTCTAGCATAAGATGCTCTTAATTGCAGCAGTGTTAGTTTTTCTTTTTTTTAAATTAAAAAGTCCAGCTTCCATGAGCACTTGGGGCCATGACAACCCGCTCATCAAAACTGCACATTCCAGCTTTCCATCACATTTGACAACAGGAGAATAACCAAGATCAGACCAGGCCAACTTCTGAACCTGGGCAGCCACACCAGGCCCGTGATTTCCTCCCAAATGATGCAGCCTTCATGGGAGTCAAGAGGCATTCCAAGCATTTCCTTCTACCCACAGATGAGTATAGTTCTCACTCCTCATCAAGAAAACTTCTCTTTTGTAATGACAACCATTACAACACACACACAAACACACACCCTATCAAAATGGAGAGTTGTGGAGCCCAGCCCCAGTAAATACATCTACAACACAACTCCTGCACCTGAAGTTTAAGGATCATTTTAGAAGATGCCGGGGGTGGGGGTTGTAAGAGCCAGAGGAACAAGAGGTTTGCTATGAGATTGTGTCTCCTAGAAATGCCAGAGAACCTAAGAAACAATGTAGAAAAAAAATTATTTCTCCCAATTCCTATTTTTGTTTCTATGGTACCTTTCATTGAATATATATCTATATGATTAAGCTTTTCACAATGAACAATACATTTTCCTGTCATAATCTTTGAAGTTTCCAGGAAGAAGAGGAGGCCCCACAACAACAATTCTGCCTGGTTGATAAGACGTCATGATGCTGATAGCACCAATTTAAGGTCAGTTTTGGGTTATAAACTGCTCAAAATGATTCCAATTGGCTAGCTGAGATGGTGCACCTTCTTACAACATTCTGGTCAGAACTTCAAATAAGAACTTCAGAAAAATCCAACCAACTACTCAGAGACTATCTGCAACTGTACCAGACAGTAATCTTAAAACTTAACCATTATTTTAGTTTTTACAGGATCCCATAGAAATAACATAGCCTCCATGACAGCTGGAAGTAATTCTAGGAAATGATGTCCCCTCTCCCAATAAAGTTTGTCGTCAGGGTTAGGGACATATATTAGGGGTTGGCTCTAAATGGTATAGGGTTAGGGGTGAAAATTAAGTAGGCCCAGGGATTTTTCTTTTGTAAAAAAAAGGGGGGGGGAGGGGGGATTGGATGGGATAATAGGTAGATTAGTGTGAGCTTACTCACACTAATAATAATAGTAAGTAATAGTGAGAATACTTGTGAGCTATTATTTATAGATAATTTATGTTGGTATAGATTCTTAAATATTGATACAATTTCAAATTATATTTGTTATATTGAATATGTTCCTATTTCTGTTTACAATATTTGTGTACCTATGCAAAGTTATTTTGTCATATTGTATGCATGCATGTTTCTACCTTGGCTGAAGATATTTTGTATATTGATGTAATTTTAGGATATATTTATCATATTGCACTGTACATTTCTACCTCTGATCAAGATACTTTTACATTGTTTACATTTTGAGGTCATTGTCCTAATTTGATACACATTTGTTTAAAGATTGTTTAATATTTTAACATGAAGCCTTAGTCTTTAAGCTATATAGGTATTAAGTATTATAGGTCAGTAGTCGTTCATGTTTGTCATAACACTTATAGTTAGACTAATCAGGTTCTTTAGAGGCATAGTGATTGTATTCTGCATAGATAGGTAACCTTCAACCACTTCAAAGAACTATAAACTATGGCATGTAAATAACTTAGGATTCTGTTGATCTGAGACACAATTGCTCCTGGCAGCACCAATCTATTCCCCAAAAAAAGATGTTGGGCACCAAAGACATTCCAGTTGGAGCTTGTTTCCTTCTTGGCAAAACTGAACTTTGGGCAAAGAACTATCCCTGCCTTGGCCACTGACAAAATGCACGGTGTCCAGATTGAACATGTAGGATACAAGCAAAAAGACTGCCAAATCTTGCCAAGACAGGGTAAGACAGTTTTTAAAATTTTCCTGCCTCTAGAAATGATCTGTCAGTTATGCTAGGCCTTAGCCAAAGCTGGTTGCCCCAACAATGCAAATTAGACTTTGGGTGATTGCCCAGGTAGCCAGTTGTCGCTATCATTTCTTGCACCTTTCAGAAGTTGCTTGATTGCACTTCCTCTTTACTCAAGTAATATTATTTCCCTTCTCAGGTCTTTGATGGGGTTGAAGACTACATACTCATAGTTATTTTTCTCTCATGACTTAGCCAAGCCATTTCTAATATAAGATAGGATAACTATTGAAACATTTAGTACGTTTCATGCTGCTTGTAATTCTAATTTTTACACTAGATATTTGTCCTTTTTGTTTATAGTTTTGTATTAGGCTTAGAACTATCATATTTAGACAAAAAGGGGAGGTACTATGGGAACTTCTTCAGCCAATAGCCTTTAATATACTGGACCAAAGTGGGCATGGTCTCATACACTATATGTATGCAGAAAAAAAAAAGTGTGTGCAGGACCCTTGGCTGCTAGATTTGGTTCCAGTTCCCCACGCACAGAGAGTACTATGGGTCGCTACTCTTTCTGTGAGTTTAACCCCTAATAAATAAACCTGTATTATACTTTATTCTGGGCTAGTGTGGAAATTTTTCATACTACAAGCCTACACACTTGATATCTCATCAGCACAGATACCTAAACATGACCTGAATAGGACAGCACCAACAGGCATGTTAATGTGGAAGGTGGAGATCCCTCAACCATAGGCAAAGAACTATAGGCAGCTAAGAATGCTGAGAGCAGTAGAAATAGTCTTTCCCAGGGAAGAGCATGCTGATTGGTTTCCCAATGCCAAATGGTAGGCCCTAAAAATGTACACATACAAGTAGCATTATACAAACTGAGCAGGATATATTTATATATTTAGGAACACACACACACACCAATTAAAGTAAAACAAGGCCATGAATTTGAAGGAGAGTAAGAAAAGTGGAAGGCTTTTGAGGGAACAAACAGAAGGAAGAAACTCGTGTAGCTATATCATAATCAAAACATTTTTTTAAAAAAATAAATAGAATACTAATCTGAAACCACCACCATTGCACCAGACTGCCTTGGCTCCTCTCTCCCAGTTTCCCACAGGACTCTTTCTGTGCCACTGTCTTCAAACTTCAGCCGATGACTGCCACCGGGACCTCTCCCCACACCGTAGTCCTCCTTCAGGTGGAACAGCAGAGGTTCTACGAGCACACCTCCCACCATTCTGTACCCTTCCCTCCTGTACATGAACCCCCACCCGCCATGTAAGTGTCTTCTCCAGCGCATCCATGTCTCTTCCAATTCCTCCATGAAGATGGCTCCACACACACACCACCCTAGATCTCTAGAGCAAGGCTTCCAAGTCTCCATGATAGGCCAGGTCAAATTCTACTTCATACCAATGTTCCCTGTGGCCAGGGAAGCTTCAGATATCGTAGAGTCATGGCTTCCACTATTCTCCAGTGGATACGGGGAAGGTGTGGAAATGGTGAAGACAATGAATTATGGAGATTCTGTCTACAAGATCCTGGGATCACTTTCAACCAACTGCCAGGTCAGTGGGTACTTCAAAATGACTCTTTCCCTGAGGCTTGGAATAGACCTTCAGGGGCCAGAGTCAAGAAGAAATGACCATCAAAGGTGATAGTAGCTTCATAGTATCTGAGCCAAGGTGGTTAGTGGTGTATGGACTGAAGTGATGCTAAGGGACTTGGAGCCTCCCCTCCCCCAGTCTCTCACCCCCACCACACAGGCTTCCTTGACTGCTTTGGTTGGGAAGAATGCCTTGGTGAAAAGAGTGGATGGTTTGATGGGTTAGCCAGAATCCTCCATGGTTATCATAATCACTACTGTCCATGAGTACAAAGCATGTCCAAGTAGCCTTGGGTTCCCCCCAAACCCAGCCCCCCTGGTAAATGAACCCCTGGCCTCATTCCCATTACCACTGAGAGCATCTTCTCTTGCCCTAGATTCCACCCTTACCCTCTTCTCCCTGGACAGGTAACTGTGGGCTATATGATGCTGGATACCAGAAAGCCCTCTATTTATCCTTGATGGAAATCCCAACAAAATATAATGTCGTGCCCAAGTTAAGCTTGATCCTGACTTCATAGGTTTCCATCTCTAGGAGGTGCTGAACAGGAAAGCCCTGCTGCCCATACTCCTCCCCCACTGAGGGTTATGTTTCAGACAGGAACCTCCCCTTAGGTGTAAGCTGTTAACTATACTGTTTTCTTACTGATGGGATCAGATGCACTGGGGTAACCTGACTTTCCATGAAGTCTACATCTCCTGATCCTGAAATTCCTTCTCAATAGCCTCAGACCCTACAGCTCTGGAATGTCCTGGGGCCAGAATCAAAGCCAGTCATAGTCCAGCTCAGGACTGTGTTCTTTTCCAGAGACCGGCCCCATCTGATGCTGTGCCCAGGAAGCCTCAGATGGGAGCATCTTCCAAAAAACACTTTGAAGACTGGCTGTTGACCATAAAAGGATGCTTTCGGCTCTGTCCCATAGCAAGAGCCTCTGGATGCTAGTGGTACCTGCTGGGGACCAAGTCACCATGGCTAACACCCTCTGGAACATTTGCCAATAACAGATGCCCAGATCTGTGAGATTCACTAGGTCTCAGTACACACAGCCAAGGCCACTCCACAACTCTCTACATCTGCGGCCCCTCTCCCTCCTGCCTGCCTTCCAAGCCAGTCAGCCAGCCAAGCATGTAGTTTTCCTCATTGCCAGGAAGCAGAAAATACCTAACTTCCTTCCACCGCTGTTTCTCGTTCCTTTCCTCTGCCTTTCATGGGAACCATCATGGCTGCCTCCACTCCACTGAGGAATTCAAACCCTTCCCTCTTATGCCCTCCTACTCCTCTTCCTCTTCCTCTTCCCTCTTCATTTCTCTCCATTTTTCCTTTTTTTTTTTTTTCATACCCTGTCCAGGTAATTGTGAGCCGGAGGGAAAGCCCCGGAGTATTCGGTTCCAAACACTGAGCAGCAGTTCTCAGAAGGGCACAAAGGACCGAGGTGAATGTCACATTGAGTAGGCTCCAGCTGCACCTGCCGGCTGCCCCGGCTCCTCCGGTTCATCTGGGGGTCACCAAGCGCTCGCAGATTCTCGGATGGCAAGGAGCGCTACTATGTTTTCAGTTCACAGTGAGATTAAATCTACAACGTTTGACCCGTCTAATTTATTTTGTGGCTGACAGAGCAAGGAGAGACCATAAGAAGCCCTGGATTCATTCTTCCCTCAAACAAAACACCATGGAATCTGTAGGAAGCCGTCGCAGCTGGATGCTTCATTCTGGGCCCAGACCTGCTAACGGATGTGTAAGAAGCATCAGAAAACAGGGCCTAGGCCATGGTCCAGCAGCCCGGGAGTTGGTGACCAAACCCTTGAACTATAGACTTGAGTTGATCCCCAAGGGTAGTGTCATGGCCTACTTGGCTTTGAACATTGACTTGAATCATCAACCTCAACAAAGTCAGACCATGACCTGAAGTTCATTCCAGTTTGGGTGACTCTATTATTTGTTTTGTCCCCTTCTTCCTCTACCTACCTGTGGCCAAGCCACCTCTTCATCTCAGCCAAAGGTATCCAGCCCTCTTTTTCCCCTCCTGCTCTATACTGCCCCCTTCCTGCCAGTTTAAAAAATGCTTGGAAATTGTACCGAGTTTGGAAAAGTAAGCTGCACTTCATTCTTGTCAACTAAACACCTCCATGAGGCATAGGCTTATTCCTGAGATCATAGGACAAATAGGAACTGGCCCAATGTGCAGGCTGGGATGGGACCTGGATGTAGGCTGTGAGCCCTCCCGAGATTTACCTTAGATCTCAGAATAAGACTTTGAGATCAGGGAGACCCAAATGCTGGGTGCTGAGTGGGCAGTGGGGCTACTAAGTGCTGATAGGAAAGCTGGAAGGTGGGAGACAGCAGAACCAAGGCCTTTAGGGCAGGTAGGGCTTATGGGTACCAGGACATCTGCACAGGTGTGTGGAACATTAACATGTTCACACGGTTGCAGAGCCCTTCCCGTGCAGCAGAAAGACTGGCCGAGAAAACAGATGGCCACCTGAGACACAGAGAGAAAGACAGTGAAGGAGCCATGGCTATTTCTAAAGGCCACCTGTGAGACCCTTCAGCAAGTGTGATGTGGCCAGGGTCATGATGAGAAATATAAACCAGCATGATTGGTGGGCCGTGGACACTGACACCTCCACCAGGAGCTCCCTGCCAGAGGAGGGGAAGGAGGTGTAAAATAGAAAGGAGACTAGCCTCCAGAGTTGTAGGGGGGTGAGCCAGTTGGGGATACATCTCAGTTCCTGTGATGGCTCTCCTTGGATCTCACCTTGACTATATCACGAATGAACTAAATCCAGGAATGAAGGCTACAATTGTGACTGGATTTTGAGGTTGGAAGACATAGCCTTTGAATCCAGTAGTAAGGCACACCTTTAATCTGGACCACACCTTCTGCTGGGCATCTATCTAAGGACAATGGAAGAAGGAAGGGTTGGTTCTTCACCTGCTTGCCCTGGCCTTGTCAGCACATCTATTCCTCCACTGGCATCAGAGCCTACGTCTTCAGGATTCCAGCTTATACAGAAGCCAACCTCGTGGGACTGAGCAGCTAGTAGATTCTGGGACTTTCCATTCACAGCTAGCCATTGTTGGAATGTAGTCTATAAGTCATTCCGATTCCCACATATATGGAGAGAGAGATTGAGAGGGATTCATCCCATAAGTTCTGTGACCCTAGAGAACCCTGACGAATACATGTGAACAGAGGTCAGTACTGCTCAAGACAAAACAGAAGAGAGGGAGGAGCTCCAATAGAGTCCAAGAAGGGCAGGTAAGTGTGTGTCATTAAAAGAGGAGGGTGACAGAGAGGACAATGAGGACTCCCAGACTTTGCTGAGAATTGGCCAAGGCATTTTGTGCTGCCTTATTCAACCCATGCAGCAACGAGGTGAGGTGGTATTGTTTTATCCTGCAGTTCACAGATGAAGACACGAAGGTTAAAAGAGGTGAAAGAATTTGCTCTCAGTAACAAAGTTAATGCATGGGGGTCAGGGAGTAGGCATGGTGGTGTGGCTCATGCCAGCACTCAAGAGCTGGAAGTCATGAGATCGTAGGCTCAAGGTTAGCCTGGGCTACAGATCTAGAAAGAAACATCAATTGATTAGTTAATTTTTATAAAGCAACAGAGGTGTGATCTATATTTATTCCTGATTCTAGACCCTGGGTTCTCAGCTACCACTAGACTCTACAGAAACACACTGATAGAAGTGAAGACAGAGCTGGAAACAGACTTGGGGTATCCTTAACTGGTGTAGGAGGGTCTTCTATTCATGTGTTGCTTTCATTGGTTAATGAATAAAGAAACTGCCTTGGCCTTTTGATAGGGCAGAACTTAGGTAGGCAGGAAAAACAGAACTGAATGCTGGGAGGAAGAAAACAGAGTCCAAAAGTAGCCATGGATCCTCCACCTGAGACAGACGCCAGTTAGGATCTTGTCGGTAAGCTACAGCCACATGGCAATACACAGATTAATAGAAATGGGTTAAATCAAGATGTGAGAGTTAGCCAATAAGAGGCTAGAGCAAATGGGCCAAGCAGTGTTTAATTAATACATTTTCTGTGTGATTATTTCAGGGCTAAGCTAGCCGGGCAGCCAGGACGAACAAGCAGGCCCTCACCTTACAACACTTAACCTGTGCACTGGGTCCACAGGAGCAAGGTGTTTACAAAGACCAGCGGCTACAAACCCCTCAAGAACAGAGAGAGCCTCAGACTGGCTGAGTCAGATCTTTCTCAGCCCTGGCCTCAGGGTTTCAGGCTCACGCACAGACACTCTGAGAACACTATGGATAGCATGAGCTACAGCCCATGAACTGGAGCTCTGCTGAGATACATGTGCCCCCTGAGACCCACGCGTGTATCTCAGCCCAGGCTGGGTAGCCCCATGTATTAATTATAGCACATGATTATGACATTCCACTCAGGGGCATTCTGAAAAGGAAGGCCACCACATTCTGTCCCCAAGGCTGTTCCTCTGGCTCATATTTTTTACCTGAAGTCGTGTCTAAGGTATGAAATTAAAGGCAGATCAGCCTTTGCGCTGGCTGGCATTCAGCAGTAGGGAGGCTGTGCTATTACTGGCCCATCTTTAAAGTGCTGATCTATAAACTAGAGGATGGAACAAGAGCACAGAAGTATCCAAGCCAGGGATGTCCTTGGAACTGTATGCTCTGAAGAGGGTCTAATCACACACATGCACACACACAACGTACATACACACAGAGACATGCATACACACAGACACTAACACCCACATACACATATGCATACACACACACCATGTATACACACACACACACACACACACACACACACACACAAAAGAATGTCCTCACAAAGGACCTGCACAGAGATATTCATTGGGTCAATATCCCTAGTTAGTCAAAGAGTAAGAACAACACAGATGCCCATCAACCGGTGAGTGGATAATCAAAATGAGGAAGTATCAATAATCCACAATGAATGGTCACTCAGCAACAGGCAGGCACAATGTGCCAAACTGTCAGAATGGGGGTGAACTGTGAAAACACGTTCAGCGGAAGAAGCCAGAAACCCAGGGCTGCACATCATGGAATTTCATTTCTATGGAATATTGAAAATGAACAAGTCGAGTGGGTCAGAAGGGATTACTTACTGTTTGCCAGGGACTGGGAAGGGGGAAATTCAAAGTATCCAGCAAAGCAGAACAATTTCTTTGGGGTTGACAAAAATGTTCTGGAATAAAAAAAATAATAATCTCAGAATTGTACACTTTTAAATAATCCTACCTGGGCTGGGTCCTCGCCGTAGCAGGTGACTTCTCAAATGTCATTGGTTGGGACTGACCCTCCCTTTTCAGGCTCTAGACCTTCTGGATTCTTCTAGATCAACCAGGATTTGTGCTAGGGCTTTGCCCAGAGGGGAGGTTACCAGAAACAAATTTAGGACAGGGTTAGAAGGCAGGACCATGCCTGGTTTGGGGGCCACCTAACAGTGCCCGGCAACCCTGTTATTTGTGAAGATGCTCATACCCAAGGCCTTTCCCCAGTCTCCTGGGTGCAGAGGTCATCTGTGTGCTTCTGAGCCACCACATGACAACCTGACATGACCCAGCAAGTCCTTAGAGCACACAGCAGGAAACAGTTTAGAAAGATCTCACACTCTCCCGTAAGCCCTGCAGGAATCCAGCTTCTCCCTGATGCCCCCACCTCCCCAAAGAGGGAGGAAGGAAAGAAGAAAGGTAGGGAGGGAGGGAGGGAGGGAGGGAGGGAGGGAGGGAGGGAAGGAAGGAAGGAGGGAAGAAAGGAAATAAGGAAGGTGAAAAGCAGAAGAGAAGAGGGGGCAGTTAGGGGAAGGTAAGCCCTTCCTGCCCACCTCTCCTGTGCCTACAGGCATCCCCAATACATCTCCCTAGAAGGCAGCTGTCACCCTGCCCATTTCAAAGAGGTGGAGACTGAGGCTATGACTGCTGGTGACTAACTGCCTTGAAGCTTTGTGAAAGCAGAAGTTCACTAAATAAGACCCAGAAGGGTCCTGGGTCAGGGATCCAGACCTGTGGCCCCATACCTTTGCCCTTCATCTGATGCACTGACCAACACACTGAACTTCTGAACTGAATGAGTCTAACTAGCTCAGAATGTAATGGTTTTCTAGGAAAGAGAGTTCAAGATCCTCACTAGAATAGACAGGTCTCCTCCTCCTCTTCCTCCTCCTTCTTGATCAGAAGAAAAGAAAAAAAAAAGATTGCTCATTTCCCCAGTTTTCAAATTGTGTGTGGATACCCTATGGCCTTCTTTGCTTTGATGGTATGTTTTCTCTGCCCTTGGCTTTGATGTCTTTAAAAAGATGAACAGAATGTAGCCACTTACCATGCGTTCATCTGAAAAGGACAAGCCTGTAGAACACATCCGGTTCCATTTGCCCGAAACATCATGCTCCCAGTTATGCTCCATAGACCTGACTGGGCAGAATTAAGGGACAAGCTTATATTGACGGCTATGGAAATAGCCCAAGCATACACTACACAGGGCATAACGGCTGCCACCCGGGAAATGCCCTCACCTTAAATCATCTCACCCTTCCACCAAAAGAGAGTTCTTCCTTTCCTGTGGCTTCCCATGTCTCTCTCTATTCTGCTGATCAAAATTCTTTAGGACCACAGTGTTAGGAGAAATCAATCAACCTTTCTTTCCTTTTCAACAGGGATCTCATGTAGCCCAGGCCGCTCTTGAGTTTTGAACTCCACACGTAGCTGAAGATGACCTTGGACCCGGATCCTCATGTTTTCATCCCCTGGGTGCTGGGATCCCAGGCATGTGCCACTATGCCTGCCTTCCAGAACTCTTTCTGAGAGAAGAATCCGTAAACCCTCAGACTGCCATGCGAAGTATACTGTAGTGTTTTTCCTAAGTGCATCACATCCACAGCCCTGGAGCCCTGATGTCTCAGTCAGTTTGACCTACTATCTGGCCATGGGGAAATCTAGTTAAAGGCTTAGAGTGGATGACTGCAGCCATTTTGGCTTCTTCAAAGAAATCTCCAATCTAAGCTAGGCCTTTGAAGCCCCGAGTAGGAGCTGTAAAGTCCAAGTTCTGAACACTGAGGTAAGGGTTATTTACTTTTGTTACTGGGACAACAATGCTTTCTATAAAGAACTTAAAAGGTTTATCTTGGCTCATGTTTTTGGAGGTGTCACTCTATGATCACTTGGCCACAGTGGACCAAAGCCACTCAACTCACACAGGGCAGAGAAGATGCCCTCTTCAAAGATAACCCTCAGTGACTATGTCCTCCAACCACACCCCAATTCCCAATAACGCCACCATCAACCCATGAAACTGTCAAGAGGTGGATCCATTGAAGTTAATGTCCTCATCATTCAATAGCACCACCCGCTGGAACCAACCCAACCCCTTAACATGGGAAGTCCTTCTGGGGAATGTGTCATTTCCAACCCCTAACAAGAACAAGGTGTCATTTATGCAAATCTGCCCGAGTTCCTGGTAAACAAGCTAGGATAGGAGACAGACTGTGTGGAGGATGGGCAGTTCGTGGATGTGAAAGGGAGCAAAATGGCTCCATGACAGGCTGGAAATCATGGAGCCTCGGGTAGGTTAAGAGGTTGTCCCTGGACAGGAGATGTGGGTCTGGGTGTGGGATGCGGTCCTGTGAGAGCCAGGTGGGGAGAAGAAAAAAACCCTTACACAAAGACGTGGTGAGCTAAGAACTACTTACCAACCTTAGAAGGGAAAATGTCATCTGCATCATCTCATTCAATAGAGCCCAAGGAGGGTGTGCATATGGGAAAACTAAAGCTCAGAGAGAACTGACCAGATCCAGGGACATCCCTCGCAAATGGTAGAGCCAAGACCCAAAGAATCCAAGGACCCAGGGCTGACCTCCTCTTAACAAGAAGTTGAATCGATACTTATTGGTGTGACGGTTAACCAATGATCCCTTTCCTCTATTGATCCAAAAGCTCTTCATTAGGGTGTGACCTCCGTGTTGACCTCTTGCTGACAACCCTAGATGAAGCAGGTATTCATTCAAGAGGAAATCCGGGGCCCATTTGCTCCCACCATCCCAGGCTGTCACTTGGAGGGTGGAAGGTAGCCTTTCCGTGAATGTCTTTGTGCCTCCAGTGGAGAAGTCGCCAATTGCAGCATCACCCGGAGCAATACAATGCTGAAATAACTTGAGACGCACTGCACCTTGGACATATGCAAACCATGTCCAAATGACACACCTCACTTTGCATCCTGCCGTTAAACTGTCACCGTAAGTAATAAATAAAGGTCCCAGTGTGCTGTTTGGCAATTAGCAATTATCTCTCAGCCTCTTTGGTAGCCACACACTGCTCTGTAATTGTGAGATTAAAAATCTATAATTCACATGGTTGGCTAGAAGTGTGTGGATATCTTGCTATGACCAAGCAATTACCCAAGAGTCATTAGTCCCATAAAGTAATCTGCAATTGTATGTAAATAATGATTATGTGGCTGTTATTGACCCTTAAAACAAATATCAAGATTTATCTTTTCATATGACCATAAAACATATACAGGGCCAATGTTACACATCCCAGACCTCTAGGATGGGTTGCTTTAAGTTAATAGGGCATGGTGGAGATTTGCATGGAACTCTGGAATCTACAAAGTGTTTTTCCTAACTGTCCGATGTAGCCACAGCCTAAAGAAACAAAATTCTCCATGGTTTAGAAGGGAGGAGTTTGAGATCCAGAGACATTAAGCGACCCTGAAGAACAGATGGGACATTCCTGTCTCAGCCGTCCTTAAGAACGGGCCAACTCCATCCTGCTCCTCACCCACACCTACCAAAGGTTCCCAGACTGTGCTGATAGGCTCAGCAATCTCTACAGAATGCTGTAACTCCAGCCATGCCAATGACATACCACACTCCCCAAAGTCAAAAGTTACTGTATACTTCAACTATGTTTTATTGTCTTGTTCAGTAGAGCTGGCCAAAGGTCATAATTCTTTCATTGTGTCTAGACAGAGCCAACCAGCTGCTTGAAAATGGGAAGTTAAGCCTGCTCAAGTAAAATGATTCTCTCTGTCTACTACGAGGATGAGATTGCTTGCCTCAGTTTGACTGAGGAATACTATCACAGACCCAGAGCCAGGGCTAAGGAGATTCCCCAAGGATTTGGCCTATGGAAGCAAATTTCCTGTCTGAGCCGCTCTTGGCTTTTACAGTCTTCGGATGGAAGCAAGGTGGGATCTTCCTGAATGAATGGTCCTCAAACTGACCACTAAGAGCCTTTTTTTGTTTGTTTGTTTGTTTTAATTATTCATTCTTTACCTAACAAATGTGCGTGGGAGTGTTCTGTGAGCCAAATGTGGCCCTGGGACCTTGATAGTGAACCTTTGGGAATTTGCGTGTGTGAACAATCTGTGGCCCTGGGGCTTGTGGGTGTGAACAAGTTATGTCCCTGGGGCTCCTATCTGTGAGCCCTGGACTTAACTGCAGCCCTGGACCTTCAGCAATGACCAGAAAGCTGCACTCTTCTCAGAACCAGGCATCGGGTCCATCTGAGAAGAGCAGAGGTCTCAAAAAGAGGCAACGCTATGGTTTAGATGGGAAATGGCCCCACAGGCTCACATGGTGGTTGCTGCCATTGTTGGGGGAGGCTTACAACCTTTAATATGTAGGTTTTCGGGGTGGAGGAATATTATGGGATATAGTTGGGCCCATTTCCAACAGCACTACTCTGTTTCCTGGCTGACCAAGATGCAGGCAAGCTCTGCACCCTCGCTCCTTCATGATGCCACTGCTATGACTTCCCACCATCATCATGTAATCCCTTTAAACAGGAGCCTAACTAAATCCCTCTTCCATCAAGTTGCTTCTTGTCAGGTTTCCAATCTCAGGGACAGCAGAAGGAACTAATGCAGGTGATAACCCACTTGAATAGGTGGTTCAAACCCACTTCAGATCCTAAAGTCCTTTAAACACAGAGATGAGTATCTATAGCCCCAGCATGCAGAAGGCTCACGAGTTCCAATCTCTCCTAAAAAATTCAAAACAGGGTTGATGAGATGGCTCAGTTGCCACCAAACCTGACCACCTGTGTTTGAGCCCCAGGACCCATGGTAGAAGAAAAAGAGTGTCTCCCACAGGTTGTGCTCTGATCCCCAGATACATACATACCGTGGCACATGCATACAAAATAAATAAAGTCTATTTTAAAAGCAATTAAATATCAGAACAACCAAAATCCCAAAGCCTTACTAAGTTTTGTCTGCCTCTCTCTCCCTCTCTCTCTCTCTCTCTCTCTCTCTGTCTCTCTCTCTCTGTCTCTCTCTCTGTCTCTGTCTCTCTCTCTCTCTCACACACACACACACACTCTCTCTCTCTCACACACACACACACACACACACTCTCTCTCTCTCTCACACACACACACACACTCTCTCTCTCTCTCACACACACACTCTCTCTCACACACACACACACACACACTCTCTCTCTCTCTCTCACACACACACACACACACTCTCTCTCTCTCTCACTCTCTCTCTCTCTCTCTCTCTCACACACACACACACACACACACACACACACACACACACTGCTCTAGTCAGTCTATAGGAAAATAGGCCATCACCCCGGGGAAGCCATGTCCCAGTGGGCCAGATTCTAGGTCACATGAACTTGTTCTGGGAGCCACAAAACCACATCTTCTTGGTTACTTCTCTACATGCATTCATTTACATATACTGGGGGAGGGGACATACCACCTGGAACACTTCCTAAATGTCTTTTCCTTGGTGTAAAGCAAAACAAAGTTTTCTAACTTCCTTCCAGGGTCCTCCCTGTAAGACCATCTCAGGCCTCTTCTCCACCCTTTCTTCCTCTCCTGAGTTTGTCCCAAAAGCCCAAGAGCCAAGAGCCTTCTGTGTAATAGAAGGAACCAGGGACAATGAGGGGAAGGGGGCTGGCAGAGGTATGGCAGTCACTACTAGAATGTCTATCAGCTGGATCCCTTGTAGATATTGCCAATCCAGTCATCTGAATTGATCAGCAAATGTGGGTATTGATGAAGACCTTAGGATAGTCCATTCCTGGAGATAATGGGGGAGAAAGAGAGAGAGAGAAATTGACACCAGGGTTGACTGGAGCCATCAAAATATTTGTTTAACATCTGCTTCAGTCAGGGCGTCTGGAGCCGGTCACAATTGGTGGCATTGTTCCCAAGCTAATCTCATGGACTTGCCCCTTTCTGTACGTTTAATTGACTTGCCCTACAGGTAAATACATGGGGCCTTTTCAGTGCAGACACCCTGTGCACGGGTATTCCTCCACGCCCTGGATTCTTTGTGTGTCAAACGAAAGCTACTCCAGACCCCTGGAGTCCATCGTAGTTAATTAACGGAAATCAAAGGCGCCTTTGTTGCCTCCCCAAGCCTTCCTCTCTTCTCCAGATGGGGACAGATTCACCGACGATTTAGTTCCATTTCTGAGAATGGTTTCTCAGGTTTCGCTTGTCGGTGACTAGAAAGGGCCAGGTGCCATCAAGGACCCTGCTCCTGGGATTCTGCCAAGGGCCAAATCAAAGGAGGCAGACAGACCTCACTTCAGCAGCCTGGGAGCTGGCCGGCAGAACGAGCCTTTTGGTGGGGACCAATGTTGCAGAGGCATAACCAGCTGAAAACAGTGCTGGGATGCAGAGTTGGAACTTGCTGGATGACCTTAGGGGGGGCTGTCCACAGTAGGAACAGGGAACACAGGCTCTGTCACCCGTCCATCAGAGACCTCAAGCCAGCACAGTCTGCAGGAACTGCAGGGCAGTCTTTCCTGATGACTTCATCAGTAGATTGGGATGGGGGGGTGAGGGTGGTGGGGTTGGGCGAGGGTGCTTTAAGAAACCCAAAAAGGAAGAGAGTTACTCACAGATTCACCCTGATGGGATCAGCCAAGTCCAAAAGAAGCAGAAGGCACTCCATCTGTCTTTAGTAAAGTCCAATAAGTAAAGAGAAAAATTGGTACGGTGTTTGCCCAGCATTCCAAAGCTGAACAAGGGTTTAGTTCCCAGCACCACATAAAACAAGGCATGGTGGTGCATGCCTATGATCCTAACACTTGGGAGTTAGGGAGGACCAGAAGGTCAAGGTCGTGTTTGACTACATAAAGAGTTCAAGAATGGGGTCACAGCACCACGTGGATTCCCAGCACAAGAAACAGGAGGCTTCCAATTGGAAGGCTAGCATAGACTATATGGTCTCTCTCTCTCTCTCTCTCTCTCTCTCTCTCTCTCTCTCTCTCACACACACACACACACACACACACACACACTCACACAGGACTAGTACTGAGATACAGAAGGCAGGCCACAGTTTCCAAGCAACATAAAGAATGTTAGAAAACCCTGGTAGGCTCCACCTCCAGAACCCCAGGAGAAGAATCCCACACATTTTGTCTAAAGGGATGACCCCGAGTCCCTGCCTGGTAGATATTTACCAGGGAAGAAGTGATTCCAGAGGACCACAGGGGAGAGAATAGTCATTATTTGGCTCAATACCACCCAGATGGGATTAAACCCAAGACTCTAGAACATGCAATTTTCCCAAGGAATCACGTGGCTCCTTGCAAAAAGCTGGGAAGCAGCCTTTGGAGCTTGAAGGAGACAGTTTTAAAAATGAAGGGTGGTTCTGCTTCATACAGTGTGTAATGAGGTGCCTGGGTTTATTTTAATACTGAGAACCGAGCATAAGCCAAAATAGAGATTCAAGAATATTTCCCAAAGCAGTGCGCTTTTAGAGGGTGCTCACAGGCCAGGCTTGGAGGCAGTGTGTGGAGAAGGTTAAAGGGCAAGGGGAAATCAAGGATGGGAGCAGTAATAGGGCCTCCTCTCTTGTCTCCTGTTGCCAGTTCATAGCATATTTTATCTCTATAGTATTTGTAAGTCTGTCCATCAATACAGATACGATTCTAAATATCTTAAAATCCCACTGCTTAAACATGCTTAAAAGTAATGGTTTTGGTGAATCATTTGCATCTGGCAACTTGGTGCAGGTTTTTTACTGAGTGAGAGTAAAGAGGTCAGGGGCCAAGTAGAAGGCTCGGTGGGCACAGCCCGTGCTTGGCACTGGCATCCTGGCACATGCCTGCCTGCAGTCACATCCACCCACAGTAATAATAATTAAGAAGAAAGAACAGAAAGAGCTCATGGCTGACCATACCTTTCTGCTTCTAACCTGGCAGGAGCCCGTGGGTATTTTCAGACTCCATAGTGCCAGGGATGAGGGTGGCTCACTTCTCTGCAGGGGCCCAAGTATCAGCGGGGATTCCTGAGGGGCAGCACCGGCCACTGTGGCTGGGCTTTTTCCACTGGACTAATTGGACCCCTCGCCACCTTGGGATACCGTGATCAGCAAAGGATAACCATTACTAGGGTCAGTCTTGTTCTTTGTCCTCCGATGGGCTGTCTGGGATCCCTTACACTCCTCAGCCCAAGGTGATGGAAATCTTGACCCTCTCTTTTAGGATTCAGAGTAAGGGAGGTTATGCTGTCCCTCCAGGGCCTCTGGGCTGCCTATGGGTATTTAGAGGGAGTTCAGGGCCTGGGTGTGTCCACACCGTGAGGGCATGTGGACCCTGCCCACTAGGGTCCCCCTGAGAGCAGTGCTTGGGGCATAGGCACACACTCTCCTTTGTTGGTTTTACGTCAAATTACTTGCTGTGTGCAAACAGCACTTTCTGAAACACAATTCTCGGTGAGCTGGGAATACCAACCAAAAATAAATGAGCAAGAAATGAATTGAAAATGAATTGAATACAGAAACCAACTGAGGAGGGCAGAGGGGCTTCACATAATATCCTTTCAAATTGAATTTATGGAGAATTTTCAGAACACAGCAACGGACACCCACTGTCCACTAGAGCTGCGGCACCGCCCTGAGCCACTCAGTCCTGCCCCTCTTCTTGACTCACAGAGATGACGTCTTCCACTTCGTGAAGGACTCAGTGCCAGGCACGGCTCTCTACTGGCTAAGCCCTGCCTTTGCCTTGCCCTCTTCCAACCTGGGTCCCATTGAGGGTCTTCCAGTCCTTTTGTATCTATACCACATTGTCCCTGCTCCCTCTTCCCTTCCTCCAAGCCCAACTGCCATCTATCTCTGCCCTGAGGAACTCCTAAGAACCCCTATGTCGTCCTGGCATTCGTTCGGAGTGCTGTCCCTGGAGACTTTTATCCAGCATCCGAGGAGCAGGTACCCAGGGATGATTCCAGCAAGTTATCCAGAGGTCACCTTATCCTGCCTCTCTGCATGTCTACAGTCCTTTAGGCTGCTAACCCCTGAGGGCTGCGGCCAGCCTGCTGGTCCTCATGACATCCCTGGTGCACTCCATAGGTCCTTAGTAAAGACTTATTGCCAAAGCCAGTTTAGCAGTCCAGCTTCCTGTAAAAGGGGAGATGCACTCACTATCCAGCACTTGTACCCTCTCCTTGCTCAGAGGAAAAAGAGGAATTCCCCTATCATGCTTTTTTTTTCCAAATTCACGAATAGAGACAGAGATAGTATATGAACTTTCTAGTAAGTCCTGGCCTTGTCATATATTTTTATTTTTACCACTGTCTTGTGTGAGTTCCTTGGCTTACAACAGGATAATCCAGTGGCCATGTTCCCTCCAGTCTGGCTTCCTGTCACTTCTAGGGCATAACCACCGTGAGCCTATAGCTGGGAGACATCTATCACAGACTTATGGCCCCAGGAACCCCATCTCCATAGCTGTGACGTGATGGCTGTATATTTCACGCCTCTCAGTTTCCCAGCTGGGATTCGGAGATTTAAAGACATGGGGGATGTGTTTTTAAATTTATGAGAGGGCCATTGACTTAATTAATTGTGCCCAAAGAGCACAACCAATTGCAATAAGAATTCTTAAAGGCGAAGGGGACCAGAGGAGGGAGGCCTTGCATGGCCCGTGACTGTCAGAGCTGTTTCTTTATAAGGACTCTCAGCAGTGTGGAGAGTCTGACCGGAAGAAATTGTTTCAGAGGGCCAGCGCCCAGGCAATGTTGCACCAAGAGCACCCACAACACAGCTGCCCTAAGGCTCTCCAACGACCATGACAATCCTTCACAAAGACAAAACAAGACTCATCTGCCAAAACACTCCTCTCACGTCACCTACCTGCTTCCCGCTGGCTGGCCAAGGCTGGCCAGGCCCCAGTCCTCCCACTCTTTGAAGCACATTTTTTTCAGGAAGCCACACTAAGAGACAGTCAAGAGTCCAGGACATCTCCAACCTTTATAGTCTCACAGGTGCGGAAACTGAGTCCCAGAGGATTTTCCAGGAGAAGGACAATACTGAGTGACTCCCAATCTCCCAATTGCACTCAAGGCTCTTTCCACTGAGGTGTCGGCCTGTAACTGGAATGCCCTCTGCTCTTCTTGCACTGACCAATTTCTTGTATTTTAAACTTTCACTTTGCATAGGAAAAAGGTTAAGAAATGTGCATTTTGCCTCAGAATTGCATTCGCGTTTTCTTACATTCTTAGGGTGGCATCAAAATGGCATTGTTAATATCTTAAAGCCTTCTGCTGAGCCTGAGTGGAGGCTTTGAGCCAGGTGTGGTGACCCGGACCTGTAAACCCAGCACTCAGGAAGCAGAGGCAAGAGAATTACCTCAAAATCAAGACCAACCTTGGCCACCCTGTAAGCCCTGATTCAGAAGGGCAAACAGCAACAACATAACAACAGTAATCTGGGGATGATGGCATACACCTGTGGTATAGATACTTGGGAGCTAGAGACAGGAAGGTGAGGGGCTTAAGATTGGCTACAGAGCAAGTTTAAGGTAGCCTAGGACACATGGGACCTGTCTCAAAAGCTAGAAAAGATAGATAGATAGATAGATAGATAGATAGATAGATAGATAAGAAAGGGAGTGGGAGGAAGGAAGAAAGGAAGAAGGTTTGAAGGGAGAAGGGAAGAAAAAAGGAAAAAGGAAGGAAGTGGGGGAGAGAACTCATTCATGCTATTATAACTTGATCCACTAGGAAAGTGCTTGGCAGAAAACAAAGTTCAGTGCACACCTGGCCTGAAGGAATGCGCTACCTGAATGCCTGGACTCATCAATCATTCTTTAAAAGTTTTTAACTTTTCATTTTATTTCCATCATCATCATCATCATCATTATTACTATTATTAATCTTCATTTGTTAACATAATATAAATTCCACGAGGATAAAGATGTGGCTGTTTTAAAATTCACAGTATGTCTCCATTCCTGGCACTTGGCAGGGACCCAAGAAATTGCATTGACTGAATGGATGATGTGTGCCTGTGTGTGATGATTTTCTAGAAGGTTCTAAGACTGGACATACTGGGCAACAAGCTCTGTCCATTTTTTTAAGTTATTGTTTTGGCCAAATCTTTCTTCAGAGCAGCCGTGAGGTTTGACATATTGATTCTGTCCGAGGGAACCCACCTTCCCGATGTCACTTCACAGAAATGATCACATTGGCCTTTCCCAGGGCAGACAGATGGATGCTTCGTGTCCAGGACCTGCAACCACTTGGGACCTGCCAAAATGGCTCTTCCCTATGCATCGGAGCCCAATGCTACCTGCTGAAGCAATCAGCTGCTCTTGCGAGGCCTAGGAGAGTGGGCAAAGAGGTCTGGGGTATCCATGCCAGGCACCTGGGATACAATTCCCTCACCCAAAAGCCTCAGGAATCCCCAATACACTGGCCCTTCTCTAATTGATCCCGATAGTCAATAAACTGGCCCTACATGCTGCTGATCTCCAGCCCCAAGGCTTCCCGACCCCATACTTGATATCTACCACCATAACCACCCATCTACCCAGAAGCAGACAACAGCTATAGACTTTAGTTTTGGCAGTGAGACCTTACATCGGGTGCCGGATGGGGACAGCACTATCCCGAAGCTCAAATGTGCCCACGTGTTGGGCCTAAAGAGCCTCATGGATGAACACAAAGAGCAAGCCCCATATGCAAGATTAGAGGGCGGGGGAGATGGGCGACAAAGATTCTACCTGGAACAGAGAGCAAGGGTTAGACAAGATGACCTCTATCTGAGGAAGACTCAATCAAGATGGTGCAGACTGAGGCTGAGGTGGGGACCTGTACAGGCATATCGAGACCTGTTGGGCAGGGGTGGAACCATGCACCCCTCTCTTAGAGACCTGTTTGGGGCAGGAGAAGAACCATGCACCCCTCTCTTCTTTTCCCTTCTCCCATCCTCCTCTTCCTCCTTTCCCTCTCACTTTCCCCTACGTAGGCTTCCTCTTAAGGCTGTGCTTTGCAGACTTAAAAATAGAGGAAGGATATCGCGATAACACAAACGTGAGGAAGTCCACTGCTTGGTGCACTGTGTCCCGTTCAGGTGCTGCCGCTTGAAGGCTCCCTGGAGGGTGAAAGTGAAGGCTTCCTGATTTCCCTTGCCTTCTCTGTCCTCCTGGTTAGTCTTCTTTTCCCTGTTCCTGGAATCAACCTGTCCTTCACCGTGTCTCACCTGTTTCTCACCTGTTTCCTAGAGGAGAAAACTGAGGTCCAAAGAGGTCAAGTGGGAAATCAGGAGAGGACCAGAATGAGGCCCAGAGACCCACCTTCTCCTCCCCTGCACTTTTTGCAAATTATAAGAAAGCAATAAGGGTTAATCTGAACCACTTAGTTCTGCTTTCCCAGAGACATGCAAACTTCCCCGTTCCTTGTCCTGTGTCTGTGCCCCCACCTCCTGAAAACCTGCAGGGTTTTAGGCAAATGGTCTTTAGAAACTAAAAGAGGTGAGTGTTTGGTGTGCATTCAAAGATTCCAGATGGGTTTTATCTGCTGGGCCCGGCTGGGAGCTGCTATCAGATGGCTATGCAAATGACTCCACCCCAAATGTCTGGCAGAGAATGGCCCTGTTTCCAAACACACAGACATTTGCCTGGGTATTTCCCTAGCTTATTTCCCTTTTCCCTCCAAAGCAGCCAAGGCCTCACAGTTTCTCAGCTTAGTGGAGTTCTGACAACGGGAAGAGAGTGACCTGGACCTAGAAGCTTAATTACCTTGTAGCCAGGCTGAAAGATGGGAACCAGCCCAGGCCCCAGAAATCCACACTCTAACAAGAGCCCTATCTCATGCAAAAAATAAGCAGGCAGCCCACCAGCAGGGACCCCAGGGCGCTGAAGGAAAAAAATTCTTGCAGGAAGGCTTTGGCTGCCAAATGCTTCCTCCATGTGTCCATAACAAATAGCCCAAAACGTTGACATGGGAGCTTTTAGGGTGTGAGATTTCTCCCAAGCTCCAATATGCCTGAGGGTCACCTTCTGAGCTCCCAAAAACTCAGGTGGAAGCAGTTGAGGCTTACACTACACATAACAGCATATAGGCTTCCTGTCCTGGGAGGTCATAGCCAGGACTCATTTCAGTGGCCATAAAAAGATCTCATTTGAATCCCAGCATGTGTCAGCCCTAGTAAGCCGCCTCTGCAAATAGAAATATGATGAAACAATTGTTATGTGACCCAACTGTTCTACTTTTGAAGCAGAAAAAAAAAAAAAAAACCTTACACATGGGTAGTCACAACAGTCTCTCTCGGTCACCACAGCTCCGAATGGGAAGAGACCCAAGTGTACATGAACGTGGCCATGGATGATCAGTTGGCCATGTTTAAGTAGGGAGCCCTACTCAGCTTAAAAGGGTGAATCTGGTAGCTAAAATAAACAGATGTCATGTTGCTGAGGGTGGCCAGGTACAGAGAGGGGATGCTACGGAGGTGATGAGGGGAGACCGTTAGTCAGGTGATGGAAATCGTTCACACAGTTCCGCAGGTGGCCAAACAAATGCATGCATGTGACAGCCTTTATCTCATTGCAACCTTGAGACCAGCAAGCCATACAGCTGTATGGCAGGTATCTGAGAACTTAGCAAAGGTGACTTCTGAAAGAGAAACAGCATGGCAGTTGAGGCTGTTTGTGTTGAATTAGAAAACAGCCTTCCTGGGAGGTTTCACTTTCTACGTGGAAAGTGATGTACAAACCACAGATGAGCAAAGACACTCCTGCAGGCAAAGACTCCCTCCTCTGCTTGGCCCCTGACCAGCCCTCATTCCTGTCTGGAGGTGAGAGCAGATTTCAAAGTCTGCTTTTCTTGCTCAGTTCGGTCACTAAGCCCCTGGATGACCTCGAGAAAGAATGCTAAATTTTCTTCTCTAGGATACCATGATAATTAATAAACAGTATTTCCCAGGCTGGCAGGTGAGATGGATGGTGGGCAGGGTGGGCAAGACACATGTAGGCAAGCCTGACAGCGTGGGTTCGGTCCCCGGAATCCTAATAGAAGTAAAGAAGAGAATCAGCTCTGCAAAGTTACACACACACACACACACACACACACACACACACACACACTAGGGGCATGTACGCACCTCCTCCAAACAAACAAAACAATAACAATAACAAACAATGGTATTTCCCAGGGTGGAAGCCAGCCAGTGTCCTTCAGCAGATGAACGGATGAACAAACTGTGGCTATTTGGCCATAAAAAGGACTAATGTCCTGACACGTGCTGCAGCCTGGACGGACCTCGATGACATTGTGCTAAAGGAAAGAAACTGAATATAAACCTTATGACTCTGTATCTAGAATAAAGGAATCCAGAAAAAGAGAAGACAGACTGGAGACTAGGAGGGGCCTGGGAAAAAGACAGGGAAAGGGGTAATGGAGGCAGTTTACTAGAGTGTGACACGCATGTTTTGGAACCAGGTAGGAAGGATGGTTGCAGAATATTCTGGTGTACCAAGTGCCACCAAACTGTTTATTTTAAAGTGGCTACTTCGGGTTAGGAAGATGGATCAGTCAGTAAGATACCAAGTCCCCATGAGGACCCGCAACTGGATCCTCAGGACCCACCTGTATGTAAGGCGAGAGTGGCAGCTAGCTCCATGTGGAGGGCAGGGACCGGACATGGGAAGATCCACAGAGCTCACTGGCCAGCCAGTCTAGCTAGGATGAGAGTCGCACTCAGTGAGTTACAGATGCTGTCTCAAAAGATAGAGTGGAACGTGACAGTGGAAGACACCCACACACATATGCATGCTCAGACTCAAATCTATTAGGAAACAAAATTAATTTCAAACCAATTTTAAAATTACACAGTCTCTCCTCTCTTGTGCAGGAATCAAGATTGAAGGGTAGGTTGGACCTTGTGGGAACTGTCCACCACCACACACTGTGGTAGAACCAGACTCCCTCATGGTACTTTTCTTCCAGATCCTCTGGACTCCTGTGTCCTGGGGTCTGCATCTTCTGAGCAAAGTGACAGAATCTTCTGGAGCAAAAGTGACACCAGGCTATCCTACCAACAAGGGTTGGCCTCCTGACCTGCCTTGACTGTCCCTGGACAGCACCCCTCCCTCGATTCGACTCAGACTGGAAGATGAGCCACTTAGGGAAGTGACATCCCTTGTGTCACAGGACTAGCCCTGGCTCCAAGCGCTGACATTTGATCTTTGTCCCGTGACCCTGGCTATGACCCATGCCTAATCCTGCAGCCAGGCAACTCAGGTCTGTCAGAAAGCAGCTTCCCCAAGGAGGCCCAAACAAGCCTTCACTCCCGGAAGCTTTTGCCTTTTGAGATGGCCTGAGGGGCCTGGGAGACAGAGCACAGGCTTGACCCTCAGAGTTTGTTAATGGGCTTGACTGGTGGTAGTTAGAGCCTGGTGAGGGTCTTAGAGTGCTGAAGAGAGGATGCCCCGCCCCTGTCAGAGAGAAAGGTTCCCAGAGCCTACAGCTGCATTTTCTTTAAGTCTTGTGCATGGTCCCTATTTCAAGGGGTCCTTCTCCCTGCTGAGTCCCTCTGGATTAGGAGCTGTGTTCCCAGCCCTCTCTCTGGATAACTTAACCCTCCAAAGGCCCAGCACTCTCAGTATTAAAAAAAAAAAATGGTCCACTGGCCTTTCCCAGCAGCTGAGCAGGCTTCTCTGTGAGCCACCCTCATCATTCTGAGACAACACACAGCTTCTCCAGGATCTCTGGCACTTGACCAGGGTCTAGGCTAAAGAGACAAGAGGGTACCACTTGGTTATGGAAGATTAGGAAAGCTATGCCTCCCCCGGATCAGTACAGAGCAGCCTCTCTGAGGGGTCTTACAGAGAGTACTGCCCGGCTTGAGTCTCCTGATCTGATGGGACTTGGATAGCACCCCAAATCTGCAGTTTCAACAAGTATTCAGATGGTGCTAACACTGGGGACCAGATTTTGAGAACCAGTGTGTTCAAAGGGTAAGGGGGCATGAGGCAGAAAAAGCCCCCGGGGCCGGGAACATCCTTGCAGGCAAAAGAAATGGTCTCTGGGGGAGTGCACAAGAAGAAAAAAAGATGAGAGCCAGAGAGGAGTGGATGTGTCCAACAGGAGCAGATAGAGTGATGACGCAGAGAAGATCTCAATGCCACAGACAGGCCCAAGGGAACCAGTGTGAGAGACTAACCAGTGAGACAAGGGATAGAGGACAGCTAACAAGGAGAAAGAGGAAGTTGAAGGGAATAGAGGCAGGGTGCCCACTCTGAGAGAGAAGGAAAGACATCTGCCAGGCACTGTGGCTTCCTTGAAGGCCCAATATTGGAAAGAAACGGGAGAATCTTGAGTTCAAGGGTTAGCTCATGCTTCAAATCAAGACTCTGTGTCAACTTCTCGAAAAGAAAGAGAGAGTGGGGTGAGGGAAAGGAGGAGAGAGAAGAGAGAGGATGGGAGGTGTCTTAGTTAGAGTTTCTATTGCTGCAATGAAACCCTATGACCAAAAAGCAAGCTGGGGAGGAAAGGGTTTGTTTTGCTCACACTTCCCTGTTACTATCATCATCAAAGGAAGTCAGCACAGGAACTCAAGGCAGGGACTTAGAGGCAGGAGCTGATGCAGAAGCCATGGAGGGGTGCTGCTTCCTTGCTTGTGTCCTATGGCTTTTCAGTCTACTTTTTTTTAATAGAACCCAGGACCACCAGTTCAGGGATGGCACCATCTACAATGGGCTGGGCTCTCCCTGCATCAGTCACTAATTACGGAAATATCCTACAGGCTTGCCCACAGCCTGACCTTTAGAGGCATTTTCTCGATGGTATGAAGCTGACATAAAACTAGCCAAAACAGTAGGGGAGGGAAAGGGAGGAAAAGAAAAGGGAGGGGATGAGAGGGGAAGGGAGAGAAACCCTGCTCCTTCTAACTTGGTCATGTTCCTGATCTAGGTGGCCCCTGTGTGACATAAGAGCTCTGTCTTGACCTCCAGAAGATCCAGGCAATGGTGTGGTCCACAGAAGAGGGTCCTCAGGCTGAATGAGGAAGGGGGCAATCTTTTCAGGGTGCACAGAAATCAGAGGCCGTCCGTCCTTACCCAGCCATCCCAATCTCACACCAAGGCCTCTCGGTGATGTCCTCACCTCCTGGTCATGTCCTTGAGAAGGGGACCTTCTCAAGCTCTTTCCCTCTGCTTTTAAATGAGACCATTGCTATTCACAGAGAATAAAGTTATCTCCTCCAGCTAAACTGCTCCACATATGGGGTCACACCCCACTTTCACCATTTACTAACAGGCTTTGATTAAGGATAAACATGGGGGGTTGAAAACTGTAATGTGGGGGGTTTTTAGGTTAGTGCTTTCGGGCTAAGGGGTGTAGAGTGGAAAAATCTATGTGGGGCTTTTTTTCAGGGTTGAGCCAGGCAGAGCCACAGGACCGAATGCTACAGGAGGCTTGGGGAAAGAAGACAGTAGACTGGGAGGGGCAGGAAGCTGGGCTGAGTCTCTATCACCGAGAATCAGCCAAGGATGCTGGTCAGTTCAGGGTGCACAACTTTCCCTGCAGACTGCCAGGCACCAGGGAGCCTAAGAGGTCACTGGCCTGGGATCCAGGAGCCAGATGTTATCAGGGCTGGCCAGTGAAACCCGAGCCTAGACACCTGCTGGCCCCTCTCACTATAGATGACATCTGCACCAGACACCAGGGAGTTGTCCCTGGGCTGGGATGCTAATGCAGGTTGTGGAGTGTGGCGATCATCAATTCCCTCAATCTCTCCTACTTTCTGCCTCCTGTTCCAATGCACGGCCAGGTTCCGGACACAGAAGTGATGTGGGCTAGTATAACAACCCAGGTTACCAAGGACGGTGGGCAGGAACGTATGCTAAAGACCCACAGACAAGACAGTCAGGTTCAACTCCAGCTAAGCTGCCCACCTGATTCCACACAGCCAGACTCACAAAGTCTCACTCTGATGTACTCCCCCTGAGCCTTCTATGTTATGTGCCAGTTCTAGTTCATATCTAGTGGTCTTGAGATATCTGCTCAGGTGCAGCCTCCTCTAGGAAGCCTCTGTTGACCTCCCTGAAGAGGCCCGATGCCCTGCTAGTTTGTGGTTGGTCCTATACACTTACCTCTGCAATGGCCTTACTAACCCCCAACCCTCTACCACTGTGTAAGTACTGACACAGGGCATTACTACCTTGGCATGCCAGCTGCCCCACAGAGTGAATAAAATCAATCTACTCCATACTCAACAAGGACAATGAGAAGCAAACCCACATACGCCCATGAATCTGACCTGTGCCTCCCAGAGTCTTCACCAATCTGCTTTGGTTTTACCTGTTGCCAAGGTCAGTACCTTGGTCATTAAAAGAATGTGCCAGGGCCATACTATTTGGAGAATTTGTATCCTAAGGCACTTCAAGTCCCTATCTCAAAAATCCTCACCTCACTGGTTCCACCATGCCAGATAACTATAGCCCAGTTCTTGTTTGATTCCCAGCCCAGCCCCCCATTTCTCCCACACTGAAAGACCCCCCTCCCAAAGCAAACTTCAGTTCTCGGGGGAGTCTAGCTTTCTCCCCACTTCAAGGCAACTGAGACGCTTTGCTGAGGTGGTGCTCTCCCTTCCAGGGAGCCGGGGAGCAAAAGGGGCTCTCAAGGGGTATCTGTGGGTGCTGAGCAGATGGACGGATGGATGATTGGATGGATGGTTTATGGATGGGGATAGGGGGCTAATAGTTGGCTATATAGATAGATAAAAGGGTAGGAGGGGAGATGGATGGATGGATGGATGGATGGATAGATGGTAGATGGATGCAGGCAGATACGGATGGGCAATGCTGGAGGTGGTACTGAAGAGATAATATATACTGGTATCACTAAAAGCAGAAAGTCTATCTGATCAGAGAATAGGTATTCTATCTGCCAGGAAACCCCCATTGAAACAATAAAACGGAAACCCTGACATAGTAAATCAAGAGGAATTTTTGACTGAAATTTGCAACTCAAAAGCATAGTTTGAAAACAGCCTTGGAGAGAGTAGAGTCGCCCACCCAGCCTGGGTAGGATGCATGTAGATCAGTATCAAATTAAATCTCCCTATTGAGCCTTCTCTGTGGTGGCACAATGTGATGCGGGGGGTGGCACTGTCCCATCTTCCTCTTGGCGGCATCCTTTTCAGCCTAAATTATACAGAAGCAAATAATTATCAGGGCCTTCTGTTTACCCTCCTTAGAAGATTTAATTTATCCCAATAAACATGGTGAGGCAGTCCTTTTTAAATTTGAAATGACATATAATTTACTTCTCACAAATGCATTGAGTCCAAGAGAAAGGCCATTCATCGGGCAATCTGAATCCCAGGCCGCTTACCAAAAGGGCCTTTTGTCTCATTGTTTTCCATTGCACACAGCACGTGGAGAGGAGATTTAGGCAATATTTCCAAACACTGTGAGCTCCACAATGATTGTCCTCAGCAAACCTGGCCGTAATGTGGGAAACACAATAGTCATTTATCTGCTCATCCCCCTTCCCCGTGGCCCAGTCCAAGTATCATGTGGTCAAGGAGGCATTTAATAAGGCTCAATTCAAAACCCTAGATTTAAATAATATTAATGCAGTGACCGGGGCCCAGCAACGCCCAGGATATCCAAGGGAGCCTGGGTGCTGTCCTTAATGTCTGGTGCTCAGAGGGGGTTCTGATGACTGGGCTGTTACTCTGTCTGCTCTGGCCCTGGCACACACACACACAAAAAATCACCACCTGTCTCAGTGTGACCAACCTGCTGCTGGGGTGCGGTCCCTTGTTAGCCTGGTGTGTGATTCTCTTTTTTTTCTCCCTCCCTCCATCCCTCCCCTTCTCCTTCCCCCTCCCCTCCACTCCTTTCCTCTTTCCTTTCCTCCCATCTTCCTTTTCTTTGTTGTTTCTCCATGCTTTCTTTTCTTTTTTTCTCAACTGCAGAGGGCCCCAGTGCTCTCTGCAGCCGGCCTGGCTCCATTCCTATCTCTATACCTCCATCCTTCCTTGTACTCTGCTGGTACAGGGCTATATCCAATCCAGACTTGAGCTGCATCTGCACGGGGTGCATGAGTGGCTGGCTGGGACGCCCCCTTGGGCAGGCATTCTCTCCCTCTGTGTCAGTATAAATCCCCCCAGCTGGCTGTCATTCTTGTCAAGACAGTAGAAATAAATACGATTTTCAGCTCGCATGCCTGAAATATTTGAATTTCAGTCTTGGCAAGTAGAAAGTGACACCTGCTAATGGCTTACAACAACTTCCTGTTATAGTCAGGGTCAAGCTCAAGCGGGCCATGGCTTTTTCTCCTTCAAGGGCCTCCAGTTATACCAGCTCTGCAGGTCATACTCACAGACTCAAAGCAAAAACTTCAAAGCCAGAGTTTGTGAGGTTCCCCCAACAGCTAGGGAGCCTGCATGGGACTGACCTAGGTCCAGTGTGTGTGTATGTGTGTGTGTGTGTGTGTGTGTGTGTGTGTGAGAGAGAGAGAGAGAGAGAGAGAGAGAGAGAGAGAGAGAGAGAGACAGAGAGAGGTGTAGCTTGGTCTGTTTGTGGAACCCCTAACAATGGGACCAGGACCTGTCGCTAGATCATAAGCTGACTCTTTGGAACCTATTCCCATGCTGGGATGCCTTGTCCACCTTTGATGCAGGGGGAGGAGCTTGATCCTACTTCAAGTTGATATGCCATGCTTTGTTGACTGCCAATGGAGACTTTCCCCTTTCGGAACTGAGGAGGAGTAGGGCTGGGGAGAGGTTAAATGGAGGTGGGGGGAGGAAACAGGAAGAGAAGAGAGGAGGGAACTGTGGTTGGTATAAAAAATAAATGAAAGAATTTAAGAAAAATAAATAAGAACATCAAAGCCATGTCCTGGGCTTCTGAGGCCACCATCTTAGAGCTCTGAGGTCAGGCTGTGCCTAGAGAAGGCTAGAGCCATGGCGGTCATCTCACACATCCCTCTAGCCCAATCAGGCCTCGGATTTGACATGGAAGAATAAGCTGAAAGCTGTGACTCTTCAGATCACAAGACAAGAATGTCTCTGCCTCTGTGCCAAATGCTGCTGCCCTTCTAAGAACTCAAATGGGAGAAAAGAAACATGGGATGGAATTTATGGGGCCTGGGTTCCCATAGCTGGTTTTCTTATTCCTCAGTTTGGGTCACTTTAAAATAGTAGAGGAGACATCACCCAAGACTTCTGTGAGTGTTAAATCATACCCTCCCTCTGCCCCCTTGTCGTGGCCACCTCATCTCATTCCCACATTCCCTACAGAATCTTACCTTCACATCTTGGCTTCTAGAACCCCTGCCTGTCTCCTCTCCCCTGGGAAAGATCCAGAAAGCCCCGCAATGTCTTCCCTTCTGGACATTTTTTTCTTTCCCTTCCTTTCATTCGTTCTTTCAGTTTGTCCTCTGTCTCTTTTGTTGCTGTTTGGTCTTAAGGTTTTTTATTTAATTTTTAAATGTGTGTGCATGCTTTTGTCTAGGTGTGAATATGTCCATGATATTCGGAGAGGGTGTCAGATCTGCAGAGTTGCAGGCCGTTGTGAGCCACCGCACGCGCGCACACGCACACACACACTTTGTTTACTGAAACACGGTCTCACTATGCAGCCTAGGTGGGCCTTGAATTTTAAATCCTCCCATGTTAACCACCGAGTCTGGAAGTACAGGTGGGTACCACCAGGACTGGAGATACTTTTTAAAATCCAAGCCTTGGTTGTCTATGTGCTTCTCTGCCTACCTATTCCATGAGCTTTACAAGCATAAAGACCAGGGCTTTGCTTATCAGTGTATCTTGAGCCTCTGGGACATGACCATGCTTGGGAAAATTTGTCTGGCCAGCTAACTGAATACCAGCCACTTTCTCTCTGGAGCAAGAAGCTTTGTCTTAGTAGACAGTCATCCTTCCTCTATCTATCTATCTATCTATCTATCTATCATCTATCTATCTATCTATCTATCTATCTATCTAATCTTTGTGTCCATCTCCATATCTCTGCTTAGTAGAAATCCCAGCAGATTTTTCTTTTGTGATATAGGTCTTCACTATCTTTCTTTAATGTCCCACCTGCACAAATTGCTGTAGTCTTAAAGACAAACATGAACACTGGCTCAGCCAGAGCTGCTGCTGCCTTCCCCAGCCTCAGGTATAGGACAATCTCCATAGACTCTTTCTGGAGACCAGATCCACTGGGTCTCCTGAGCATACTGGATAGCTTCTTACAATGCAGGGTAGGATGCCTCCTAGGTCTCAGCAGGTGAGATGGGACTGACAGGACACCCCAGGTCCAGCAGCTGTGTGGTCAGCACACTGCGACACACACCTTCCTTGCTTTGGGGTTATGAGTGCCCGTCTGCCCATATCCACCCAAAGGCCAGAATGAGCTCCTCCCAGTGGATGGCCGCTGAGGGTGCCCTGCCTCACTTGGACCACAGGTCCTTCCTCTGAAGAGCTTAGTGGCACAGGCACTACAGGGAGGAGGCCCAGGTACGAGGTGGTGAGGTGACCTAGGCAAGGTCGCTAAGATGGTTCATATGGACTGTCAGCTTCACAGGATCTAGGATCCGCTAGGTGTGAGCCTGGAGGTGTGCTATGAGAGAGTTCTAGATTCGGTTCACTGAGGTGGGAGGACCCACCCTAACTGCCAGACCAACTCAAAGAGAAAGGGGCTGAGTATCACCATTCATGGCTCTCTGCTTCCAGACTGTGGATTTAGGGTGACCTGCAGCCCTCACGTTCTTTCCCTTTCCCCACCACAATAGAATACTCCTTCCTTCCCTCCTTCCCTTCTTCCTTCCCTCTCTCCCTCCTGCCCTCCTTCCTGCTGCTTCATCACAACAGTGAGAAAATCCACTACTGCAGTTATGCTAGTGGGCTGTGCAGGAGCTGGTACCCCCTGCCCTCAGCAGCTTCTTCTCGTTCCTAACCACACCTACACACGTGAGGCCACTTCAGACCACTGCCCTTGGACCCCATGTAGCTTGAGCCGCTTCTTTGGGTCTGTATGAAAGCAAAGACATTAAAGGGCCTGACTCAGGGCCCATCACCATAAACCACCTTGACTGCATTGCTCTCTGTGCACACACCATGGCCCCTTTATTTGCTCTGCATTCGCCAAGCGCCCACTGTATATAACAGCTTCCCCACATTTACCAAGTACCCACTGTATACAACAGCTTCCCCGCACTTGCCAGGTGCCCACTGTATACAACAGTTTTCCCCCACAGGCTAAACTGGTCTTCTAACAGGACAAGCACTGGTTTCCTTCTGGTCCTGCTCTGCCACTTACAAGCACTGTGACTTTGAAAGAAGAAAGCAGAAAGGCAGGAAAGGGGTGGGAGGAAAGGGGGGGAGGAGAGAGGGTAGTGAGCCAAGGAGGTGGGACAGTTTCACAGTTGCCTACTGGCAGATTCTGTAAAGCAAGCCTGTGTGATGGTTTGAGGCACTGGCAGCTGTAGAAGAAGTAGGAGAAGCATACTCAGCCATTTCAACTTTTCAGCCTTTGGGAGAAAGCCTACTCACAGAAGATTCTTCACTGTACAAATGAACATGGTTTAGGTCGTAGGCTCTTAGACACAGAAAGAGTGGGAACATGAACTGATGTCTCAGATACATCCAATTTCCTCCTAGTGGAATCCACTTGAATATTCCAAGATGGAGGGACCTCATTACCCACAGAGCAATTCCTGGCAGGTTGGCATCATTTTTGCAAACTCTCTCTATTGCATGTGTCATACACGGATCTGTACCCCCATGCCCACCATAGCCTCTGAAATTAATGGGCTTCTGGGGTTTCTTCTCAATATTAAAAGGTCAGGAGAGGGTTAGGCAGCCAACAAGAAGTTAAAATCCAAGCCCTCATACTGCAGATTTAGATGGCATGTTTTAATAAGGGTCTGATTTATGATGACAGGCATGCCTCCTGGTGACAGTGGCTTTCTCCCTGCCAGCTTGTCGGATGGATGGCACCCCCTCTTTTATGTTTTTCTGCATACTGGCCTCCTTCCAGGAAAAGGCCACTTCCCCAAATAAATAACAGCAAATCACAAATAAAATAACACCAGTGTCCTTCCTATCCTGGAGTTACAGATAAATTACTAGGAGCAGAATTCATGACCTACAGCTTCTGAGCAAGGGGTCCAGGGAGAGAGTGTGGGGACCTCCACATTGTCTGGATCCCAGCTATGTGCCTCCAAGGGAAGAGTTTAGTTTCTCTCCTCCCAGAGCAGAGAATCAACAGAGAAATAATGCCGGCATGCAGCAAAGGGAAGGAGCTGAATAAATACGCCCTTCATGAGCTGGATTCAAACATTTATTTTACATGAAAAGGGGCTAATGACATTTAATAGGATAGAGGAAATCAAAAACTCATAGCCAGCAGCCACTCTTTTAAACCAGATTTGGCGCACAACCCCCCAAGGGCTGTTTGCACCAATTCTCCAATAAATCACACACTGACTTTTAGAAGAGACAGATATTTAATTCGTGCATTAGAACCACAGGGCCATAACCACAGGCTGCAGCCCGGGCATTCCACCCTCTTCCTCCACAGACCCTTAAACCATAAGGCTATAAAAGGAGACATTAATTGGGTTATTAAGCATGAAGCGCCAAGTGGGCTGCAGGATGAGGGCTGCTGGCTGACCTTTTGGGGTGGGATCAAAGTTCATGGGTCAAAGGAGAGGTTGCCTTTGGAACCCACGGCTTCCTCTTCTCCTTTGGGTAGTTAAACGATCATTAACTATGTAAATGTGGCTCTGTCTAGAGTTTTAAACACTCTGCTGAGGTGCCGGAGTTTCCAGGGTGGCTAATGGCACACCCCTCGCCATTGTCCGGGTCAGCTGAAGGCTTTGGGTCTTGGAGGGCAGGTGGCAGAGGACACAGAAACGTATGGAAGCTGGCCTCCAGGTGGCACTGTAGCTGCTTGTCTCTAAGTGGGATTCTCTCTCTCTCTCTCTCTCTCTCTCTCTCTCTCTCTCTCTCTCTCTTACACACACACACACACACACCACACACACTTCCCACCCCACCCACCCAAACACACACTCCAGGTAACCTGTTCCCTCTACAGCATGTTCTTTCTGCCCTGTTGGGTACAGAGCAGAGCAATGAGGCTTCCAGTGAACCCCATAAAGCAGAGAGAAACACCAGCAACTTCCTAGTAGAAGAGGGAAGCAGGAAAGGCATCTAACACACTTCCCAGATTGCTGACATGGAGTTTCCAGTGGAAGTAGCTACTGGCTAAACTCCCTGGGGCTGTGAGGATGGTGTCTAAGATGGAGACCCTCAGTCCTACATGCCCTGACAGGAGACATCGGGGCTTCCAGAGGGAGTGTGAAGTAGAGAGTGGAAGGACAGAGCTAGGTGACCTAGGAACACTGAAGAGGGGTACAAAGGACAACCATGGGATGTACCGCTACTACCCTGTGGCATGAGTAAGATACCGTGGGGTGTCACAGGCTTGAGTATGTGTTGCATGGGCAAGGGACAAAGGCAAAACAAGATCTGAATCTAGCCCAAGGCAGAGACACAGGGCTTTCTAGGAGGGACATGGAGAACACCCTGCCTCTAATGCACACTCTGAACCTTTTCAGACACACACTCCATAAAGGTTGCCGTTGTGTAAACAAAAGACAGCTGGATCCTAGGATGTGTGTCAACTTCCTTGGGGCCTTAGGAAGGGAGGAAGCTTGTGTGCTCATAGTTGTGGTAAGGTCAACCCTTCTGCCCTCTTTGTATTGAAAGATATTAACTGATACCAGAGCCTCGGGAGAGGCCCTGGTGCCCATGCAATCCTGGCCTTGAAGTAGGAACGGCACGTGAAATGGGAGCTTCCCTCAGACCACTCTGGTGTCTGGAACCCATCCTATGCCAAAGTTCTATTTACTACCAAGCAATGGCCCCTACCTTTGCTTCTGTTTATTGTGTTTTGTTTTGTTTTACAATTATAATACTGGGAATTGAATACAGAACTTTGTTTATGTTAGGCAAGCGCTCTACCTCTGAGCTACATCCCCAGCCCTTTCTTCAATTTTCATTTTGAGACAGGATCTTGATAAATTGCCAAGGTTGGCCTTGAACTTGCAATAATCCTACCTCAGTCTCCCAAGTACCTGTGATTGAAGGTTTGTGCCACTGGGTTTGGCTGTTTCCTCCCTTTTGCATCCTTAACCTTCAGTACAAAATCTAGAGGACCTTGTGGGCAGTATTTACCCAAAGAGACAGCCCTGTCCCCTACCTGCCAGCCCCAGCTACTGACACTCCATGGACACTAACCGTAGTAATCACTATATGTTAGCAAACAGCTTGCTGGCACATCTGAGCTACCCACAAGGATCCATGTCCTGGTGGCCAGCTTAGCCTCTGCAGAGTCAGGCTGCCATACCCCACAGCTGAGGTGGCAAAGATAAGGCAGCCCTTCTACTATGGCCTCTGCCACGTTGTGAGGAAGCAGCATCTACCCAGTACAACTGAAAATTCTCCTAAGCTGGCATCCCAATGCAAGAGATGATACAGGGTCCCCAGCCCTGGGGGAGACGGCTTGCCACAGGACATAAATGAGGCCCAGAGAGAAGCCTGGGATTCTCTTCAATGAAAATCTTTAATGCTCCACACCTCTGAGGAGCCCTCTCTGAGTCAGTCAGGTTGTCATGTCTCTGCATGCCCCCCAAACAGTAGTCCCTACTCACGAGGTGGCAAGAAACCAAAGCCACTGTCACGGAAGTCCAAGAAGTGCTCTTAATGGAAGTGTCCCTTACCCACTATGTAGAGAGCAGCAATTCCCATCTGAAGGCCACCAGTGGAACCACTGCTTCCATTAAAACAAAAGACTCACTCCTATGGACAAATTAACATGCACGTGCTTGGAAGGATTCTGATTGGCTGCTCTTAATGTTGAAACATGTGTGCTGCGCGCACACCCACCCCCACCCCCCACCCTCCACCCCACCCACATAATTTCCATGGAGCCCAACATACTCTTTTCCCACAGGCCTGGCAGGAGAAAAACACGTCCTCGTGAACTACACCCTCTCGGCAAAGTTATCTCCAAAGTCAGCAAAGGCATGCCGGGAGTCACGCCAAAAGCCAGCCATTCAGAAATCATCGTGTTCATCCATTGACCCGGTTGTTCTTTCTGCCTATGGAGACTGAGTGCCACCTATGGGGCTGGCCATGGTAATGGGTCCCAAAACAGAATAGCCAACCAACTTGGTGTGGGGCGTGTCCTTTAGGGCTTTAGAGGAAACCCCAGGGTCATAAAAGACACGAAGGCATTGGTAGAAACAGAGCATTAATGGGAGATCCACAGCACAGAAAGGCTGGCCTGTACTGCTCTGAAGAACAGAGGAACAGAAGTTTCCATTCAGGGCTGGCAAGAGAGCCCAGTGAGCTTGCCTGGTAAGTCTGGACATCTGAAGAAGGTCCTCCGAACCCTCATAGAGGTGAAGGAAGGAACCAATGCCATGAAGTTGTCTTTTGATCTTTGTATGTGACTCCAAACACTAAAAATAAATTTTTAGAAATACGTTTATACCTAATAAACACAGCAGCAGCAGCAGCAGCATCAACAACAACAATGGCCAGAAACCCATTCAGAACCCCTGGGATCCATTGGTGTCCACTAGAGTTTTCAGAGCTGCCAGCATGCTGACCACACCTGGACGGAGTAAAAAGCCCACAGCCTGCACAGTCTCCAAAGTTAAACTCAAGAGTTCTGACCCAAGGCAAAGAAATAAGCTTGTCTACGTTGTCTGAACTCTGAGGACCCTAGGAGGTTAGAAAACGTGCCCACTCCCTCTATGCTGCTTTTGAGTGCTTGTTTTGAGCCCCGCTGGACAGTTTGCTTGAGATGCTCTCATTGTGAAAACTATCAGTCCCCCAAAGTGAAAGGAGGCAGAAACTAGATTATTCTAAGTCTCCACTAGGCCCAAAGCCCGCTTGGCGAGGCACCTCTGCTCAAAACACAGAGGGTCGCTGCTCCGTCCATACGATGCAAACCAGGGCCAGTCACATAGATCTTGAAGAGTAACTTAAATAATTGAAAGGAGCAAAGAAGGAAAGAAAGTAAGGGAAAGAGGAAGGGGTAGGTGGAAAGGGTGAGGGCAAGAGGAAGGAATGGAAAGGGGGGAAAGAAGAAGAAAAAGATAAAAGGATGAAGAGAGCCAAGAGCCTGGATCAAGTTGTCCGCAGACTAGCTCATTTCCTGACACACAGTAGGCCTTTAATACGGCTTTTTTTTTTTTTTAACAAGAAGTGACTAAGGTTACTCTCAACTTGCTGTAAAATTCCTTTTCGCTACAGTGCAGACTGCAGACTCATGGATGAGCCGGTATTATTCCAAGAGAACAAGTAATTGCTGATGGCAAGCTGGCAGGTGATGGAGGAATGTCGTGAGTCAGAGCTGCCAGCTTTGGGATCCGAAGCAGCTGGGTCCTTAATTACGTCGCTTGATTTATACTCTATTAAATCTGTATATAAGTAACCCATTTCTCTGGAAGCATTTAAAACCTCTTCTATTCCACCAAACACACTGCTTTTATTTCAAATAAATGTAGCCAGCTCTTTGGGGAACATATGGTATATTTCTCTCTTATTAATAATTCAGTTCAAATGAGCAAAAATTAGTTGGTGCAGTTACGGCTGATTTTGTCCTGAAAAGATCTGCATTAATTTTAGACGTTTTGTAAATTGGGCTATTAAATAAAAGCATTATATGTGAATTACCCTTTAAATTTTAAGCAACTTGGTAGTTTAATGGTATTTTCTAGTCAGATTCATTTTCAATCTTTAAAAAATTATAGTCATTATGGTAAGACAAATTTTTGAAACCTGCTCCTTCTATCCAATTACATATTGTGCTAATAAGTAAACTAGAAAACTTTTATGTTCTCATTTCCGTGGGCAGCCCCGCCTTGTTCCATCTTTTGTGGGCATCTGTCTTCTGGGATGGTCTCCAGAGGGAGGTTGGTCCTGACCAAGCGGGTTCACCAACAAAGGGTCAGGCTCCAAGATGAGAGAGGGGTGGTCAGGAAGGTGATTTGTCATCGTGTTCTTGACTTTGTCTCCAAGAATTCTCTGCCGATTGAATCTCCACACTCAGGGTTCAGAGCTCAGGGAGGAAGGAGCTAATAAGGCTCCAGCTGAGCGTGCCACCAGAAAGGCCAACGAAGAGGAAGGAACCAGGCTTCTTGGAAGAGATACAGGTCTGTGTGTCTCTGAGCTAGGATCCAGGCTAATGACAATGCCAGAAGGGGTGTAGAACTGACTTGGTTCCTTGCCATCTTTGATGCTGATTAGCCAACCAGGCGACCTTGAACTTGGCCCTTATTCCATCGTGAGTTGGAGGGGAGATGTTCCATGTTCTGCTAAATCTTCCAAGACAACTTGAGTCTGAGACCATAATGCCAGACAAGCAAGTGACCTGAGTCCTGGGAGGGGGTTAAGGATGTGACAACACAGACTGGAGGGTTGTTGTAACTTAAGACACACAAAGAGCTGACTGGAGTCTAACAAACCTATACCTGTGTGCTTAGTGCAGTTTGTGCTGGGGCGATATTAGGTCAAAACCCCGAATCTTAGTGGTTTAATCCAGTGAGAATATTTTCTAGTTCAGTTGACGTTTCATGGGGTGTTTGGAGGCAGGGAGATGTTTTTCTCTTTATCAGATAGATGGGTCAGGGGAGGAATGGGATCTTGTAGAGGAGGTTTTGATGCATCCAACCTGGAAATAAAGCATAGACCAGTAGTTCTCCATCTGGGGGCGTGACCCCTTTGGGGTCAAATGACCCTTTCACAGGGTTGCCTAAGACCATCGGAAAACACAGATATTTACATTACAATCCATAAAAGCAATGAATTATTTATGAAGTAGCAGCAAAAATAATTTTATGCTTGGGGATCACCACCACATGAAAAACTGCATTAAAGGGCCAAAACGTTAAGGAAGGTTAAGAACCACTGGCATAAACATGTTTTTCCAGTCAAAACTCCATCATAGTCCACAGACAACACCAAAGAAGACAGTCCAACGCCATGTCACATAAGAGGAGAGAAAGGACACTGTTTTAAGTGTGAGCAGGTTTTTAAGGGCTCAAATACCCCAAGAACTTTCAAAACACTACAAACTACCAGTAGATAATTTCTAACAGGCTTTTAGTATTATTCTTCCTATTCCTAATCGCTCCCTCATCCTGGCTGTGAGTTGCCTCTTCTCCTCTTCCTTAAAATCATCCAGCCATGGCCCCCAAACCTCTGAAGCCGGAAAGAGGCTAAGACTCAATCAGTTCTGCTGTGAAACCTGATAAAAGGAAAGTGCTCCCCAAAGGTGAGAGCAGGTATTTGGGGGAGTGGTCAGCCTCTCTCCATCACAAACCCTGCTCTTCATCCATGTCTTTCATCCCCCCCCCCCCCAGAAATGGAGGAATTCACCCAGCTTGCCCCAAATCTTTCTATGGTTATCCAAACTGGATAGAATCTGCCAGTTTCCAAAGTCTGATTGATGACTCCAACCAAAATAGCCATTGACTAAAGAAATAAATTCTTTCGCCTTCTGTTGAGAAGGACCCCACAGAGCTTCCTGGCTGGGTCAGGGGGGCTCATATGTACAGTCAGCCAGAGCTCCAGCTGGGCCCGGCCACCAACTGCTTGCCAGGCAAACAGATGATATGGGCAGCCCCGTCTCTGACCTCTCCATTTCTCACACAGTGGGAGTGACCTCCTAATTTCTCCATCATGGCTTCTTGTGGTCTGCTTAGATGAAGACACATTACCGCATGCTAAGCAAGGAGCAGCTGGTGGGGTGTGGGGGCCCAAACCTGGGTGATCATGGCTAATCATTATTAGCCTGTTTCTTGCTGGTGAGGGACTTATCAATAAATTATATGAAAGTAGCTGCTAGCCAGGATGGCTTATGTCAGACCCATTTCTTTCATATTTCAGATGGAAGAGCCAATGAACAACTCCACCTACATGGTACCACTCGCAAACCTGGTGAGAAAGGCCACAGACTCGAAAGAGCACAATTCACATCCTATAAAGGAGCACCCAAACCTATAGGGCAATGACAATTTTTCCCCCTTCTCCTTAGCTGAAGTTATTATCACAACTGCCGGGGAATTTGTGAGATTGGGAGACAAGGATCATAACGATTCTTTGGAGACCCGTCAATCACTGCAAACTGCTACCAGAATCGAAATTACATCTGCATTTGAATTAGCAGCATTACTCGCCAATTTAGATCAGAGTGAACATTTTTCCATTGAAGATGGAATTAAATTAGAAAATGAGTGAGTCTTTAATTTCCAGATTATAAATCACCGAAAATAATTCAACTCCTGTACCTTAAGGCCAATTACATTATCCTAAGCGACATTTTATCTCCCAACCTTCGGAGTGATTTGGTGACGGGAGCCTTCACACAAATCAGTCTTGCTATAGTAGTAAGAAATATGTCTGCCTGCCGAGTCACACACATAAAACACCAGCAACCGTTTTAATGCCGAAGCTTATTTTACATGAAATTTGATTGTCTGTTTGATGGTGTATTTTTGTGTTCTAATGAAGTGATGCATCAGCTGGATGTGAGGTGTGAGTTACACTCAGTTTGACTTGGTTCCGGTTGGAGCATCTTCATCCCTTCCTATCTTTTCCTGTCTTCCGTGGCTTGACAAAGGACAAAGATGCTGGGCGTGGTTTCAAATCTGAGCATTCTGCCCCTCATCTTTCTCTACTCATGATGCTTCTCTCTCTTGGTTCCATTACTTCTGTCTTGGGTCATGGTCTGAGATCAGTGTCTGCTGCTGTCTGTGGAGGGGAACTCCTCTATGCTCTGTCGCTCATGTCTATCCTTCCAGTGAAGTGCTTGCTGCATAACAGGTATTCAGTATTTGGTGTATAAAGATGGAAGGAGTGAGTGGCATTAAATTAGCCTGTATTAGTCTAGGTTCTCTAAAAGAAATATATACCCTAATATATATACCATATTATGTATGTATATATAACCATATATGTGGTATATATTCATTCTATCTGTTCTGTTCTTTAGACAACCCAGGCTAATACATGGTATATGTATATGTATATATATATATATATATATATGTGTGTGTGTGTGTGTGTATGTAAATGTGTATATATATATTATCCAGTCTAGAGCCTGTAAATCATTTTATTAATAAATAACATATGTATAGTCTGGATAGTACAATAGTGGCTGTCTCCTGGTGGAAACAGACCAAAGACCCCATAGTTGTTCAATTCACAAGACTGAATGTCTTCAGCAGTCCCAATCTGGTGCTGAAGTCCCAGGGAACTCCTAGAGAGCTCCTGACTGATCTTCAGTCTGTCTGAATCCCAAACAAGTAGGTTCTAATACCAGCAGGAGAATGCCTCAGCAACAGAGTAGATGAACTTGCCAGCAGGAATGAGGGCAAGCAGGCAAAATGTAAATGCTTCCTTCTTCTATGCCCGTGTATGTAGGCTACCACCAGAAGGTGTGACCCAAATTGTGTGTGGGTCTTCCCACCTCAAAGGAGCTAAGCAAGAAAATCCTTCACAGGCATGCTCAGATGATTCCAGACATAGTTAAGTTGACCATCAACATTAGCTGTCACATATCCCAATTGCACCTGAAATCAAACAGCAGCAGTTGGTGGGGGAGGGGCAAACAGCTCAGCAGTCAGTAAGGACACAGATGTCACTGACACTCCCACCCAGTCCATCGTCACACTTATACTGGGAGGCTTCCCTGGATGCCTCCATTGCTCCATGGATGTCTATGCGGTCCGCAGTATGCTTTCATAGGGCAGGATGGCTCTTACAGCTTGGCATCCACGGAGCATGGCTTATTTGTCCCCTGCTGACCACCATAACGCCCACGTGCAGTCCCTAAGATGCTGGTGCCTTGTGTTTGTAGAAGAATGAAGGAGTGTGAGGGAAGGATGGCAGGACATGCAGACAGGGGTGATCTACCATCACACGCTTTTCCACAGAGTCCACGTGCAGCCTGGCTTCCTCCTCGATACTGCCATCCCAATCATCGCCAAGTAAGAAGTCACGGGGAGTAGAATTGCGTTGTATCTGTACTTGACAGCAAGGGAATGGGATGGTGGGAGAGGGACATTGAGAAGATGGGTTAGAAAGGGTAGTTATGTTAGTTAGGTCAGAAAGGCTAGAGGCCTATTGACCCATTGCCTGCAGAATGTCCCAGCTCTGAGATCTCAAGTAAGTACATCCCACTAGTCAGCAGCTCTCCTTGGTGGAGCCACATAGTGACATCTTTAGGGGAGGTTCCCAGTACAACAGAGCACATAGCTCTCTCGCCCCATCTCTGTGATACTCTCTTTACCAAGAGCTCCACATTCAATGTGGCTAGACAGTCAAGCCCAGGGAGAGTCCCAGGCTTCTGTCCCAGCTGCACATTAGAGCAGGGAGTTTTCTGAAATAGGAGTTCAGGATGCTAGGCTGCTGCACTGTCAAAGGCTCCAAATGGGGTGACTTTCCAGCAGAGAGTTGGGGTGCAGTACATGAACAGAGTTGTTGACCTAACTTCATCATGCCATGGGGGCTTCTGCAAGTTGTGCCAACTCTACCAGGGTCCTTTCCTGGATCCAAGAGACGCTGTGAAGCTGTGACCTCATGAGCCAGAAACCAACACCCTGGGAGATGGAGAGAACCTCTCTACTCCCGACAAAGACAGGAGGCCTCCCACCTCAGCACCTCCGCAGTATCGGGGAAGAGGGGCAGGCAGCACCCCATCTAGGCTGAACTGAGTGAGAGAGCAGGTGGCCAACAGCAGGGCTGGGTAACATCTCTCTCCCCACCCCATGTGCCACTCCACCTCAGCTTCCTATTATGCACACATACCAGGCCCTTGCTAGCTCCCAGTCAGTGAGCGTATGGCTCACCCTTGACCAGGGGTCACACCTTTTCTTCCTGGTGTCCTTTACTGTAACCTGATAAGAAATTCACCTTCCCTGTCCCCCTGCCCCAGCCTCACATCTTATGGGTGTTAGGAGACTGGGCAGCTGTGAGAAGCGATCTGTCTTGTCGGCTGAGCTTGAAGCACTGGGAGAGAAGATTTTTCCATCTCTTTTGGAGACACCAGGAGATACACAGAAACACTTAAAGTGCTTGTGACTGGCACTGGAGAAGAAGCTGCCCGCTCAAGGGTACTGTCTCCCCGGCTGTCTCTATAGATCTTCTATCACTTCTTTCCCTTCCTCATTCCTGCCTATCCCTTCTTCCTTCTTTTGCTTCCTTCCTCCCTCAATCCTTCCCTCTCCTCCCCTTGTCTCTCTCTGTATCTCTGGGCCTTCCCTCCTCCTCCCCTCTATCCCTCTCTACTTCCCCCCACCTCCCTTTGTCTTTCTGAACTCTCTCTCTCTCTCTCTCTCTCTCTCTCTCTCTCCCACTCTCTCTTTCTCCATCTATCTCTCACCTTCTCTCTCCTCACTGACCCCAGGCCCCTTTAGTACTCTGAATCATACCCCAGTAATATTTTGGGTCTCCAATTAAGTAGGACTCACCTAGATAGCCCGACCTTTTATGGCCTGACCCTTCTCCCTCCTGGAGTTTGACCAGCACCTTCAACGTTCAGGTACCAACACTGCTCTAATCCTAAGTCACAGGGAACTCATCTGTCTGGTTGTCATGTGCCTACCCTGCCTGCACTGTGTGGCATCCTACAAACAGTATGGCTCCCCAGGTAGGACCAGCCTTCGTGGGGCCGACCATGTCTGCTTGCCTCCCTGCAGGAGCCCTGCTCTCATTGCAGGGGCAGCCCAGCTCACACTTGCTTGTGGCTACAGAAAGACTATCCTGAGGAGGGGCTGGTAGGGTGTTCAGAAAACAGCATGGATGCTCTATCCCGTTCCATTTGGAAAGACCATGTACACCAAAGACCTCCAGTTATATCCTGAAGGCCACGCCTAGCCTAACAGGGGAAAGATGGGGCTATAGGCCTCAGGTACTATGAGCAACTCTGATGGCCATGGACTTGGAGCCTGCACTGTGCCCCACACTTGACTGCCTGTGACTTAGCCTCTCATGCAACCCCAGATGGTTTGCCCGGGGTCACTCGGTCAGTGGCAAGGTTAGTACTAGAATCCAGGATGGCTGCCTGTGGCACATGTCTCACAGGGGCCACCAGGCTCCAGGAGCTCCTGCTAGCCCAGTCACAGGAGTCAAGCACGATCCAACAGGCAGGGCTACCATGCTGCCCCTACAGCTGCACTCCAGATGCTGTAGCCTGACTGGGCTACTCCCTGAGTCTTGTTCTTCCTAACATGACTGTGAGTGTCCAGACACAGCCAGAGGGTACATACACTCTTGCTCAGTGTGCCCAGCCTCCATCCTAGAGAAAATATAAGTGTGTAAAACAGATAAGGCTTCAGGGGTACCCAAAGAATCTCACGAGTGACAGAAGCCAACATCTAAGGATCATGCTACCAACTCACCAAGGGTCCTCAGGAAATTGGTACATGAGCCAGTGAGATGTCTCAGCTGTTTCCCTAGTGGGTGAAGGTGGGTGGTGAAGGTGCCCGCCACCAAGTCTCCTATTCTAAGTTCAATCCCTGGGACCCATGTGGTGAAAGGAGAGAAGCAACTTCCACCAAGTTGTCCTCCGACTTCTATAAATGCTCCATGGCACAAATGTGACCACACACACAGAGACGCACGCATGCGCACATGAGTCAGTTGACCACTAGAAAAGACCAAGAGGCAATTGACATCTGGTATGGCAGGTTCCATGGACAATTATTCCCACTGACTTTGGAGATTCAAAACAGCATAAGCACCTGGATATTTGACCCACGTACTGGGTGGTTTTGTGTGTCAACCTAACACAAGCAAGAGTCATCAGAGGAAGGAGCCTCAGTTGAGAAAATGCCTTCATGAGAGCCAGCTGTAGGCATTTTCTCATTTAGTGATCAATGGGGGAGGGCCCAGCCCATGGTGGGTGGTGCTATCCCTGGGCTGGGGTCCTGGTTCTATTAAGAAGGTGGACTGAACAAGTCATGGGAAGCAAGCCAGTAAGCACCTCCCCTCCATGGCCTCTGCATCAGTGCCTGCCTCTGGGATCCTGCCCTGTGTGAGTTCCTGTCCTGACTTCCTTCAGTGATAAATGCCAATGCTGAAATGCAAGCCTAATTAATCCTTTCCTCCCAACTTACTCTTTGATTATGGTGTTTCACTGCAGCAAAGGAAACCGCAACTAAGACAACCCCTGTTGTCCATGAATCCTTGGTGGCCCCTGTGCTCTGAGAGACGTGGGGAAAGTCAGCTGGGACAAGTTCTTTCAAGGTGTAGAAACAGGCATGGTGTACCCACCAGGCTGCTCTGATCCTGGGAACCCCTCTGAGGCCGGGCCCCTCACACCTCACTGGCCATGGGCTCTGGGTCATGGTGAAACACACTTCCCCTGACCCCAGAGCTTCAAGCCATGGCCAAGTCCCAGCTGCAGCCATTGTGGGGCCTGTGACAGAGGTAAACCCCCCTCTTCCTACATACACTTCCCCTCCCCCGCCCCATCCTCTGTCACAGATGTTAAATATTTATGAGTTCTTTAAAAAAAAAAAAAGAAAGAAAGAAAGAAAGAAAAAACCCACAAAGCTCAAATAATGCAAGTTGTCTACCAGGCAGAGAGATTGCTAGCTGATAGGCAGTGTTTAGAGCCACCATGATACGCTTCATATTGTGATCTGATTGGGGACCATATTAAAACTCGCTGAGGCTATTATACCTAATTTTTGTTTCAATTCAGGCAATATTGCCACTGCTTACTGTGATTTCTATTTATTTTTTCCTATTGTTCGTGTTTTATTGGGGTTGTGTCCGTTTTATCAAGCGGATCTCCCCCGAAAGGGAGGTCACGCTGTGTTTAGACCGCAGGGAATTTTTTTTTTTAGAGGGGGTTTCTGCTCAGTCTGAATTCACTCCAATCCCCTCCATGCTAATATAATTCTTTCTTTACTCTTGTCCAATTATAATATTTCTGCCAGCAGAAAGCCGACAGCTTGATATTTAGAAGCTGTATAAACTCTCATCATCCAGTTTTATGTTCCCGTTTTTTTTTTTTCCTACGGTACCATTGGATTTGGGTGAGTGCTACATAAAATGTGTGCATTGAAGGGTTTCAAATCAAGTTATCTCTTCCATCTATAAAAATTGAATTTTAAAGGTTATTTTAATTATAAGTTTAAACCCGGGCACTAAGTAATGATAGAGGCCGCTCCTGCCCAAGCGTTCCTCCACCTTCCTGGGTTTGGGGCCAAGCTGGGAAATTCTGTTATTTCCTGAATGAAATCCAATTTTGTAAAACAGGATATTATTTCTTAAAGTATGATACACTTTGCATAACTCTCTCTTCCTGATGTGGCTCAGGGAGGCGGGGAAAGAGCGGCTGAGCGTTACCGCAAGCCTTGCAGGACCCTTTCTGCAGAGAATACAGGGAAGAGATTGTCTCAATTTCCTAGCGCCTCAAAGCTGCATCTAAGTATCCGGCTGGCTGGTGTACAAGCGAGGATGTCACTTTACCAAAGAGCGGGAAGAGCGAAAAATAACAAAGTAAAATCCAAATTTCAAACCTTTTTTTTTTTTAAATTTGAGTCTGCAATCTAAAGTCCTTGGGTTTAAGGGGGTGGGGGAAAGCAGTGTTATGTGGGCTCCTGCACCACAAGTTTCTAAACCTGTTATTGAAGCCGTGATTGAAATCTGACAAAAACAGGCTATGCTTTATAATAATGTCCCGCAGCCAAAGTATGGCACCAATAACTAAACAATACTTTATCACCTTCGCCACTTTCAACAGCTCCCATTAATATTGAGATCAGAGTGCTGGGCCCTCTATTCCCCAGCTGACTGCCTTAGTGACAGCGCTGGCTAAGGCGGTGACATTGAAAAATATTTGCCATGACATGGCCACAAATCACAGCCAGACAAGTTTAAAACTCAATATTCACTCAACTTGCATCTGCTGTTTTCTTGTTCCAATTTCTAAAACACAATTATTATGTGTTCTCTTCTCCAGAACAGCCCAGCATAAATGGGTGTATCCTAAGCTCGGAGTTGGGTCGGGGAGATTAGAAAAAAAAAATGAACTCCTTAGGAATGGCCACTGGTAGTGTCACACTTCAGAAGCCGAAGAGTCGCGCTGTGGAGGCAGCTGAGAATTCAGACGCTACACTGGGGACAGTGCCTGCTGCCTGGACTGTCTGGGACAATCACAGCAGCCTAGACTCAGATTGCAATTATTTGTGGTCCAGGGTTTACTCGACAGCCTAATTTTACACATATCGATTTTGATTTCCAGCTTTCTCGAGAAGCTGAAGCAGATGTTAGTTCACTTGGCAACTGCCCCTCGTTCACCGAGGCTGTGGTCAATGCTATGGAAGGTGTCCCACCCACCTGAGTCCTGCTGCCCAGCCTCATGCCAGCCAGCCACACCTGAGCCCTAACTAGACTCAGGTACCCTCCGGAAATTGAGAGTGCGGCCATACACGCTGGTCCCTTCAGGGACACGGCTGCGTGAGGCCTGGCCTCCACAAGGCTGGGAGCATGGCAGTTCCTCTCTGAGAGAGGCCCTGACGGGAGCTCGACGCTGTCCGGGCACAGAACACACACACTCCCTGGGGTTCTCATGTCTGCAGGGTACCTGGCACACAGCAGGTACCTCGCACTGAGGCTGAATGCAGAGCCAGTATCCAGGGCAGCAGGTGACTACACAGAGAGCCAGAGAGGTCCTGGTTCTGCTGTGAAATCACCACAGAACCTTGACCAAGTACCTGTCTTTCCTGAATCTTTGGATCTCTTTGGGTAGTTTAGGGTGATCGAGGGCCACCTCCAGAACTCAAGTCCTATTTTGTGAGAAAATCAGTGTCGTGGACACAGATCTGACATGTTAAGTAAGTTCATTATGGTGACCTTCTGAGTCTGGAAGTTATGGTGACCGTCTTCTGAGCCTGAACAACGGGAACTTGCTGGGTTTTGCTCTGTAGATAACCTGGTGCCAATTATACCCTGGGGATAGATGTCTTCTGCATGGTGTTTTTTTTTTTTTAAATAAAAAGTTGATGGGGCTGGAGAGATGGCTCAGAGGTTAAGAGCACTGAATGTTCTTCCGGAGGTCCTGAGTTCAATTCCCAGCAACCACATGGTGGCTCACAACCACTTGTAATGAGATCTGGTGCTCTCTTCTGGCCTGCAGGCCTGCAGGCGTGGAGGCTGAACACTGTGCACATAATAAATAAATCAATCTTTTAAAAAAAAGTTGAGTTACTGACTCATTGGCTATGGATATTAGCCTTGTTTGACACTAAATTCAAAGGAGATGAAGATTGGGACTTGTCCGTTGTAGTAAATAATCCAGAAGTCATTGATGATGTTTTTACAAAGCACATCGTCAGAGAAAAATGCAACCTAAGGTTGGTATCTTAAATTCACATTGAACAAGGCTACCAGACCAGCGTGAGAGACCCAAAGGTGATCCTCTTGGACTTTCCATTTATCTGCATGATCTCAGGGGCAGGGGCATTCATGGCATGGCGCTCTCAGTCCTGTCCCATGAGGGGCATAGTCTGCCGTAGTTATCTGATCTTGACCCCCCTGTAGACTACTGCACAAGTCTTTGAGACCACACGACCCTGTTGGAAGGAGCCACAGTCAGAGCCTCATTAATAAGACTAAAGAGTTGAACACTAGCCAGAGCCTAGTGCATGATGGGAGGAGACATTTGAGGAATTAGGTGTGTTTTTTTGCATATGCCAAGCCTATGAATTTCTGCAGGCAGAAGGAAGCCTGCAGTAAATGACATTTCGAAAGCAAGGATGTGACCCTCCTAAATGATCTTCTACAAGTAGTTGCCATTTTTTTCCTGACCAGTGTCCCATCTCCTTGGATTTGGGTATGTCTTCTAGCGTGGTGGAGGATGCCATGAGATTTTGGAGCGGTCATAACATGTCTCTGCAGTATCTCCTTTGTTGGTCGGTTTGTTTCCTCTTGGAGCCCAGCCACCTACCGCAGGTGAACCCAGGCACAGAGAGCAGTCTACTGTGCTTGGTCAGCAGTTCAGAACTCCTGGTCGCAGGAGTGAGGGCACTCTGGACAGTGGCCTTCTTAGCCCACACCAGACAAAGTAGTTTTGCCTGGTCAACCAGGTGAAGGCTTTGTGGCAGTGTTCTTTCCTATTTCCCTGGCTGTGTTCATCTACCTGAGCACACAGAGCCCTAGGAAGGACGTGCAGAAAGAGAAACCAGACTCTGTGCTTGCCTCCAGGGATGTGGGAAAGGGGTTACTCAGTGCCGGGTTGTATCAGAGCAGTGAGCCAATTCAACTGTCTGAGAAGGAGACCCCCACTTGGGGAGCCTGCACCCAATCCCTAGTCACCGGCTTTTGAGCCACTCAGCACCTAGCAGCATCTTGGTCACCAGCATGAGTTGAAGGCCAGGCAGGCTGTGGGGAAATTCCTAGGACAAGTTCAGTGGAACTCAGGCCCACCTCAGGGCCAACCTCTGCTTTAGCTCAACATTCCCCTGGAGGCCCTCCTTTTTCCAATTTGCTGCACTATACCCTGTTCATCTACAAAGATGGATGGACGGACGGACACACACACTCATGAACACATGGACAAACACACCTGCAGGATAGCAGATGTGTAATTCCTGATCTCAGAATTCAATTTCTGACACCCAGGAGCCCAGAGAGGCACCTGCTGTGTCTGGAATTGTCCATCTGTGGGCCATAGGAACTACCTGGGAAGTGTCTGAGCCGGAGGTGACCATACATCTCCTAATGAACTAGAGGGACTTGGAGACAGGCTCCTAACCCAGCTTAGGGGGAAGCACTCAAAATCTCTGATCACCTGGGAAGGAGGTGGGCGACTCATTTCAGAAGGGAGCCAGAGAGCAATTGTCTCGATTATGGAAAGAGCTCTCTCGTGTGAGACAGGCCTTTATGAATAAACTAAATATGGCCAGTATTAAAGGCAATGGTGCAAATGATTGACTAGCTTGCTGCTCCCACCCTCCCAGAAGCCTTATACCAAGATGAGGGCTGGATAACGAGATTGCTGGATGTTTAAGGAAAAAAAAAAAGCTCGATTTTCTCCCAGCTGCTGCTATTGGGAGCACACAATTTAAGTCACTTTCCAAAGTTAACTGGTCTCTTGATGGGCCTAGGCCACGGACTGTAAAATCAGGAAAGCCCACAGTTTGGGGACCTCCTTTTTTCTGTAGTTAGGTATCCTCTTGTTATGGTGTATTTATAAGCCCTCTCCTTACCCAATAGGTTACCGGTGTGTCCATTTGTGTGGGAGTATGCCCGTGGAAAAAGGAGAGCTGCCAGCCTGGGCACTCAGGAGTCACCGGGGGACTGGGGGTCTCTGCACCCACCTAGCAATGCAAGACAGGAGTCTGGAACGTTTCTACTCATCTTCATCACCTGCAATGGCTACTGCCTGGCTCCCAGTCAACCACCCACAGAGAAAGCCCGAGGACTCTCACACCAGCAACAGGAAGTCACCGAGGTCAACTGGGCATCACACTTAGCACTGTTCTGGTCGTGGCCTGGCTGAAAGAAACTGACCCTCATCAGATGCCTGACCTGGGGCTGGGCCCACCAAAACTATCAGAGCTGCCTGTCCAGCATCCCAGATCCACCTCTGGAACAGAGCCCGGTTCCTGGGACTGGGCCAGTCTGACCTGACCCAAAAGCAGGCCCTCACCAGAGCTGGGGGATCCGCTCTGTAGTCCCCTCCTTCCTGCTCCAGTTCTCAGAAGCAATCTGTATCCGTTGCTTTATGGATGGAAAGGCTTCTTC